>NC_092713.1:212036038-212636038 GCF_047496885.1 Scyliorhinus torazame | reverse complement strand
ATCTTGTCTGATGAGAGATTTTTTAAAAATAGTTTCGGGGGTTTTGTGGGTCTTCTGTATAGGAAAAGAAAGCTGCGTGTGTCTCTGTCCAGGGTTAATCGAATACGGGGAAGATTGAGACAGGTTGTCTCTGAGGACTAAGAGATGGAAGGTTATAGGTGCTATGTAGATGCATTTATAATAATGATCTATATTAGTGTCACAAGTAGCCTTACATTAGCACTGCAATGAAGTTACTGTGAAAATCCCCTCGTCGCCACACACTGGCGCTTGTTCGGATACATTGAGGGAGAATTCAGAATGTCCAATTCACCTAACAAACACGTCTTTCGGGACTTGTGGGCGGAAACCGGAGCACCCGGAGGAAACCCACACAGACACGGGTGAGAACGTGCAGACTCCACACAGACAGTGACCAATTCAGGAATCAAACCTGGGCCTCTGCCGTTGTGAAGTAACAGTGCTAACCACTGTGCTATCGCGCTGCCCTATAATGAGAGGTTATGGAGAATTTGAATTACAAATAAATAGGTTGGATCAAAAATTTGCATTGCGAGATCAGTGGAAACCTGTTTTTTCAGCTGCTGAATTTCAAAAGGGAGTTCAGAGGCAATAAGGAACCTTTACACCTCAGAAAGGTTTCATGGGTAAACATGGAAAGGTATACTAAATTATACTGACCTGAAGGTAGAGGCAAAACAGAAAAGCATGAAAGATGAAGTTGATTTCAAAGATGTGTTTGAGGACAATGGAACCCGAGATGGAAGGGAAGAAAGATATTTAAGGAAGGATGTTTACTGAGCTGTGGTGGCTATGGGAAAAACCTTGAAGTCGAGCTTCTATGTAATGAGAAACTGAAAGTTTTGAATTGGGGGCAGCCACCCTATGTTAGCCAGAAGAGTACTTGTTTTTGAAAAACAGTTTGTTTTTGAACCTCATTTTTGGAATTACACATCAGGGTGGAAGTGTTTCAGAGGTCATGAGGTATATCTGTATTAAAGTAACAATTCCGTGACTGAGGTAATATTAGTGGATTTTTACAGTTAGAATCTATAAAGGGGTTGTTGCCAAGAAGGTTTGGACTTTTGACCAAGCACGGTTTTTTGAGAGTTATTCTGGGAGTTTGTTTTTTTTTAAATAAATTTAGAGTACCCAATTCATTTTTTCTAATTAAGGGGCAATTTAGCATGGCCAATCCACCTACCCTGCACATCTTTGGGTTGTGGGGGCAAAATCCACCCAAACACGGGGAGAATGTGCAAACTCCACACGAACAGTGACCCAGGGCCGGGATCGAACCTGGGACCTCAGCACCGTGAGGCAGCAGTGCTAACCACTGTGCTGCCCCTGTAAGCCTGTTTTAACTGTATAACTTTAATCTTAAGTTTTATTTTTCTTCAATAAATCTTTTAATTTTTAAAATTCTATAGGGGTCACTGGAGACCTTTGCTTTTGGGGTCCGTAGTACTCCCTCGTTGTTTTAATATTGAAAATAAGTTTAACGATTAGTGAGACAGACCTCACCCTGGGGTCTGGCTTGCTCAGCAATCACATCTGCTGTAGTTGCAACACTTGCGCAAATAAACATTGAGCCATCAATAAAAGAGATCACCGTAAAAAAACTATTATAACATCATAAAGCTGTCAATCTTCTCCCCAACTGTGTCAACAAACTGACTCACGTACTCCGTTTTTGGAATCTGTCCTCTCATTCAAGCCTGAGCATTGAAGTGCCATAATAATAATAATCTTTATTGTCACAAGTAGGCTTACATTAACACTGCAATGAAGTTACTGCGAAAAGCCCCTAGTCGTCACATTCCGGAGCCTGTTTGGGTACACTGAGGGAGAATTCAGAATGTCCAAATTGCCGAATAGCACATCTTTTGGGACGTATGGGAGGAAACTGGAGGAAACCCACGCAGACAAGGAGAGAACGTGCAGACTTTGAACCTGGGACCCTGGCGCTGTGAAGCAATAGTGCTAACCACTATGTTATCGTACTGCCCAAGTTGGCATCAGGAGTGTAAGGGGCAATTGGGAGTTGGTGGGGGGCAGAAGTTGGTATGAATTGACATGGAGGTGGCATGTGGAATGGTTGGGGTAGGTGATAGGGTCTGAGGGGAGATGGATAGAAGGTCTAAAACATAAGCAAACAACTACAGCAGAGTCTAAGAGAGCTGAAACCGGCCTTTTAACAGCCTGTCTTGGCATTCAATTTCCCCTATGGCCTCCAATCAGCTTCTGCAGGTGACAGGCCCAACCCACCTCCCCACATTTCCATGGTGTGAAAATTGCATTTAATATGGTACTTTCTATGGAGGCCGAGTTGAGAAATTTCCCAAGGAGCTACCTTCCTCAGTGGCACAAAATCCAGCCCCCTGTGTTAAATCAACTTCCCAACTGGCTCTTTCTAAATGCTATTTAGATATGTTCAGTATTGTGTCCAATAAGATGTATAACTGACCATTTTGTGCCCCTGCGGTCCATTGCATGGCACCTTATGATGTCTCTGGTCGATGGACTTGGGATTTTCCATTATTCAGGAAATATTGGGCTTTGACTTCTGAGTATAATTGGCGGTTCCCCGCAGCTCTCAAGTTGGGAGACTGAGGTAATTTTGTGTGCGCTGCTCTTGGAATGTAGCAAACATTTAATTGCAGAAACATTATTTCTGCGAATTAGAATCAATGTTTAATCAGCAGGCCTGAAGTGAAAATGACTTGAAAAGCCTGCCAACATTTCCAGAAGAATGGGGAGCAGTAAGTTGGTGATTAGCAGGCAGCAGTGCTGAGAGAAGAGCAGCACAGCGAGAGCAGATGTAACTAAAGTGGCAAACAAGATCCAATAATGGTTTGTGAGATATTATGGGATATTATAGGCTCAATAAAGCAAAGCTGACGCTTGACTCAAGGTATAATTGGATTGGTCTTTTCAGGAAGGGTGAGTGAAATTAAGTCTTCTGTGGAATAAAATATTTTGGCACCAGCAGGAGCAGCACCAGCAGGAGCAGCACCAGCAGGAGCAGCACCAGCAGGAAGAGAATTCAGGAAGCGAAGTATCGTACACCTCTATTTGCATCAATGGTGCCAAGGTAGAGTTAGTTACAGCTTCAAAATTCTAGGTGTAAACATCACCAACAATCTGTCCTGGTCCACCCACGTCGACGCTACGACCAAGAAAGCACAACAGCACCTATACATCCTCAGGAAACTAAGGAAATTTGGCATGTCCACATTAACTCTTACCAATTTTTACAGATGCACCATAGAAAACATTGTGGGCAGGATTCTCCCCTGCCGATGCCGAAATCGGAATCGGCGATTGGGCAGAGAATCCATTCTGACGCCGGAATCGGGGCTGGCGCCGGTTTGATGCCGGTTTGAGACTCTCCGCCCCCTCCAAACTGGCGTCATCATGACATGCGCCGCACGCAGTCGCAATGCCATGGGCCGGCCCACTCGTGATGCTCCGCCTCTGATGGGCTGAGTTCTCAATGGCGCGGGACAAGTGTCCTCAAAAAAATCGTGCCTGGCATGGTGGCTGCGGACTGTGTCTAGCGCCGCCACACCCGGCCATCTTCCGTGCCATTGGCTGGAGGGCTTCTGCGAGGGCTGCGGGGACTTGTGGGGCATGGCCAGGGGTCACGGATGACCGGTTGGGTCCGTGCACGACTGGTGCAATGTTATACGGCGCGACCGCTGCACATGCGCGGCCCTGGACCCAGCCATTTTCTGCACAGGAGGCGGGGGTTTTGTTTGGCGCCAGTGCTAGCCCCTCACCGATACTGGAATCACGGAGGTGTTTGCGCTGATTGTTTTCATGTAAAATTCTCAGTTTGAGCCAGCACTTAGCCGCAGGATAGGAGAATCCCGTCCCTTATCTGGCTGCATCACAGCCTGGTGTGGAAACTGCTTGGCCCAAGACCATAAGAAACTACAGAGCGTTGTGAACTCCGTCCGGTCCATCATGTGAACCCACCTCCCATCCATTAATTCTGTCTACACCTCCCGCTGCCTTGGGAAAGCGGGCAGCATAATCAAAGACCCCTTCCACCCGGATTATCCTCTTTTCCAACCTTTTCCATTGGGCATGAGATACAAAATGCCGAGAACACGCACTAAGAGCGTACCAGCCTCCCTGAACAGGCACCGGAATGTGGCGACTAGGGGCTTTTCACACTAACTTCATTTTGAAGCCTACTTGTGACAATAAGCGATTTTCATTTCATTTCATTCAAGAGATTCAAAAACAGCTTCTTCCCCACTGTTACAAGACTCCTGAATGACCCTCTTATGGACTGAACTAATCTCTCTACCTATCTCCTTTACTGTTGTATCACTGCACTCTGTATGTTTCACCCAATGTCTTTGTCTATGTATTTACATTGTGCTCATCGTATGTTTTTCATGTATGTAACAATCTGCCTGGACTATACGCAGAATAATACTTTTGACTGTACCTTGGTACACGTGACAATAAATCTATATCTAGAAGCAGCACCAGCAGGATCAGCACCAGCAGGAGCAAACTAGTAGGAATAGCACTAGCAGGAGTAGCACTAGCAGGATCAGCACCAGCAGGAGCAAAGCTAGCAGGAGTAGCACCAGCAGAAGCGGCACCAGTAGTAGCAGCACCAGCAGGGGCAGCACCAGCAGGAGTGGCAGCAGCAGGAATGGCACCAGCAGGAGCAGCACCACCACCAGTCGTTTCTTCAACCATTTGCTACCCCACAGGACAGATGAACAAGAGCTTTAGCTAATAGGAAACGATTGCCCAGCACTGGGTTTGCAGGTGGGGAATTAGTTTTCTGAACATGACTGAGTACAGGTGTCTGAGGCTGCCTTCCCAGCGGAGCGTTGTGAGCACATACTGCCAGTGGTGGTCTAAGTCACCACAGTCCTGAATTTCCTCATCTCTGGCTCCTTCCTTCATTCTGCTGGTGACATTTGTAGAATCTCACCATATGCTGGGGCAATCCCCAAAGCAAGACGTGGGGAATTAATGGGCCAGATGGTTGCACTTTCTCAGAATAGCTGAAGTGTGCTTGAAACAGTCCGTCCCTGGCAGCTAACTGAGCAGCTGCAAGTTCCCTCGTTATATCAGGCTGAGCTAAAAAGCCATTGCCAAATGTGGCTGCTGAAGCTCCTAGATTCCCAATATGCTGCCAGGCTTCCTGACTGTGAGCAAGCCTGACAGATAAAGTTCAACACATTTAAATGGCAGCAAAGGCTCAAGGTATGAGGCATAAGTTGAAAGGGTCTGAATATTTGAAGCTGTTGAAATGTAATTATTTTCAGGTACAGCTTCTCGTTCTTGTTGAACTGCATTGAAAGAATGATCACCTACCATTAATATGTCAGATTTCAAATGTTTAATTTTCTGTAATGCATGTAGGAGTTTCATTATAGGTATTATAGTTGTATTATAGGTATTTGGTGCAGTAAGGGTTAAAAGCCGGGGTAATGTGTGTGTGACTGCTGATATCATGTTTTAAAAGACATCCTAGCTTGAAAGGCAACACACGTTTTGGGAACCAGGGGTGCAATTAAACCAAAAAAGCCTGGGCTAATGGAATTTTGTTTGGATGAAGGGAATTCCTTGTGGAGTTTGGTAAGGTGATGCCGTTGCTTGATGAAGCTAAGGCGTCATTTTGAGAAGGCAGTTTACTTCTGATCTGAATGAAGCTGCGTCCAGAAGTGATGCAGTTTGTATCTTACTGCAGTTCAGTTAAAAGTGATCAACAGTCTTTAAAGCAGTTCAGAATTGTCTGAGAACAAGGTGGATGTGAAACGAGCTGAAACGCATCTGAAGCCATACTGCCAGAGTTTATGCATGGGTCTGATAGGAGTCAGGTCTTTTCTTTAAAGCAGTGTCAAAAGATCTATGTTTCTCAATGAGCATCTCTGTAAAGCAAGTGGCATTTGTACTTAAAGTGGATTGAGAGTGGAGATGGTTTTTGTTTCTTGGTGTTTAAGTGGGAATAGAAATGACATTTAAGGGGTATTGTGTTCACTCTATTGAGTAGTGTTGTTTAAGGGGTAATTGTAAATTATTTTCTGGGGTGATGTTAAAGATATTTTAACATTTTGTTGGTAATAAAATTTGTTTTAAAATACCATGGGCAAAATTCTCCCCCAACGGCGCGATGTCCGCCGACTGGCGCCAAACACGGCGCCAATCAGACGGGCATCGCGCCGGCCCAAAGGTGCGGAATGCTCCGCATCTTTGGCGGCCTAGCCCCAACATTGAGGGGCTAGGCCGACGCCGGAGGGATTTCCGCCCCGCCAGCTGGCGGAAATGGCGTTTGTTGCCCCGACAGCTGGCGCGGAAATGCGGCGCATGCGCGGGAGCGTCAGCGGCCGCTGTCAGTTTCCCGCGCATGCGCAGTGGGGAGAGTCTCTTCCGCCTCCGCCATGGTGGAGGCCGTAGCGGAGCCGGAAGGGAAAGAGTGCCCCCACGGCACAGGCCCGCCCGCGGATCGGTGGGCCCCGATCGCGGGCCAGGCCACCGTGGGGGCACCCCCCGGGGTCAGATTGCCCCCCCCCAGGACCCCGGAGCCCGCCCACGCCGCCTGGTCCTGCCGGTAAATACCAGGTTTGATTTACGCCGGCAGGACAGGCAATTTCTGGGCGGGACTTCGGCCCATCCGGGCCGGAGAATCCAGCGGGCGGTCCCGCCAACCGGCGCAGCCCGATTCCCGCCCCCGCCCAATCTCCGGTACCGGAGACTTCGGCGGGGGCGGGGGCGGTATTCACGGCGGCCTACGGCCATTCTCCGACCCGGCGGGGGGTCGGAGAATGACGCCCCATATCTCTATTTCTTCATGCAGTCACTCCTGAAATAAAGTCTCCTTTCCTCACAATCTTACAGAATTAAAATTGGTTTCTGTCCAGTACCTTAGCCACTGATGGGGTCTGACCTAGGAGCGTAATATGTCTCTTAAACCCATTTATACTGTCTGCTTTAATGGGTTTCCATGGTAACATTCCACAAACTCTCTTACCCTTTATAAACTACTTGGCTGTCTCATCATATGATTCATGTTACTCCTGAAACATTCATTTTTCAACTCTTTACTGTAAATTTAACATATTCCGAAAACTTCACTTGAATCACAATTTATTTGAAAAACATCCAACTTCTTTGAAATTTCTTCAAATCCAGAATTCATACTCATCCCTGTATTATTGCAAGAAAAATGCTGTCCTACAATTAATTGGCCGTGACTACAGACAGTGCCCTTTTTTGATGTTATGACAGCCTCTTTAGTTTGTATTCTAACCCTTTATAAATGCACCCAGTACCTTAACCTGACCTTTGCACTGCAGATAAGCACCACTGTGTTATATGTTCAAGTAATGCTACCTGCTGATGAAATGTCACATGATCTATAGTGATATCAGCGAGTGTTTGCGCAGGTTTTCAGTTCACCATCTTGCACTATAGAAACAACGGGCGCATTCAGTGGACTTGAGTTAAAGTCCGCTTTACTATTCAACGACACTTTGTCCTTTTTTTTGGCCTCAGGGCTGAGGCTGCTGAGGCCACACTTAGAGGGATTTCCTGCTGGCGAGCTTCAGGAAAGGTGTCTTGCAGATCGGGGCAGCGTTTTGGAAGACTGCCCCGATCTTCGCCCCCGCCCCCTCCCCCCACCCCTTCTTTTCGAACTCCCCTCATCCCCCCAACTTTGGGGAAGCCCTTGGGAACTCCCCTCACTCCCCACTCTGCCTGGTAATTGGCAGTGCCCCTGCCAGTGCCACCCAAGGACCTTGGCAGTGCCAGGGTGGCACTGCCTGGGTGCCTGGGAGGCAGTGTCAAGGTGCCAGCGAGAGACCTAAGGTGTCACCCAGCCCAGTGTCCAAACACTGCGTGGTCTTCAAAGGCCTGGGAGACCATCGCTTCCCAGCTGCCACGATGCCTGGTCCACCTTTGTGTGGACCAGTACTAAACGGAGCCCTGGTGAGGTCACCCAGGCACGGTGTTGAGTCTGGGGCGCCGGCTGAATCAATGAATATACGGCTCATTTAAATATGTTGATCTGGATCACGCTCCGTGAGGGCAAGATCCAGATGGCAACGTCTCGCGAGATTCAACAGCCTCATCACAACAACAAGTCTGACGCAATGAGGCAGCTGAATTGCACCCAACATCTCGAAATGAACCCTACATTGAGTCTTACGAACTTAAAGTGTGGCACCTCTACTACTTTTCTCTCTGCGGCTAACAAAGAAAATATAACAGAAGAGAAAACTGGCGGCAAGGTTTTAGCCATAAACAACAGTCGATGAGGATTCAGGGCATAAATAACCATTGACAAGTTGTGGGAGAAAAAAACTGTTCAGACCTTGGAATGCTGTTAACGAATTCAACTGATGGATCGCGACCAACCACCAGTGCAAATAAGGGTTTCAAAATACGAATCGGAACGGAACTGTGAGTAACTGTAGCATATCCATAAACAAGAAAATGAAGTTTCAGGCTTACTTACTGCTTGTCGTAGATAGAAGCTGCGGGAACTATGCATGTGGCGCTGTAAATGGACTGCAGAAATGGGAACCTAGAAGGTTACCGATTCTGCAACCGACTGCCCGGGAAACCGATAGCCCAGGAATGCAAAGAACTAGTTTGCTTGTGGTCTAGGAGATTGCTTGCTTCTAAAAGCAAAACAGAAGGGAAAAAGGCTGAAGAAGTGCAGATCAGGGAACTGAAATTCGGAAAATGATGGAAAATAGTTGTGCCATGGATGCGTTTGACAAGGACTATGAAACATGGAATTTATATGAAGCAAGGTTCTAATTGTATCTTAAAGCAAATCAGACATCAGAAAACCTGCAGGTTGCGACGTTCCTCAGTTTCGTTCGGGGAAAAATATTCATATTTTTACAATATCTGGTCCATCCAGCTAAACAAGGAGAAAAACCTTACAAAGAAATAATGACAATTTTGGAAGGATATTTCCCTCCCTTTCTGCATTAGATTGCAGAAAAGTTTTGTTTCCACCGCCATGGTCAAGAAGAAACAGAAAGCATTTCTCAATTCGTAGCAACATTACATAAATTAGCAAAGAACTGCGAATTTGGTCAAATCTTCATGATACTTTTCGGGACAGATTAATCTGTGCACTTAGAAATGAAGCCACCCAGAAAAAACTGCTGACTGAAAGTGCTTTAACCCTGAAATCGTTACTTCCATGGCACATGCAATGAAAGAGGCGTCGTTGATTGGAGTTCACGCAAAAAATTATAAGATAGAGGCTGCTAAAATAAGTCGCAACAAATCAAACATGTCATTGTTGTACTCAAGTGGGTTATTCAGCAGGGGAATGTTGGTGTAAGGAGATAAATGCAAATATTGTGGAAAAATGGGCCATATTTCCAAGGCATGCTGGTCACATCAACCTTCGCCAGCACAAAAGAAGTGTACCAAGAAAAATATAGCCAAGTATACTAGTCGAGTTTACAAGTTAAGTGATGGAACTAAAGACTCACTAGAGAACAGTGTGCCAAATCGGCTTCAAGGATTCAATCTAGGTGTCTTATCAGTTCGGGGTGATCAATAAAGGTTCTGCATATTTCCAAAAATTGATGGTAATACGATCAAGCTGGAAGTGGCAGTATCACTAATACCCGAGATAATTTGCAGTCAGAAGTTTTACAGCCATCAAATGTTATCCGAAGGAAGTACACAGACGAGGTTGTATCACTAAAGGGATGCATCATGGTGAATGTGGAAGTTAATGATCAAACAGTGGAATTGCCTCTCCACTTTGTCCAAGGACACTTGCAAGCCTTGTTTGATAGAGCATAGTTAAGAAAGGTAAACCTCAACTGAGCCATTGTAACCAACTAGTTGATTCAAATAATGACCTGCAACACCTTCTGTACAAGTGCACAAAGGTGTCTGAAGAGCCACTGGGCTCAACGATAGAAGTTGAAGTTAAACTCACGATCAAGCCAGTTCTGGTTCTGGTGGACTCTCCGACCTAGGTCAGGAATGACCAAGTTCAGGCAGGTGTGGAGTCAACGGCCCATCAGGAGCACTGCCGGTGCGATGCCGTCCTGGCATGACGTGTGATGCGATAGGAAAAAAGAAAACCTGCCAGGAAAGTGACCCAGAATCCAGCCATCAGCTTCTTCATGTTCAGCTTCAATGTTTGGACCACTCTTTCGGACAGTCTATTCGAAGCCGAGTGGTAGGGAGCAGTCCTCACGTGTCGGAACCCGTTGGCTGGGGTCGAACGGCGCAAACTCCGCACTTGTGAACGCCTTGCCATTTTCAGGGATTCCTTTTTAAAATTATTTTTTGTAATAAATTTAATGTATCCAATTCTTTATTTTCCAATTAAGGGGTAATTTAGTGTGGCCAATCCACCTACCCTGAACAACTTTGGGTTGTGGGGGTGAGACCCACGCAGACATGGTACCTCAGGGATTCCGTGCATACTGAAAATCTGGAGTAGTTTTTCCACAATGGCCCGGGCAGTTGTCGCCTGCATCTGCATCACTTCCAGCCACTTAGTGTGAGCATCTACCAGAAGGAGGAACACTGCCCCCTGGAAAAGGCCCGCAAAGTCGACATGAACTGGGCCCAACGCATTCGGGCCATTCCCAAGAGTGAATTGAGGCTTTTGGGGGTGATCGTTGGTGTGCCTGGCATTGGGGGTATTGCTGGGCTACTCGTTTAATGCCTGCACAACACCGTGCCACCAGACGTTGCTCTGGGCGAGCATCGTAATTTTAGACACTCCGTGTGTCCATTATGGAGTTCTTGTAAGAACGTTGCACGTCCATGCTCCAGGACCACTACACGGGTGCGCCATAAGAGTACGCCATCTTCAAGGCCCAGCTCTTGCATCTTCCCCTTATAAGCATTTAGATCCTCAGGGAGAGCCCCGTACTGCACCACGTGTCTGATGCGGGAGAACTGTAGGTTGGTCTGGGTACCGCTGTGGATGCGAGATGCCGTGACGGGTACAGAGTCCATGAAATGGAGGGCAGCTATTACCTCATTGGCCGTGGTGGGAGTAGGTGGTTTAGTGGGGAGAGGTAGGTGGTTCAAAGCATCCGCGTGGGGTATACAGGCCCCAGACCTGGGCTCCAAAATGTAGTCATATGCTGCCAGTAATAGTGCCCAGCACTGGATGCTGGTGGATGCTATGGGAGGAAGGGGCAGAAGTGGCGTGTGGTCCGTCAGGACGATGAAGTGGTGCCGATAGACGTGCTAGTGGAATTTTGTTATGCCGAATACTTGGGCCAGTCCTGTTTTCTCTGCTTGTGTGCACCAATTCTCTGCGTCGGCCAATATTCTACATACAAATACAATAGGTTGCTTGAACCATCTTCCATTACCTGGGCTAGCATGGCCCCGATGCTGTAAGAGGATGTGTTGCAAGACTGTAAGAGTGGCCTGGAGGGGTCAAAATGAGTAAGCAGTCTCGAAGACGGTTTTATTCTGGCAAACGCTGCTTGTTGATCAGTGGCCCAAGCCCAGAGTTGTCCTTTCTTTAGTAGTTTATGGAGGAGAGCCAATGCCATTGCCAATCCTGGGAGACATTTTCTATAATAAGTAACCAGCTCAGGGAAGCCCGAAGTTCCATTGGCCCCACTGGTACTGGGGCTTGGCGGATGGCCTGGACCTTCTCCCCTATAGGGTACAGACCGTGGCGGTCCACACAGTACCCAAGATACACCATCTCAGCTCTGTTGAAGACGGACTTCTCTCAGTGAGGCGGATGCCAGCCATTTCAAAGCGTTGTAGCACTTCTGCTAAGTTGCGGAGGTGCTCCTGGTCGGAATACCGGTTAAGTAGACCAGCATGTATGGTAACGCCCGCAATATGTTCTCTATGATCCTCTGAAACACTGCACACGCTGAGGAGACTCCGAATGATAGCTGGTTATACTCACAGAATTCCATCCTCATCGCCAGTGTTAGATATGCGGTAAGCAGCCATGCAAGGTAGCACGGTGGTTAGCACAGTTGCTTCACAGCTCCAGGGTCCCATGTTCGAGTTTCGTCTTGGGTCACTGTCTGTGCAGAGTCTGCACGTTCTCCCGGTGTCTGCGTGGGTTTCCTCCGGGTGCTCCGGTTTCCTCCCACAGTCCAAAGATGTGCAGGTAGGTGGGTTGGCCATGCTAAATTGCCCTAAGAGTGAAAAAAGGTTAGGTGGGGTTACTGGGTTACGGGGATTGACTGGAGGCGTGGGCTTAAGTAGGGTGCTCTTTCCAAGGGTCGGTGCAGACATGATGGGTCGATTGGCCTCCTTCTGCACTGTAAATTCTATGATTCCATGATAAGCAGTAGATTAGTGCACCAAGATGTTTATTATTACTTACAGTTAAATCACCACCAGTCCCCGGAGGTCTCCTTCCCCAACCTGCTCCAAGGTTGGGGCTTTTATACTAGAGGGGCTAAACCTGTTAAGAGGAAGCCCTGCCCCTTTACCAGGGAAGTTCATATTCTCCTGAGGGCACAGGAAACCTCATGGTTCCTATCCCGTGACCTCCGCTGGGGTTAGAACAATTAGGTAATGTTAACTGAAGGGATTTGGCATGAAGTGGGCAGTGTTTTCTTAAATTAAATTTGGTTCTGAATCGCAGAAATCTCTAGCAACAATCCTTGAGTAAAAAAGCCCAGCTTGCTTTCAAAAGAGTGCAAAATTGTGATTAGAAATATTGCAATGAATTCATATTTTATGGTCACTGCATTTTTAAATTACTGTAGATTCCAAGTTTTGAGTTTCTTGCAAGAACAGGAGCATTGGAACTGGATGAAATTCCCAACAGCAAATCCGTATCGAGAAATTCAAGTCACAACCAGCATAAAATCTACCTTTGTGTCACTGCCTTGTTCAGCAGCCACCCGAGATCAAACCTCTAAACGCTGGTTTCCAGTGACATTTAAAATATGCACAGTCGAAAGACTTAAATGGATTTTTTTTATCAGCTTTGGACAGCATGCCTTTGTCTGAGGAATTCAGGGTGTCAGCTACTTCACCTAATGGCACTTGATGCCTTACAGGAAACAGCAGGTAATTACTACACTCTGATCAGACAGAATAATTTAATATAAATCAGTCTCCCGGGGCACACAGGACAGATACTTACTTACTTGTCATTGTTGACGAGAGTGAACTGTCTGTTTTTGTTTGTGGAAGAAAAAGAACGAATGAAAGAAGTGGACATCATACACTCGAGATTGAGCTGAATTTTAAACATATGTTTGTCCTATAAAGTATGTACTATGAAAACTTAAGGGGAGAAATTGGGTTAGTAAGCACCATATTGGGGATAATGTGAGGGCCTTTGGCACTCCAAAATGGAATTTGTGTTCCGCGTGCAGAGGTGTGGGGAAAATCGCGCTAGATGCCACTTTTGTTGAAGGATTAGGGCTTCCCAGTGAGGGTCTGTCAGAATTATGCAGTGCTAGCAGATCATGACAGCATGCTAATTTAATGCCAGTGGTGCCATCTTGGAGGTCAAGCAATTCCCTCCCTTAATGGCGCAAAGTTCAGGTACATTCAGCTGCAGGAAATATCTACAATCAGTGTTATCTTTAAGGGATTATCACTTGTTTACAGGTTAGTTACTGGTTGACTTCTGTTGCTGTTGCTATGGTTTCTACACATTTTTGGTGTGTTTTGGAGTTGTTCTAAGTCACTGAAGTTGTAGGCAGTGATATGGCTGGTGGAAGGACTTCCTTTCTTAACTTTGAGGCTTCTGCACAAACCAGTTGCCTCCAGGCATGGGTAAATTAGTAGACATTCCCATTGAATACAGCATGGCTGGAGAATGAGCAGAGGGCACACAGAGTAATATAGGCTGCAGGAAGAGGGAGGAAAAGGGGAAAACGAATAGGGGAAAAGGGTTCTCAGTAGGAGGCCATAACCACCCTAGGTGTTCAGGGGACAATTCTCCCGACTGAATTTCAAAGAGGAACTGTCATGATATTCAGGTGAACATCTTGGCACATACATACATAATGATGGACAGATCAACGGACCAATCAACACACACAACACGACAGCCAATCACAGACAAGAGCATACACAGTACAAAACAGGGAACACGACACTTCCTGGGTACTCGAGCAGGAGACAGCTCAGGGCACAGACCTCATTGCCAGCCACTTCGACATTCACCATGTGCTGAGTACCAGAGTTTACTATGTTAATAGTTGATTGAAATAAAACTGCATTGTACCATTCGCAACCGTGTTGGTTCGTCTGTGCATCAGAGTACCCAATACATCAGGAACAACACGGAAGATTTCTATGCTTCAGTGAGAATGTCCACATTGAAATCTGTCATCTGTTGCAACCTCAAAGAAGGGTAAATATCACATTACCAGTGGCTGTGAAGGTGGCCATAAGCTTTTATACACCAGCCTAGAGACGGAGATGTCAAGCAGTTTGTCATCCACTGTCGTGTAAGGGAGGTCACTGAGATTCTCTATTCAATGAGAGCTCCCTATATTTCATTCTATCATACGAATGTACAGGAGTAGGCCACTCAGCCCTTCAAGCCTGCTCCACCGTTCAATCAGATAATGGCTGATCTGACTGCAAACCTCCCCCACCCCCAATTAACTTCAACCCCATTTTTAGTCAACAATTTATCTACCTCTGCCTTGAAAGTATTGAAAACCCTGTTTTAACTGTCTTTTGATGAAGGGAGTTCCAAAGACTCACTCCTCTCTGAGAGAAAAAATGTCTTCTCATCGTCGTTTTAAATAGGCAATCCCTTATTTTTTAAAAATGACCCCTAATTCTAGATTCTCCCATAAGAGGAAACTTCCTCTCCACATTCAGGTGGTCAAAACTCCTCAGCATCTTATATGTTTTAAGCAAGTCACCGCTTAGTCTTCTAAACTTCAGCAAATGCAAGCCTAGCCTGTCCAACCTTTCCTCATAGATAAAATGGCTATTCCTGGTATTAGTCTAGTAAATCCTCTCTGAACTGCTTCCAATGCATTTACATCCTTCCTTAAATAAGGAGACCAATATGTACACAGTACTCCACATGTGGTCTCACCACTGTCCTGTACAACTGAAGCATAACCTCCCCACTTTTCAACGCCCCTTTCAATAAACAATAACGTTCGGCCCAATTTACTGGCCACGTCCCGTCGGAATTGGAGCGGGACACGGCTGGTAAATCCCAGGAGAGGCCTCCCCTGGGATTCCCGATGACCCACAATAGGCGGGATCTAGTCTCACATGATTAAGTGAGTTTAAGAACCCAATTAACCGGGCAGATTCCAGATAGAATGGCCATCCGGCATCTATCGGGCTCGCCAAGGAGACCCCAGCCCAGGGTCGATTAGTATTGTTCCCACAAATGGGAACCAGGCATTCCGGCACCTGGCAGGCTCTCTCTCCCAGGCAATCAGAGGCACCCGACAAGTCGACCTCTGACCAGGCTGGCACCCTGGTACTGCTGGTACCACCCAGACACATGGGCACTACCAGCCTGGCACCATGGCAGTATCACCTGGGTTCCAGCTTGGCACTGCCAGGGTGCCTGGTTGGCACTGCCAGGCTGTCAGGGGCACTGCCATAATAGTGCCTGGCAGGGCTAAAGTGCCAAGCTGGCATTTTCACCACACTGGGAATCGGGCTCAGGGGTGCCTTGGTGGCATGTGGTGGGGTGCAAGGGGGCTTGAGGACCCCTCAATAAATGAGTTGGGCATTAGGGGGGTCCGAGAGTCACGTTGGGGGGTCAAGAGATTGGGCACCGTTTACAAATGGTGCCCCAGTCTCTTCCTGCACTGAGGAGTTCCACTTATCAGAGCTCCTCAGTTCAGGATATACAACTGAGTGCTTCCTCGGCAGGGCATTCTCCATCTGGGGCCAAATAAAAGTGCCATTCGATAGTGGGGTCGTTCCCGGTGCTGCAAGTGTGCCATCGGTGTTCCCGGCACTACGGGCATAGTTAAATAGCCCCCAATGTAATCCTTTTCATAGTTATTTCCTGTGCATGCAAACTAGTCTTTTGTGATTGATGCACTCAGGCACCCAAGTCCCTCTGAATCGCAGAGTTCTGCAATCTCTCATTATTTCGGTAATGTACTACTTATTCATTCTTCTTCCCAAAATGAACAATTTCACATTATACACGATTTGCCAGGTTTTTGTCTATTCCCTTATCTTATCTACATCCCATTTTCACTCTTTATATCCTCCCCACTACTTTCAATCTATCTATGTATCATCATCAAATTTGGCATCCATCCCTTCATCCAAATCATTTGTATAAGTTGTGAAAAGTTGAGGCCCCAGCACTGATCCCTGTGGCACTTTTTACATCCCACCAACCAGTAAAACACCCATGTATGGCTATTCTCTGTTTCCTGTTAGCTAGCCAATCTTCTGACCATGCCAATATGTTACACCCTACATCATGAGATTTTATTTTCCAAAATAACCTATCATGTGGTACCTTATCAGATGCCTTCTAGAAATCTAAATTCAGTAAATCCACCAGTTTTCCCTTAATCCACAGCACATGTGACTCCTTCAAAGAGCTCCAATAAATTTCCTTTTCACAAAACCATGTTAATTCTGCCCGATTGCCTTTTCTTCGAAGGACCCTGCCATAACATCTTTAATAATAACTTCTAACATTTTCCCTATGAGAGATGTTAACTAGCCTGTAGTCTCCTGCTTTCTGTCTTTCTGTCTCCCTCCCTTTTTGAATAAAGACATTACATTTGCTACTTTCCAATCTAACAACACCTTCCCATAATCCAGGGAATTTTGAAAAATTGAAACCAACACATCAACAATTTCACTATTAATTTTTTTTTAAAATAAATATTTTATTGAAAATTTTTGGTCAACCAACACAGTACATTGTGCATCCTTTACACAATATTATAACAACACAAATAACAATGACCTATTTTATAAACAAACAAAAAAAATGAATAAATAATAAATAACAAAAATGAAAACTAACCCTAATTGGCAATTGCCTTATCACAAGTAACACTCTCCAAAAATATAATTTAACAGTCCAATATATAATTATCTGTAGCAACGACCTATACATATTATACAGTATATATTAACAACCCTGAGAGTCCTTCTGGTTCCTCCTCCCCCCGCCCTCCCCCCCCCCCCGATCCTGGGCTGCTGCTGCTGCCTTCTTTTTTCCATTCCATCTATCTTTCTGCGAGGTATTCGACGAACGGTTGCCACCGCCTGGTGAACCCTTGAGCCGACCCCCTTAGAACGAACTTAATCCGCTCTAGCTTTATAAACCCTGCCATGTCATTTATCCAGGTCTCCACCCCCGGGGGCTTGGCTTCTTTCCACATTAACAATATCCTGCGCCGGGATACTAGGGACGCAAAGGCCAAAACATCGGCCTCTCTCGCCTCCTGCACTCCCGGCTCTTGTGCAACCCCAAATATAGCCAACCCCCAGCTTGGTTCGACCCGGACCCCCACTACTTTTGAAAGCACCTTTGTCACCCCCATCCAAAACCCCTGTAGTGCCGGGCATGACCAAAACATATGGGTATGATTCGCTGGGCTTCTCGAGCACCTCGCACACCTATCCTCCACCCCCAAAAATTTACTGAGCCGTGCTCCAGTCATATGCGCCCTCTGTAATACCTTAAACTGAATCAGGCTTAGCCTGGCACACGAGGACGACGAGTTTACCCTGTTAGGGTATCTGCCCACAGCCCCTCCTCGATCTCCTCCCCCAGCTCTTCTTCCCATTTCCCTTTTAGTTCATCTACCATAGTCTCCCCTTCGTCCCTCATTTCCCTATATATATCTGACACCTTACCATCCCCCACCCATGTCTTTGAGATCACTCTGTCCTGCACCTCTTGTGTCGGGAGCTGCGGGAATTCCCTCACCTGTTGCCTCGCAAAAGCCCTCAGTTGCATATACCTGAATGCATTCCCTTGGGGCAACCCATATTTCTCGGTCAGCGCTCCCAGACTCGCGAACTTCCCATCCACAAATAGATCTTTCAGTTGCGTTATTCCTGCTCTTTGCCACATTCCATATCCCCCATCCATTCCCCCCGGGGCAAACCTATGGTTGTTTCTTATCGGGGACCCCCCCAAGGCTCCAGTCTTTCCCCTATGCCGTCTCCACTGTCCCCAAATCTTCAGTGTAGCCACCACCACCGGGCTTGTGGTGTAGTTCCTCGGTGAGAACGGCAATGGGGCTGTCACCATAGCCTGTAGGCTAGTCCCCCTACAGGACGCCCTCTCCAATCTCTTCCACGCCGCTACCTCCTCCTCTCCCATCCACTTACTCACCATTGAAATATTAGCGGCTCAATAATACTCACTTAGGCTCGGTAGTGCCAGCCCCCCCCCCTATCCCTGCTACGCTGTAAGAATCCCTTCCTCACTCTCGGGGTCTTCCCGGCCCACACAAAACCCATGATGCTCTTTTCAATCCTTTTTAAAAAAAGCCTTCGTGATCACCACCGGGAGGCACTGAAACACAAAGAGGAATCTCGGGAGGACCACCATCTTAACCGCCTGCACCCTCCCTGCCAGTGACAGGGATACCATATCCCATCTCTTGAAATCTCCTCCATTTGTTCCACCAACCGCGTTAAATTTAACCTATGCAATGTGCCCCAATTCTTGGCTATCTGGATCCCCAGGTAACGAAAGTCCCTTGTTACCTTCCTCAACGGTAGGTCCTCTATTTCTCTACTCTGCTCCCCTGGATGCACCACAAACAACTCACTTTTCCCCATGTTCAATTTATACCCTGAAAAATCCCTAAACTCCCCAAGTATCCGCATTATTTCTGGCATCCCCTCCGCCGGGTCTGCCACGTATAGTAGCAAATCGTCCGCATACAAAGATACCCGGTGTTCTTCTCCTCCTCTAAGTACTCCCCTCCACTTCTTGGAACCCCTCAACGCTATCGCCAGGGGCTCAATCGCCAGTGCAAACAATAATGGGGACAGAGGGCATCCCTGCCTTGTCCCTCTATGGAGCCGAAAATATGCAGATCCCCGTCCATTCGTGACCACGCTCGCCATCGGGGCCCTATACAACAGCTGCACCCATCTAACGTACCCCTCTCCAAAACCAAATCTCCTCAACACCTCCCACAAATAATCCCACTCCACTCTATCAAATGCTTTCTCGGCATCCATCGCCACTACTATCTCCGTTTCCCCCTCTGGTGGGGCCATCATCATTACCCCTAACAGCCTCCGTATATTCGTGTTCAGCTGTCTCCCCTTCACAAACCCAGTTTGGTCCTCGTGGACCACCCCCGGGACACATTCCTCTATTCTCATTGCCATTACCTTGGCCAGGATCTTGGCATCTACATTTAGGAGGGAAATAGGTCTATAGGACCCGCATTGTAGCGGGTCCTTTTCCTTCTTTAAGAGAAGCGATATCGTTGCTTCAGACATAGTCGGGGGCAGTTGTCCCCTTTCCTTTGCCTCATTAAAGGTCCTCGTCAATACCGGGGCGAGCAAGTCCACATATTTTCTATAGAATTCGACTGGGAATCCATCCGGTCCCGGGGCCTTTCCCGCCTGCATGCTCCTAATTCCTTTCACCACTTCTTCTACCTAGATCTGTGCTCCCAGTCCCACCCTTTCCTGCTCTTCCACCTTGGGAAATTCCAGCCGATCCAAGAAGCCCATCATTCTCTCCCTCCCATCCGGGGGTTGAGCTTCATATAATTTTTTATAAAATGTCTTGAACACTCCATTCACTCTCTCCGCTCCCCGCTCCATCTCTCCTTCCTCATCCCTCACTCCCCCTATTTCCCTCGCTGCTCCCCTTTTCCTCAATTGGTGTGCCAGCAACCTGCTCGCCTTCTCCCCATATTCGTACTGTACACCCTGTGCCTTCCTCCATTGTGCCTCTGCAGTGCCCGTAGTCAGCAAGTCAAATTCTACATGTAGCCTTTGCCTTTCCCTGTACAGTCCCTCCTCCAGTTCTTCCGCATATTGTCTGTCCACCCTCAAAAGTTCTTGCAGCAACCGCTCCCGTTCCTTACTCTCCTGCTTCCCTTTATGTGCCCTTATTGATATCAGCTCCCCTCTAACCACCGCCTTCAACGCCTCCCAGACCACTCCCACCTGGACATCCCCATTATCATTGAGTTCCAAGTACTTTTCAATGCACCCCCTCACCCTTAGACACACCCCCTCATCTGCCATTAGTCCCATGTCCATTCTCCAGGGTGGGCGCCCTCCTGTTTCCTCCCCTATCTCCAAGTCTACCCAGTGTAGAGCGGGATCCGAAATGGCTATAGCCGTATACTCCGTTCCCCTCACCTTCGGGATCAACGCCCTTCCCAGCACAAAAAAGTCTATTCGCGAGTAGACTTTATGGACATAGGAGAAAAACGAGAACTCCTTACTCCTAGGTCTGCTAAATCTCCACGGGTCTACACCTCCCATCTGCTCCATAAAATCTTTAAGTACCTTGGCTGCTGCCGGCCTCCTTCCAGTCCTGGACTTCGACCTATCCAGCCCTGGTTCCAACACCGTATTAACAGCTTTCCCATCTCTAGGTCCGGAATGCGTCCTAGCATCCGCCTCATAAAATTGGCATCATCCCAGTTCGGGGCATATACGTTTACCAAAACCACCGTCCCCCCCTGTAGTTTGCCACTCACCATCACGTATCTGCCCCCGTTATCCGCCACTATAGTCTTTGCCTCGAACATTACCCGCTTCCCCACTAATATAGCCACCCCCCTGTTTTTCGCATCTAGCCCCGAATGGAACACCTGCCCCACCCATCCTTTGCTTAGCCTAATCTGGTCTATCAGTTTCAGGTGCGTTTCCTGTAACATAACCACATCTGTCTTAAGTTTCTTAAGGTGTGCGAGTACCCGTGCCCTCTTTATCGGCCCGTTCAGCCCTCTCACGTTCCACGTGATCAGCCGTGTTGGGGGGCTTCCTACCCCCCCCCTTGTCGATTAGCCATCCCCTTTTTCCAGCTCCTCACCCGGTTCCCACGCAGCTGTATCTCCCCCAGGCGGTGCCCCCCCCGCCCATCCCCTCCCATACCAGCTCCCCCCTCTCCCCAGCAGCAGCAACCCAGTAATTCCCTCCTCCCACCCCCCCGCTAGATCCCCCGCTAGCGTAATTACTCCCCTCATGTTGCTGCCAGAAGTCAGCAAACTCTGGCCGACCTCGGCTTCCCCCCGTGACCTCGGCTCGCACCGTGCGACGCCCCCTCCTTCCTGCTTCTCTATTCCCGCCATGATTATCATAGCGCGGGAACCAAGCCCGCGCTTCTCCCTTGGCCCCGCCCCCAATGGCCAACGCCCCATCTCCTCCACCTCCCCTCCTCCCCCATCACCACCTGTGGAAGAGAGAAAAGTTACCACATCGCAGGATTAGTACATGAAACTCCTCTTTCCCCCCTTTTTAACCCCCCTCTTCGCCCCCCACATTCGGCCCCACCACTTTGTTCAAACGTTCTTTTTAATAGCCTGCTCATTCCAGTTTTTCTTCCACAATAAAAGTCCACGCTTCATCCGCCGACTCAAAGTAGTGGTGCCTCCCTCGATATGTGACCCACAGTCTTGCCGGTTGCAGCATTCCAAATTTTATCTTCTTTTTATGAAGCACCGCCTTGGCCCGATTAAAGCTCGCCCTCCTTCTCGCCACCTCCGCACTCCAGTCTTGATAAACGCGGATCACCGCTTTCTCCCATTTACTGCTCCGAGTTTTCTTTGCCCATCTAAGGACCATTTCTCTATCCTTAAAACGGAGGAATCTCACCACTATGGCTCTGGGAATTTCTCCTGCTCTCGGTCCTCGCGCCATCACTCGGTATGCTCCCTCCACCTCCAACGGACCCGCCGGGGCCTCCGCTCCCATTAACGAGTGCAGCATCGTGCTCACATATGCCCCGACGTCCGCTCCCTCCGCACCTTCAGCAAGACCAAGAATCCTCAGGTTGTTCCTCCTTGCGTTGTTCTCCTGTGACTCCAACCTTTCCACACATCGTTTCTGATGTGCCTCATGCGTCTCCGTCTTCACCACCAGGCCCTGTATGTCGTCCTCATTCTCGGCTGCCTTTGCCTTCACGACCCGAAGCTCCCGCTCCTGGGTCTTTTGTTCCTCCTTTAGCCCTTCGATCGCCTGTAGTATCGGGGCCAACAGCTCTTTCTTCATTTCCTTTTTGAGCTCTTCCACACAGCATTTCAAGAACTCTTGTTGTTCAGGGCCCCATGTTAAACTGCCACCTTCCGACGCCATCTTGGTTTTTGCTTGCCTTCCTTGCCGCTGCAATCCGGCCACTTTCTCCTCCTTTTTTCATCCGTATCCAGGGGGGATTCCCTTCTGGTTTACCGCACAGTGTTTTTAGCCGTCAAAATTGCCGTTGGGGCTCCTATCAAGAGCCCAAAAGTCCGTTTCACCGGGAGCTGCCGAAACGTGCGACTCAGCTGGTCATTGCCGCACCCGGAAGTCCCCTATTAATTTATTTTATGACCCTCGGATGAAGTCCATTAGGAATTGTGGATTTGTCAGTCCCCAGCTCCAACAATTTGTTAAGTACCACTTCCATGGTGATTGTAATTTTCCTGAGTTCCTCCCTTTCTTCAGATGTCTGATTTACAGCAATTTCTCAGATCTTATTTGTATCCTCCATAGTGAAGCCCTCTGTCCTGCCAGAGACAACCAGGCAGAGCCAGCATGCATTTTTTTGGAGAATATTTGTTCAGCATCTCTGATATTCCCTTATTCCCTAATATAATTTCTCATGTCTCTGCCTCTGAGGGATCTATGCTGACTTTTGCCAATCGCTTCCTTTTACATATTTGTCGACGACCTTACAATCTGTTGCTACATTTCTTGCAAGTTTACTCTCAAAGTCTATTTTCTCCCTTTGATCAAATATTAGTAAGTTTGAAAAAAATCCTGTTCCTCTTCTCAGATCAACTCCATTCCGTTTTACAGGTGATTTTTACATGCAACGACAATCACCGAATAAAAAAAACACAACTGCCTTTCAAAAGAGTGAAAATTTTGATTAGATGTGGTAAACTCACATTTTATTGTCATTGCATTTTTTTATTACTGTAGATTCTGTGGTGAGTCACGTATGGCTACGTAACGCTGTTGTATATATGTTCTACTGTTCTATTAGTATTGTTATCTCCACTGTTGTATATACTTATTGTTATTGCTGTTCTGTTATTGGTTGTTGCTGTTGTACTGTTGGAATGTTATTATTGGTGCTGCTGTTGGCTCCGCCCAGCTGTGGAGGTATAAAGCCTGTTGACCTGGGTCAGCCCTGTAGTGCGGGAGGAGCTACAGGTTGGCACATATTTAGCTGATTAAAGCATCGGTTCACTGCTTCTCAGCGGCTCGTCTGAATTGATGTCTATCAGATTCAAAGTTCTGCGTTTCTTGCAAGAACAAGAGCTCTAGAGCTGCATAAAATTCCCAATAGGTAGTTGCCATGGCGTAGAGTATCATTCACTTCATGCACATTGCTCTGTAGGTGCCACATGTTGACTCTGCTCTACTCCAGAACTCAAAATTATTCCACTCCCTCGATGTCCAGCTGATATGTAACAATATGCAGCAAATCATTCAGGTCAATTAAAATAGGGGATTTTGAAATGTGGAAGATAACATTTCGTATACAAAACATAAGACAGGGAGCTGAAGTGTTGACGCAGTGATAAAAACGGTGGAGTTTCACGACGGCATGATCGGGTCCACAGGTGAAGCTATTCAGATGCCGCAAAGGGCGTATTGGGAACCACAACGCGTTGTTAATGGTTCTGTGATTGACGCGACGCCGCGGCTGCACATAAACCATTCTCCCCCTCACACACACAAGCGTCGCAGCCAACATGGCTGCAAGGAGGGCAGCGTCACGCTTCCGGGACGTCGAACTGGAGACCCTCCTTGACTCCATGGAGGAGAGGAGCCTAATACTATACCCCGGGCCGGGACGGAGGTCAGCAGGTACCATAGTTCGTCGTGCCTGTGCGGAGGGGAGAGCCACCGTCACCGCCATCGGGGTGATGGCCCAGACTGGAGACCAGTGCAGGAATAAACTGCACGACCTCCACAGGCTGGCCAGGG
The DNA here is from genome assembly GCF_047496885.1 of Scyliorhinus torazame. Classification (NCBI taxonomy): domain Eukaryota; kingdom Metazoa; phylum Chordata; class Chondrichthyes; order Carcharhiniformes; family Scyliorhinidae; genus Scyliorhinus; species Scyliorhinus torazame. Next base: position 212,611,969 of record NC_092713.1, on the reverse strand, counting down.
TGAGTACCCAGCGATGTGCCCCTGGCACTAACCCCCTTACCCCCCACACACATGTGATCCCCCCCCCACCCCCCAGGGAGACAGCCGGACCCCCACCCTGACCTACATTGCTGCACCCATGCCAGCCACAATGGCCGGATGCCCTGGCCACTGATGCCATCAGATACCCAACCCCTGGGCTGCATGCGTCAAGCCATCTAACACTGTTGCTGTGTGTGTTTGCCCCCTCAGGACAAGGCTGCGCTCAACCGCCGGGAGAGGAAGAAGATCGGAGGGGGACCACCAGACCTGCGTCCCCTCACCATGCTTGAGTAGAGGGCATTAGACATTGTCAACGTGCCGGAAGATAGGGATGTCGCCGACGCAGAGGTTGGCGGCACGCCACCAAGTGAGACCCCACTGCCTGGTTGCGGGTCCTCATGACAAATGTGTGCCCACCGCAACTACACACACCCCACACCTCAACTCCCTCACCCCACACCCCAACCCCCTTCACCCCACACCCCACACCCCAACCCCCCTCACCCCACACCCCAACCGCCCTCACCCCACTCCCCATACCCCAACCCCCCTCACCCCACACCTCAACCCCCTTCACCCCACACCCCACATCCCAACCTTCCTCACGCCACACCCCAACCCCCTTTACCCCACACCCCAACCCCCCTCATCCCACACCCCAACCCCCCTCACTCCACACCCCAACCCGCCTCACCCACACCTCAACCCCCTTCACACCACTCCCCACACCCCAACCCCCCTCACCCCACACCCCAACCCCCCTCACTCCACACCCCAACCCCCCTCACCCCACACCCCAACCCCCTTCACCCCACAGGCACACCCCAACCCCCTCACCCCACATCCCAACCCGCTCACCCCACACCCGAATCCCCCTCACCCCACACCCCAACCCCCCTCACCCCACACCCCAACCCCCCTCACCCCACACCACAACCCCCCTCACCCCACACCCCACACCCGAACCCCCCTCACCCCACACCCCAAACCCCCTCACCCCACACCCCACACCCGAACCCCCCTCACCCCACACCCCAACCCGCCTCACCCCACACCTCAACCCCCTTCACCCAACACCCCAACCCCCCACACCCCACACCCCAACCCCCCTCACTCCACACCCCAACCTCCCCTCACCCCACACCCCAACCCCGCACACTCCACAACCCAACCCCCCTCACCCCACACCCCAACCCCCTCACTCCACCCCCCAACCCCCCGCACCCCACACCCCAACCCCCCTCACCCCACACCCCAACCCCCCTCACTTCACACCCCAACCCCCCTCACCCCAAACCCCAACCCCACTCACCACACAACCCAACCCCCCTCACTCCAACCCCCAACCCTCCTCACCCCACACCCCAATCCCCCTTACTCCACACCCCAACCCCGCTAACCCCACCCCCCCAACCCCCACCCCCCCCTCACCCCACATCTCTCACCCCAGCCCTCACCACCTCACAGCTTAGCCACGTTCGGCTGTCTAACCATACATGCCATCTTGTATCTCACAGGACCAACCGGGGATGGGCCCGGCCCATCTGGGGCCCCAGCCCCATCGATTGCCAGAGCCGGTGCCCCCCCAGACAGCCAAGCATCGATGGGGAGAGCAGCCGGAACACCAGCCCTCTGCCCGGGACGACCCAGGACACCACGACACAGCACCCAGAGGACCCTGGAGTTCGGGTCGGAGTAGGACACTGACTTTCCATCACAACTATCTCCAACAGCATCCACCATCTCTGAGACTATCACCTTGGTTGGGTAAACTAGTGAATAGGCTTCTGGGACACTCACTGGTGCGCACCACACAGTCGTTCCGGTACAGCAAGTGGAGGTAGAAGCAGCCGATGGCCGGCCGGTCGGAGGGCAGCCCGGCCCCAGCCACCAGCTGCCAACCAGATGGGTCCCGGGCTCCTGGAACATCCGTCCTACTCATAGTTCCGTTGCAATCAGAGACCCAGGGACTACAGGAGGAGATGATGGCCAGCTGCCAGCACCTGCAGTCACAGGTGGAGGAGTCCATCGGCGTGCCGGACATGGGAGTGGTGCGGGTCATACGTGTCACCTAGGCCGAAACCGCACGGGTGTTGTACGCCGTGGAGGCAATGGGAGCGACAGTATCGGACATGATTCAGCGCGTGCAAGGCCTGGGCATTCTGTGCAGGCAGGGGCCGAGGCCCAGGACAGGGTTGCTCACTCACAGGCAACCATGTGCCAGAGCACATGTGCAGGCACGCTCCTCAGCTTTTCCGAGTCACTGCAAGCCATTGCTGAGAGCATCGGCGGTATTGCCCAGGTGCTGGCCGGTGTCGCACAGAGCCAGAGGGAAGTGGTCCATGCCTTGTGCTTCATTGCTGCTAACGTTCAGACCTTTGTCGATACCAGATAGGGCATCGAAAACAGGTGAATGGTGTTGGGGGGGCCTCGGGGGGTGGCTCCAATTGCACCCACATACTATGGAAATGCCATGGGGCCATCGGGCACCCCGAGGGGGTAGGTGAGGATTGAGTGTGTGATGAGTAGGAGAGGATGTGATGAGTAGGTGAGTAATGAGGGTCTGATGAGTAGGTGAGTAATGAGGGTGTGATGAGTAGGTGAGTAATGAGGGTGTGATGAGTAGGTGAGTAATGAGGGTGTGATCAGTGGGTGAGTAATGAGGGTGTGATGTGTAGGTCAGTAATGAGGGTGTGATGAGTCGGTGAATAATGAGGGTGTGATGAGTAGGTGAGTAATTAGGGTGTGATGAGTAGGTGAGTAATGAGGGTGTGATGAGTAGTTGAGTAATGAGGATGTGATTAGTAGGTGAGTAATGAGGGTGTGAACAGTGGGTGAGTAATGAGGGTGTGATGAGTCGGTGAGTAATGAGGGTGTGATGAGTGGGTGAGTAATGAGGGTGTGGTGAGCAGGTGAGTAATGAGGGTGTGATCAGTGGGTGAGTAATGAGGATGTGATGAGTAGGTGAGTAATGAGGGTGTGATGAGTATGTGAGTAATGAGGTGTGATGAGTAGGTGAGTAATGAGGGTGTCATGAGCAGGTGAGTAATGAGGCTGTGATGAGTAGGTGAGTAATGAGGATGTGATGAGTAGGTGAGTAATGAGGGTGTGATGAGTGGGTGAGTAATGAGGATGTGATGAGTGGGTGAGTAATGAGGGTGTGATGAGTAGGTGAGTAATGAGGATGTGATGAGTAGGTGAATAATGAGGGTGTGATGAGTAGGTGAGTAATGAGGCTGTGATGAGTGGGTGAGTAATGAGGGTGTGATGAGTAGGTGAGGAATGAGGCAGTGATGAGTATGTGAGTAATGAGGTGTGATGAGTAGGTGAGTAATGAGGGTGTCATGAGCAGGTGAGTAATGAGGCTGTGATGAGTAGGTGAATAATGAGGGTGTGATGAGTAGGTGAGTAATGAGGGTGTGATGAGTGGGTGAGTAATGAGGGTGTGATGAGTGGGTGAGTAATGAGGGTGTGATGAGTAGGTGAGTAATGAGGATGTGATGAGTGGTTGAGTAATGAGGGTGTGATGAGTAGGTGAGTAATGAGGATGTGATGAGTAGGTGAGTAATGAGGGTGTGATGAGTAGGTGAATAATGAGGCTGTGATGAGCGGGTGAGTAATGAGGGTGTGATCAGTGGGTGAGTAATGAGGGTGTGATGAGCGGGTGAGTAATGAGGGTGTGATTAGTAGGTGAGTAATGAGGGTGTGATGAGTGGGTGAGTAATGAGGGTGTGATGAGCGGGTGAGTAATGAGGGTGTGATGAGTAGGTGAGTAATGAGGGTGTGATGAGTCGGTGAATAATGAGGGTGTGATGAGTAGGTGAGTAATGAGGGTGTGATGAGTAGGTGAGTAATGAGGGTGTGATGAGCGGGTGAGTAATGAGGATGTGATGAGTAGGTGAGTAATGAGGATGTGATGAGTAGGTGAGTAATGAGGGTGTGATGAGTCGGTGAATAATGAGGGTGTGATGAGTGGGTGAGTAATGAGGGTGTGATGAGCGGGTGAGTAATGAGGGTGTGATGAGCGGGTGAGTAAAGAGGATGTGATGAGTAGGTGAGTAATGAGGGTGTGATGAGCGGGTGAGTAATGAGGGTGTGATGAGTAGGTGAGTAATGAGGGTGTGATGAGTCGGTGAAGAATGAGGGTGTGATGAGTGGGTGAGTAATGAGGGTGTGATGAGCGGGTGAGTAATGAGGATGTGATGAGTAGGTGAGTAATGAGGGTGTGATGAGCGGGTGAGTAATGAGGGTGTGATGAGTAGGTGAGTAATGAGGGTGTGATGAGCGGGTGAGTAATGAGGATGTGATGAGTAGGTGAGTAATGAGGGTGTGATCAGTGGGTGAGTAATGAGGGTGTGATGAGTAGGTGAGTAATGAGGGTGTGATTAGTAGGTGAGTAATGAGGGTGTGATGAGTGGGTGAGTAATGAGGGTGTGATGAGCGGGTGAGTAATGAGGGTGTGATGAGTAGGTGAGTAATGAGGGTGTGATGAGTCGGTGAATAATGAGGGTGTGATGAGTAGGTGAGTAATGAGGGTGTGATGAGTAGGTGAGTAATGAGGGTGTGATGAGCGGGTGAGTAATGAGGATGTGATGAGTAGGTGAGTAATGAGGGTGTGATGAGTCGGTGAATAATGAGGGTGTGATGAGTGGGTGAGTAATGAGGGTGTGATGAGCGGGTGAGTAATGAGGATGTGATGAGAAGGTGAGTAATGAGGATGTGATGAGTAGGTGAGTAATGAGGGTGTGATGAGCGGGTGAGTAATGAGGATGTGATGAGCGGGTGAGTAATGAGGGTGTGATGAGTAGGTGAGTAATGAGGGTGTGATGAGTAGGTGAGTAATGAGGGTGTGATGAGTAGGTGAGTAATGGGGATGTGAGGAGTAGGTGAGTAATGAGGTGTGATGAGTCGGTGAATAATGAGGGTGTGATGAGTGGGTGAGTAATGAGGGTGTGATGAGCGGGTGAGTAATGAGGATGTGATGAGAAGGTGAGTAATGAGGATGTGATGAGTAGGTGAGTAATGAGGGTGTGATGAGCGGGTGAGTAATGAGGATGTGATGAGCGGGTGAGTAATGAGGGTGTGATGAGTAGGTGAGTAATGAGGGTGTGATGAGTCGGTGAATAAAGAGGGTGTGATGAGTGGGTGAGTAATGAGGGTGTGATGAGTAGGTGAGTAATGAGGATGTGATGAGTAGGTGAGTAATGAGGGTGTGATGAGCGGGTGAGTAATGAGGATGTGATGAGCGGGTGAGTAATGAGGGTGTGATGAGTAGGTGAGTAATGAGGGTGTGATGAGTAGGTGAGTAATGAGGGTGTGATGAGTAGGTGAGTAATGGGGATGTGAGGAGTAGGTGAGTAATGAGGTGTGATGAGTAGGTGAGTAATGAGGGTGTGATGAGTAGGTGAGTTATGAGGATGTGATGAGTAGGTGAGTAATGAGGGTGTGATGAGTAGGTGAGTAATGAGGGTGTGATGAGAAGGTGAGTAATGAGGGTGTGATGAGTAGGTGAGTAATGAGGGTGTGATGAGAATGTGAGTAATGAGGATGTGATGAGTGGGTGAGTAATGAGGGTGTGATGAGTGGGTGTGTAATGAGGATGTGATGAGTAGGTGAGTAATGAGGATGTGATGAGTAGGTGAGTAATGAGGTGTGATGAGTAGGTGAGTAATGAGGATGTGATGAGTAGGTGAGTAATGAGGATGTGATGAGTGGGTGAGTAATGAGGATGTGATGAGTAGGTGAGTAATGAGGATGTGATGAGTAGGTGAGTAATGAGGGTGTGATGAGTGGGTGAGTAATGAGGGTGTGATGAGCGGGTGAGTAATGAGTGCGCGATGAGTAGGTGAGTAATGAGGGTGTGATGAGTAGGTGAGTAATGAGGGTGTGATGAGCGGGTGAGTAATGAGTGCGCGATGAGTAGGTGAGTAATGAGGGTGTGGTGAGTAGGTGAGTAATGAGGATGTGATGAGTAGGTGAGTAATGAGGATGTGATGAGCGGGTGAGTAATGAGGGTGTGATGAGCGGGTGAGTAATGAGGATGTGATGAGTAGGTGAGTAATGAGGATGTGATGAGTGGGTGAGTAATGAGGATGTGATGAGTAGGTGAGTAATGAGTGTGTGATGAGTAGGTGAGTAATGAGGGTGTGATGAGTGGGTGAGTAATGAGGATGTGATGAGTAGGTGAGTAATGAGGGTGTGATGAGTAGGTGAGTAATGAGGGTGTGATGAGTCGGTGAATAATGAGGGTGTGATGAGTAGGTGAGTAATGAGGATGTGATGAGTAGGTGAGTAATGAGGGTGTGATGAGTAGGTGAGTAATGAGGATGTGATGAGTAGGTGAGTAATGAGGATGTGATGAGCGGGTGAGTAATGAGGGTGTGATGAGCGGGTGAGTAATGAGGATGTGCTGAGTAGGTGAGTAATGAGGATGTGATGAGCGGGTGAGTAATGAGGGTGTGATGAGTAGGTGAGTAATGAGGGTGTGATGAGTCGGTGAATAATGAGGGTGTGATGAGTGGGTGAGTAATGAGGGTGTGATGAGCGGGTGAGTAATGAGGATGTGATGAGTAGGTGAGTAATGAGGGTGTGATGAGTCGGTGAATAATGAGGGTGTGATGAGTGGGTGAGTAATGAGGATGTGATGAGCGGGTGAGTAATGAGGATGTGATGAGTAGGTGAGTAATGAGGGTGTGATGAGCGGGTGAGTAATGAGGGTGTGATGAGTAGGTGAGTAATGAGGGTGTGATGAGCGGGTGAGTAATGAGGATGTGATGAGTAGGTGAGTAATGAGGGTGTGATCAGTGGGTGAGTAATGAGGGTGTGATGAGTGGGTGAGTAATGAGGATGTGATGAGCGGGTGAGTAATGAGGGTGTGATGAGTAGGTGAGTAATGAGGGTGTGATGAGTCGGTGAATAATGAGGGTGTGATGAGTGGGTGAGTAATGAGGATGTGATGAGCGGGTGAGTAATGAGGATGTGATGAGTAGGTGAGTAATGAGGGTGTGATGAGCGGGTGAGTAATGAGGGTGTGATGAGTAGGTGAGTAATGAGGGTGTGATGAGCGGGTGAGTAATGAGGATGTGATGAGTAGGTGAGTAATGAGGGTGTGATCAGTGGGTGAGTAATGAGGGTGTGATGAGTAGGTGAGTAATGAGGGTGTGATTAGTAGGTGAGTAATGAGGGTGTGATGAGTAGGTGAGTAATGAGGGTGTGATGAGTAGGTGAGTAATGAGGATGTGATGAGTAGGTGAGTAATGAGGATGTGATGAGCGGGTGAGTAATGAGGGTGTGATGAGCGGGTGAGTAATGAGGATGTGCTGAGTAGGTGAGTAATGAGGATGTGATGAGCGGGTGAGTAATGAGGGTGTGATGAGTAGGTGAGTAATGAGGGTGTGATGAGTCGGTGAATAATGAGGGTGTGATGAGTGGGTGAGTAATGAGGGTGTGATGAGCGGGTGAGTAATGAGGATGTGATGAGTAGGTGAGTAATGAGGGTGTGATGAGCGGGTGAGTAATGAGGGTGTGATGAGTAGGTGAGTAATGAGGGTGTGATGAGCGGGTGAGTAATGAGGATGTGATGAGTAGGTGAGTAATGAGGATGTGATGAGTAGGTGAGTAATGAGGGTGTGATGAGCGGGTGAGTAATGAGGGTGTGATGAGTAGGTGAGTAATGAGGGTGTGATGAGCGGGTGAGTAATGAGGATGTGATGAGTAGGTGAGTAATGAGGATGTGATGAGTAGGTGAGTAATGAGGGTGTGATGAGCGGGTGAGTAATGAGGGTGTGATGAGTAGGTGAGTAATGAGGGTGTGATGAGCGGGTGAGTAATGAGGGTGTGATGAGTAGGTGAGTAATGAGGGTGTGATGAGCAGGTGAGTAATGAGGGTGTGATGAGTAGGTGAGTAATGAGGATGTGATGAGTAGGTGAGTAATGAGGGTGTGATCAGTGGGTGAGTAATGAGGGTGTGATGAGTAGGTGAGTAATGAGGGTGTGATTAGTAGGTGAGTAATGAGGGTGTGATGAGTGGGTGAGTAATGAGGGTGTGATGAGCGGGTGAGTAATGAGGGTGTGATGAGTAGGTGAGTAATGAGGGTGTGATGAGTCGGTGAATAATGAGGGTGTGATGAGTAGGTGAGTAATGAGGGTGTGATGAGTAGGTGAGTAATGAGGGTGTGATGAGCGGGTGAGTAATGAGGATGTGATGAGTAGGTGAGTAATGAGGATGTGATGAGTAGGTGAGTAATGAGGGTGTGATGAGTCGGTGAATAATGAGGGTGTGATGAGTGGGTGAGTAATGAGGGTGTGATGAGCGGGTGAGTAATGAGGATGTGATGAGAAGGTGAGTAATGAGGATGTGATGAGTAGGTGAGTAATGAGGGTGTGATGAGCGGGTGAGTAATGAGGATGTGATGAGCGGGTGAGTAATGAGGGTGTGATGAGTAGGTGAGTAATGAGGGTGTGATGAGTAGGTGAGTAATGAGGGTGTGATGAGTAGGTGAGTAATGGGGATGTGAGGAGTAGGTGAGTAATGAGGTGTGATGAGTAGGTGAGTAATGAGGGTGTGATGAGTAGGTGAGTTATGAGGATGTGATGAGTAGGTGAGTAATGAGGGTGTGATGAGTAGGTGAGTAATGAGGGTGTGATGAGAAGGTGAGTAATGAGGGTGTGATGAGTAGGTGAGTAATGAGGGTGTGATGAGTAGGTGAGTAATGAGGGTGTGATGAGAATGTGAGTAATGAGGATGTGATGAGTAGGTGAGTAATGAGGATGTGATGAGTAGGTGAGTAATGAGGATGTGATGAGTAGGTGAGTAATGAGGTGTGATGAGTAGGTGAGTAATGAGGGTGTGATGAGTAGGTGAGTAATGAGGGTGTGATGAGCGGGTGAGTAATGAGGATGTGATGAGTGGGTGAGTAATGAGGATGTGATGAGTAGGTGAGTAATGAGGATGTGATGAGTAGGTGAGTAATGAGGATGTGATGAGTAGGTGAGTAATGAGGGTGTGATGAGTAGGTGAGTAATGAGGGTGTGATGAGTAGGTGAGTAATGAGGGTGTGATGAGTAGGTGAGTAATGAGGGTGTGATGAGTAGGTGAGTAATGAGGATGTGATGAGTAGGTGAGTAATGAGGGTGTGATGAGTAGGTGAGTAATGAGGGTGTGATGAGTGGGTGAGTAATGAGGGTGTGATGAGTAGGTGAGTAATGAGGGTGTGCTGAGTAGGTGAGTAATGAGGGTGTGATGAGTAGGTGAGTAATGAGGATGTGATGAGTAGGTGAGTAATGAGGGTGTGATGAGTAGGTGAGTAATGAGGGTGTGATGAGTGGGTGAGTAATGAGGGTGTGATGAGTAGGTGAGTAATGAGGGTGTGCTGAGTAGGTGAGTAATGAGGGTGTGATGAGCGGGTGAGTAATGAGGATGTGATGAGTAGGTGAGTAATGAGGGTGTGATGAGTAGGTGAGTAATGAGGATGTGATGAGTGGGTGAGTAATGAGGGTGTGATGAGTAGGTGAGTAATGAGGGTGTGATGAGTAGGTGAGTAATGAGGGTGTGATGAGTAGGTGAGTAATGAGGATGTGATGAGTAGGTGAGTAATGAGGGTGTGATGAGTAGGTGAGTAATGAGGGTGTGATGAGTAGGTGAGTAATGAGGGTGTGATGAGTAGGTGTGTAATGAGGATGTGATGAGTAGGTGAGTAATGAGGGTGTGATGAGCGGGTGAGTAATGAGGATGTGATGAGTGGGTGAGTAATGTGGGTGTGATGAGTGGGTGTGTAATGAGGATGTGATGAGTAGGTGAGTAATGAGGATGTGATGAGTAGGTGAGTAATGAGGATGTGATGAGTAGGTGAGTAATGAGGGTGTGATGAGTAGGTGAGTAATGAGGGTGTGATGAGTAGGTGAGTAATGAGGGTGTGATGAGTAGGTGTGTAATGAGGATGTGATGAGTAGGTGAGTAATGAGGGTGTGATGAGCGGGTGAGTAATGAGGATGTGATGAGTGGGTGAGTAATGAGGGTGTGATGAGTGGGTGTGTAATGAGGGTGTAATGAGTAGGTGAGTAATGAGGGTGTGATGAGCAGGTGAGTAATGAGGGTGTGATGAGTAGGTGAGTAATGAGGATGTGATGAGCGGGTGAGTAATGAGGGTGTGATGAGCGGGTGAGTAATGAGGGTGTGATGAGTAGGTGAGTAATGAGGATGTGATGAGTGGGTGAGTAATGAGGGTGTGATGAGTAGGTGAGTAATGAGGGTGTGATGAGCAGGTGAGTAATGAGGGTGTGATGAGTAGGTGAGTAATGAGGGTGTGATGAGCAGGTGAGTAATGAGGGTGTGATGAGTAGGTGAGTAATGAGGATGTGATGAGTAGGTGAGTAATGAGGGTGTGATGAGTAGGTGAGTAATGAGGATGTGATGAGTCGGTGAGTAATGAGGATGTGATGAGTAGGTGAGTAATGAGGGTGTGATGAGTGGGTGAGTAATGAGGATGTAATGAGTAGGTCAGTAATGAGGGTGTGATGAGTGGGTGAGTAATGAGGATGTGATGAGTAGGTGAGTAATGAGGGTGTGATGAGTGGGTGAGTAATGAGGATGTGATGAGTAGGTGAGTAATGAGGATGTGATGAGTAGGTGAGTAATGAGGGTGTGATGAGTAGGTGAGTAATGAGGATGTGATTAGTCGGTGAGTAATGAGGATGTGATGAGTAGGTGAGTAATGAGGGTGTGATGAGTGGGTGAGTAATGAGGATGTAATGAGGAGGTGAGTAATGAGGGTGTGGTGAGTAGGTGAGTAATGAGGATGTGATGAGCGGGTGAGTAATGAGGATGTGATGAGTAGGTGAGTAATGAGGATGTGATGAGTAGGTGAGTAATGAGGATGTGATGAGTAGGTGAGTAATGAGGGTGTGATGAGTAGGTGAGTAATGAGGGTGTAATGAGTAGGTGAGTAATGAGGGTGTGATGAGTAGGTGAGTAATGAGGGTGTGATGAGCGGGTGAGTAATGAGGATGTGATGAGTAGGTGAGTAATGAGGATGTGATGAGTAGGTGAGTAATGAGGATGTGATGAGTAGGTGAGTAATGAGGGTGTGATGAGCGGGTGAGTAATGAGGATGTGATGAGTAGGTGAGTAATGAGGATGTGATGAGTAGGTGAGTAATGAGGATGTGATGAGTAGGTGAGTAATGAGGGTGTGATGAGTAGGTGAGTAATGAGGATGTGATGAGTCGGTGAATAATGAGGGTGTGATGAGTGGGTGAGTAATGAGGATGTGATGAGCGGGTGAGTAATGAGGGTGTGATGAGCGGGTGAGTAATGAGGGTGTGATGAGCGGGTGAGTAATGAGGATGTGATGAGTAGGTCAGTAATGAGGATGTGATGAGTAGGTGAGTAATGAGGATGTGATGAGTAGGTGAGTAATGAGGGTGTGATGAGTGGGTGAGTAATGAGGATGTAATGAGTAGGTGAGTAATGAGGGTGTGATGAGTAGGTGAGTAATGAGGGTGTGGTGAGTAGGTGAGTAATGAGGATGTGATGAGTAGGTGAGTAATGAGGATGTGATGAGCGGGTGAGTAATGAGGGTGTGATGAGTAGGTGAGTAATGAGGGTGTGATGAGTAGGTGAGTAATGAGGATGTGATGAGTCGGTGAGTAATGAGGATGTGATGAGTAGGTGAGTAATGAGGGTGTGATGAGTGGGTGAGTAATGAGGATGTAATGAGTAGGTGAGTAATGAGGGTGTGGTGATCAGGTGAGTAATGAGGATGTGATGAGTAGGTGAGTAATGAGGGTGTGATGAGCGGGTGAGTAATGAGGGTGTGATGAGTAGCTGAGTAATGAGGATGTGATGAGTGGGTGAGTAATGAGGGTGTGATGAGTGGGTGAGTAATGAGGATGTGATGAGTAGGTGAGTAATGAGGATGTGATGAGTAGGTGAGTAATGAGGATGTGATTAGTAGGTGAGTAATGAGGATGTGATGAGTGGGTGAGTAATGAGGGTGTGATGAGTAGGTGAGTAATGAGGGTGTGGTGAGCAGGTGAGTAATGAGGATGTGATTAGTAGGTGAGCAATGAGGGTGTGGTGAGTAGGTGACTAATGAGGGTGTGAGGAGTAGGTGAGTAATGAGGGTGTGATGAGTAGGTGAGTAATGAGGGTGTGGTGAGCAGGTGAGTAATGAGGGTGTGATGAGTAGGTGACTAATGAGGGTGTGATGAGTAGGTGAGTAATGAGGGTGTGAGGAGTAGGTGAGTAATGAGGGTGTGATGAGTAGGTGAGTAATGAGGATGTGATGAGTAGGTGAGTAATGAGGATGTGATGAGTAGGTGAGTAATGAGGGTGTGATGAGTAGGTGAGTAATGAGGATGTGATGAGTCGGTGAGTAATGAGGATGTGATGAGTAGGTGAGTAATGAGGGTGTGATGAGTGGGTGAGTAATGAGGATGTAATGAGTAGGTGAGTAATGAGGGTGTGGTGAGCAGGTGAGTAATGAGGATGTGATGAGTAGGTGAGTAATGAGGGTGTGATGAGTGGGTGAGTAATGAGGATGTGATGAGTAGGTGAGCAATGAGGGTGTGGTGAGTAGGTGACTAATGAGGGTGTGATGAGTAGGTGAGTAATGAGGGTGTGATGAGTGGGTGAGTAATGAGGGTGTGATGAGTGGGTGAGTAATGAGGGTGTGATGAGTGGGTGAGTAATGAGGGTGTGATGAGTAGGTGAGTAATGAGGGTGTGATGAGTAGGTGAGTAATGAGGGTGTGATGAGTAGGTGAGTAATGAGGATGTGATGAGTAGGTGAGTAATGAGGATGTGATGAGTAGGTGAGTAATGAGGGTGTGATGAGCAGGTGAGTAATGAGGATGTGATTAGTAGGTGAGCAATGAGGGTGTGGTGAGTAGGTGACTAATGAGGGTGTGATGAGTAGGTGAGTAATGAGGGTGTGATGAGTGGGTGAGTAATGAGGATGTGATGAGCGGGTGAGTAATGAGGGTGTGATGAGTAGGTGAGTAATGAGGGTGTGATGAGTCGGTGAATAATGAGGGTGTGATGAGTGGGTGAGTAATGAGGATGTGATGAGCGGGTGAGTAATGAGGATGTGATGAGTAGGTGAGTAATGAGGGTGTGATGAGCGGGTGAGTAATGAGGGTGTGATGGGTAGGTGAGTAATGAGGGTGTGATGAGCGGGTGAGTAATGAGGATGTGATGAGTAGGTGAGTAATGAGGGTGTGATCAGTGGGTGAGTAATGAGGGTGTGATGAGTAGGTGAGTAATGAGGGTGTGATTAGTAGGTGAGTAATGAGGGTGTGATGAGTAGGTGAGTAATGAGGGTGTGATGAGCGGGTGAGTAATGAGGGTGTGATGAGTAGCTGAGTAATGAGGATGTGATGAGTGGGTGAGTAATGAGGGTGTGATGAGTGGGTGAGTAATGAGGATGTGATGAGTAGGTGAGTAATGAGGATGTGATGAGTAGGTGAGTAATGAGGATGTGATTAGTAGGTGAGTAATGAGGATGTGATGAGTGGGTGAGTAATGAGGGTGTGATGAGTAGGTGAGTAATGAGGGTGTGGTGAGCAGGTGAGTAATGAGGATGTGATTAGTAGGTGAGCAATGAGGGTGTGGTGAGTAGGTGACTAATGAGGGTGTGAGGAGTAGGTGAGTAATGAGGGTGTGATGAGTAGGTGAGTAATGAGGGTGTGGTGAGCAGGTGAGTAATGAGGGTGTGATGAGTAGGTGACTAATGAGGGTGTGATGAGTAGGTGAGTAATGAGGGTGTGAGGAGTAGGTGAGTAATGAGGGTGTGATGAGTAGGTGAGTAATGAGGGTGTGATGAGCAGGTGAGTAATGAGGATGTGATTAGTAGGTGAGCAATGAGGGTGTGGTGAGTAGGTGACTAATGAGGGTGTGATGAGTAGGTGAGTAATGAGGGTGTGATGAGTGGGTGAGTAATGAGGATGTGATGAGCGGGTGAGTAATGAGGGTGTGATGAGTAGGTGAGTAATGAGGGTGTGATGAGTCGGTGAATAATGAGGGTGTGATGAGTGGGTGAGTAATGAGGATGTGATGAGCGGGTGAGTAATGAGGATGTGATGAGTAGGTGAGTAATGAGGGTGTGATGAGCGGGTGAGTAATGAGGGTGTGATGGGTAGGTGAGTAATGAGGGTGTGATGAGCGGGTGAGTAATGAGGATGTGATGAGTAGGTGAGTAATGAGGGTGTGATCAGTGGGTGAGTAATGAGGGTGTGATGAGTAGGTGAGTAATGAGGGTGTGATTAGTAGGTGAGTAATGAGGGTGTGATGAGTAGGTGAGTAATGAGGGTGTGATGAGTAGGTGAGTAATGAGGATGTGATGAGTAGGTGAGTAATGAGGATGTGATGAGCGGGTGAGTAATGAGGGTGTGATGAGCGGGTGAGTAATGAGGATGTGCTGAGTAGGTGAGTAATGAGGATGTGATGAGCGGGTGAGTAATGAGGGTGTGATGAGTAGGTGAGTAATGAGGGTGTGATGAGTCGGTGAATAATGAGGGTGTGATGAGTGGGTGAGTAATGAGGGTGTGATGAGCGGGTGAGTAATGAGGATGTGATGAGTAGGTGAGTAATGAGGGTGTGATGAGCGGGTGAGTAATGAGGGTGTGATGAGTAGGTGAGTAATGAGGGTGTGATGAGCGGGTGAGTAATGAGGATGTGATGAGTAGGTGAGTAATGAGGATGTGATGAGTAGGTGAGTAATGAGGGTGTGATGAGCGGGTGAGTAATGAGGGTGTGATGAGTAGGTGAGTAATGAGGGTGTGATGAGCGGGTGAGTAATGAGGATGTGATGAGTAGGTGAGTAATGAGGATGTGATGAGTAGGTGAGTAATGAGGGTGTGATGAGCGGGTGAGTAATGAGGGTGTGATGAGTAGGTGAGTAATGAGGGTGTGATGAGCGGGTGAGTAATGAGGGTGTGATGAGTAGGTGAGTAATGAGGGTGTGATGAGCAGGTGAGTAATGAGGGTGTGATGAGTAGGTGAGTAATGAGGATGTGATGAGTAGGTGAGTAATGAGGGTGTGATCAGTGGGTGAGTAATGAGGGTGTGATGAGTAGGTGAGTAATGAGGGTGTGATTAGTAGGTGAGTAATGAGGGTGTGATGAGTGGGTGAGTAATGAGGGTGTGATGAGCGGGTGAGTAATGAGGGTGTGATGAGTAGGTGAGTAATGAGGGTGTGATGAGTCGGTGAATAATGAGGGTGTGATGAGTAGGTGAGTAATGAGGGTGTGATGAGTAGGTGAGTAATGAGGGTGTGATGAGCGGGTGAGTAATGAGGATGTGATGAGTAGGTGAGTAATGAGGATGTGATGAGTAGGTGAGTAATGAGGGTGTGATGAGTCGGTGAATAATGAGGGTGTGATGAGTGGGTGAGTAATGAGGGTGTGATGAGCGGGTGAGTAATGAGGATGTGATGAGAAGGTGAGTAATGAGGATGTGATGAGTAGGTGAGTAATGAGGGTGTGATGAGCGGGTGAGTAATGAGGATGTGATGAGCGGGTGAGTAATGAGGGTGTGATGAGTAGGTGAGTAATGAGGGTGTGATGAGTAGGTGAGTAATGAGGGTGTGATGAGTAGGTGAGTAATGGGGATGTGAGGAGTAGGTGAGTAATGAGGTGTGATGAGTAGGTGAGTAATGAGGGTGTGATGAGTAGGTGAGTTATGAGGATGTGATGAGTAGGTGAGTAATGAGGGTGTGATGAGTAGGTGAGTAATGAGGGTGTGATGAGAAGGTGAGTAATGAGGGTGTGATGAGTAGGTGAGTAATGAGGGTGTGATGAGTAGGTGAGTAATGAGGGTGTGATGAGAATGTGAGTAATGAGGATGTGATGAGTAGGTGAGTAATGAGGATGTGATGAGTAGGTGAGTAATGAGGATGTGATGAGTAGGTGAGTAATGAGGTGTGATGAGTAGGTGAGTAATGAGGGTGTGATGAGTAGGTGAGTAATGAGGGTGTGATGAGCGGGTGAGTAATGAGGATGTGATGAGTGGGTGAGTAATGAGGATGTGATGAGTAGGTGAGTAATGAGGATGTGATGAGTAGGTGAGTAATGAGGATGTGATGAGTAGGTGAGTAATGAGGGTGTGATGAGTAGGTGAGTAATGAGGGTGTGATGAGTAGGTGAGTAATGAGGGTGTGATGAGTAGGTGAGTAATGAGGGTGTGATGAGTAGGTGAGTAATGAGGATGTGATGAGTAGGTGAGTAATGAGGGTGTGATGAGTAGGTGAGTAATGAGGGTGTGATGAGTGGGTGAGTAATGAGGGTGTGATGAGTAGGTGAGTAATGAGGGTGTGCTGAGTAGGTGAGTAATGAGGGTGTGATGAGCGGGTGAGTAATGAGGATGTGATGAGTAGGTGAGTAATGAGGGTGTGATGAGTAGGTGAGTAATGAGGATGTGATGAGTGGGTGAGTAATGAGGGTGTGATGAGTAGGTGAGTAATGAGGGTGTGATGAGTAGGTGAGTAATGAGGGTGTGATGAGTAGGTGAGTAATGAGGATGTGATGAGTAGGTGAGTAATGAGGGTGTGATGAGTAGGTGAGTAATGAGGGTGTGATGAGTAGGTGAGTAATGAGGGTGTGATGAGTAGGTGTGTAATGAGGATGTGATGAGTAGGTGAGTAATGAGGGTGTGATGAGCGGGTGAGTAATGAGGATGTGATGAGTGGGTGAGTAATGAGGGTGTGATGAGTGGGTGTGTAATGAGGATGTGATGAGTAGGTGAGTAATGAGGATGTGATGAGTAGGTGAGTAATGAGGATGTGATGAGTAGGTGAGTAATGAGGGTGTGATGAGTAGGTGAGTAATGAGGGTGTGATGAGTAGGTGAGTAATGAGGGTGTGATGAGTAGGTGTGTAATGAGGATGTGATGAGTAGGTGAGTAATGAGGGTGTGATGAGCGGGTGAGTAATGAGGATGTGATGAGTGGGTGAGTAATGAGGGTGTGATGAGTGGGTGTGTAATGAGGGTGTAATGAGTAGGTGAGTAATGAGGGTGTGATGAGCAGGTGAGTAATGAGGGTGTGATGAGTAGGTGAGTAATGAGGATGTGATGAGCGGGTGAGTAATGAGGGTGTGATGAGCGGGTGAGTAATGAGGGTGTGATGAGTAGGTGAGTAATGAGGATGTGATGAGTGGGTGAGTAATGAGGGTGTGATGAGTAGGTGAGTAATGAGGGTGTGATGAGCAGGTGAGTAATGAGGGTGTGATGAGTAGGTGAGTAATGAGGGTGTGATGAGCAGGTGAGTAATGAGGGTGTGATGAGTAGGTGAGTAATGAGGATGTGATGAGTAGGTGAGTAATGAGGGTGTGATGAGTAGGTGAGTAATGAGGATGTGATGAGTCGGTGAGTAATGAGGATGTGATGAGTAGGTGAGTAATGAGGGTGTGATGAGTGGGTGAGTAATGAGGATGTAATGAGTAGGTGAGTAATGAGGGTGTGATGAGTGGGTGAGTAATGAGGATGTGATGAGTAGGTGAGTAATGAGGGTGTGATGAGTGGGTGAGTAATGAGGATGTGATGAGTAGGTGAGTAATGAGGATGTGATGAGTAGGTGAGTAATGAGGGTGTGATGAGTAGGTGAGTAATGAGGATGTGATTAGTCGGTGAGTAATGAGGATGTGATGAGTAGGTGAGTAATGAGGGTGTGATGAGTGGGTGAGTAATGAGGATGTAATGAGTAGGTGAGTAATGAGGGTGTGGTGAGTAGGTGAGTAATGAGGATGTGATGAGCGGGTGAGTAATGAGGATGTGATGAGTAGGTGAGTAATGAGGATGTGATGAGTAGGTGAGTAATGAGGATGTGATGAGTAGGTGAGTAATGAGGGTGTGATGAGTAGGTGAGTAATGAGGGTGTAATGAGTAGGTGAGTAATGAGGGTGTGATGAGTAGGTGAGTAATGAGGGTGTGATGAGCGGGTGAGTAATGAGGATGTGATGAGTAGGTGAGTAATGAGGATGTGATGAGTAGGTGAGTAATGAGGATGTGATGAGTAGGTGAGTAATGAGGGTGTGATGAGCGGGTGAGTAATGAGGGTGTGATGAGCGGGTGAGTAATGAGGATGTGATGAGTAGGTGAGTAATGAGGATGTGATGAGTAGGTGAGTAATGAGGATGTGATGAGTAGGTGAGTAATGAGGGTGTGATGAGTGGGTGAGTAATGAGGATGTAATGAGTAGGTGAGTAATGAGGGTGTGATGAGTAGGTGAGTAATGAGGGTGTGGTGAGTAGGTGAGTAATGAGGATGTGATGAGTAGGTGAGTAATGAGGATGTGATGAGCGGGTGAGTAATGAGGGTGTGATGAGTAGGTGAGTAATGAGGGTGTGATGAGTAGGTGAGTAATGAGGATGTGATGAGTCGGTGAGTAATGAGGATGTGATGAGTAGGTGAGTAATGAGGGTGTGATGAGTGGGTGAGTAATGAGGATGTAATGAGTAGGTGAGTAATGAGGGTGTGGTGATCAGGTGAGTAATGAGGATGTGATGAGTAGGTGAGTAATGAGGGTGTGATGAGCGGGTGAGTAATGAGGGTGTGATGAGTAGCTGAGTAATGAGGATGTGATGAGTGGGTGAGTAATGAGGGTGTGATGAGTGGGTGAGTAATGAGGATGTGATGAGTAGGTGAGTAATGAGGATGTGATGAGTAGGTGAGTAATGAGTGTGTGATGAGTAGGTGAGTAATGAGGGTGTGATGAGTGGGTGAATAATGAGGGTGTGATGAGTAGGTGAGTAATGAGGATGTGATTAGTAGGTGAGTAATGAGGATGTGATGAGTGGGTGAGTAATGAGGGTGTGATGAGTAGGTGAGTAATGAGGGTGTGGTGAGCAGGTGAGTAATGAGGATGTGATTAGTAGGTGAGCAATGAGGGTGTGGTGAGTAGGTGACTAATGAGGGTGTGAGGAGTAGGTGAGTAATGAGGGTGTGATGAGTAGGTGAGTAATGAGGGTGTGGTGAGCAGGTGAGTAATGAGGGTGTGATGAGTAGGTGACTAATGAGGGTGTGATGAGTAGGTGAGTAATGAGGGTGTGAGGAGTAGGTGAGTAATGAGGGTGTGATGAGTAGGTGAGTAATGAGGATGTGATGAGTAGGTGAGTAATGAGGATGTGATGAGTAGGTGAGTAATGAGGGTGTGATGAGTAGGTGAGTAATGAGGATGTGATGAGTCGGTGAGTAATGAGGATGTGATGAGTAGGTGAGTAATGAGGGTGTGATGAGTGGGTGAGTAATGAGGATGTAATGAGTAGGTGAGTAATGAGGGTGTGGTGAGCAGGTGAGTAATGAGGATGTGATGAGTAGGTGAGTAATGAGGGTGTGATGAGTGGGTGAGTAATGAGGATGTGATGAGTAGGTGAGCAATGAGGGTGTGGTGAGTAGGTGACTAATGAGGGTGTGATGAGTAGGTGAGTAATGAGGGTGTGATGAGTGGGTGAGTAATGAGGGTGTGATGAGTGGGTGAGTAATGAGGGTGTGATGAGTGGGTGAGTAATGAGGGTGTGATGAGTAGGTGAGTAATGAGGGTGTGATGAGTAGGTGAGTAATGAGGGTGTGATGAGTAGGTGAGTAATGAGGATGTGATGAGTAGGTGAGTAATGAGGATGTGATGAGTAGGTGAGTAATGAGGGTGTGATGAGCAGGTGAGTAATGAGGATGTGATTAGTAGGTGAGCAATGAGGGTGTGGTGAGTAGGTGACTAATGAGGGTGTGATGAGTAGGTGA
Organism: Scyliorhinus torazame; assembly: GCF_047496885.1. NCBI lineage: Eukaryota > Metazoa > Chordata > Chondrichthyes > Carcharhiniformes > Scyliorhinidae > Scyliorhinus > Scyliorhinus torazame. The sequence continues at coordinate 212,592,219 of NC_092713.1, read as the reverse complement.
GTAATGAGGGTGTGATGAGTGGGTGAGTAATGAGGGTGTGATGAGTGGGTGAGTAATGAGGGTGTGATGAGTGGGTGAGTAATGAGGGTGTGATGAGTAGGTGAGTAATGAGGGTGTGATGAGTAGGTGAGTAATGAGGGTGTGATGAGTAGGTGAGTAATGAGGATGTGATGAGTAGGTGAGTAATGAGGATGTGATGAGTAGGTGAGTAATGAGGGTGTGATGAGTAGGTGAGTAATGAGGGTGTGATGAGTAGGTGAGTAATGAGGGTGTGATGAGTAGGTGTGTAATGAGGATGTGATGAGTAGGTGAGTAATGAGGATGTGATTAGTAGGTGAGCAATGAGGGTGTGGTGAGTAGGAGACTAATGAGGGTGTGATGAGTAGGTGAGTAATGAGGGTGTGATGAGTGGGTGAGTAATGAGGGTGTGATGAGTGGGTGAGTAATGAGGGTGTGATGAGTGGGTGAGTAATGAGGGTGTGATGAGCAGGTGAGTAATGAGGGTGTGATGAGTAGGTGAGTAATGAGGGTGTGATGAGTGGGTGAGTAATGAGGGTGTGATGAGTGGGTGAGTAATGAGGGTGTGATGAGTGGGTGAGTAATGAGGATGTGATGAGCAGGTGAGTAATGAGGATGTGATTAGTAGGTGAGCAATGAGGGTGTGGTGAGTAGGTGACTAATGAGGGTGTGATGAGTAGGTGAGTAATGAGGGTGTGATGAGTGGGTGAGTAATGAGGGTGTGATGAGTGGGTGAGTAATGAGGGTGTGATGAGTGGGTGAGTAATGAGGGTGTGATGAGTAGGTGAGTAATGAGGGTGTGATGAGTAGGTGAGTAATGAGGGTGTGATGAGTAGGTGAGTAATGAGGATGTGATGAGTAGGTGAGTAATGAGGATGTGATGAGTAGGTGAGTAATGAGGGTGTGATGAGTAGGTGAGTAATGAGGGTGTGATGAGTAGGTGAGTAATGAGGGTGTGATGAGTAGGTGTGTAATGAGGATGTGATGAGTAGGTGAGTAATGAGGGTGTGATGAGCGGGTGAGTAATGAGGATGTGATGAGTGGGTGAGTAATGAGGGTGTGATGAGTGGGTGTGTAATGAGGGTGTGATGAGTAGGTGAGTAATGAGGGTGTGATGAGCAGGTGAGTAATGAGGGTGTGATGAGTAGCTGAGTAATGAGGATGTGATGAGTCGGTGAGTAATGAGGGTGTGATGAGTGGGTGAGTAATGAGGATGTGATGAGTAGGTGAGTAATGAGGATGTGATGAGCGGGTGAGTAATGAGGGTGTGATGAGTAGCTGAGTAATGAGGATGTGATGAGTCGGTGAGTAATGAGGGTGTGATGAGCGGGTGAGTAATGAGGGTGTGATGAGTAGGTGAGTAATGAGGGTGTGATGAGTAGGTGAGTAATGAGGATGTGATGAGTCGGTGAGTAATGAGGATGTGATGAGTCGGTGAGTAATGAGGGTGTGATGAGCGGGTGAGTAATGAGGATGTGATGAGTAGGTGAGTAATGAGGGTGTGATGAGTAGCTGAGTAATGAGGATGTGATGAGTCGGTGAGTAATGAGGGTGTGATGAGTCGGTGAGTAATGAGGGTGTGATGAGTAGGTGAGTAATGAGGGTGTGATGAGTAGGTGAGTAATGAGGGTGTGATGAGAAGGTGAGTAATGAGGATGTGATGAGTAGGTGAGTAATGAGGGTGTGATGAGTAGCTGAGTAATGAGGATGTGATGAGTCGGTGAGTAATGAGGGTGTGATGAGCGGGTGAGTAATGAGGGTGTGATGAGCAGGTGAGTAATGAGGGTGTGATGAGTAGGTGAGTAATGAGGATGTGATGAGTAGGTGAGTAATGAGGGTGTGATGAGTGGGTGAGTAATGAGGATGTAATGAGTAGGTGAGTAATGAGGGTGTGATGAGTAGGTGAGTAATGAGGATGTGATGAGTAGGTGAGTAATGAGGGTGTGATGAGTAGGTGAGTAATGAGGGTGTGATGAGTGGGTGAGTAATGAGGATGTGATGAGTAGGTGAGTAATGAGGATGTGATGAGTAGGTGAGTAATGAGGGTGTGATGAGTAGGTGAGTAATGAGGATGTGATTAGTCGGTGAGTAATGAGGATGTGATGAGTAGGTGAGTAATGAGGGTGTGATGAGTGGGTGAGTAATGAGGATGTAATGAGTAGGTGAGTAATGAGGGTGTGGTGAGTAGGTGAGTAATGAGGATGTGATGAGTAGGTGAGTAATGAGGATGTGATGAGTAGGTGAGTAATGAGGGTGTGATGAGTAGGTGAGTAATGAGGGTGTGATGAGTAGGTGAGTAATGAGGATGTGATGAGTCGGTGAGTAATGAGGATGTGATGAGTAGGTGAGTAATGAGGGTGTGATGAGTGGGTGAGTAATGAGGATGTAATGAGTAGGTGAGTAATGAGGGTGTGGTGATCAGGTGAGTAATGAGGATGTGATGAGTAGGTGAGTAATGAGGGTGTGATGAGTGGGTGAGTAATGAGGATGTGATGAGTAGGTGAGTAATGAGGGTGTGGTGAGCAGGTGAGTAATGAGGATGTGATTAGTAGGTGAGCAATGAGGGTGTGGTGAGTAGGTGACTAATGAGGGTGTGAGGAGTAGGTGAGTAATGAGGGTGTGATGAGTAGGTGAGTAATGAGGGTGTGGTGAGCAGGTGAGTAATGAGGGTGTGATGAGTAGGTGACTAATGAGGGTGTGATGAGTAGGTGAGTAATGAGGGTGTGAGGAGTAGGTGAGTAATGAGGGTGTAATGAGTTGGTGAGTAATGAGGATGTGATGAGAAGGTGAGTAATGAGGATGTGATGAGTAGGTGAGTAATGAGGATGTGATGAGTAGGTGAGTAATGAGGATGTGATGAGTGGGTGAGTAATGAGGGTGTGATGAGAAGGTGAGTAATGAGGATGTGATGAGTGGGTGAGTAATGAGGGTGTGATGAGTAGGTGAGCAATGAGGATGTGATGAGTGGGTGAGTAATGAGGGTGTGATGAGAAGGTGAGTAATGAGGATGTGATGAGTAGGTGAGTAATGAGGATGTGATGAGTAGGTGAGCAATGAGGGTGTGATGAGTAGGTGAGTAATGAGGATGTGATGAGTCGGTGAGTAATGAGGATGTGATGAGTAGGTGAGTAATGAGTGTGTGATGAGTGGGTGAGTAATGAGGATGTAATGAGTAGGTGAGTAATGAGGGTGTGGTGAGCAGGTGAGTAATGAGGATGTGATGAGTAGGTGAGTAATGAGGGTGTGATGAGTGGGTGAGTAATGAGGATGTGATGAGTAGGTGAGTAATGAGGATGTGATGAGTAGGTGAGTAATGAGGGTGTGGTGAGCAGGTGAGTAATGAGGATGTGATTAGTAGGTGAGCAATGAGGGTGTGGTGAGTAGGTGACTAATGAGGGTGTGATGAGTAGGTGAGTAATGAGGGTGTGATGAGTCGGTGAATAATGAGGGTGTGATGAGTAGGTGAGTAATGAGGGTGTGATGAGTAGGTGAGTAATGAGGGTGTGATGAGTGGGTGAGTAATGAGGATGTGATGAGTAGGTGAGTAATGAGGATGTGATGAGTAGGTGAGTAATGAGGGTGTGATGAGTAGGTGAGTAATGAGGATGTAATGAGTAGGTGAGTAATGAGGATGTGATGAGTAGGTGAGTAATGAGGATGTAATGAGTAGGTGAGTAATGAGGATGTATCTTTGATCTCTCATATGAGGTCTTCGAACATTTTCCAGCACTGCTTTCACATCTTCAGCATTTAATTCCTGGAATTGACCTCCACCGATATCTGTTCCCATTTATTTTTGAATCTTAATCTGTGGAGGGCCTGCTGACCACCTGCAGATACAAGACATCCTTCCCCCTGTCTACCTCCTTCACCAGGGTCTCCAGTGCGACGCCTGAAATCTTTGGAACACACTTCCTGCCATCCTATTCTGTCCGTTACAGGTTGCCAATTCAGATTCATTCCCTCCAAATCCCTGATCCAACTGCCATCCATTTCCTCTTTAAGAGGCTTCTTAAAAATGGTATTATTTCATGGAATGTTGGCATCATTGGGAAGATCAGCAATTGTCGCATATTTCTAATTGCCGTTGAGCCAAGTGGCTTGCTAGGCAATTTCGAAGGCCATTTAAGAGTCAATCACATTGCTGAAGATCTGGAGTCACATGTAGGCCAGATCGTGTAAGGCTGACAGATTTCCTTCGCTGAAGGACATGAGTGAACCAGATGGGTTTGTACACCAATCGACAGTTTCATTGTCACCATTCCAGAGACTGCCTTTATATTGTAGATTTATTTCAGCTGCTGTGGTTGGATTTGAACCCAGAGCATTAGCCTGGTACTTTTTGTTCCAGTGGCAATACCACCATGCCATCTCCCCGGTGCAGACTAGCTTTGTAACTGGTACTTGCAAGTTATGATTTTGGGTCACCTGCTGTCACAGGTAGCTAATGACAGGGTGACTACTTCCAGATGCACGCAGAAATCATACAGATGTGCAAGCAGCACCAAGTTGGCTTGATGCCTGCATTATACTGAACAGTCCCCTGTGTTAGTTTTCAGGGGACTATCGAGGTAAGACCCTTCCATGGTTTCACTGTACTTTTGGAGAAAAGTTACAAATAAATAAGAGATCTTCAACAATGTGGCACCAGAAGCAGACTTTTCTGATTTAATTCTGGTGGTACTGGTGAATAGAGGGCTTGGGTTAGATCTGCATTTAAAGGAGGGTGCAGACCTGAGTGCTGGGGGTGTACCTGGATGTTTTTTTAATTTTTCTTTCATGGGATGTGACCGTCACTGGCTGAGCCAGCATTGATTACCCCAGTCTGTCATAATATACACCAGTATATCATGGTGCAGACACACACTGCTGGACACACAGTGGGATCAATCAACATACACAACACCGCAGCCAATCACCAGTGACAGCACACGCACTATAAAGACAGGGGACATCAGAGTTCCCGCTTATTCGAGTAGCAGCTAGTTAGGAGCACAGAGCTCACAGCCTGCAACACAGACATTCACCATGTGCTGAGTGCAGCAACTGGTTAGGACAAGGCAAAGGTCTTTAGTTAAAACTAGTATCGTATTTACCCACAGTTCAAGTATGTTTAAATAGTTAACCTTTTAATAAAATAGTGTTGCACTACTTCAAGTGTTGGTGACCTGTATGTGATCCAGAATACCCAACACATCATGAAACCAGGAGTGGTGGGAGACTAGCACTTCTTAGACCTACCTGCAAGTGATCTGCCTTCCGCCAGCATTCTGTCATTCTGCAACATGGACAACATCAGCCCGCCGCCGCCGCTCCACATCGCCAGCAACCTCGGGGCCAACTGGAAGATTTTCAAACAGCGCTTCCAGCTCTTCCTCGAAGCCACGGACAGGGAGGGCGCCTCAGACACCAGAAAGATTGCTCTTCTCCTCTCCACGGCCGGGGACCATGCCATCCATATTTTCAACTCTCTCACCTTTGCAGATGACAAAGACAAGACGAAGTTCAAGACGGTTCTCCTCATATTTGACACTCACTGCAGCGTAGAGGTGAATGAAAGTTTTGAACGCTCCGTGTTCCAGCAGCATTTGCAGGGTAAGGACGAACCTTTCCAATCCTTTTTAACGCACCTCCACATCCTTGCGCAATCTTGCAGCTACGGGCCCACCTCCGACTCCATGATACCCGACCAGATCGTTTTCGGTGTTATGTCGGACCCCCTACGTCAGCAGCTCCTCAAAGTAAAGCAACTCACACTAGCAACCGCCATCAAGACCTGTATCCTACATGAAAATACCACCAGTCGGTACTCCCACATACAAGCGGCTGAAACGCCGCAAAGGTCCCCACGAGGCGGAACGGGTCCAAGTGATTGAACACCTCCAGGGCCTCAGCCTGGATGAGGGTGGCCATTTCGCGTGCTTTTCACGGACACCCGTGCTTGTACGCACCAAACGAGGGGCCGGCGACATGGAGGAATGTAATGCGCAGGTACGCACCACGCAGGACCGCACCGCGCATGCGCGGTGGCGCAGCGAACGTGCTGACGTCACGACGTGCGGCAACTGTGGCTCCGCCCATTTAAAGCGGCAATGCCCCGCAAAATCTCGACAATGCCTAGGATGTGGAAGACTTAGCCACTATGCTGCCTGCTGTCGAGCAGCTCAGCCTTCCAATTCATATCGCTTCAGCCAGCCTCGCAGGAATGTTCGGGCAATTCAACCCACGGTCACCGAATCCGATTCCGACCTCCCACACAGCAGTGACACCGAGGACCCGAAGGCACCTTTTTGAGTCGGTGTCGTAACGAAAAACAGGCTGTCCCCGAAGCAAACACACGAGCCGCTGTCGGTATACAGCATCGATCCAGACGATGAGTGGTGTGCCACCCTGACGGTCAACCAGAATACGTCGCCCACCTCAGAGACTTGATTTGTGAACTTTGCACTAATGGACTCTCTGGTCTGTTCTGTTCTTCCGTTTAATCGTTCAAGTGGTTTGTATATAGTGTTCATCTCGTTATTTGTGTGACACACTGTTTTTTTCTGCACCAGGCACCTTCCCATGTAAATAGCTTAGTTTTATGTACATAGTCCTGTAAATATTTCACACACACGTAGTCAGGAACATTCACCACACACTATTTATTGTCACGCAGGCACATTTTTTATATAAAAGGGGGGATGTCATAATATACACCAGTATATCATGGTGCAGACACACACTGATGGACACACAGTGGGATCAATCAACATACACAACACCGCAGCCAATCACCAGTGAGAGCACACACACTATAAAGACAGGGGACATCAGAGTTCCCGCTCATTTGAGTAGCAGCGAGCTAGGAGCACAGAGATCACAGCCTGCAACACAGACATTCACCATGTGCTGAGTGCATCAACTGGTTAGGACAAGGCAAAGGTCTTTAGTTCAAGCTGGTATCGTATTTACCCACAGTTCAAGTATGTTTAAATAGTTAACCTTTTAATAAAATAGTGTTGCACTACTTCAAGTGTTGGTGACCTGTATGTGATCCAGAACACCCAACACAATACAGTCAACCACAATACTGTGGGTCTGGAATCATATATAGGCCTGACCAGGTAAGGACAGCAGATTTATTTTCATAAAGGGACATAAGTGAACCAAATGTTTTACGACAATCGTTTCATGATCCTCATTCGACTTTTAATTCCAGATTGTCTTAAAAATGAGTTCAAATTTTACCATCTGCCATGGCGGGATTCGAACCCGGGTCCCAGAGCATGACTCTGGGTCACTGCCTTCCCTAAAGTGCAGTGCGTTAGGGGTCACCAAGAAGGGTTTAGTCAGAAAAATATTGCGATCCAAAGCTTAAAGCATTGCTGGCCTGGGAGTGAGTGGGAGAGGTCGGGCAAAATAGATAAAATGTCCAAGGTTGAGGTTGAACAGAGGATTACCATGAATTCCAATCACGGTGGCCACATAGATTCCTCATTAGGATCCGTTTGGTCTGCAGAATCTCCAAGATGGCACCGGAGCATGGCGACTCTCTGCGAGCTCTCATAGATCATAGATCATAGAATTTACAGTGCCGAAGGAGGCCATTCGGCCCATCGAGTCTGCACCGGCTCTTGGAAAGAGCACCCTACCCAAGGTCAACGCCTCCACCCTATCCCCCATAACCCAGTAACCCCACCCAACACTAAGGGCAATTTTGGACACTAAGGGCAATTTATCATGGCCAATCCACTTAACCCGCACATCTTTGGACTGTGGGAGGAAACCGGAGCACCCGGAGAAAACCCACCCACACACGGGGAGGATGTGCAGACTCCGCACAGACAGTGGCCCAAGCCGGAATCGAACCTGGGACCCTGGAGCTGTGAAGCAATTGTGCTATCCACAATGCTACCGTGCTGCCTCTCACACACAGATCCTCTTCCTACATGTCTTATAACCATACCAACATTTTAAAATTTAATTCTAGCACTAATACAATCTCTAATCTTTCTCTTTCGTGTCCCTTCAGGTCTGAAGATCCTCCAACGTCCTTGGGCCAGCCCAAATACCCCGACCCGACATGGCAGGACACCTCCAGCCACCCGATCCTGGCCTCGGCCTGGAAGTGGATGAGGGCGGTCCTGGATGTCCAACCCTGACCCCGTGTAGGGTCCAACCTAACTCTCGGTATGCCTGACCCGGCCTGGGAAGTGACGCCAGCCCCCGGACTGCTCGATCCAGCCGCCGAACGCCCGACCCGGTTCCCGACCATGAGACCCGACCCAGAGAGGCCCGCCCAGCGACCCGACCCGAATGACCCGACCAACACACTGACTGACCGGCAGATGGACGAAAGGAGGAGAATCCACATGGAGGCCCGACCAGGCCTACTCCAAGGCTCAAATGCAGAAATGCCCGACCAGAAGCACCAACGCTGGAACCGAACACAGGAGCCGGCCCAATCTCACCCAGGAAGCCAGTGCCTCTGACCCAAACACGGATTAAAGACGCCCAAAATGGCAGTGACCCCATGGGATGATCTGAAAGCGCCGAAAGGTGAACACATACTCACGGAACCCCGGAGCCTGACTGGACTGCGAAAATGCCCCATCAGCTACCCCGGAATTTCAATCAGTACCGCGGATCCCACCAGATTCAACCACTTACCTTCCACAAGGTCAGATTTCCCCCATCAGATCCCGGGTCCATCCGAAAGCAGCCACCAAGCGAGGAAGTGAGGGATACGCGGCGGTCTGCAGGTGCAAATAAAACTACATGGTTTCTAGTTTCCTCTCCCAGCAAACTCCTGGCAAACGTCCAAGTAATCGAAAACAAGCTGGATGAGTTTAACACGAGACTTACCTCTCAGAGGGCAGGAAGAGACTGCAGTGTGCGCGTTATCACAGAGACATGGCTCACCCCTGCCTCAACGGACTGTGCCATACAACCTGACGGCTTCTCAGTACACCGATGGACCGCACCGCACCATCAGACAAAGCGAAGGGTGGAGGGGTTTGCCTCCTCATCAACTCCTCTTGGTGCTCGGGCGTGGCGACCCTGGCGAAATACTGCTCTCGGTCCTGGAATACCTGACTGGGAAGTTCCACCCATGCTACCTTCCACTGGAGTTCACTTCTGCCATTATCACAGGGTCTACATCCCATCCTTGGCATAAGTGAAGAAGGCGCTTGATGAATTGTACACCATTATAAATAACAATGAAACAGAACACCCAAAAGCTTTGTTCACCATGGGCGGGGACTTCAACCAGGCCAACCTCAAGGGTGTACTGCCAAAATTCCAGCAACTAATCTCCTGTCCCACCAGGGGCGCCAACATTCTTGACCACTGCCACATAAACATCAATGGGCCTACCGATCCATCCCCCGACCGAACTTCGGTAAATCAGGCCACAAGAGAGTGCTCCTTTTCCCGGCATACAAACAGAAACTTAAGCGGGAGAACCTGTTTAAGAAGGTCGTGCAATGCTGATCTGCGGCAACGGAAGAGCTCCTACGCGACTGCTTGGAGTCAGTGGACTGGTCCATATTCAAGAACTCAGTGGCCAACCTAAACGAGTATGCCACCACCAGCACAGACTTCATCAACAAGTGTGCAGAAGACTGCGTGCCAATGCACCTAGTACGTACATTCCCCAACCGGAAATCATGGTGTAATCAGGAGATTCACTCCCTACTGAAGGTCAAGTCTGAGGCGGTCAAGATAGGTAACCTGACCTACACATGAAATCCAGGTTCGACCTCCGCAAAGCCACCAGGGATGCCAAGAGACAATACCAGACTAGGCTAGAGTCACACACTAACGACACGGACTCTCGTTGGTTGTGGCAAGGTTTAAGCAACATAATGGCTACAAAGCAAAGCCGGGTAGAATCTCCGGCAGCAGGGCACCCCTTCCTGATGAACTCAATGCATTCTATGCTTAGTTCGAGCAGGAACCCATCAAACCGTTGTCAACTGCCCCAGCAGCCTTGGACACAGCCATACCTACCCTCACAGCTTCTGAAGTCATATTGGCCTTTTTGAAAGTGAACCCTCGGAAAGCAACGGGTCTTGACGGGGTCCCTAGTCGTGCACTCAGATCCTGCGCGGACCACTGGTGGATGTGTTTGCAGACATCTTCAACTTCTCCCTACTCTGTTCCGAGGTACCCGCCTGCTTCAAGAAGACCACTGTCATACTGGTGCCAAAGAAGAACCAGGCAACGTGCTTCAACGACTACCGTCCAGTGTCCGTGACATCTGTGATTATGAAGTGCTTCGAGAGGTTGGTCATGAGACACATCAACTCCATACTCCCAGAACGCCTTGATCCACTGCAGTTCACATATCGCCACAACCGGTCCACAGCAGGTGCCATCTCCCTGGCCCTACACTCATCCCTGGAGCATCTCGACAACAAGGACACCTACGTCAGACTCCAATTCATTGACAAAAGCTCCGCCTTCAACACGATAATCCCAGCCAAGCTCATATCAAATAAGGACATTCGTGAACTGGGTAAGTTTTTATAACAATCCAGTAATTTTCTGGACACCATTGCTGATACTAATTTTTATTTTAGATTTAATTAATTGAGCTTAACTTCTGCAGCTGCTGTGGTGGGACTCCACATCATTAGTCCAGGCCTTGGGATTACTTTCCAATAATAACCACTATGCTACTGTACCTTTTAATCAATAATTGTTAGACTTCGGTGATAGTTGAGTTAAGCTTTTAATCAGAAACTCTCATTAACCTTCAGCACCAGCTGATGTGGATCTAAGCTAATTACCAAATTATTATGATCTGGAATGCTCAGCTGGAAAGGTGATGTAAGCAGGTTTAATCATTACTTTCGAGAGGGAATTGGAGAAATATTTGAAAGAGAAATATTCACAGGGCTATGGGGAAAAGAGCTGGGGTGTGGGACTAATAATATAGTGCTTCCAAAGGCCTTGCAAAGACAATACAGGCTGACTGGCCTCCCTCTGTATTGCATAGTTTTATAATTTTGGGGGGAGAGGGCAGGCTGCAAGTAGGCTTGAATACACAGCTGGCTGCAAAATAGCATCTGCTGCAGAGCAGTAGGTGTGCTACTGCATTTTTCCAATCCATTAGTTTAAGGCATGTGTTATGTATCAGTGAATTTGTCCCTGCTGGTAAAGCGTCACATGATGTGCAGTGATGTCAGCAGAGAGTTTGTGTGGGCTTTGCAGTTTTCTACCTTCGATTGTATTGAGCAACACCTCTTAGTAAACCTCTCATGGTGTTTTGAAAGAATCCAGAGTGTGGGCACGTCCATCCCTTTTCTCTTCGCGGCAACAAAGAATCATAACAGTACGCACTTAATTCATTTTTTAAAATTTGCTGAGCAGGGTATTGGTGATGGAATCTTAGGATCAGCTCCTCCACTGCTTTAGAATTCTGGAGACAATTCAAATTATAAACTAGTCTCTTTCAAACTTCTCTTCCCGGTGGGATTTCCTGGCCTCTGATTCTACTGTATCATTGTAATATTGTTGAATAATTCATATTAAGCTCGTGATGCTTGGATTGGATTCGATTTGTTTTATTGTCACGGGTACCGAGGTATTGTTCTGTGTACAGTCCAGACAGATTGCTCCATACATGAAAAAAAACATAGGACATACAGAAATACGCAATGTAAATATATAGACATAGACATCGGGTGAAGCATCCAGAGTGTAGTACTACTCAGTAGAGAAGATGTGTGAAGAAATCAGTTCAGTCCATAAGAGGGTCATTCAGGAGTCTGATAACAGTGGGGAAGAAGCTGTTTTTGAATCTGTTAGTGTGTGTTCTCAAACTTTTGTATCCCCTGCCCGATGGAAGAAGTTGGAAGAGAGTGGGGGGGGGGATCTTTGATTATGCTGCCCACTTTCCCAAGGCAGCATAAGGCGTAGGCTGAGTCAATAAATGGGAGGCAGATTTGCGTAATGAACAGGGCTGTGTTCATGATTCTCTGTGGTTTCTCACGGTCTTGGGCCAAGCAGACTGTGATGCAGCAAGATAGGATGCTTTCTATGTAAAAATTGGTAAGAGTCAATGTGGACATGCTGAATTTCCTTAGTTTCCTGAGAAAGTATACGTACTGTTGTGTTTTCTTAGTCATAGCATTGACTAGGTGGGCCAGGACAGATTGAATTTGATGCTGTCAACCAACTCCACCTCGGCATCATTGATGCAGGCAGGGGTGTGTACAATACTTTGCTTCCTGAAGTCAATGACCCGTTCAAATGCAGATCCAGTACACATCTGTCTTGTCAGACACTTCTGCTCAATCTAACAGCATTTGGCAAAACTACAAATTACAGACAGACCAGGCTCCTCCTATTAACTATATATTAATTATATAATCTGTACCCCACTAAGCTGATCCATGACCTGCTTAGCTAGAAACACAGAAACATAGAAAATAGGTCCAGGAGTAGGCTATTCGGCCCTTCGAGCCTACACTACCATTCAATATGATCATGGCTAAACATGCAAATTCAGTATCCCACTCCCTCTTTCTCCCCATACTCCTTGATCACCTTAGCCGCAAGAGCCATGTCCAGCTGCCTCTTGAATATATCCAACAAACTGGCCCCAACAACTTTCTGTGAGAGAATTCCACAAGTTCACAATTCTCTGAGAGACGACGTTCTTCCTCATCTCAGTCCTGAATGGTTTACACCTTATTCTTAAGCTGTGACCCCTAGTTCTGGACGTCCCCAACAATTGGAATATTCTTCCCGCCTCCAGTCTGTCCAGTCCCATCAGGATTTTATATGTTTCTATGAAATCCCCTCTCATTCTTCTAAACTCCAGTGGATACAAGTCCAGTTGATCCAGTCTTTCTTCATATGTCAGTCCTGCCATCCCGAAAATTAGTGTGGTAAACCTTCACTAGGACTAAACACATTCCCTTAAACTATCTATACCACAGGGAACCATCCAAAATATAAACACTATTCCAGTAGCCCTTTATCTGTAACCAAGTAAGTGGTTAGTAACAATGTTACCTCACTTTTTACAACTTCTTAATTACAGATTTATAGACACGCCATCTGGATACCTTAACCTAGGTCCTTTAATAATATTACTGCAACAAAATATAACATATAACAATTTATTACAATCATCACACAGTCCAGAGGTCTCCAGCATCACAGATGTCAGTCTTCAACCAATTCGATTCATTCCATGTGATATCAAGAAATGGCTGAAGCCAGTAGGTATTGCAATCTCTATGGGCCCTGACAAAATTGCAGTAATATTACTGACTTGTGCACCAAAACTTGCTGTGCCCTTAGCGAAGTTGTTCCAGTACGGGGGCAATTGCACGGAAAAGCTTCTAAGTGTAGTAGTGATCGGGAACCGATAGGTGTTTCCCGACGAGGCCACCATAAGGGCAGCTACTGCGGGGTTCACAATATCATCCATAATAAAATATCTGTAGGGAATCGGAGAAGGTGTGAGACCGACAATAAGTTATGGCTTCTACCCCGGACTCTCGGGTCCCCGAAGCCTCCCCATCCTTACATTCTCTGTCACCTCTCAGGGTGCCATCCAATGAGCCGTTTGTGCTGGAGGACCCCACACAGGAGCCCAGACCCCTGGCAGGGATAACACTGGAACCGGGCTCAGGTAACAACCCCTTCGAACAACACGCCTCTCCTCAACGCCCGCCTCCCCTCCAATCCACATACCTCCCCATCCCCTCTTGCCAGATCCACACACCCATCCTCTGATCGCCCGGGGGGGGGGGGGGGGGGGGGGGGGGGGGGGGGGGGGGGGGCAATGCTGCGACCCAGCTCTTGGGCGTTTGAATGTTGACTGCTGCCCCTGCGGTTTGAAGCCTCCAGTGTCCAGGCCTTACAGCCTGATTGGGATGCGAGGCAGTGACACCCGCCTGCGACATAGCACGTCCACTCAAGCGGGAATCCACTTGTGAGCTGTGATGTGCTCATATTACTAACATTGCGAATTCCCTATTTGCGATAGCCTTCAGCTGCCAGAGGACGCCATGGTCAACGGGGGTTAAAGTGACCTTCACCATATTACCACAGGTGGGGCTCTGTCCTGGGTACCTACAGCCAGAAGCTAAAGTTGCCCCATGAATGGGTATACATGATCCGGGGGCTGGCATGTTGGACTCCCGGGCACTGAGCCCTTTGCCTCCCCCCAGCTCAGGGGCGACCACCCTCGGATGGGCGGCCAAACTCTCCCTACCGGGCCCATCCTCCACCCCCCCGCCGGGGGCTTCCACACTCCCCCGAGCATTGGAGCAGCAGCTCCAGTGCCTCCCCCGGCTGACTGCCCATGTTCCAAGATGGCTACTCACATCCTCCGATCCCCAAAGCAGCCATTTTGCTAGCTTCACATTTTTAAATAGGTGTGCTAAAGGACGCCCACGTGACCGCTCGTTGGGGAGCCGGTTAGGTCACTGGAGGCCGTTAGATAGGGGGTCCTTCCCGTTAATGGGGTGGAGATTCGCCTTAATTGGTGATTATTGGTTTCTCGCCACCCTGCGGCGGAATCCAGATCTTGCCAATGGCAGCTGGCCGGAGAGATCGGAAACTGATCGGCACCTGGTGCAGTCTTGATTTCAGACTCTCCCGCAATCTAACCGACTCGTTCAGATTCACGCCCGACACGCCCTACAGCTGCAATTCTTGCATCTACCTGGAATGTGGAAATTTGCCCAGGTATGCCCTGTACACAAAAAGCAGAAAGAACCCATCATGGCCAATTACTGCCCTATCAGTCTACTCTCAATCATCAGTAAAGTTATGGAAGGAATCATCAACACTGCAATCAAGCCGCAGTTACTGACACTCTGTTTGGGTTCTGCCAGGGTCACTCAGCTCCTGACCCCATTACAGCCTTGGTTCAGATATGGACAAAAGGACTGAACTCCCGAGGTGAGGTGAGTGACTGCCCTTAACATCAAGGGAGCATTTAAGCGTGTATGGCATCCAGGAGCCCTAGCTAAACTGCAGTCAATGGGAATCAGGGGGGAAACTCTTCACAGTCATACCTAGCACAAAGGAAGATGGTTGTGGTTGTTGGAGGTCAGTCACCTCAGTCCAGGGATATCACTGCAGAATTTCTTCAGGCTAGTGGCCTAGGCCCAACCATCTTCAGCTGCTTCATCAATATCCTTCCTTCCAACATAAGGTCAGATGTGATCATGCTCACTCATTTTGCACAATGTTCAGCACCATTCATGATTCTTCAGCAACATTCGCGACTCCTCTTCGTGCAAATGCAGCCAGACCTGGACAATATCCGGGGCTTGGGTTGACAAGTGGAAAGTAACATTCATGCCACACAAGTGCCAGGCAATGACCATCTCCAATAAGAGAGAACCAAGTAATTGCCCCTTGACATTCAATGGCATTACCATCACTAAATCCCTCACTATCAACATCCTGGGGATTACCATTGACCAGAAACTGAACTAGACTAGACAGATAAGCAGTGTGGCTACAAGATTAGGTCAGAGAATAGTAATCCTGTGGCAAGTAACTCACCTCCTGACTCCCCAAATTCTGTCTACCATCTACAAGGCACAAGACAGGAGTGTGATGGAATACATCTCACTTTACTGGAAGAGTGCAGCTCCAACAACACTCAAGAGACTCAACACCATCCAGAACAAAGCAGTCCGCTTGATTGGCGCCCCTTCCACAAACATTCACAGCCTCCACCACCGATGCACAGAAGCAGCCGCATGTACCATCGACAAGAGGCACTACAGGAACTCACCAAGGCTCCTTGACTTGGAAATATATCGCCATACCTTCACTGTCGCTGGGTCAAAATCCTGGAGCTCCCTCCGATAATAGCACAGTGGGTGAATCTGCACCACATGGTTTGCAGCGGTTCAAGAAGGCAGGCCACCACCACCTTCTCAAGGGCAATTAGAGATGGGCAACAAATGTTGGCCCAGTCAGCGCAGCCCACATCCCGTAAAAATGAATTTTTAAAAAAATATGGCAAAGGTAAACTCATTGAGCTGTACTGAAGAGAATTCCTGATTTTGACCCTGTGGCAGTGATGGGGCAGCAATATATTTTCAGGTCAGGATGGTATGTAGTTTGGAAGAGAATTTGCAGGTGGTGGTGTTCCCATGCATCTGCTATCATTGTCCTTGTAGGTGGAAAATGTCACGCGTATGGAAGGTGCCATTGAAAGAGGCTTGGCGAGTTCCTGCAGTGCATCTTGTAGATGGTACACACTGCTGCCACCTTGCATCAGTGATGGAGGGAGTAAATGTTTAAAGTGATAGATCGGGTGTCGCTCAAGCAATTATTTAAGTTAAGCTAATGTCTGTGTTAAATACAGATAAAAGAATGTAATGCAAATGCATTATGAAAATGCTAATAATTTAACTAACCTGAATAACAGTATTAAAGAGTAAAGAACCCTCTTAGACAAACATGATTTATTGCCATGAGAGTGTAATTTAAGAAACAAATGTCAAAATGAAATACACCTCATTTGTTTCTAGATTTAATAAGCTGCTTCTAATTGTAATGATGAACAAGGCTTTTCCAATGATTCATTTTGCATGGAGTGCCCCTTTGTATTTTGACTGCAATTTGCTAGGTTTTATATCTTAATGACTGACAGAAAATGAAGTTGCCTGAATTTGAATACACTAACTATATACCCAATTGGAACATTACTCCAAGGAAAAACAGATGGCAATGCTATCTTGAAACAGTTCATGCTGTCCATTACTGATGCTTGGCACTTCAGATGATATTAACAACATGTTGTAATCCTGTACCAGGGAACACAAATGACTACAACCAGGATAATTTTCTAGACCATTGGTCTTCAGCCTTGATTCATTCAGACCTCTTCATTCACCTGAGGAAGGAGCAGCGCTCCGAAAGCTAGTGACATCGAAACAAACCTGTTGGACTTTAACCTGGTGTTGTAAGACTTAGTACTGTGCTCACCCCAGTCCAACGCCGGCATCTCCACATCATTCAGCCTTGAAGACCTTGGAACTGCAATGTTCTCACAGATTAAGTCAATACTGTACTCACATCTGTATAGTCTCTTCCACAACATGATGCAAAACAAGATATTGATCAAAATGCACACCAGTTATCCGAGATTGCTATCAAACTTGGATCATGGAAGTCTATCTATTGGCCATGTGACTGTGTAACAAGTTGATTTTGTTACAAATACCTTTACAGCTTGATATTTTCCTCAGGATTCATTGGGCACACAGTCTGCTAAACCCTCATTCAGCCATTAGGCGGATTAAAGGTGACACAATGGCTCCAGCTCAACGACAAGGCTGGTAAGTTGAACCATTTCAAAATCGTTTCATGAGAAAAACGTAGTGTTGCACAGTTTCATGTCACAAGATATTCCTTATGTCAGAGGTCTTGTGTCAATAGCAGCAATTATAGTTTCTGCGAAGGAACATTTCAAGCAAATCAAACAAAATTAGGAACACAGGCTAGTGTTATGGTCCCCGGAGAGTCAGGTAACTTTTTTTTAAAAAAGCATATGCGCACAAGTCATTGAAGGTGGCAGAGCAGGTTCAGGAAGTGATTGGAAAGGAAAACTGGATCTAGGCTTTACAAACAGAGGAATAGAGTACAAAAGCAAGGAAGTTCTGATGAATCTTTATAAAACACATATTCAGCCTCAACTGGAATATTAGGCAGGATTTGAAGTCAATGGACCTTTTGCTGGCCCGTCAAATTTTCTACCCCTCCCGTGATGATTCCTGCGGTAGGAAGGAGAGGAAAATCCCATTCATAGTGTCCAATTCTGAGCACTGCACTTTAGGAAGGGTGTGAAGACTTCAGAGAGAGTTTGACAAAGTTTTACTTGAATGGTTACAGCAGTGTGGGATGTGGCTAGATCTGAGGAGCTGGAATTGGTCGCCTTAGAGAAGAGAAGTTTGAGAGGAGATTTTACAGGGGAGTTCTAAATCATGAGTGGTCCAGTCAGATAAGTAGAGAAAAAATGGTTCCCATTGGCAGAATGGTTAAGAACCAAAAATATAAATTGTTTGGCAAAAAAAAACAAAGGTGACATGGGGAAGAGCTTTTCTTATGCAGCATGTAGATACAATCTGGAATTCTCTGCCCTGAATATGTGGAAGAGGGAGATTGAATTGTGGCTTTCAAAAGGAAATTGAAGATGCAGTTTGCAGTTCTACAGGGAATGGGCGGAGGAGCGGGACTAGCAGAATTTTGCTTGCAGAGAACCAGCATAAACTCAACCGACTGAATGGCCTCTTTCTGTAAACATTCCATAATTCATTCTGTAAAAACAGAATATAGAAAAGCAAGAGAAGAAGTGATGGAAGTTAATCTGAAGGAGAAAAGCATAGTGAAGGAACACTGAATGAACCATTCAGGTAAAACGGATCTGTTTCTCACTGGAAATGAAAATGAAATGAAATGAAAACCGCTTATTGTCACAAGTAGGCTTCAAATGAAGTTACTGTGAAAAGCCTTGAGTCGCCACATTCCGGCGCCTGTTCGGGGAGGCTGGTACGGCAATTGAACCGTGCTGCTGCCCTGCCTTGGTCTGCTTTCAAAGCCAGCGATTTAGCCCTGTGCTAAACCCGCCATTTAATGTGCCCTCCAGAGCTCATCACAGAGCTGGTTGCCATCATCCTGCATTTCATGTGCCCTCGCCCCTATAAATAAACTGTGCCCTGAACCCATGCCAACTGAAATAGTGTTGAACTTTCTGATCTTACGGGCCATAAGTCTACTTCTTTTTGGTTCCCCAGATAGTACAGCAGGACTGGAGGCGGCCTGCTGTGATTCCTGCCCTGCGACCTGGGTCCACGTTGGCTGCCGTCATCTGGGGCGACTGAGCTTGGATGAACCCGGCTGCTGCTCGGGCGTCCCAGGTGGCATGGTGACGCCCTGTTCTGCCCGCTGCCCACCAGATGCACCAGTGTTAGGAGGGGGAGCGTTCGAGGTGTTGTGGTGTTCCGACATCTCACCTGCGGGGGTCACCGGCACTGGCCCCATCACCTCCTCTTCCCTCGGGGTGCCCGATGGCCCCTGGGCCACTCCATTGGGCGGGGGTGCGAACGGAACTATCCCCTGAGGCTCCTCTGCCACCTGGCACTGCCAGTCCTGGAGGTCCGCTCTGGTCTTGACCAGGGTTTGCATGCTCACGGCCATGGAGCACAGGGAGTGGACCATCTCCGTCTGGGACTGCGTCACATCACTCATTGAGTGTGTGACCACCATCTGGGTTAGTGTGACATCAGCCACTGACTGCACCATCTCCCTCTGGGACTTGCCCACCTACCTTTATGTCTGGGCAATGCTGTCGTGGCATGGCCTGCTGTGACTGGGCCACGCTCAGGAGCGCCGCTGCAATGTCCAGGTGGCTCTGATACTTGGTTGTCTGTGAGGCGGCAACCCTGTCCTGGACCTCGGCCTGCGCCCGCACAGAATGCCTCAGGTCTTGGACATGCTGAACCATAGCCAACACCATTGCCACTAATGCCTCCACCGCGAATGCCACCCGTGCGATGTTGGCCGAGGTGGTATGCATTGTTGGCACCACCTCCTGCTCCTGCACGCGGTTGGACTCCTCCAACTGCACCCGCAAGTGGTGGATGCTCAACGACAACCCCTCATGTGGTCCCTGGCTCTGCGACTACATCTCCCTGATTGATGGGACTGTCCGTTCCGGAAGCCCGAAACCTGTCTGGACGGCAGCTAGTTCCTGGGGTCGGTCCGCCCTCTGACTATCCGCCCTCTCGGGTGTTCCTACCTACACCTGCCGTAACGGGTTAGCTGTGTAATGCATACTAGGGGGTACCCCAGGAGCCTCTTCACTAAAGTGCCCAACCGAGGTGAGTGTCTCTGGGATGGTGGAGAGTATTGGAGACAGCTGTGACAGGACGTCTGTGACATTCCTGGGCTCGAGCTCCGGAGTGTGCTGCGTCTCAGTGGAGGGCTGGCGTCTGAGCTGCTCTCAGTGTCGTTGCTCACCTCGGGGGGGGGGGGGGGGGGCCTCTGGCTGGCGGCGGGAGACGCCAGATGGGCCCGCCCCATCTCCAGCAGGTCCTGCCAGACACAAGACAAGACGCATGATTAGACCGCGGGCTGGGGGGGGGGGAAGAGTGTAGGTGGTGGGTGTGACGGTGGTGTGGGGTGAGGATGGTTGTGAAGGTGAGGGTGGGGGTGAGGGTGTTGTGGGGGTCAGGGTGGTGTGGGGGTGAGGGTGGGGTAAGGGTGAGTGTGGCGAGGGTGAGAGTGACGGTGGCGGGGTTTGTGTTGGGGGGGGGAGGGGTTTGACACACACAACTCGGTCTCGCTTCCTCGTCCGCGGATGAACTCCAGCCCGGTGAGCTCCCTCTGCTCTGGGCCGCTGGATACGTCCAGTGGGCGCTGCTCTGCCATGGTCTGACGGTCCCCCTCCAGTCTTCTCCTGTTCCCAGCAGGTGTATATTGCCTAATCCTGGGGTGGAGGGGGCAAACAGAAAACGGCAGTGTTAAATAGTCCAACCGACGCATGCAGCCCAGTGGGTGGGTAGCTGGTAGCCTCAGTGGCCAGGGCACCCGGCCATGGTGGCAGGTATGGGTGTTGACATGTGGTGCAGGTTCGCCCGCCCTCTGGGTGGGGGTGTAAGGCTACGGGTGTGTGAGACAGGGGTTGGTGCCAGGGACACAGTGCTACCTACTCATCCTGGCCGCCCTGATGAGGTCATGGAGTTTTATCTGGCACTGCTGGCCGATCCGGACGGTATTACCTATGCCACTGGCCGCCTCTGCCACCTGCGCCCAGGCACAACAAATAGTGGCGGCTGGCAGCCTCCTTCCCGGGCCGGGGTAGAGGGTCATCCAGCTCTCCTCCACGGCATCCAGGAGGGTCTCCAGCTTGGCATCCCTGATGCATGGGGCCCTGCGTCTTGCAGCCATCTTGTTGGCTGGGGTGGTGTGTGTGGGGAGTGCAGTGTGTATATGCGGCTGCAGCTTGTCAGCCTCCTTAGTGTCAATCACGATACCGGCAAATCCATCACCATTTCTCATTGGAATCAATTGTGTTCCACATGGAGCTTGTGCTAGCCCATTAACAGTAGCAGAATCGATCCAGTTTTGCTGTCGTGGAACTCCACGATAATGTGCCGGTGGCAACATTTAGTCTCAGAAACGGAGAATCCCGCCCCCTAACTTTCTGGAATGTTCAGGGAGCAATTCTGAAGCTCAGTGAGGAACACTGTTCAAACATCTGCACTTTACAAAGGAGGTACTCGCTGAAATCTGTTTCCTGTTGCGGCCACAACGATAGCCTCAGAGCAGGGCAAGGGCGGCATTGCCAGTGGCTGTGAAGATGCCCGTGTTGATGAATGTTTATGCCTTTACCTCCTTTAGGCTTGAGCAGGTGACATTTGCAAGATGTCCCAGTTTGCTGCCCACTATTATATCAGACACTGTGACTCGAATCATTTGAGATCCAGAGCAGCAAAATCTGGACATGAGTTGCTGTTGCACATCAAGACCCTGCAAAAAGTCCTGGTGCACACGCTGAATTGTTTGGGAAGTTTACATTTCCGATGGGCTGATTTCCACGGCCTTGGACATAATGCGAATGTCTCTGACACCGAGCTCAGGGTCGGAGACTTCAGCCAGATACGCAGGATCTGCATCTGTCCTTGCCCTGGAAATATTATGCTGGTTAAACTCTAGTCTAACTCGGTGATTAGCCAACGTAATTGAACTGAGTTCAACTCTCCAATCACCCCTCCTAACTCAGCCTTACCACTAGGTCTCTGACCCAATTCGACTACATTTCACCAACTCAACTCAACTCAAGCAGTATGTACGTTCCCCAACCGGAAACCATGGCTTAATCGCTCGATTGACTCCCCATTGAAGGACAGATCTGAGACGTTCAAGACAGACGATCCTGACCTATACAAGAAATCCAGTTACGACCTCCGCAAAGCCATCTGAGATGCCAAGAGAGAATATCAAACCAAACTAGAGTCACACGCAGTTGTGGCAAGGACTAAAAACATAATGGGCTACAAAGCGAAGCCGAACAGTATCTCTGGCAGCAGCGCACCCCTCCCCGATGAACTCAATGCATTCTATGCTCAGTTCGAGCAGGTAACCAACAATCCGCTGTCGAGTGCCCCAGCAGCCCATAATTCAATCATACCCACCATCACAGCTTCCAAAGTCAGATCGGCCTTCCTGAAAGTGAACCCTCGGAAGGCGACGGGTCCAGACGGGATCCCTGGTCATGCACTCAGAGCCTGCGCGGACCAGCTGGCAGAGACATTCGCGGACATCTTTAACCTGTCCCGACTCCACTCCGAGGTCCCCACCTGCTTCAAGAAGACCACCATCATACCGGTACCAAAAAAGAACGAGGCAACGTGCCTCAATGACTACTGTCCAGCGGCCCTGACTTCAGTCGTAATGAAGTGCTTCAAGAGGTTGATCATGAAGCGCATCACCTTCATACTCCCAGAACGCCTTGATCCACTGCAATTCGCATACCGCTGCAACTGGTCCACATCAGATGCCATTTCCCTGGCCCTACACTCATCCCTAGAGCATCTCGAAAACTCCGACATCAGACTTCTATTTATTGACTACAGCTCTGCCTTCAACACCATAATCCCAGCCAAGCTCATATCAAAGCTCCAAAACCTAGGACTTGGCTCCCCACTCTGCAACTGGATCCTCGATTTTCTGACCAACAGATCACAATCAGTGAGAATGAACAGCAACACCTCCTCCACAATAGTCCTCAACACCGGGGCCCCGCAAGGCTGCGTACTTAGCCCCCTACTCTACTCCCTGTACACACACGACTGCCTGGCAAAACTTGGTTCCAACTCCATCTACAAGTTTGCTGACGATATGACCATGGTGGGCCGGATCTCGAATAACGACGAGTCAGAATACAGGCGGGAGATAGAGAACCTAGTGGAGTGGTGTAGCAACAACAATCTCCCCCTCAATGCCAGCAAAACTAAAGAGCTGGTCATTGACTTCAGGAAGCAAAGTATTGGACACACCCCTGTCAGCATCAACGGAGCTGAGGTGGAGATGGTCAGCAGTTTCAGATTCCTAGGGGTGCACATCTCCAAAAATCTGTCCTGGTCCACCCACATCGACACTACCACCAAGAAAGCACAACAGCGCCTATACTTCCTCAGGAAACAAAGGAAATTCGGCATGTCCACATTAACCCTTACCAACTTTTACAGATGCACCATAGAAAGGATCCTATCGGGCTGCATCACAGCCAGGTCTGGCAACTGCTCAGCCCAGGACCGCAAGAAACTTCAGAGAGTCGTGAACACCGCCTAGTCCATCACACAAACCTGCCTCCCATCCCACTGACTCCATCTACACCTCCCGCTGCCTGGGGAAAGCGAGCAGCATAATCAAAGATCCCTCCCACCCGGCTTACTCACTCTTCCAACTTCTTTCACCGGGCAGGAGATACAGAAGTCTGAGAACATGCACGGACAGACTCAAAAACAGCTTCTTCCCCACTATCACCATACTCCTAAATGACCCCCTTATGGACTGACCTCATTAACACTACACCCTGTTATCATAATATACACTAGTATATCATGGTGCAGACACACACTGATGGACAGACAGTGGGCCCAATCAACACACACAACACCGCAGCCAATCACCAGTGAGACCACACGCACTATAAAGCAGGGGGCATCAAAGTTCCCGCTCATTCGAGTTGCAGCTAGCTCGGAGGACAGAGCTCACAGCCTGTAACACAGACATTCACCATGTGCTGAGTGCATCGACTGGTTAGGATAAGGCAAAGGTCTTTAGTTAAATCTAGTATCGTATTAACCCACAGTCTAAGTAAGTTTAAAGAGTTAATGATTCAATAAAATAGTGTTGCACTATTTCAAGTGTTGGTGACCTGTGTGTGATCCAGAATTCCCAACACATCATGTTACCAAGAGTGGTGGGATACTAGCACTTCTTAGACCTACCTGCAAGTGATCTGCCTTCCGCCAGCATTCCGTTAATCAGTGAAATGGACAACATCAGCCCGCTGCCACCGCTCCACATCGCCGGCAACCTCGGGGCCAACTGTAAGATTTTCAAACAGCACTTCCAGCTCTTCCTCGAAGCCACGGACAGGGAGGGTGCCTCGGACACCAGAAATATTGCTCTTCTCTCCACGGCCGGGGACCATGCCATCCACATTTTCAACTCTCTCACCTTTGCAGATGATGAAGACAAGACAAAGTTCAAGACGGTCCTCAAATTTGACACTCACTGCAGCGTAGAGGTCAATGAAAGTTTCGAACACGACGTGTTCCAACAGCGTTTGCAGGGTAAGGATGAACCTTTCCAATCCTTTCTTACGCACCTCCGCATCCTTGCGCAATCTTGCAGCTATGGGCCCACCTCCGACTCCATGATACGCGACCAGATCGTTTTCGGTGTTCAGTCGGACCCCCTACGTCAGCAGCTCCTCAAAGTAAAGCAACTCACCCTAGCGACCGCCATCGAGACATGTGTCTTACATGAAAACAACACGAGTCGGTATTCCCATATACAAGCGGCTGAAACGGCGCGGCAAGGTCCCCACGAGGCGGAACGGGTCCAAGTGATTGAGCTCCTCCGGGGCCTCAGCCTGGATGAGGGCGGCTATTTTGCGTGCTTTTCGTGGCACGGCGAACGTGCTGACGTCACGACGTGCGGCAACTGTGGCTCCACCCATTTAAAGCGGCAATGCCCCGCAAAATCACGACAATGTCTATGATGTGGAAGACTTGGCCACTATGCTGCCTGCTGTCGAGCAGCTCAGCCTTCCAATTCATATCGCTTCAGCCAGCCTCGCAGGAATGTTCAGGCAATTCAACCCACGGTCACCGAGTCCCATGTGGACCTCCCACACAGCAGTGACACTGAGGACACGAAGGCGCCTTTTCGAGTCGGTATCGTAACGAAAAACAGGCTGTCCCCGAAGCAAAGACACGAGCCGCTGTCGGTATACAGCATCGATCCAGACGATGAGTGGTGTGCCACCCTGACGGTCAACCGGTCCCAAATACGATTCCGCCTGGACACTGGTGCCTCCGCCAATCTCATGGTGTGGTCTGCTTGCCAAAACCTTCGTGTCAAACCAGCCATCCTTCCATCGGCCTGCCAGCTATTGGACTACAATGGCAACATCATTCCTGCTACCGGCTCGTGCCAACTTGAATTGATGCACAAGTCACGTGGGCTCCTCGAAGGACTCCCTGCTTGGGGCACAGGCGTGCAAGCTATTGAACCTAGTTCAAAGAGTTCACTCTCTCTGTCCTGATGACACTCCCGCCTTCCAGGACGCTGACTTCAGGGCGCAACTCGATGCCATCATCGACCAGCACCGCGACGTCTTCGAAGGTATGGGCACGCTCCCATATACTTACAAGATCCTACTCAAACAGAACGCCACGCCTGTGGTGCATGCACCTCACAGAGTCCCAGCACCCCTCAAGGACCGCCTCAAGCAGCAGCTGCAGAACCTCCAAGACCAAGGAGCGATCTCCAGAGTTACAGAACCAACCGAGTGGGTCATTCCATGGTGTGTGTAAAAAGGCCTTCCGGCGAGCTGAGAATTTGCATTGATCCCAGGGATCTGAACCGCAATACCATGGGGGACATTATCCAATTCCCAAGCGCGAAGAGATCACATGCCAGGAATCATCCAACTTTGCCAGGAGGTACAACATTGTGCATGTGACATCAAGTCCCCTATTCCCCCAATCCAACGGCAAAGCGGAGAAGGGCGTCCACATAGTCAAACGGCTCCTCTGCAAGGTTGCCGATGCGGGGTCCGACTTCTACCTCGCCCTGCTGGCCTATCGCTCAGCCCCACTGTCCACTGGCCTGTCGCCAGCCCAGCTGCTCATGGGTCGCACCCTGAGGACGACGGTGCCGTCCATTCACGTCCCAGACCTCGACCACGTTCCGGTCCTTCAACGAATGCAACTGTCTCGTGCACAGCACAAGGCGGCTCATGACTCCCGTGCAGCTGATCTCCCTGCTCTGGCTCCAGATGGCAACGTCCCCATCCATCTTCCGGATGGTGGCTGGTCTGCAACCGCTGTGGTTCTTCGGCAGGTGGCTCCCCGCTCGTTCCTGGTTCGTCTACCGGGTGGCTCCAATCTGCGCCGCAATCGACGTGCCCTTCGTCTCGTTCCACGCTCGCTACGTGATCCTCCACCATTGCCACGCCCTCCTGTTGACCCTGACCTGGACTGTGCATCCTTCTCACTCTGACGCAGTCCAGCCCGCTCCTCAGCCAGCGGCTCCTGACCCACCCTTGAGGCGGCCAACCAGAATTCATCGCCCACCTCAGAGACTTACTTTGTGGACTTATGGACTTTCTGATTTATTCTCTTCTTCCGTGGTTTGTATGTAGTGTTCATCTCGTTATTCTTGTGACACACTGTTTTTCTGCACCAGGCAGCTTCCCATGTAAATAGCTTAGTGTTTATGTACATAGTCCTGTAAATATTTCGCAGACACGTAGTCAGGAACATTCACCACACACTATTTATTGTCACGCAGGCACATTTTTTATAAAAGGGGGGATGTCAGAATATACACCAGTATATCATGGTGCAGACACACACTGATGGACACACAGTGGGACCAATCAACAAACACAACACCGCAGCCAATCACCAGTGAGAGCACACGCACTATAAAGACAGGGGGCTTCAGAGTTCCCGTTCATTCGAGTTAGGAGCTAGCTAGGAGGACAGAGCTCACAGCCTGCAACACAGACATTCACCATGTGCTGAGTGCATCGACTGGTTAGGATAAAGCAAAGGTCTTTAGTTAAAGCTAGTGTCATATTAACCCACAGTCTAAATAAGTTTAAACAGTTAATGATTCAATAAAATAGTGTTGCACTATTTCAAGTGTTGGTGACCTGTATGTGATCCAGAACACCCAACACATCACCTGTATGCTTCGTCCGATGCCAGTGCTTATGTAGTTACATTGTATATGTTGTGTTGCCCTATTATGTATTTTCTTTTATTCCCTTTTCTTCCCATGTACTTAATGATCTGTTGAGCTGCTCGCAGAAAAATACCTTTCACTGTACCTTGGTACACGTGACAATAAACAAATCCAATCCAATCACCCTTGACCCAACTTCCCACTTCCATCCCACCACCCATTCACTTATTCCACAATTCACTCACTGAAAAACTTGGGACCTTTAAGGTTTACCTGAATATGACAGATAATGTAAAACGGGAGTGCATCCTCCCTTCACCGGTCTTTTCTTGTGCTTGCTGGCCTTGCCCTTGAAAGGCTGGACTGACCCACCGCTGCTGCAGCCCAGATCGCACGTCCCAGCTGAAGTAACGTAATATGGCTGGCATGTAGAAAGTTTCACAGACAGCATCTATGTACAAAGCATTGCCGCTGATCAAAATATCTGGTTCCCTATTCCAAGAGAACTAAATTTCATTCTCTTTTGCCAGCACATGTTCCACCAGTCAGAATACACGTACTCCTCAGGAGTCACAGGTTTCCTTTAAGTTGTGCAGGTTAGCTTTAAGTGGAGGTAGTATAATCCAAACCTATGGCCCCTGCTGAGGCATGCAGCAATTCAATGATATGTTTAGCACTGGCTAAATCTATCAGGCAAATCAGCAGGCAGCACAAAGCTTGTGTGATGCTACAATCAGAAGCAATTGGTGTGAGTTCTTTGGGGCGGCACGGTAGCACAGTGGTTAGCACTGCTGCTTCACAGCACCAGGTACCCGGGTTCGATTCCCGACCTGGGTCACTGTCTATCTGGAGTCTACACGTTATTTCCGTGTCTGTGTGGGTTTCCTCCGGACGCTCCGGTTTCCTCCCACAGTCCACAAATGTGCAGGTAGGTGGATTGGTCACCCTAAATTGCCTCGTAGTGTCCAATGGTTAGGTGGGGTTGCAGGGTTATGGGGATAGGGTGGAAACGTGGGCTTAAGAAAGGGTGCTCTTTCAGGGGCTGGTGTGCGGTGATATACATCACTGTAAGTAAACAAATGAAAGGACACATCACACATGCTCAGGTTCTTTCCAGTGGAGACACTCAGTGAGTACAGACACAGGGTTGATTGAAACACATCACTCCCATGAGTGGATTGTAGCAGACTGGTTTGTCAGTCTGAGTAGCTATAGCAGGATTAACAGTAGCGTCGAATCCAAGTAGGAGAATTGTTAATAGTTTAATAAACGTGTTAAAGCTATCTCCAAGTCTGAACCTCCCTTTGTCAGAGTGCACATCAAGGAAGCAGCTTAAGCTACATTAAGAACATAACAAAACATGGTTCCAGAAGTGGACTGTTAAATCCATATAGTTTCAACTCATCGAATAGTGACAACCAGCAACAAAAGCCAGGCAAGATGATGTTCGGGATTGCGATTCCACAGCAGTTCCAGTACAAAGGCAATCTCAGTGAAAACTGGCGTTGGTTCCGGCAGAGATTCGAGATCTACCTGGTAGCGTCCGACTTAGATGGCGTGGCGGAGGCAAAGAAAATAAAGCTTCTACTTACCATTGCGGGTCCAGGAACAGTTGAAATATTCCAGACCTTCAAATACTCAAAGGGGCAAAACAAGAGCGATTCCAGGCAGTCCTGGACAAATTTCAAGAATTCTGCGAGGAACATACAAGAAGAAAAGGTAAAAGAGGCGCCAAAACTCACCACGAGGTAGGCTTGCAGCAACGAACGGCAGTTTTGAATTGCAGCCATCTTGGAAAAGGTGCTGCACATGCGCAGTTGCGCGAAGAGCACACAGAACGGGAAGGTCCGCATGCGCACGCGCGAGAAGCTGCGCATGCGCAACTGAGAACAAGGCCCTAAGTAAAGGAACAGAAATCTGCGCATGCAGAATCGCTTACTACGCTCTACGTGACAAGCATCATGACGTCAGAGGCCCCGGACCACGCCCACTTAAAGGGGAAATGTCCCAAAACACGAAAAAAAAATTTAAAGCCTCAAAACCAGATTCTTTCACCTAGAACGACAGCACAATGCCTGAAATTCGACCAGTAGCTGAAAGTAACCTCCGCAGAACACTGCAACAAGCAGTTAGCACCGCCCAAAGAGATGATACAGTTCTTGAAGACTATGACTCAGACCTTGAATCCTTCTTTGGACATCGCGAGCCCAATGCCAGCTCCGACACAAAACGTGATGATATGGTCTTGGAAGACAACAACTCAGACAAAGCTTTCACCCTGGGAGGCTACCTCAGTACCAAATCTGAACCGCAACTAGACGTGTTGCACATTGACGACCCCGATGATGATATGTTCTTCGGATTTGAGGATCTTCAGCCCAGCATATACGACATCTCGACTTGTGAGTGCAGGATTTTGCTGCGGCCTGACGCCAAGAGACAGAGAGCGGTACAAGCCCAAAGAGAGCAGCCTGCTGTGACACAGTGAGTGGTCCACACACTGCGAAGGGTCCCCGACTCCACACAGAGAGTGGTCCACACACTACAAAGGGTTCCAGCCTCCACACAGAAAGCGATGAAAGACTCCATAGCGAGCTCGTGGACAGACTCCACGATAGAAGCAACGCAAGACTCCACAGCGCAGTCCTTGCATGAACAAGAAGCGACTCGAGTGACACAAGCCTCCACAGTGAGCTCGTGGACAGACTCCACGATAGAAGCAACGCAAGACTCCAAAGCGCAGTCCTTGCATGAACAAGAAGTGATGACAATTTCCACAGAGAGACCAATGCACGATTCCACACAAGGAATGCTGCAAGACTCCACAGAGGGAGTGACACAAGCCTCCACAGCGAGCTCGTGGACAGCCTCAACGATAGAAGCAATGCAAGATTCCAAAGCGCAGTCCTTGCATGAACAAGACCATGAGGGTCTAGCAATATCCTCTGAGTAACCAGCAGCAGCCAATGCAAGTCTACCACGCTCAAGTGTACAGCAAGCAGACTATGACAGTCCACCCAGATTATTTGAGCCACCAGAAGAAGACTCTGACAGTCTACCCAGCTCAAGTGAACGATAAGAAGACACTGAGGCACTACCCACTGTATGTGAGACGAGTGACAACGACAGCCCACTTCCTATACCAGATGTGCAACGTGATAGACCTCAGCTAGAATGTACAGAGGGACTCTACAATCACAGTGAGACTACTGGTGACACCTGTGACACCACGTTACTTCAACCCTCCATTCGCTCGAGCCTCTCCACAAGCAAATACATTCCTGAATGTTTTGACTCCGGACATGGAGCATCAAAACACCTGAGAAGATGCAAGTGACCCTGAAATGACTCTGGACATGGAGCATCAAGAAACCTCAGCTGACTCAAGTGAACCTGCCATGATTCCGGATGGGGAGCGTCAAGAAACCAAAGCTGATTCAGGTGAACCAGAAAGGGCTCCAGTCGGGAAGTATCGACAAACCAAAACTGACTCAGGTGAAACAGACCAGACTCCAGACGGGGAGCATCCACAAGCCAAAGCTGATTCAAGTAAGCCGGACATGACTCCAGACGGAGAGCGCCGCAAACTCAGTGACAGCACGCTCAAGGAAACAGCAGATGCCACAAAGCACGCTGACACGAGTAACTGTGTGAAGAACTTGCGTTATCCACAGAGTGTGGTCCTTGAGTGCAGCAAACACGGCAACAGAACCAACCACAACAACAACAACATCAAAGACAATAGCAAGAAGCGTGCCAAAGGCAACAACATCGGCAACAAGCACGACAAAAACAACACCAATGGAACTACAACTGGTATGACATGGTACAACTCTGCAAATGAGGGACACTGTTGCTGCTCAGCTCAGTACAATGACATGCCATGGCAGGACGATGCATCTTACTAATTCACGTTTGCTGCACTACCAACAGGCAACCTGGCTTTCAGAACAGATGCCATCAAGAATTATCACCACAAGCATCGAAAGAAAAAAAAAGAGTCCAAATCCGACAACTAAGTGATTTGACCACTTCTTGGTTCCTTCAGCACAGGGACACTGATGGCGTTTACAATGCAATGCCACCATCAACATCACCAACTCACCAACCAAACAAGAAAGCCACTCAACCATAATAATTAATGCACTTTGGACTCATGCGTATGATTTGGACTTATTATTTGATGATCACTGTTATCATAACTTGTACAGAGTATCACTCATCTATCTAGTTTGTTCAATTTTCTGTAACACTGTACAGAAAATATGTGACACGAAAAAATGGGGTTGTGGGGATCATCATCACTGTAAGTACACAAAGGGTTAATGTACATACACTACACCTAGCTAGACACTAGAGGGAACACCAGAGACATGACACAGAGGCAGTCAACCAATAGGTCAGTAAGATAGGACATGACCAATGGGCATTCACGATACACACAGAGGTGACACTACCACAGGAGGGCATTACACCAACCCATATAAAAGGACACATCGCACATGCTCAGGCTCTTTCCAGTGGAGACACTCAGTGAGTACACAGGGTTGATTGAAACACATCACTCCCATGAGTGGATTGTAGCAGACTGGTTCATCAGTCTGAGTAGCTATAGCAGGATTAACAGTAGCGTCGAATCCAAGTCGGAGAATTGTTAATAGTTTAATAAACGTGTTAAAGCTATCTCCAAGTCTGAACCGTCCTTTGTCAGAGTGCACATCAAGGAAGCAGCTTATGCTACGTCAAGAGCATAACAAAACACGGTGTAGATTCTGTGGACCGAATGGCCTCCTTCTGCACTGTAAATTCTATGATGATATATTCTATGATAGCAATATGTATACCCATTTTTAGTTCCTGTTCAGCTTTGCAACTAAACTTAGTACAATTACAGAGGCATATAATTATTCAAAAGAAAGCCACTCATCTCATCAAATCTACACTGACACTTTAGAAGAGCAATAGATGAGGTGGCAGTGTAGCGGTATTGTCAATGTACTAATAATCCAGAGGCCCAGGGTAATGCTTTCTGTCTCTCCTGCCTCCATCCGCAGATACATGGATATTGGTCGACAGCCACCTATACGCGCTATCTACCTGGCCGCTGCTGCTGCAGTCATGCTCGGAGGCTAGAGCACCAGCGCCAGCAGCCCAGGGAAGACTCTACACAAGAGGAACCTGCCCCAGAAGACCAGGGGCCAGCCAATGAGACTCAAGTGCCAGACGTCCAACAGAGCGAGTGAGAGATATGAAGAAGATGCCACATTAGGCCATGTGGATAGCGTTGTTGCCTATCCTTCGAGGAGCTGCTGGACCGCGTGTGCCGCTGCCGACTCCAGGTCACCAGGGCTAGATGGCGGCACACCTAGCAATGTGGGGCTATGGATGAGGACACCCACTCCCGGTGGCCATCCAGGTGACGGTCGCCTGGAACCTTTATGCCTCTGGCTCACTTCAAAGCTCAAGCGGGACCCGTATGGGATCTCGCAATCGCCACACACACATGCATCCACACTGTTATGGATGCCCTATGCGTCCAGGTGTCTGCATAATTACCTTCAACCTGGCTCAGCCCCAACAAGATGCCCGGGCAGCAGGATTTTCCACCATCGCTGGCTTACGCCAAGTCCACAGGGCGACCGATGGTAGACACGTCATCCTCGAGCACCGATTCATCAAGGGATAACCTTCATCAATAGAAACGGGTTCCACTCCATGAATGTGCAGTTGGTGTGCGACCACTAGCTTTACATCATGCATGTCTGCACCCGATACCCAGGTAGCATGCACGATACATTCATCCTGGTGCACTCGTTGGTTCCCGGCACTTTCGAGGTGCTCCCTCAGGTGAGAGGTTAGCTAGTGGGCGATAAGAGTTACCCACTGAGGTCATGGCTAATGTTGCCTGTGCGGAGGCTGCAGATCGAGGCAGAGAACAGTTATAACGACACGCATGCAACAATCAGGGCATCACTGAGCGTCGGCAGGTGCGTCGACTTACTCAGGTTGCGCTCCCAATGCCTGGACCGCTGTGGTGGGGCGCTCTAATATAGCCCTGAGAGGTTCCCAAATGTTGTGGCAGCCTGCTGCATGCTCCATAACATCATGCAGTAGAGGAGGGACATGTTGGATGAGGAGGAGGAACAGCAAGCCTCATCTGACGAGGAGGATGAGGGTGGTGTCTGGGCGTTGAACCTGAGCTGGCATGACAGGCTACCCAATGTGTGATCCAGGGCCCCACACGCGGGAGACCCTCATCACCTCCCGATTTACCTACTCGGAGGCATGGCCACTGGCAGCTCTACTGCCATATCCCAACTGTCCTCCCCACCAAATGTATTACCCCCACATAGAATCCCCCTACCCCTGAACACCTCACCCTTTCCCTGTCCCTCAGTCCTTCCACCCCTTCCGTACCCCTCAGTCCTTCCACCCCTTCCCTGTCCCTCAGTCCTTCAACCCCTTCTCTGTCCCTCAGTCCTTCACTCCGCCTTCCCTGTCCCTGCCACTGCCCATGAGATGCACCAGTGTCAGGTGGGGGAGTATCGAAAAATCTGAGGTATTCCACCGCCTCCCCTGTGGGAGGCATCGGTATGGGCCCCATCACTTCCTCCTCCCTCAGGGTGCTTGTTGGCCCCCAGGCTACTTCATGGGATGGAGGTGAGGCTGAAGTGAGCTCCAGAGGCAGCAACGTTACCTGACGTTGCCAGTCCTTGAGGCCCGCCTTCGGCTGAGCCATGGTCTCGGTGCCCTCAGCCATGGTGCACCGAGACTGGGATATGTCCCTCAGCGAGTGAGACATTGTCAGCAACATCTACTGTGTCTGAAGATGGTTGCATTCCTCCTTCTGTAGCAGCAAACCCTGAAATGTTGCTCACACCTCTTCCTGTACAGTCTGGCTTTTTGTCTGCATCTGCACCAGTGATGGGATCATATATTCCAGAAGTGCGACATCTGTTTGGATGACAGCTGTTTCGTGGGATTGGGCAGCCCTTTGACCATCCGCTCTCTCAGGAATGCCTGCCTCTACCTGATGTGCTGGTGCTTACCAGAGTGTGACTCAGGAGATTGATCACTCACATTACCCACCAAGGTGATAGTCTGCGACTGTGGAAGGTACAATTGACATCAGTGTTGAAAGATTGCCATCTTCCCCGGAGTGGTGTGCTGTGGATATGGCTGGGGGACAGCCACCCTGGACTGCCCGGCCTCGCCAGATGGTGATCCTGCAAGACAAAAGACATGGGGTGAGATCTTGGGAAGTTGGTTTGTAGCAGATGGGTAACTCGCTACAGGGACATCTGCATTGTATTGGGCTCTCACTTGTTTGGCGCATGTTGACCTTCATCGCAGCCACTGCCGTTTCCTTGGCCTCCCTGCAAGTTGCAGGGTCCTTCTCTGAGGAAGTCTGGACCCAAGTGTCAGCGATTCTCCCTCCTGTCTTCTGTTGCTTGCGCCTATCACAGGCTGCCTTATCCTTGGGGATACGGAAAGGAATAGTGAGATGCTGGGAAGCGAGTTCTATGGTGCGTCTGCAGCTGGTGGCATAAGTGTGCAAGGCTCCTGGCCAAAGAGGGCAATACACGTGTTGGTGTTTGAGGGAGGGTGGAGTGTGAAGGAGATGCAGGCAGATGGGGTGTTGTTGGTCTTTATGGGATTGGAGGGTGATGGGAGGAGTGACTGATGGGAGTGATCCCAGGGGCACAGAGGTGGTGACTCACCCTAGCTGCCCTAAAGAAGTCATTCTTCTTTTTTAAAAAATTTTTATTATAAATTTAGAGTACCCAATTAATTTTTTCCAATTAAGGGGCAATTTAGTGTGGCCAATCCACCTACCCTGCACATCTTTGGGTTGTGGGGGTGAAACACACGCTAACACGGGGAGAATGTGCAAACTCCACACGGTCAGTAACCCAGAGCTGGGATTGAACCTGGGAACTTGGCGCCGTGAGGCAGCAGAGCTAGCCCACTGTGCCACCATGCTGCCCTGTCATTCTTCTTGCAGCATTGTGTGCCTGCCCTCCTGGTGATGCTGCCAGCACTGATGGCCTCTGCCACCTCTTCCCAGGCACTGCTCAACTAGGTGGGCTTGAATCTCCGCCCCACCCTGG
The DNA here is from genome assembly GCF_047496885.1 of Scyliorhinus torazame. Taxonomy (NCBI): domain Eukaryota; kingdom Metazoa; phylum Chordata; class Chondrichthyes; order Carcharhiniformes; family Scyliorhinidae; genus Scyliorhinus; species Scyliorhinus torazame. Next base: position 212,557,123 of record NC_092713.1, on the reverse strand, counting down.
GGAAGAGGATTTCCCTGCTTTCCTCGATGACATCCAGCATTCGGTCAATTTTTGGACTCCTGGAATCAGCGGTGGGGGGCAGGGGGGGGGTGCAGCTTTCCACGCAGCCATCTTCTTGGCTGGAATGACAGTATGTGCTGAGTGGAGCACATATAAGCAGCTCCAGCTTGTCAGGCACGTTAACGTGAATCCTGATCCCAGCAAATCAGACACCAATAGCGCTGGGAATCGCTTGCGTTTCACATGGGCAGAGTGTTGTGGGGACTGGTGGGGAATGGCCCGAGGGTGGCGAGGGGGTGTCCAAGGGGCACTATCTGGCAGGTCGGGTCTGTGCATGGCCGGCGCCATGTTGTATGGTGTGACCGCTGCAGGTCGTCGCCGTGCACATGTGCGGCCACAAACCCGGCAATTCTCCGGCGGTTTATATCAGGAAGGCCGTGCGTTTTACGTGGCGCGACTACTAGCCCCTCACCGGTCAGAGGATCGGTGGTGGGGCCTTGCCGATTTCTCCTATGTAAAACACCATGGATTCTCTGGACATAGCCCCAAGTTCCAAGAATCCAGCCCACAGTCTCCCAAGAGGAGAATACAGCCCCAGATTTGGGAGTTCTTTATACTAATACATGGGTACTATAGAAGAAAAAATATATTCTTCCATACCATAGATATCAGCTCACCCTTCCGAACAAAAATTGGCTATAAGTATCTTTTAAAAAGCACAAGCAGCCTGTGGAAAAAAACTTTGAATCTTGTCATTTATGAACTTTGCAACAATCACACTACAGTTGGCTCTGCCGTTTAATTTTCAAAAGGGTCAAAAACAAAACAATAAATTTAAATTCCTGTGAGCCTTGCTTAAAAGTAAGATGAGACATGATCTTTTAGGACAAAGATTGATTACAGTCAGTTGACATGGTTTTAGAAGCAGTAAATTGTGCTTAACGCATTTATTGCCTTCCCTTGAGACAGGGGCCATTTCCTCTACCAAGACTTATCACCACACTATCCAATTATTATCTTAGACTTGAAAGGAAAATGGGTATTCAACTGTATGTCTGAAAACATCACCTGGTTTCAAATAAACTAATGTGTGTTTTGGGCAGAGATGTGTGTTTTGGGCGAATTCAATTTCTGACTTGAGGAGGTGAGCGATAACGATGAGACAGCGGATGTTGTTAATACCTGACTTTCAGAGGGATGTTTGATACTCTCCGACACAATCAGGCCCATTGATAAATGACAATGTATTAATTTAGATTATCAACTGGTTTGTTCTTAGACAAGAGGCAAGTTGAACTGCAGGGTGAGGTGTCTGATGGGGAGATAGTTGTTAGTATAGAGTAACAGGGCTCATCGCAGGCCCTGCTATTATTGGTCATTTTTCCAAGTGGTTTTGAGAATCAAACTATTCGACCAACAGAATTCCCCGAAATGCGAACAATACAAATGATCATCACTGCACAAATCCAGAAGGATCGAATGAAGCTGGTTCTGTGAGAAGATAAGTGGCAGGTAAAGTGTACCGTAGAACTATCAGGCTTGCTGCAGTAGATTAAATGGATTACAGGCCAACAGAAATGTGCTTGTAATGTGACCAGATGGAATGTTGTTCGACGTTTTGCTAAGATTGTAATGTTTTCTGTATGCACAGATGACGAGGTTCTTGCAATTGAAAAGATCAGAGAACATGCGGCTTTGTAAATGAACAAAACAGTTTATTAATTAACTAAAACACTAAAAGATTTTTATGACGTTGACTAAGATTACAGTTAGATACAACGGCTAAATATAAACAACTATGATTGACTATCATTAATTACTGTTGATCAGGAGCTGCTCGACATGTGACTGTACTCTGTGTTTGCTGTCCGGTTTGTCCTGTCCAAGAGAATACATCCTGTCTCCCATGTGGATGTCTTCCAGTGACCTACTCCTGTTGCCACGCCAACTGTGGTCGGATGCTAGAACGCATCTCATGTGACCTGTCTTCCAGTGACCTACCCCTGTCACTACGCCACCTGTGGTCGGATGTTAAATACTAATCTATACATACAGGCATTAATGTTTACATATGGTTTGGTTATTATATTATATACACAGATAATAGTTCACATATCATCACAAATATCAGAAATAAAATGGAGGGCTGTCTGAGAAATTACAGGACCCGAGCAGAGATTGTACACTGTGGAACTTTCTTTCTTGAAATATTAAAAATTGAGAGGTTGGGAGAATTTGGATGCAGGTAGGTATTTCTGGAGCAAGTGGTCGTACTCCCAAACTAAATGCAGCAAAAAGAAAGTTGAAATGCAGGCTTTTTCTCTGTACAATCATGGTCACCATATAAATTAAACCAAGAAGTTCTCATCTGTGACTAGAGTTGAATTAAATGCCCTATCCCGTAGTGATTTGGGGCATGTAATTGGGCGGTATGGGTGTTGTCATGTGGTGTGGGATGGGGTGCAAGCAGATTGCCGACTGGTGGGGTTCGGTCGCCCTCTGGGTGGGGGGGGGGGGGAGTTACGGATGTAGGACAGGGTTTGGTCCCAGGGGAACGGTGCTGGTTACTCACCCTGGCCGCCCTGAGGTCGTACAGCTTTTTACGGAACTTCTGGTCGGTCCTGGCAGTAGGACTCGTGGCCTCTGCCATCTGCACCTAGACCTGGTGTACAGCGGCAGGTGGCAGCCTCCTTCCCACTCCAGAGAACAGTGTGTTCCACCTCTCCTCCACGGCATCTAGCAGGGTCTCAAGATCATCATCGGTGAAACGGGGTACCGTTTTTTGGGGTGCCAGCTTCTTGGCTGGTATGAATGTCTGTAGGGAGTGGAGTGCTTATATGCGGTTACAGCTTGTCAGCCTCTCGAGTGCCAATCCCTACCTTGGAAAATCAAATGCAGTTTTGCATTGGAATTGCACTAGTTCCACGTGGCATTGGTGGACGTAGAACACCACCAATTCAGTCCCAGAGTCAGCGCTTAGTGTCTGAAATGGAGAATCTGGCCCAGGATTCCAACAGATCCTGTAGGACCTGGTTAGCAGATTTTAGCTCTGGTTCCAGGCCACTGTCAGTTAGATTGTCAGGGTGGCTGATTGTTGGGAATCCAGGGAGTGAAGAGGAGAAAAGGAGGGATCAAATAAGGAAGGAGTTGGGTGGGAAGGTGCAAGGATGCTGGTGGAATGGAATGATCGGATGTCAGAGGGAAGATTGGAGAAGGGGTGAGATTGGAAACCAGAGGTAAGTTCAGAGATTGGATACTGCAAGAGATTGTTGTAAGGTGTTGGACACCATTCAGTGGGTGGTAATGAAATCTTAATAGTCTTAAGAAGGTTAACTGTATGTATATATTAACTACAAGAACTATATACATATATATATATAATAAAGGGTTGAAGCTCGGAGCTGCCTCCATGTTTGCTGGTGCACACAGCTCTGTCCAACACGAGATTGACATCTCAATGCATGTCACGTGTTCTTTTACATTACTGTGTGGGCAGTACTGTACTCAGTCTTACATTAACCCTTTATATGCCAGACCCTTATACCAGAGGGATTCAGGCCAGAAGGCAAATTGATGGCTGGATTCAAGGCTGATTTAAGGTATGGATCAGTGGGTTAATCGTAGACCTCATGGAGAAGAAAGGAAGAGTTAATAACAATAATCACTTGTCACAAGTAGGCTTCAATGAAGTTACTGTGAAAAGCCCTTAGTCGCCACATTCCGGCGCCTGTTCGGGGAGGCCGGTACAGGAATTAAACCCGCGCTGCTGGCCTTGTTCTGCCTTACAAGCCAACTGTTTAGCCCACTGTGCTAAACCAGCCCCAGTTGTAAATAAGTGGGACAGAACATACCTCCTGGATCCAACTGTCCTCTCTTCTCTCTAGCTGTTGGATTTCCTGAGGCCAGTGAGGTTTACATTTAAACGGTTAAGAGGCCTGGATTCTCATGATGATATTTAAATTGCCAGCTCATTTTCTAGATGTCAACCACCACCTAACCTCCCACCTTGCTTCAACCCCTCCCCTCACCAACATCCGGTCTCTGTTCAAACTAGAACTGAACCTTCAATCAGTTCGGGGGGGGGGGTGGGGGTGGGGGGGGGGGGTTGAGATTGAGACTTTTAATATTCATCATTGAACCCAATTCAACCTGTTTTTGGAGGTTAAGCTCCCCCACTGCTTCTGATGCAGCTTTCATTGTAATGATCCATTCTGTCTGGGTCGCTCCATTACAATGTTCTTGTTTCATAACATGAATTAAAGACCAAAATCAACTGACGATAAATTGATTACACATGCAATTTTTGATCTATTAAATATTATGGGCGTGATCTAATGAAAAAAAACAGTCCAGGCATTGGAATCAACTCCGATAGCTAAAGGCACTCTGTTTTATTTTTGGGCCTCAGAAGGAAACGCCTCCCCAAGGTCACACTCAGTTGTATTTTCTGCACTGAGGAGCTCTGCTCGGGCAACTATTTAAAACCCCACGATGCGACCCACAGATCTTCCCAATGCCCCAATTCACCTGTAGGAGGTAATCGCACAGCACCTCATAACGCAGGGCACACCCCAGCCCGATCCTGGTGTGGGCAAAATGCCACCTGGGTGCCTTGGCAGTGTCAGGTTTGGTCCCCTGGTGGCACGGCCAGGGTGCTTGGCTGGCAGTGCCATTGTGCCCGGGTGTCATCAGCAGTGCCAGAGCAGCACCCTACCAAGATACAAACCACCTGGGGCCTCCAATCAGACCCCCCCCCAAGAGCCGTTCAACCTGGTCCCTGTTTGTGGGGACCAGTGCTAAACGGCACCTGGCTGAGATCTCCTCGGCGAGGCCGGTAGATCCTGGGAGCCGGGTCGATCTGACATCAGCAGAGTTAAGTGAGCTTCTAAGCTGACTTAATTCTGCAAGTCTGGTACTCCATGAGCCCGGTGGTGTATCAGCGCTAAAGGTATGGAATCAATGCCAGCAGATTTTAAGATGGAGAGGATGTCATTGTGGGTGCCGATTTGTGGCAATCGCAGGTTTGTGCCAATGACTCTAGGTTCAGGCATGGGACAGACCAGGGATAGAGTGCTTTAGGGATCTGTTTGTTGGGGGTGGAAGTTTGCAAAGTTCGGAGGGCTAGCGGAAGAGTTCCAGCTACCGAGGGGGAATGGGTTTCGATATTTGCAGGTTAAATACTTCGTAAATTCTATGTAAGGAAGGCGTTGGTTACCCATTTCCGAAACTGCCACCCCCGGGATAAAAGTCTGCCCGAGGAACAGTTGGGGAGGGAAGGATCTCGGACACATTTGGGGAGAAGATGGCGTGAGGGCTGTCTTCGGTGGAGGAAATAAAATGGAAATGGGAAGAGGAGCTGGGGGGGGCAGGGTAGAGGTGGGGCTATGGAATGAGGCTCTATGTTGGTAAACACGTCCCCCTCATGTGCGAGACTCAGTCTCATCCAATTTAAGGTTGAGAACAGGATACACATGACGGTGTCAAGGATGAGTCGGTTCTTCTCAGGAACAGAAGATAGATGAGGGCGGTGCGCAAGGGGACCAGCAAATCATGTCAGCATGTTTTGGGCATGCCCAAAGCTGGAGGAGTTTTGAATGGCTTTTACGGGAACAATTTCGTAAGTATTGGCTCGAACAAGTATTGGGGGTAAAGATGGCTCCAAGCCCAGCGGTGGTAATATTTGGAGAATCAGAAGATCTGGGACTGCAGGTGGGGAGAAAGGCCAACGTTTTGGCCTTTGCCTCCCTGATAGCCCGGATGTGGATATTGTTTTGTTTTTTGATAAACAATTTTATTAAGACATTTTGGCACAATAAACAACAATAATATAAAACAGTGTGCAAAAAACAATCGTTATAGTGCAGCTCCCCTCCCACAAGGACCAGCCTAACTACCCCCCTAACCTACATTACCCTAACCCCCCCCCCCCTCCCACTGCCCCCCCCATCTCTGCCCCCCCCACCCTGTCGACGATTAATGTTCCGCAAAGAAGTCGATAAATGGTTGCCACCTCCGGGTGAACCCATACAGTGACCCTCTCAAAGCGAACTTAATCTTCTCCAGACCGAGAAAGCTCGCCATATCAGATAGTCAGGCCTCCGACTTCGGAGGTTTGGAGTCCCTCCATGCCAGCAGAATTTGTCGCCGGGCTACCAGGGAAGCAAAGGCCAAAACGTCAGCCTCTCTCTCCCCCTGGACTCCCGGGTTCTCCGAAACCCCCAAAATAGCCACCTCTGGACTCATCACCACCCCTGTTTTTTTCAGTACCCATGACATACCATCTGTGAACCCCTGCCAGTACCCCCTGAGTTTTGGGCATGCCCAAAACATGTGGACATGGTTCGCCGGCCCTCCTGAACATCTGGCGCACCTGTCCTCCAATCTGAAAAATTTACTCATCCGGGCCGCTGTCATGTGGGCCCGGTGGACGACCTTAAATTGAATCAGGCTGAGCCTGGCGCATGTTGCGGTCGCGTTTACCCTGCTCAACGCCTCCGCCCACAAGCCCGCTTCTATCTTACCTCCAAGCTCCTCTTTCCACATAAGCTTCAGTTCCTTGGTCTGTGACTCCTCCGCTCCCATAAGTTCTTTATATATATCCGAGACCCTACCCTCCCCCACCCATCCACTGGACACTGTCCTGGATCCTTCTAAGTGGCAGGCGTGGGAAGGACGGAATCTGTCTGCCTAGAAAGTCCCGCACCTGCAAGTACCTGAACTCATTCCCTCTCGCCAGCCCAAATTTCTCCTCTAACTCCCTAATGCTCGGGAAGCTCCCTTCCAAGAACAAATCCCCCATCCTCTCAATCCCCGCCCTTCGCCATGCTCGGAACCCACCGTCCATATTCCCCGGGGCAAACCGGCGATTGTTGCAAATTGGTGACCAAACAGATGCTCCCATACCCCCCACGTGCCTTCTCCATTGGCCCCAGAGCCGCAAAGTCGCCACCACTATGGGGCTGGTGGAGTACCGTGCCGGCGGGAGTGGCAGGGGCGCCGTACCAGGGCTGCCAAACTGGTACCCCTGCATGAAGCGGCCTCCATTCGCCCCCAAACCGACCCCGCCCCCCCCCACGATCCACTTCCTTATCATAGCTATGTTGGCCGCCCAATAGTAGTTACCAAAGTTTGGCAGCGCCAGCCCCCCTTCCCCTCGAGCATCATCCTCTTCACCCGCGGGGACTTTCCCGCCCACACAAATCCCATAATCATTTTATTAACCTTCGTGAAAAAAGACCGTGGAATGAAAATGGGGAGACACTAGAAAACTAACAGGAATCTCGGGAGGATCCTCATTTTAACCGTCTGCACTCTCCCCGCTAGTGTCAGTGGGAGCACATCCTACCTCCGGAACTCAGCCCTCATTTGCTCCACCAACTGAGACAAGTTCAACTTGTGCAGATGGCCCCAATCCCACGCCACCTGTATCCCCAAGTATCTAAAACTGTCCCCCACTAACCTGAACGACAGCCTCCTCAACCTACCCTCCTGGCCCCTCACCTGGACTACAAACAACTCACTCTTTGCCATGTTCAGTTTGTACCCCGAGAACCGGCCGAATTCCTTCAGGATTCCCATGATTTCATCATCCCAGCCACTGGATCTGTTATGTATAAGAGCAGGTCGTCGGTGTACAATGAAACTCTGTCCCCCCCCACCCCCCACCCCCGCCCCCGTACCAGCCCCTAGAAGCTCTTAGGGCAATTGCCAGCGGCTCTATTGCTAACGCAAACAGCAGTGGGGAGAGGGGACACCTTGTCCCACGGTACAGTCTGAAATAGTCAGGTGTCGTCCTGTTCGTCCTCACACTCGCCTCCGGTACAACAGTCTGACCCAGTCGATAAAGCCCTCCCCAAACCCAAAACGTCACAGCACCTCCCATAGATAGTCCCACTCAACCCGGTCGAAAGCCTTCTTGGCATCCATTGCCACAACTACCTCTACCTCCCTACTCTCCGGGGGCATCATGATCACATTCAGCAGCCTTCTTAGGTTGGCCACCAGCTGCCTGCCCTTGACGAACCCGGTTTGATCTTCCATAATGACGTCTGGCACACAGTCCTCAATCCTAGCCGCCAAGAGCTTGGCCAGGATTTTAGCATCTCCGTTGAGCAGAGAGATCGGCCTATAGGACCCATATGCCTCCGGGTCTTTGTCCCGTTTCAATATCAGGGAGATGGTGGCCTGTGACATTGTCGGGGGTAACACCCCTCTCTCTTGCCTCATTAAAATCCCTAACCAGCACCGACCCCACTATCTCGGAGAACTTTTTGTAAAACTCCACCGGATACCCATCCAACCCCGGGATTGCAGGGCCGTCAAGCCCAACAATATTTCTTCAGTCCTGATCGGGGCCCCCAACACGTCTACCAATCCCCTGCCCACTTTGTGAAGGTCAGTTCATCCAGAAAGCGCCTCATCCCCTCCGGCCCCGCAGGGGGTTCCGAGGTATAAAGCTTACTATAGAAGTCCCTGAACACCTTGTTCAGCCCAGCCGGATCCCCTACCAAGTTCCCCCCCGTCAACTACCTTCCCTATTATCCTGGCCGCTTCCTTCTTCCTCTGTTGCTGTGCCAGCATTCTACTGGCTTTCTCCCCGTGCTCGTAAATCGCACCCCTCGCCTTCCTAAGCTGCTCCACAGCCTTACCTGTGGACAACACCCCAAACTCAGTCTGTAGCCTTCGCCGTTTCCTTAATAGCTCTGCCCTCGGGGTCTCCGCGTATCTCCTGTCTGTCTGTATGATCGCCCTTACCAGTCGGTCCATTTCTGCCCTGTCCGTCCTGTCCCTATGTGCTCGAATCGAGATCAGCTCCCCTCTCACCACTGCCTTCAGCGCTTCCCAGAGCACCGCCGCTGAGACTTCTCCTGTGCCATTGACCTGCAGGTAGTTTTGCATACATTTCCTCACCCTCTCGCACACCGCCTCGTCCGCCGACAAACCGACCTCCAGCCTCCATTGAGGGCGCTGAAAACTTTCCTTGCAGACCTGCAGATCAACCCAGTGCGGGGCATGCTCCGAAATTGCGATCACCGAATATTCTACATCCGTCACCCCCGCTAACAAATCCCTGCTCATGATGAAAAAATCAATTCGGGAATACACCTTATGGACATGTGAGTAGAACGAAAACTCCGTCCCCGTCGGCCGACTAGCCCTCCATGGATCAGCCCCCCCATTTGCTCCATGAACCCCCTTAGTTCTTTCGCCATTGCCTGCATCTTACCCTTTCTTGAGCACGACCGGTCTAGGCCGAGGTAAAGGACTGTGGTAAAATCCCCTCCCATAATCAGCCTGTGCGAGTCCAGGTCAGGTATCTTCCCCAGCAGTCTCTTGATAAACTCCACATCATCCCAATTTGGGGCATATACATTGACCAAGACTACCCTCATCCCCTCGAGCTTGCCACTCACCATGACAAATCTGACTCCCCCATCCGAGACTGTGCTGCCCGCCTCACATTGCACCCGTTTGTTGACCAAAATAGCAACCCCCCTGGTTTTAGTGTCCAGCCCTGAATGGAAGACCTGGCTAATCCAGCCCTTCCTTAATCTGACCTGGTCAGCTACTTTCAGATGAGTCTCTGAAGCATTATCACGCCGCTTTCAGCGCCCTCAGATGCGCGAACACACGCGCCCTCTTTACCGGCCCGTTTAACCCTCTAACGTTCCAGATGATCAGCCTGGTTGAGGGGCACAGTGCCCCCCCCCCCACCGATCAGTCATCCCCTTTCTTGGGGCCGCCCCCGCCCCTATGGCACGCTTCCCCTGGCCCGCCTCCTGGCAGCCCCCACCTCCGACCTCCTCCATGATCCCGCACCTAAGTCCCTCCCTCATCAGCAGAACAACTACCCCCTCTCCCCCCCCTAACAACAACACCCTGTAACCTAACCCCTGCCATAAACTAACTAAATACACCCCCCCCCCAACCTGGCTCCCGTAGACCAGCTCACCCAGCTAGCCTGGTGACTCTCGACTCCGGTGCCAACAAGTCTCCCACCTATTGTTCCCTCTGACCCATCCCCCCCGCACCACTTCCCCAAACCAGCCATCCTCGAGCAATTGCTCTGAAAAGAAACAAACAAAACGAGAAACAAAGAGAACCCCAACGCTAGTGCAAATCAAATAAAACAGAATAGGTAATAGGCACTTCCAACCCCCCCGATCCGAACACAAAAAGTCCCCAGCACCACATACCTTAACATCACTCTTTTATCCCCACAAAAACTCAAGTACAGGAGGGAAACAGAAAAACCAGGAAGAGAAAAAGAAAAACACATAGCACCAGAAAAATGTGTAAACATCGCTCAGTGTCTTATTAACCCAAGTCCAAAAAGTCCTCAGTTCGGCACCAACCCTTCTCTCTTGGCGAAGTCCATCACATCCTCGGGCTCCTCAATGTAATGGTGCCGTCCCTCGTGTGTGACCCACAGGCGTGCCGGATACAGCAGCCCAAACTTCACCTGCTTCTTAAACAGAATCTCTTTGACTTGCCTGTAGCCTGCCCTTCTTCTGGCCACCTCCACGCTCAGGTCCTGGTAGATGCGCAATACACTGTTATTCCAATGGCAGCTCCACGTGCGCTTGGCCCACTGTAGTATCCGCTCCTTGTCCAGGAACCTGTGAAACTGGACCACCATCGCTTGGGGGGGTCTCCCGCTCACGGCTGCCTTGCCAGCGCCCTATGCACCCTGTCCACCTCCACCGGGCGCCGGAAGACATCATCTCCCAACAGCTTCTGGAACATGCCCGCCACATACGCTGCGGCATCCTCTCCCTCAGCCCCATCTGGGAGACCAACGATTCGCAAATTCTGCCGACGAGACCTATTTTCCAGGTCCTCCACCTTTTCCAGCCTTTTTTGCTGGTTCTTCAGCCTCTCCACCTCCGCCTCCACCACTGTTTGGTGATCTTCCTGCTCCTCCAGCGCCTTTTCCAGCTTCTGGATTGTACGATCCTGGGCATCCCGCCTATGCTCAAGGCGCTCGATAGACTTCTGATTCGGGACTAAACTGTCCCGCTTCAACGTGGTAAAGCCCTCTTGGATGGCCTTCAACAGATGCTCCGTTGTTGGCTGAGCTGTCTGCACCGGGGTCCGGACATCAGCCATATTGTCCTCAGCAGCAGCTTCTACACTGCCCTTGTTTGCCCACTTCTTCAACTGTTTGCGATTCTTTCTGCTTCTTAATTCCATACACCTGTGTCTGGAGTCAGTGCCTGAGTGCCTATGCCTTACGAACTAGCACTCAAAAGTGCAAAAAAGTCAGGGAAAAAGGTCCAAAAGTCCGGCCGGATCGAGAGCCACCAAATGTGCGACTTACTCCTCCATAGCCGCCACCGGAAGTCGGATGTGGATATTGTTAGGGTGGCAGGACTCAGAGCCGCCTAAAGCAACAGTGTGGCTGAGTGACTTGGCAGAATGTCTGCACCTGGAAAAGATAAAGTTTGCGATTAGATGGGCAGATGAGGGGTTCTTCTCAAGGTTGAGGTTATTCATCGACTTCTTTAAAACGAGGTGAAATTTCAGTGGGGAGTGGGGTTTGTGGGGAGGATTTGGGGATTTGATGAGAAGTAGATTGTCATCTGCCTTATCATCTGTCTGTAAATAATAATGTACAACTGTTGTAGTTCCAGCATCCGACCACCAGGTAGCGTGAGCATGAAGACACGTGACCCAGCCACTCCTGGGGCGAGATTCTCCGACCCCCCGCCGGGTCGGAGAATCGCCAGGGGCTGGCGTGAATCCCGCCCCCGCCGGTTGCCGAATTCTCCGGCACCGGAGATTCGGCGGTGGCGGGAATCGCGCCGCGCCGGTTGGCGGCCCCCCCCCCCGGCGATTCTCCAGCCCGGATGGGCCGAAGTCCCACTGCTGGAATGCCTGTCCCGCCGGCGTGGATTAAACCACCTCTCTTACCGGCGGGACAAGGCGGCGTGGGCGTGCTCCGGGGTCCTGTGGGGTGCCCCCACAGTGGCCTGGCCCGCGATTGGGGCCCACCGATCCGCGGGCGGGTCTGTGTCGAAGGGGCACTCTTTTCCTTCCGCCTTCGCCATGGTCTCCACCATGGCGGAGGCGGAAGAGACCCCCTCCACTATGCATGCGCGGGGATGCCGTGACCGGCCGCTGACGCTCCCACGCATGCGCCGCCCGGCAATGTCATTTCCGCGCCAGCTGGCAGGGCACCAAAGGACTTTCCCACCAGCTGCGGGGTGGGAATCAGTCCGGCGCGGGCCTAGCCCCTCAAGGTTAGGGCTCAGCCGCTCAAGATGCGGAGGATTCCGCACCTTTGGGGCGGCGCGATGCCGGACTGCTTTGCGCCGTTTTTGGCGCCGGTCGGCGGACATCACCCCGATTACGGAGAATTTCGCCCCATGTGTTCCAGGAGAAGGTATTCGTAAGGAATTTGTAACAGTTACAATTAGAGTAGCTCCGTAGTATCTGAGTGTAAGTTCGTGCTAGACCATTATTTCCAACTGTATTAACCTCAGACATTTTAGTAGTTCTTTGGTGTAGTGTTAGTAATAAATAACTTGGTTTATAAAACAAAGTCTAATGTTCTTTGTTCACAGTACAATCTCAAGATTCAACATCAGCTCAATCAAAGAACATTACATGGTACCTCGGAGTGGATGTTGAAAGAGAAAAGTTAGGGAACATTAGGTACACGTAGAAGACACAAGAGAACAATCGAAGACTCGGAGAAAACCAGCTTTCAAACAAAATCCTACCAGTATCGTTGAAGCGAGATGGAAGCATTGAAGACTCCCAGCCAACTGCTCATGACTGGTCGAAGCGAACTGGTGTGGTTTCAAGCATCAGTTTACTTTTTACGTGCAGGCTCTTGGTCTCCAAGAAGCTTCAGACGGGAGTAAAATTGCACTCCTAATGACAGTAGCCGGTCCCCAAGCAATTGATTTGTACAATACCTTTCAATTTGCTCCTGAGGAAGACAAGGGGCGAGATTCTCCAAGCCGCCGCGCCGAAGTCGCAATCGGCGTGGGGAGGAAAAATGGGTGCTGATGGTGAAATCCGGCGCAGTGCCGCTCCGGCGATTCTCCGGTCCCTGGAGAATCGCCGCAAATCGCACGTGCATGACCTTCGCGGCGCAGGTACGGGGTCTGTTGCCGATTCCTATTTACTATGTTCTTTACTCTGGCTCTGTTCCAATTAGGGCAATCAGTGAATTTGCCTTCTTTCTATATTGTCTATGTCCGAATGCTTAGAGTCGCCAGGTATCGAATGATACCACCACAAGTTTCAACCGGCTATCGATCAAAGAGCCAAACACCAGTTAGTTAGTTCAAGGTCAAGGATACTTTATTTACATACAATAAATCATGCAACATACACTACTAGTTAACTACTCCTATTACTAAGACAAGCTGTACTTAACTTCGGGCACGCGGTTTAGGTCAGGAAACAGTGGCCGCAGTTCAGGATCTCTTGGGTTCAAAGTGGAAATGCTGCTCAGCTGGGCTCGTCCTTCTGGTAGTGGGCATTGAACTCGAACTTGCATCTGGTGTTGCTGCAGTTGGCAATGGCCGTGACCGGGGTGCCAAGGCCAAAAGAGAGCGAGCATATGGCGAACTCTTCCTTTATACTTGGGGGCTTTCACACTCTTTTGGGCAGTCCAAAATCACTAATTGTGTGATCCCTGATCACTCCGTTCAATTCCTTAGCCAATAAGTGGGCGGGGATCTGGATGACTGGGCGTGTCTCAAGCGGTCATTGACCCCGTTGTTTGTGTTTCCCTTGGACAGGGAGTGGTGCCGAAATGTCTGGGACTGTCCCGGTAGCTGGAATACCAGTCCTTTGTGTTGGGGGATATGTGCCATCATCTGCTAATCAGCCTGATTAACATACTAATGGGGCAGGATTTCGATACCATCTGGACTTTGCTGACAAATATCCATTCCAGGCTCAGAACTTGTCCTGACTCTTGGCTTGTCGATTTTAGCCATCGGTCTTTGCGAGTTGCTCTGTGCTTAGTTGGAAGTGGCCATCCCAGATGGCTACAGGCCATTGACCGAGGCCCCCGTGGCGATCCTCCGAGGACAACAGGCTTAGTTCCCAACGGCATGGTTCTAACCACGTTTTGCCTGTCGGGAACGGCCGGTGGTCGCTACGGACTCAGTCCGCGGCCGCCCTGGGGGGGGTGGTGTGGTGATCCTTCACCACGGGGGGGCCTCACAAACGGCCAGGCAAGAATAGAGTGGCACCGTTCTGCGGGTGCACGCGATCTCTCAGGGACCTACGTTCCTGGTGCCGCTCCGCGGGTTGAGTCCGCCGCAGGGGGCATCCGCCACCGTGCGCATGCGCGGACTCCCGACCAGAAGTGCAGGACCCTTTATACGCAGCCAGAGCTGCGAGAAGCACTCTGGCACCCTGCTAGCCTGCTGCAAATTGGAGAATCACTCTGGACTTTCTTAAGGGAAGTCCAGAGTGAAACACCCGCGTTTTGACATAGGCGTGGGGACATAGCCCCAATATTGGAGAATCCAGCCCAAGAAAAGCTATTTGAAGATAATCGAGCAATTCGATAATTTTTGCTATCCTCAAAAAAACTAAACATTTGAGCGCTACATTACAGGATGAGACTGCAAAAACCGGGCGAAACAATTGACTGTTTTGTCACAGATCTTCGCCTCAAATCGCATTCCTGCAATTTTGTAGACCTCCATGAGTCATTGATAAAAGACCAAATCGTATACGGTTTACAGTGTGATAAATTAGCGAGCGATTGCTGAAGGAAAGCAATTTAAAATGAGTAGATGCCATTAAATTCTGCAAAGCCAATGAGATAGGACAAAAGCAGATCACTGAGATCCATAACCGAGAAAGTAGCGGGAAAAAAGAGGGCATGACCGACGCCATCTTTGCTGTGTCAGAAACGTGGACCAAGCGGCAGCCATTTTAAAACATTTTCGGAGCATGCCATTTTGTGGCAGAACGCACAGTCCGAGAAAATGCCCTGCATTCGCAAAACTTGTGCCAGATCTGCCAGAAAAAAATCACTTTGCGCAGCAATGCCTGTTCAATGAAAGAAGACAGCAACCAAAACTTAAATCTCTAGAATTTCTCAAACTTTAGGATATTTAATATGATTAAAAAGCTGTTTAGCATAGAGTAATAGAGGGCTGTCTGTTTTATTATAGTTCTATTAAAGTTAAATGAAAAATTGATTTTCTTTTAAATTATACTTCATACTTTGCTGCAAACAAAACAAATGAGTTTAGGTGCTGAAATATATAGCTCAAATCCAAGTGGTAACTAATCAACTGAATAACTGGAGGTGTTGTAGGGATTACTGGGATCTCCCTTATTTGAGAAAGAAAATAAAACCGATGGCTTGCAGTTATTATAGTTCCTTTCACAACCAAATGAGATCCCTAAAACAGAAATGAGATAACAAATTGAAAATCTGTTTTGCTGATGACGGTTGAGGAATAAATGTTGGCAGGATTGTGGGAGAATATTCACCTGCTCTTCTTCACGAGAGCTGTTTGTGCATTACTTTAATTTGTAAAAAATCATGTTAACAAACCATTGGAATGGAAATGTAATTTTATAGTGTGATGAATGTAGAAATTGTGATATAGTATATTTCCTATTTGTGGCAGTAATGTTACTAAAACCGAGGCTTAAAATGCATACAGTCAGTGTGTCGGCTAAAGTTGTAATTAAGGAAGTCATAAAAGGTGAGGTAATTATTGATTTTAACCATTTACTTGTTTGCAGAGAGATGGTTAATAGGATATTGTTTTGATTGCTGGAGATTCCCTGGAAGGGAGGTAATTTATGAGGGATTGCATTTAATCCTAGCTAAGCAGGTGATGGGACATCTTAGTGGGATACAGATGATGTAATTAATGGGAGGAGCCAGGTCTGGTTGTAGTTTGTAGTTTTTTCAAGTGAGGTTAGGTTGAGCAGAAGAGTCTGATGAGACAGAAGGATTTGCAGGTTGTTCCTGAAAGGGTCTCTCTCTCTCCAAACGTCTGCACAAATAATCAAGTAACCTGTTTTGTTAACTTTATTTATAAGTGGCATTTGAATGGTATTGGGTTGATTATTGCAATTAGTGGCAGGTATAGATAGTAAATTAAAGTTTTTCCTTTTATTTAAGAAATATTTAACTGATAATTGTCAAGCTATTTATTTGATGTAATGTAGATGATTCTGTGTTTAAATTAAAGTTTGATTTAACATAAAAGATACCTATTGGTCAGAGTCATCACTACTGGGGCGAAGTATCCTTTCCTCACAGTTTTACAAATTGAAAGGTTGTTCAGGGTTCTTGTCCAGTATCCTAGCAAAGGTTGGGGTCTGGTCCAGTATCCTAACAATGAGCTAATTTACCATTCACTTTCACTGAAAATATCCAGGCAACATAAATCTATTATCCATGATGTCCCATCAAAATATGCATCTCTGCACTTGTGGAGGGTGCATGTGAGCGCTATGATGGTTCTTTATAAAATCCCTCATCCTCAAATGTGCATTGGGGGCTTGGGCTGCTATTGAACAGTCTGGGTGTCCGTGGCTTGCTGGTGCCTACAAAAAAGAAAATAGTTTTAGTGGGTGAGCTTAAGTTATATCAGAGTACATTTGACTCATTGTGATCTTCAGGATTTGATGAAGCGAATTTCAGAGACATGGTTAAAGCTGGAAACTAAATATTCAGGGGTATATGACTTTTTGTGAGACCAGGCAGGTAGAAAGGGTGGTGGGGTAGCTTAGTTAGTGCAAGATGGAATAAATACGATAGCAAGAAATTATCTTGGATCATAAGATGTATAATCTATATGGGTGGAGATAAGAAATAACAAGGGGAAAAAGACACTGGTGGGAGTTGTCTATAGGCCCCTTAACAATATATATACTGTAGGATGGAGAATAAATCAGGAGATAATGAGGGCATTCTAAAAATGGCAGTGCATTAACCATGGGTGCCTTTAATCTTCATGTGGATTGAGGAAATCAAATTGGCAGAAGTAACCATGAGTAAGAATCCATAAGAGTGTATTTGGGAAAGTTTCCTAGAACCCATGTGGATCCAACAAAGGACCAGGCTATTTTAGATTTGGTAATGTGTAGTGAGGCAGGTTTAATAAACAATCTCTCAGTAAAAAGTCATCTAACATGGTAGAATTTAGCATTCCGTTTGTGAGTGAGAAACTTGGGTCAGAAACTGTCGAAATAGAGTAAATACAAAGGAATGAGGGCAGAGTTGGCTAGAGTGGACTGGGAATCGAGTTTATCAGAAAAGATGGTTGATCAGCAAGCTGCTCAATGCTTTTTTTTTAAAAAACTCCTCTCCTCTCCTCTCCTGTCCTCTCTCCTCTCCTGTCCTCTCTCCTCTCTGCTTTTTATGTAAGATTTGATCCCCTATCCTGATTACCATTCCTGCTGGAAATTGCTTGATGACTCTTACTGCTTATGCTGAATCATCAACATTGTTCATTTGGCTGAAGTAGCAAATGATCTGTGCAACTATAGTGCAGCTTGAGTTATAACCTTCAGGAGAGGAGGGAGGAAAAAAAGAGCGAAATAAAAGGATAATAAAAACAGATTTGTGGCCGAATCCAAAATAAAGACTTGTGGCTAAATTTGTTTTCAATAGAGAAAAGATTGAAAGGAATTGTTATGATCTGAATGGGAACTAGTAAACTTTTGTATAAAGTAGGTGAAGTTTGAAATCCCAGTTACCCACCAGGAGAATAAAGCCACAAAGTTCATGCTTTAAACAAACACAAGCTTTGTTATACAAAATCAGAAAAGTAAAACAATTTATAATATCTATCTAATACATACAGAACCATAATGAGTGGAAGGGAGAGGGGAGCAGAGGAGAGGAGAGGAGATTAAAAAAATTAAAAGCAATGAGCACTTGGTCAGTGATACTGACCACACAACTACAGGATGCAAGTACAAAAAGTATAACTCTCAGATGAGATCGCAGATTAAAAGAATGCCCCAAGATTAATGGATTTGTAGAACAGGTGCCACTCTAAAAGTCTGATAAAACATCTACTGAATAGGAATGAAAGTCTTAGCACAAGAATGGCCAACGGTGCTAATACATTCAATGGAATTCATGTTGGGACCAAGGTCTCTAAAAAGCTGCTTGGCAGGTCTGAAGAATGGGATGACAAGTGCAGACAGATATTGTGGGTTTCTGCTTAATGATTATTAGAGGCAGCGAGAGTTGATCCTCTCAGCAAATAACATAAATAGAACCGAGTCAACAATTGGACGTGGTCTGCCAAGCTTGCGTGAGTGAATTTACTTTTCTCATGCCATGTTTTCTGATGTTCTTTGTCCCAATTGTTACTTCTTTATTTTCTCTTTACCACAGTAAACATACCAGCTAGTGTACGTCACAACTTCAGTAGAAATGGGTGCAAGGGATCCATGAAAGTTGTGTCTAACCAGCATGAGTTCGAAACCTGCAAGGTTCTCGTTTCAAATTGACCTGAGTTCAAATTCAAATTACGAAATCAGCAATTAGAGCACAAAAGTTGTATGCTAAATCCAGACTTTCAAAAAGGCTAGTTTTATTAACCCAACACCCAAGGCTATTTGCCTTGGCCAAAATAACTTCCCGAATTGTTAGAATTGAACAAAAGCCAAGTGGCATTGAGAGGTACAGGATCGATTACGTCTGGTCAGCCAGAGCTCAAATACTGATCTGTGATATCCCTAGTCTATCTTCATTTTGGTGATGATTAACAAAGGGCTTTGATTGCATTTTATTCCCCACAGCTTTGAATCGAGGGAATTAAGATATTAAGCTATATTGGAAATCCCAAAAGACATCATAAGCTGAATGGCTTTAGGTTTGGCTGAGAAGGCACGTTGGAGCAGCATTTCTGACTTTTAGAGTCAGAACAAGTTTGGCACTCACCCACAAATCAGAATTGCTGAGAGTTAATAAATTAACAAAATAATTCATGCTCTGTTTATAGGGATCTCAATTGATTAGCTACGAATTATCTTTTGTCACTGCTCATAAATGACACTGCTTTTACAGCACTAAGTGCATAAATATCTTTTGCTGCCTTCTCCTCAATTTCATTTTCCTCCTGTCACTCAATCTTTCAGAGACTTGCATAAGAAACCTCTCGAAATGATTTATATAGTAGCAAAATCTGTTTGGAACAACCAGCTGCTGCAATCTATTGTTGAAAAGCTGGATTCTCTGTTGGAGGATCCTCCGTTTCGCCGGCAATGCACTCACGCTGTGGATTTTCCAAATGCTAAGGGTGCCCGCCAATGGAAACCCCATTGGCCGGCTGCTGGGATGGAGGGTCCCACTGCTGGCGGGGTGCGCTGCGCCAAAAACAGGTGCAGCGGGGCGGAGAATTCCATCCGGGACCTTTTGCGCCAATTTCTTTGGATGCTAAAAGTACACAAATTGACGTCATGTAGTGCGTACACATGTGGGGTGTGAATCATGTCAGATGTCATATTGGAGAAGGTGCCAAGGTACATGCAGTAAACATTTACTGGAGGTATGCAGAGCAGACAAATCATGATCTTAATCAGAGCACAATGCAGAATTGATGTCAATTGTGCCATTTTGGAAGTCAATATTCCGGCTAACACCTCTTAACCTTGCACGGCTGAACAACAACAACTCAGATTTGATTTTGTGGTGCCTGCTAGAGTGGATGAGGTGCAGAGAATTGAAAAGGAGGCCACGCATCAAGAGTCCCAGTGGCAGGAAAACTGTAAATGGTTGAGTCAGAGCAGCTAAGTAACAAAATGGGAACCTTGCTCTTTAGTGGCAGAAAGTTCATTGATCAGGCTTAATTGGCCACTTGCACATAATTTAAATGCAATTTGATGTGATTTAATCCTCCTCGATTTAGTGAGACTCACACATGTCTCTTCCTTAACCCGCCCACGAGAGCTGGAAACATACACGTAGCTTCCTTGGCTCACTGTGAGAACCCTTTGGAATTCCAGGAGATCGAGTGTTATGGGCCAGGGTTTAGAAAACCCCAAAGCGTATCATGGAGTTCACCTGACCCACAACTTTTCATAGATTGTGGTATGGGGAGCACACGGTCCACTCTACAGGTGTGGTGCAACAAAGCTTTACAGTACTTTGAAATTAAAACAATGTTTATTTATGAAACCAGTTAACACTTTATAAACTCACAGTAACATCTTAACAACTATCAACACCAATAAATCCCCAAAGAATACAGTACTCGATAGATAACCCTTAATAAATTCCCAAACAACATCTGGATGACAAAAGACCCTTTTTAACACAGAGATCAGGTTTAGATTCACTATTGAGAGCAGTCAGCACTTTGAAATCACCCAATTGATTTGGAGATAGTCTTTCGTTTGCGGAGAGAGATCCTTATGCAGCTTCTTGCTTTGCCTGCAGCTATCCAGCTCTCAAAAATGAAACTAACCATACCCTGTAGCAAACGGCTGAAAACGAAAGGAAAGCAGACAGACAGCCCAGCTCCGCCCACTCTCTGACATCACTGCAGCTCTCTAATAAACACCCATTTCTTAAAGGTACATCCAGTACAGTTATTTTATAAACCGCCATTTCTTAAAAGGTACTCTCACATGACACCAAGTCACAGGGCATTGGATTGATCCTGGAGGCTTGTTGATCTGATACTCCTAGAGGTGGACTTTCAGATAAGAAACTCAGAATCAAGACGTATTGGGCCCAAAATTCAATGGGGTAGTGGACAACTGAGGTGCAGAGGAGCCATCTTTTTAAAGTGGCATTAGAGATCAGGGGCGAAATTCTCCGTTATCGGCGGAAACTCCGCCGATCGGCGCAAAAAACGGCGCAAATCCCACTTGCGTCACGTCATAAAAATGGGCCGATAGTCTGCGGCCCGAAATGGGCTAGCAGCGACGTAACGGGATCCGCGCTTGCGCAGTGGTTCACGCCGTGCAGCGTCATACGCGCTGCACGGCGTGACGGCTCATAAGGCCGCGCAGCTCCCCCCCACCCGACCGGAACAGCCGACCGCAACACCCGACTTGATGGCTGGCCGTCGCTCAGCCCCGAGGTTCGAGTCACGCGATGTGGAGGCGCTCCTGGATGCGGTGGAGCAGAGGAGGGACGCCCTGTATCCCGGGCACGGCCGCAGAGTTGCCCCACGCCACAGCCGGCGTCTGTGGAGGGAGGTGGCAGAGGCCGTCACCGCTGTGGCCCTAACACCACGGACAGGCACCCAGTGCCACAAGAAGGTGAACGACCTCGTCAGAGCAGGCAGGGTGAGCGTCCCCATATCCCCCTCTCCCCCAAATCCCCCCCTCCCCCATATCCCCCCCTCCCCCATATCCCCTCCTCCCCCATATCCCCCATATCCCCCATATCCCCCCTCCCCCATATCCCCCCTCCCCCATATCCCCCCTCCCCCATATACCCCCCTCCCCCATATCCCCCCTCCCCCATATCCCCCCTCCCCCATATCCCCCCTCCCCCATATCCCCCCCCATATCCCCCATATCCCCCCTCCCCCATATCCCCCCTCCCCCATATCCCCCATATTCCCCCCTCCCCCATATCCCCCCTCCCCCATATCCCCCCTCCCCCATATTCCCCATATCCCCCCCTCCCCCATATCCCCCCTCCCACATATCCCCCCTCCCCCATATCCCCCATATCCCCCCTCCCCCATATCCCCCATATCCCCCATATCCCCCATATTCCCCCCTCCCCCATATCCCCCTCCCCCATATCCCCCCCCTCCCCCATATCCCCCCATATTCCCCCCTCCCCCATATCCCCCCTCCCCCATATTCCCCATATCCCCCCCTCCCCATATCCCCCCTCCCACATATCCCCCCTCCCCATATCCCCCATATTCCCCCCTCCCCCATATCCCCTCTCCCCCATATTCCCCATATCCCCCCTCCCCATATCCCCCCTCCCACATATCCCCCCTCCCCCATATACCCCATATCCCCCTCCCCCATATCCCCCCTCCCCCATATCCCCCATATCCCCCCTCCCCCATATCCCCCATATCCCCCCTCCACCATATCCCCCATATTCCCCCCTCCCCCATATCCCCATATCCCCCCTCCCCCATATCCCCCATATCCCCCTCCCCCATATCCCCCCTCCCCCATATCCCCCATATCCCCAAGTGAATCCAGCCCTAACCTTAACCTCTGCAATGCACGCGCAACCGATGGCGTGCATTCATATACCTGCCTAACACTGTTGCCTTTTACCCTGCCACCACCCCCCCCCCCCAGGAGAAGCGCGCACACAACAATAGGGAGCATGTGAGGACTGGAGGAGGGCCCGCTGATGAGAGGCCACTGACCGTACACGAGGAAAGGGCCCTGGAACTGGCTGGCGGACCTGAGGACCGGGAGGTTGCTGATGCAGAGGTCGGGGCCCCACGAGCAAGTGAGCCACCAACAGCCCGTCCCCATATCCCCCCTCCCCTATATCCCCCTCTCCCGTATCACCTGATCACTGCCTGATGTCTAACCATGCATGCTTCATTGTGTATCGCAGGACCAAACGTCCAGGCACCCATCCCCGCAGATGCAGACCGCCCGCAGGATGCCCCTCGGAGACCACGGGAGACGGAGAGACCCGCACCCTCCAGCATGCGACGCCCGCAGGATGCCCCTCGGAGACCACGGGAGACGGAGAGATCCGAACCCTCCAGCATGCGACGCCCGCAGGATGCCCCTCGGAGACCACGGGAGACGGAGAGACCCGAACCCTCCAGCATGCGACGCCCGCAGGATGCCCCTCGGAGACCACGGGAGACGGAGAGACCCGAACCCTCCAGCATGCGACGCCCGCAGGATGCCCCTCGGAGACCACGGGAGACGGAGAGACCCGAACCCTCCAGCATGCGACGACCGCAGGATGCCCCTCGGAGACCACGGGAGACGGAGAGACCTGGAGCAACAGGGAGACGACACCCCCGTCACGTGCGGGAGCGACCACCCAGCGATGAGGGGGGCAGCCACAGGCCCCCGTCACATCCGAGCCAGGACACCACTACCCAGGACACCACTATCCAGGACACCCCTACCCGGGACACCACTACCCAGGACACCCCTACCCGGGACACCACTACCCGGGACAGCACTACCCGGGACAGCACTACCCGGGACAGCACTACCCGGGACAGCACTACCCAGGACACCCCTACCCGGGAAGACGAAATACCGGACAGTGACTCAGAGTGGATGGGTGGAGACGAACCCCCACCCCAAAGTGCCATGGACTCAGAGTGGGACGAAGAGCACGACACAACGCCACTGCTGTCACCAACACCCTCCACCATCGCAGAAACACTCACCACGGTTGGGCACTTTAGTGATGAGGCGTCTGGTACACTCACTGGTGCGCACAACACAGCCGTCCCGGTACAGCAGGTGGAGGTAGGAGCAGCAGAGGGACCGGGCGGTCGGAGGGCAGCCCAGGCCAAGCGAACATCTGCCGCCCAGATGGATCCCGGGTTCCTGCAGTTACCACACCCACACATAGATCCGATGCAACCACCGACACGGAGACGAGCGAATAGGGTGACGGGTGGCTTGCGGCGGCTGCGGTCGCAGGTGGAGGAGTCCACCCGCGTCCAGGAGCTGGGAGTGGTCCCGGTCATGCGTGCCACCCAGGCTGACACCGCACGGGTGGCGTCCGCGGTGGAGGCAATGGGTGCGACGGTGTCAGACATGGGGAACGGTTTGCGAGGCCTGGGGCCTTCCGTGCAGGCGGCGTCTGTGGCCCAGGAAATGGCTGCCCTCTCACAGGAGGCCATGAGCCAGTGCCAGCGCCAGATGGCAGAGGCGCTCAACGCCATAGCCCAGTCTCAGCAGGCCATGGCCCAGTCTCAGCAGGCCATAGCCCAGTCTCTGCAGGCCATGGCCCAGTCTCTGCAGGCCATGGCCCAGTCTCAGCAGGCCATCGCTGAGGGCATCGGCGCCAGTGGCCATGTGCGAGCTGGCGTCGCACTGTCGCAGACAGGGTTCGACAACCCCCTGGGCTCCATGGCTGCAAACCTGCAGACCCCTGTCGATACCAGCACGGGCCTCCAGGACTGGCAGCGCCAGATGTCGGGGGCGCGTCGGATGGCCAGTCCGTTCGCATCCCCCACCCATGTAGAGGCCTGGGGGCCATCGGGCACCCCGAGGGAGGAGGAGGTGGTGTGGTCCGTCCCGGCTCCCTCTGTAGGGGAGGTCCCGGTACACCGCGACACCTCGGACTCCCCCCCTTCCGTCCCAGGTGCATCGGGTGGGCAACGGGCAGGACAGGCTGGCAGCTCGCCATCCCAGTCGCCCGGGCCGCAGCCTGGCCCATCTAGGCCAGGACGCCCCAGGAAACGGCCGCCAAAGGGATCCAGTGTCAGAGGGCAGGAATCACAGGAGTCCACCTCCAGTTCTGCTGTACCGTCTGGGGAACCACGTAGACGTAGTCAAAGGGCCCGTAAGGCCAAACAATTAGACACTGAGTAAGTTGGCACGGGTGCAGGGCACAGATGTGTTTTAGGCGCTAGGGCACGTGCATGAACTCCTTTGGTTATTAAAGTCAATGTTACACCTACCGAAGCTGCCTTTGTGCTCTGTCCAAAGTGTGCGGGGGTGTCATGTACGTTGAGCGCAAGTGTGTGTGTGAGGGGTGGTCTTACCTCAGCCCCAGGTGAGTCTGCCCCCTTCCCCCTGGGCCGCCATCAACATCCCCCGGGCAGAGGACGGGACCGTGCGCTGCAGTGTCACAGCCGCATGCAGGGATGGTCCGGGTGGATGGTGGTACTGTGGCCATGGGTCAGACATAGTCCAACGATGTAGAGCCAGGAGCTCATCGGAGGCGGTTGTCATCATTCTCCATGGCCTGCGATAGACACGCGTCCACCCGCAACTGGGTGAGCCCGGCCCGTTGTGCCGCCGGTGGATCGGCAATTGGGAGTGGGGGGGTGGTGTGCATGCGGGTGGGGTGTGTGGGGTTGGGGAGGGGGGTGAGGGTGCTGGGTGGGTGGATGGGTGGGGGGTGTGGGTGGTCGGCTGTTGTCATGGTGTGCGGTCTGTGGCCATACTACCCGATTCCCACGCCCATCTAGTCAGTGAAGCGGGCGTCTATCAGTCTGTCCCGTGCCCGCTGGGCCAGCCGGTAACGGTGGACAGCCACCCGTCTGTGTCTACCCCGTCTGCCCTGACCATTGCCCCCATCCCCCTCATCTGGGGAGGACTGGGCCTCTTCCTGCTGCTCCTCCACTCCGCCCTCCTCTGCCTGCGGCACATCGCCCCTCTGCTGGGCTATGTTGTGCAGGACGCAGCACACCACAATGATGCGGCCGACCCTATCTGACCGATACTGGAGGGCGCCCCCAGAGAGGTCCAGGCACCTGAAACGCATCTTCAGCACGCCAAAGCACCTCTCGATCACTCCCCTTGTCGCTACATGGGCATCATTGTAGCGGTTCTCCGCCTCATTGCGTGGCCTCCGTATAGGCGTCATCAGCCACGATCGCAATGGGTAGCCCCTGTCGCCCAGCAACCAGCCCCTCAGCCGGGGATGGCGTCCCTCGTACATGCCGGGGATGGATGACCGCGACAACACGAATGAGTCGTGTACACTGCCTGGGTGACGGGCGCAGACTGCTGGGGTGGAGGTTGGGGTTTGGGGAGGGGGTCCGTGCCGGGGTGGAGGTTGGGGGTTGGGGAGGGGGTCCGTGCCGGGGTGGAGGTTGGGGGGGGGTCCGTGCTGGGGTGGAGGTTGGGGGGGGGTCCGTGCCGGGGTGGAGGTTGGGGGTTGGGGAGGGGGTCCGTGCCGGGGTGGAGGTTGGGGAGGGGGTCCGTGCCGGGGTGGAGGTTGGGGAGGGGGTCCGTGCCGGGGTGGAGGTTGGGGGTTGGGGAGGGGGTCCGTGCCGGGGTGGAGGTCATCATGCGGTGGTCGCAGACCACCTGTACGTTCATCGAATAGGTCCCCTTCCTATTAGTGAACACGGCCCTGTTATCTGCAGGTGGCCGCACGGCGACGTGCATCCCATCGATCGCGCCCTGGACCATGGGGAACCCGGCAACGGCAGAGAAGCCCACGGCCCGGGCATCTTGGCTGGCCCGGTCCACGGGGAAGCGGATGTAGCGGTGCGCCATGGCATAAAGGGCATCTGTCACTGCCCGGATGCACCGATGCACCGATGTCTGCGATATGCCGGACAGGTCCCCACTCGGTGCCTGGAATGACCCCGTTGCATAAAAGTTCAGGGCCACCGTAACCTTGACGGACACGGGGAGAGGGTGTCCCCCGCCAGTACCACGCGGGTGACAGGTGTGCCAGCAGGTGGCAGATGTGTGCCACGGTTTCCCGGCTCATCCGGAGTCTCCTCCTGCATTCCCGGTCCGTGAGGTCCTGGTATGACTGCCGGGGCCGGTACACACGGGGCGCCCTCGGGTGCCTCCGTTGCCGTGGGGCCGCGACGTCCTCCTCCCCCTCCTCGTCCTGTCGGTCAGGTGTCCCTCCAGCCTGGGCGGCTGCCGCCTGCCCCTCTGCGGCAGCCTGCGCCGCCTCACTGGCACGCTCCTCCTCCTCCTCATCCAGGGCAACATAGACATGAGCGGCTGCCACCACGGCGGCCAACATCGCTGGATGGTCTGAAAACATGACGGCCTGGTGGGGGGGAGGGGAACGACGACATGTCATCATTGCCCATATCCCCTCCTCCCCCCAGCCAGGTGGCATGGACCGCATGGGTCCAACTGTTGGAGGCTGACACCTGGCCAGGTGGACCAACTCATTTGCCCTCCCATCACCCACCCCGGCACGGACCCCCCCCCCAACCTCCACCCCGGCACGGACCCCCTCCCCAACCTCCACCCCGGCACGGACCCCTTCCCCAACCTCCACCCCAGCACGGACCCCCTCCCCAACCTCCACCCCGGCACGGACCCCCTCCCCAACCCCCAACCTCCACCCCAGCACGGACCCCCCCCCCCAACCTCCACCCCAGC
This sequence comes from Scyliorhinus torazame, assembly GCF_047496885.1. Classification (NCBI taxonomy): domain Eukaryota; kingdom Metazoa; phylum Chordata; class Chondrichthyes; order Carcharhiniformes; family Scyliorhinidae; genus Scyliorhinus; species Scyliorhinus torazame. The sequence continues at coordinate 212,530,159 of NC_092713.1, read as the reverse complement.
ACGGACCCCCCCCAACCTCCACCCCGGCACGGACCCCCTCCCCAACCCCCAACCTCCACCCCGGCACGGACCCCCTCCCCAACCTCCACCCCGGCACGGACCCCCTCCCCAACCTCCACCCCGGCACGGACCCCCTCCCCAACCCCCAACCTCCACCCCGGCACGGACCCCCCCCCAACCTCCACCCCAGCACGGACCCCCCCCCAACCTCCACCCCGGCACGGACCCCCTCCCCAACCCCCAACCTCCACCCCGGAACGGACCCCCTCCCCAAACCCCAACCTCCACCCCAGCACGGACCCCCCCCCAACCTCCACCCCGGCACGGACCCCCTCCACAACCCCCAACCTCCACCCCGGCACGGACCCCCTCCCCAACCTCCACCCCGGCACGGACCCCCTCCCCAACCTCCACCCCGGCACGGACCCCCTCCCCAACCTCCACCCCGGCACGGACCCCCTCCCCAACCCCCAACCTCCACCCCAGCACGGACCCCCCCCCCAACCTCCACCCCGGCACGGACCCCCTCCACAACCCCCAACCTCCACCCCGGCACGGACCCCCTCCCGGCACTCCCCCGGAGCCCAGCCTACTCTAACCACCCCCCCCACCCCCCCCCGCCGCACACACACACAAGCCGAGACACACCTCTCCTCAGGCAATCAGTCTGCGGCCACGCCATTTCCTGCCCAGAGCCAACCCCCCAGGCCGTCACTCACCTCCTCGCTGGTCGGCGTGAGCCTGGAGCACCGGGTCACGGCGATGAAAAGGAGGTTTGATTCACGTCGACGTGAACGGTCATCACGTCGACGGGACTTCGGCCCATCCGGAAGGGAGATTATCGGCAGGCCGAAAATTGGCTGCCTTGCGCAGACCCGTGACATTCTCCGCGGCAGCGGCGCCATTAACGCCCCGCCGACTTTTCTCCCTTCGGAGACTTCGGCGGGGGCGGGGGCGGGATTCACGGCGGCCAACGGCCATTCTCCGACCCGGCGGGGGGTCGGAGAATGACGCCCCAGAGTCCCTAAGGCGAGAACACTTAGAAGGCTGCCTGCAAGGAAAGGGAGCAGTAGGGGCAGCATGGGAATCCTCCTCCTGTAGAACAATACGTTTCACTGTACCTCGGTACATGTGACAATAAATCAAATACAAATCAAATCAAAATCAAAATCCTTCTTCATCCTCAAGCAGTGGAACAGATGCCCTGTGTTACCACCTATCCCAGGGTGAGGTTCCCAAATCTGTTGGAACTGACCCCCAATTATTTAAACTTTGGATGGGATACCCCCAAATTGTCATGCCTCCATGTGAGGAGGGATGAACTGACTCCCTTCCTTTATTCAACCCCCTTGGTTGGTCACAACAAAATTACTTCAAAAAGGATCCCTTCCCTTGCGGAAACCATTTCACCCTGATCAAGTTTCTTTAAACGATCACATTTAATATGCGACTCCTTCCCCACTTCAGTCAATTCAGACTCCTCCTCCTTCGACCCAATGACATACATCTGTCCAATCTCTTCCTCTTTTTTCTGGAGCTCCCAGATACCAAATCTCTGCTTTACAAAGAGCCAGGGTAGCTCGGCTTCCTTGAGTTAAAGACCTAATGACTTTACTTGCTACTAAATGTGAGAGAAAAAATAAAACATCTGCACATACATTCACACACTCTCCCTTCTAAAGTAAATCGAAAAATAAGGAACAAAATGTTGTATAATTCAGTCTTTTGACATGTCCATGAACAGTAGGTAGTAAAATGTTGCGGCCGTTTGAGATTTGTGATTCCAGTATCGCTGATCTTAGCAGTTTAACAGTTGGTTTTGAGATTCAAAGGTCCTGCAGCTTAGCTGAGAAGTTGCCTTACTTCCTTTTCAGCTGCGGCTTTCCTGACTTAGCTTGCTTTAGCAATCAGAGCGAGCGAGTGTTACCTGCAATCCTTTTATGGGGGAACTGCTGTCGTTTTCCCTTGCTTCTGTGTTGCACATGCTATTGTGGCAGCTCCTGGACAACCATCAGCTGATTCAGGATTCCTGACTTCAGAAGCACCCATGTCACGTGATCCGGCAACAAGCTTGTGTCACCTGCATTCATGAGCTTGACGCCACGTAATCGGGCTCAGCCAATCGCCTTAACTGATACAAGTGAATTATGCAGCAGACCTTAAGTATTTCTATTCATAGCACTCTGGCCAGGAGTTACCAGAATTGAGGCGGCAATTAAACATGGAGTGCACAAGAAGCTCTGCTACAATGGCCTATAACTTGCAGCTCGTGGCGGGAAGCCATGGGCCTCCGATTCTAATAGAGTAAACTGTGCATTTACCTGCGCTCGGATGGTGCGTCCAACCTTTCTTTCCTTGCGGTAACTTTGGGCCTCCAGCACCCCAGTCTGCGCAGGCTCCAGCGCAGTGCAGAAGGAGTGCAGCCCTGCCCCCTCACGGCGGCACAGCTTGGGAATGCCCATTGAGGGCAAGCATTTAAACAACAGAATAACAGTGAAAAGAACAGGCAACTATTTTCATAAGTGCTTTAAAGGAATGTATATGCTTTTCAACAGTTTTTTTGCTCTTTCTTTTAAACAGGCATTACTGTTGTTGTTGATTCATATAAAGTAATTTTTAATTACATTTTTTATGATTAAAGGTGATTATTTATAAATTAATATAGGTTTGGTTATTTGTTTTAAATCATTGAAACTATTTAAATATCCACTATTTATTATATAATTTTACATGTGGCATGCTTAAAAATGTTTGTATGTTTTTTAAAAGTTAGAGTACCCAATTCTTCTTTTTTCCAATTAAGGGGCAATTTAGTGTGGCCAATCCAGCTACCCTGCACTTCTTTTTGGGTTGTTGGGGTGAGATCCATGCAGACATGGGAGACTGTGCAAACTCCACATGGACAGTGACCTGGGACCATGATCGAACCCGGGTCCTCGACGCCGTGAGACAGCAGTACTAACCAGTTCGCCACAGTGCTACCCTAAATGTTTGTACGTTTAAATTTAGATTATGGTCATAAGATTTTAAAAGTGCACCAGGGCTTTTTGCTGTCACTGTCCTTTTATTTTTTTATTTGTGTTTATAGAATCATTGTAGAGCAGGAAAAAGGCATGTACCCCATCGAGTCTGCGCTGACACTCCGAAGAGCACCCTACCCAGGCCAACCCTCCTGCCTTATCCCCATAACCCCAAGTAACCTTTGGACACTAATGGGCAGTTTAACAAGGCTAATTTGGACTGTGAGAGGAAGCCGAAGCACCCGGAGGAAATGGCAGCGGCACAGTGGTTAGCACTCTGGTTCAATTCTAGCCTTGGGTGACTGACTGTGTGGACTCTATCTGTTCTCCTTGTGTCTGCGTGGGTTTCTTCTGGGGGCTCTGGTTTCCTCCCACAGCCTAAAGATGTGCAGGTTAGGTGGATTGGCTGTGCTAACTTGCCTCTTGATGTCCAGAGAGGACAGGTGAGGATCGCATGATAGGGTGGGGACGTGGGGAAGTAGACCTAGGTAGGGTGTGCATTCAGAGGGTCGGTGCAGACTTGATGGGCTGAATGGCCGCCTTCTGCATTGTAGGAATTCTATGGTTCTATTCCGTGGTACTCCGAAACCCATGCAGACACGGCGAAAATGTGCAAACACCACACAGACACCCAAGGTCCCTGGTGTTGTGAGGCAGCAGTGCTAACCAGTTTGCCACTGTGTTATTATGTTTGTGTCTTGTTTACTTCAATTATCGTATTCATTTATAATTATCTCATAATTAAATGTGTTTTGATGTTTCAGTAAGACATTTGTAGAAGCTTGTAAAGTTTAATGTAAAATATTTATTAACAAAAATAATTTTATACATACTAAACTTTGAAACCAGTTAACATTTAGCTTACCATTTCATTCCATCAGCTGAACAATGGCATAAAATTATCTCAAGTTTTACAAATTTCTTCCAATAAAATATATTTCTCACTTAAACCCAATGGTCTATAAAAACATATTTTACAATATAAACACAATGGTTCTGTCTATTTGTAAAGAGGAGGGAGGGGAGGGTTTTGACATATCTATTGCTAATGTTAGAAGCTCAATGTCCAAAAGCAGCAGCTGCTGAAGCGCAGTGTCCTGGCACACATCTCCTCTGACTCATTTCAGGATGTTCTTTGGCAGTACATTCTTAGGGATGAGTGATTGATTTACTGCAATCCCTGCCAGATACATAGTTCACATTCGCTTATAGGAGGCATGCATACCTCAGCTCAGGCATTAAACTTTATCTTTTTAAAATAAATTTAGAGTACCCAATTATTTCTTTCCAATTAAGGGGCAATTTAGTATGACCAATTGACCTACCCTGCACATCTTTGGGTTGTGGAGGTGAGACCCATGCAGACACGGGGAGAATGTGCAAACAGTGACCCGGGCCGGGATGGAACCCTGTTCCTTGGTGCCGTGAGACAGTAGTGCCAACCACTGAACCACCGTGCTGCCTCGGCATTAAAGCATTTCAAGGAATCACTGAGGCTTGTAAGGATGAACAGTACATCAGGAAGACTCTTAAACAACACAGCTTACAATACTATGCAAAATCCAAATGTACTTTAGCTCTGAATCAGCTGGGAGGACAGGCCTGCTAACATTAGTGTCCTTCAAGGAGTCAATAATGCCAGTACCGAGGTCATGATCATCTGAAACCATCACCGCTGCGCTGTCTGTATGCTTAGGATGTCAGAGGCCTGACTGCCAAAGAAAATCTTATTCACCCAGCTCAAGGAAGGATCCCGAACAAGAGGGGTACAAAGGAAGCTCTTCGAAGTTTTACCTCAAGAAATGAAACATAGACGTCAATGCCGGAGGAGACCTTTACTCAGAAGAGACCTACTTCGAGGAACCTCCTGAGTGAAGGGTCAGAATTCTTCGAGAACACTCGACGGCAAGAAGAGGCTCGGAAAAGGAGCCTGAGAAAGGAATACTCGTGACTTAGCATCCAAGGACCGATCCCACCTTTTGGAAAATTTTGCTAAGTGAGTGATTGTAGATTCCGCTCCCGGATCGGGCCATCAGCCATGCAAGGACCCACAGAACCCGTGACCAATAACATGGAGTATCTTAAGTAGACAATCATACCTGTTAGCGAGTGATCTCTGCTTTCTATCCATTTTAGTTCCTTTAATGCCATGAATTTCCTCATGGCAAACCAAAGTTAAAAATTGATCATTCTTTCACCTTTTGTGACTCCAAACTCACTTTATACAGTAGAGTACCCATTTAATGGAATTAACAGCCTCATGACAAGTCAAAATTAAGAATGAATCATTCTTTCACCTTCTGTGACTCCAAACTCACTTTATACAGTAAAGTACCCTTTTAATGGAATTAACAGTCTCGTAACAAACCAAAGTTTAAAAACATAAAAATATATCTTCCATCACTTTATTTGCATTTTAAACATATTTATAAACGCTAAACATGAATAATGTAAAACATTAACCTGCCAAAAGGAGTCCCCCGATGACTCCTGGCTCTGCTGGACTAACAAATAAAAGTGCAAATAGAAAGGTGTAACAACTCACCTAAAATCTGGATAAGTGGTCCAGGTTAGCTCTGTAGCTGAGGGTGGCATGTGGCACAGTGGTTAGCATTGCTGCCTACAGCGCTGAGGACCCGGGTTAGAATCCCGTCCCTGGGCCACTGTCCTTGTGGAGCTTGCACATTCTTCCCGTGTCTGCGTGGTTTAACCCCCACAACCCAAAGATGTGCAGGGTAGGTGGATTGGCCATGCTGAATTGCCCCTTAATTGGAAAAAAAATAATTGGGTACTCTAAATTTTTTTTTAAAAAGCTCTGCAGCTGGATTTTTCATTCAACATCTCTAGTGCAGCGAAGGGTTTCAAGCAGAGAAAAAAAATATCAGCCGGGAGTTTAAACGGCACGCATGCCACCACACCGGCAATTCCGAGTCGTTAAGCTGCGCATGTGCGGCACGCCAGCGACCTAAGTTTTGAAAATTACAGGAAGTTATGGGCTATTGTCTTGCATCCCTTTCATCAGCCCCTTTGTATGTGCTTAGTTCCCTAAAGGTAAGCAGCGGACTGGTTACGCCATCAGGATTGTGGAAAATGAGGCAACAATCTTACATTATGATCATTAATGTCTTCTATTAGAATTGTTATGCGTGGATTCTGAATTTCTTTATTCTTTCATTGGATGTGGGCCTTGCTGGCAAGGCCAGCATTTGTTGTCCATCCATTATTGCTCTTGAACTGAATGGCTTGCTCAGCCATTTGCCAGGCTGTTAAGAGTCAACCACATTGCTGTGGGTCCGGATTCTCATATACTCAGACCGGATAAGGATGGCAGATTTCCTACCCCAAAGGATATTAGTGAACCAAATGATGATAGTTGCCATGGTGTCATGGGAATGTCACTTTAAGAAATGTTTGTCTGCTCAAGTGGCTGCAGTGATGTCAGAGTGTGGGTGGAGCTGAGTTCTGGCTCTTGCTTTTTAGTTTTGCTTTGAGGAAAAGCTTGGGTGTGGCTGTGTTTTTTAGTTTCGTTTCAGTTTTCGAGCTGAAGTAAGCCAAAGAAGGTACAATTTTGATCTCTCTGCTATCTAAAGACTATCTATAATTCATTTGGTTAATTCAGAGTGATAACTGCTCTCCGTAGAGAATTTAAACCTGATGTGCTTCTGTAAAAAGGTTTTTGTCTTATGGATGTTAAAGTTTAAGGATTACTTAGAGTGTCGTATTTTTGGGGGTGGTATTTTAATTGATGGTTGCTAAGATGTTCTCTGGATGTTTTAAAAAGGTTAACTGAGTTCATAGAATAAACATTGTTTTGCTTTAAAAAAATACTTTTAGATTTCTGCTGCACCATATCTGCAGAATGGGCCGTGTGCTCCCCATATCACAGTCTAGTAAAATTTGTGTGTCAGGTGATCTCCATGATATACTTTGGAGTTCTCTAAACCCTGGCTCATAACAATGGTCACCATTATGGACACTAGCTTTATTGTCCAGATAGATTAATTGAATTCAATCAGCTGGGATTTGAACACGTGGCCCCAGGTCATTTGCTGGGTCACTGGATTGCTAGTCCAGGGACATTGCTACTAGGCCACCAGCTCCCCCATTCTTTGTTCGCCTTTCACTTAGTTATTTAATATCTCTGTAGTGATATTCAGATATGAATATACGCGATCATTGTATGTAAATGTAGTAGAGACATTTCAACACTAGGTGGCTCACAGTCAGATACTATAAGAACTGATTTCCTGCCTTTTCTAAGTCAGATGACATGAGAAGTGATTCCGAACAGAGAACAAGCAAGACATAGAACAGCTAGAGTGAGAGAAGTTAGAACTAGTTTATTATAATAGTGTATAGTTATATAGTTATCTGTATTGTACTTTAATTCTTTATTGTTAGTTTAGTATTGAGTAAAGGGACTCAGTTTATTATTTTATTACTCATTAAATAGTTCATCTTTCAACAAGTAGACTATTGGTCATTTTATCATCCTGGTGGATTCAAGGGTAATATATATATTTTAGATAAGTCATTATTTAAAATATAACAATCTCTACCACCAACATAATGTGCCCTTCCCCAGCAAGCTTTGTCTTTTGCAAATGTTTCACTAATGACTTCCCTGGTGACTTATGGGCCCACTGGCCAGGTGCTGTGATGGTAGGATTAAATCTAGCCCTTGTACTTCTACAGTACCTTTGATGTAGTAAAAATGACCCAAGGCACTTCACAGCAATGTTATCAAACAAAATTTGATACCAAGACAATTAAGGAAAAATTGGGACAAATATCCAAAGATATTTTAAAAGATTTTAAGGAGCACCTTCGAAGTGTTACAATTCCTGTAGAGACCGGTAACTTTTTAAAAGAAACGAATCCACACGATGCCACCAGAAATGACCAAAAAACCTTTTTAAAACCTTTACTGTAACAAACAAATCAAAGTCAACATAATTGAACCATTAATTAACAGGCAAGTGATACATCACATAAATAATGCAAATTTCACTTGAAATAGTCCATACAACAAAGATACTTTGTACAAAACAACAAGCACTCCCCCAAAGTATATATAGCATTAAATTCAACCACCAATTCCCATCACCCTCTATATTTCCCAAGTGGAAATTCAGTTCCTTTCCTTATACAGGACATAGGTGGAAAGTTCCTTTCCAGCAATCTTTAAAAAAAGAATTCCAATTAAGGGGCAATTTAGCATGGCCAATCCACCTACCCTGCACATCTTTGGGTCATGGGGTGAGAACCACGCAGAAAAGGGAGAATGTGCAAACTTCACACAGACAGTGGTCCAGGTCAAACCCGGGTCCTTGGTGCCATGAGGCAGCAGTTCTAACCACTGCACCAGTGTGCCGCCCGCTTTCCAGCAGTCTTACCAGGCTCCATTTCCTCAGGTTCTGAAAAGGCATGCCTTTCCCAACCTCACTGCCCGGCACTCAAAATCCACCTTTCGTTTAGTCTCTTACACTACCTGCCAAGACTTCCCACCTCATCTGCCTTTCACCTACAGCATCATAATCCTTGTCCTATTTCAGACTTCTCCCTGCTTCTCCACCTGGATCAGTGCCTTTGTTTTCTGCAACTGTTAGGGCCTTGGTAGCTAAAAGCATGGGAGAGTAACTAAAATTGGGGTTTCAAAAGCAGCCAGAATTTGATGAATGCCGACACCTCAGAGGGTTGTGCAACTGGAGGAGATTACAGAATCATAGAGGGATTTGAAAACAAGGATGAGAATTTTAAAACCAAGACAATGCTTAACCAGGAATAATGAATATGGGAATTAAGGGTGAATGCATTTGGTACAAGTTAGGATACATGTTCAGCAGCAGGAAAGAACCTCCTTCAGTGCAGTTTAAAGAGATCATCAACTGCACTCAGCTTTGTGGCTGATTGAACTCTTCTGACAGTTACTTTTATTCTACAAGTTTTAGATGCTGTCTATTGTTGTTCAACTGCAAAAAAAATGGTCTCACAGGAACTGAAGAAGTGTTTGCTGACTGCAAGGCTTCTATACAAATTAATTGCCCTCCAGGCATGGCAATCCTCGCCATGTAGCATAGCATGACTGGGAGGTCAAGCAGGCCATTCAGACCCTGACAAGCTGTTGGAAGGGCAGGGGGAGTGGGAGGCCGTGGGTGGGGAGAAGTCATACCGATCCAGCATATTTAGGGACCAATTCACTTCCATGAACCTCAGCAAGAAACAACGTATGAAACTTCATTAAGGGGATCCCCACCAGAATCTGACACCTGCTGCAGGGACAACTGCAACCCCAGAGCAGTGCAGGGACTATATTGCCCGTGGCGATTAACGTTTATGCATTTGGCTTCTTCCAGGCAAGGAGGAACACTGAGGCTATGGATGGGGGCTGATTATTTTTCATTTATTTCATGCCAGGAGGAAACAGGTGATGCAAACAAGTGGTTTTGCTTGCATTGTAAGCCTTCTAAATGATGCATGGTGTGTAGGAACATAGGAACAGGAGAACACCATTCAGACCCTCATGTCTGTTCCATTATTCAATGAGATCATGGCTGACATATGACTTAATGTCACATGCCAGCCTTTGCCCCATATCCCTTCATAGAATCCCGACAGTGCTCAAGGAGGCCATTTGGTCCATCAAGTCTGCATCGACCCTCCGAGAGAGCACCCTACCTAGACCCACTCCCCATCCTATCCCGTAGCCCCACCTAACATGCACATCTTTGAACACTAAGGGGCAATTTAGCACAGCCAACCCACCTAACCCACATATTTTGGACTGTGGGAGCAAACCGGAGCACCCGGAGGAAACCCACACAGACACGGGGAGAACGTGCAAGCTCCACACAGTCACCCATGGCCAGAATTGTAGTGCTAACCACTGTGCCACCGTACTGCCCTTAATAACTTTTGATAACAAAAATCTATGAACGAATTTTAAATTCAAAATTAATTTACATCAAGTGCTAACCCGAGAAGAGAGCTCCGAAGGTCCACCGCCCTTCATGCTTAGAAGTGTTTCCACACTTTATTCCTGAAAGATCTGTCTCTAATTGTTAGATTCTGCTCCCTCGTCCTTAGACTCCCAAACCAGCGGAAATTATTTCTCTCCATCTACCTATTTCTATACAATTAACGAGAGTCACCCCATATCCAATGGCCTCCTGTCATCCTGCGGCCTCCATCACGCTGGTGCCGATTATAACTCCTTTTGAGAAACATGAACCTGGTGGAAGGGCTTCTGTGGGGAGCCGAGGAGGTGAGTAGCCATCTTTGCTCACAGGTAAAGAGCCCAGGGGTGCAGAGCTTGCCTTCCCACTGCTCGGCATGGGGTGTGGGACCCTCGGCTGCGGGTGGGGGACCTTTCACAGGGGTGGGCCACCATGGGAGGGTGTGGGGGATGCACTGATGAGCAACTGGGGGGAAACTGCTTGCATCACCACCATGCTAACCCCTGGATCGTGTGTACCCTTTCCTGGGGTATCCCTTTACCCTGCCTCTCTGCCCCACCGACCACCCATAACCCCCACCGACTGCTGAGGCCTCTGACCACGAGGCAGAAGGCTATTGCTAATAAGCAATTGGCAATCGTGACTAAGTGAGCTCTTCACACAACCCATGTGGATTCTCGTGGGTGGGCGGGCCATGTAGCATGTGGGAGTTATCGCCTAGCATCCCAATCACATCTTGATTCCTGGACACTGTGCTTGAACACTGCGGGAGGGGACACCACACATGCAGCAGCCAACATTCGAACACCCAGGGGATGGGTCACAGCTCCAGGGACCTGTGGGTGGGTACCTGCCATGGGGAAGGGGAGATGGCTGGAGAGATAGGCCAAGGGTTCGAAGGTCAGCTCGCATTGTGGAAGAAGGTGACAGAGCCATTATACTGGTTGTACACAAACATGTTTATCGTGTTTGACAAATATCCACCCTCCCGATGGTGTTTCCCCCACCCCAGCACCCTCACCCCCTAACAACCACCCCGCCCCCTCCCCCGGTGCCCTCAGTGATCCTCGATGTGCTTTGCCCTCCTAGCTCTACCACTACGTTTAGGTGTGTCCCAAGGATATGTCAGGATATTCAAACACAGACATCATGATGGACACACCAACAGACAAATCAGAGCACACAACACCACAACCAATCACACACAAGGACAGCAACCACATAAAAGCACGAGCACGACACCTAGTGGACAGTAGGTCTGGGGACAAAGACACGGACAAGACCTGTTACAAGATCACAAACAGGGAATCCCCATGTGCAGAGTATCAAGACAAAACTGTACATAGAAAGTTTAAATAAAATAGCGTTGTACCACATACAACCGTGTTGGCTCATCTGTGTGTCAGAACGCCCAACACCACATGGTACAGGAGTGGATCGATACCTGCCAACTAACCTGCCATTCTGGACATGGACCGCACCGACAAACCGCAGCCGTTGCAAGTCGCGGGGAACCTAGGTACCAATTGGAAGCTCTTCAGGCAGCGATTTGACCTGTACATCCGAGCCAACGAAAAACAGAGTGCCTCGGATGAAACGAAGATTGCAATGCTCCTCTTCTACGCAGGTCAGCACGCCCTCGACGTCTTCAACTCACTGGTGTTCGAAGAAGGCGAAAACCAATCCAAGTATGACACGGTCATCCTCAAACTGGACCAGCACTTTAAGGTTGAAGTGAATGAAAGTTTTGAAAGATATCTCTTTCAGCAACGCCTGCAAGGTAAGGAGGAGCTTTTTCAACCCTTTTTGACGCACCTCCGAATTCTAGCGCAGTCCTGCTGTTACGGCAGCACAACAGAGTCCATGATCAGGGACCAGATTGTTTTTGGCATTGCCTCTAGTGGCCTACGCCAGCAGCTTCTTAAAATAAAAAGCCTCACCTTAGCGTCTGCTGTGGAAGCCTGTGTCCTCCACGAGAATGCAACCTGCCGTTTTGCCCGATTTCAGGCGTCCGAGTTGGTACGGAGGGGGTCCCCAGCCGTCGAATCGGCAAGCCAGGCCGCCCACGACGCCGAACGCATCCAGGCCATCGATTACTTCCCGACCCACGGCCCGGACGACAGCGGCCGCTTCCTGCGCTTTTCGCGGTCTCCCGCGCTGGTGCGCGCCAAAAATAACGGCCACATCGAGGGACGCACTGCGCAGGCGCGCCCACCGCAAGATTGCACTGCGCATGCGCAGTGGTGCAATGAACGCCGTGACGTCATGACGTGCGGCAATTGTGAAGCTGTACACTTAAAAGGGCAATGTCCTGCTAAAAACCGACAGTGCCTCAGATGTGGCAAGATGGGCCACTATGCTGCCCACTGTCGTTCGGCTCAACCCATGGATCCTGCACATCCCCGACAATCTCGCAGACAAGTCAGGACTGTCCAGCCCACGCATCAAGACTTCCAGTTAAGTGATGCAGATGACCAGGATGCCTTCCGCGTTTCCGTCATCGATGTCAACAAGGTCAATGCCATCAATCCAGCCGATGAGTGGTGTGCCACCCTGACGGTCAACCGATCGCGCGTCACCTTCCGTCTGGACACCTGCGCATCCGCCAACCTGATTGCATATTCTGCATTCCAGGCCATGAAGGTCAAACCACCCATCACGCCATCCCGGCTCAAGATGGTTGATTATAACGGGAACGTCATCCCGTCCATAGGATCTTGCCAGCTACAGATAACTCACAAGATGCACACGGCCACACTCCCCTTCGAAGTTGTCGGCTCATCAAAAGACTCGTTACTGGGCGCACAGGCGTGTAAGGTCCTTCACCTGGTACAGCGCATTATGTCTCTCTCTCCAGATGAGATATCCGACTTCCCGGATGCTGAGTTCCACGCAAATCTCCATTCCCTCCTTGCTCACAACCAGGAGGTTTTTGAAGGCATGGGGACATTGCCATACACGTACAAGATTCGACTCAAACCGGACGCCATCCCTGTCGTTCACGCACCTCGCAGGGTTCCTGCGCCACTCAAAGACCGCCTCAAGTTGCAGCTGCAGGCTCTTCAGGACCAAGGGGTCCTATCCAGGGTCACGGAGCCCACGCCATGGGTCAGCTCCATGGTCTGTGTAAAGAAGCCCACTGGCGAGCTCTGCATATGTATAGATCCTAAAGATCTGAATAACAACATCATGCGGGAACACTATCCCATCCCGAAACGAGAGGACCTCACCAGCGAGATGACGCAAGCCAAAATATTTACCAAATTGGATGCGTCCAAAGGATTTTGGCAGATCCAATTGGACCCGGCCAGCCGAAGGCTATGCACGTTCAACACCCCTTTTGGCAGATTCTGCTACAACCGGATGCCATTCGGCATCATTTCAGCATCTGAAGTTTTCCACCGCATTATGGAGCAGATGATGGAAGGCATCGAAGGGGTACGTGTATATGTGGACGATATCATCATTTGGTCCACCACTCCGCAGGAACACATGCATCGTCTACGACGTGTCTTCACCCGCATACGACAAAATGGCCTGCGTCTCAACCGCGCCAAGTGTGCCTTCGGCCAGGTGGAGCTGAAATTCCTCGGGGACCACATCTCACGATCAGGGGTCCGTCCCGATGCAGACAAAGTTAGCGCCATCACAGCCATGCCACGGCCGGCTGACAAGAAGGCTGTCCTAAGATTCCTGGGCATGGTCAACTTCCTTGGGCAGTTCATTCCCAACCTGGCTTCTCATACAACGAATATGCGCCATCTCGTAAAGAAATCAACAGAATTCCACTGGCAGCAATCGCATCAGCTGGAATGGGAGGAGCTCAAGCACAAACTGGTCACGGCACCAGTGCTGGCGTTCTTTGACACGACTCGCCCTACAAAGATCTCAACAGACGCCAGCCAATCTGGTATTGGAGCGGTACTCCTGCAAAAAGACAGCATGTCGTCATGGGCCCCGGTTGCATATGCCTCACGAGCCATGACCCCTACCGAACAGCGCTACGCGCAAATAGAAAAAGAATGCCTGGGCTTGTTAACTGGACTGGACAAGTTCCACGACTATGTGTATGGCCTGCCACGATTTACGGTTGAAACTGACCACCGCCCCCTGGTCAACATCATTAACAAAGACCTGAACGACATGACCCCTCGCCTTCAGCGCATCTTACTTAAACTCAGGAGGTATGATTTCGAACTGATCTACACTCCGGGGAAGGATCTCATCGTGGCGGACACGCTCTCCCGAGCAGTGAGCACACCACCAGATGCGGAGCGGTTCGTGCGTCAAATTGAGGCACATGTGACTCTGACAGCAGCAAATCTGCCAGATGATGATCCAAGTCTGGCCCACATACGCGCAGAGACGGCGACTGACCCCCTTCTGCAGCGAGTGATGCGCCACATGACGGAAGGGTGGCTCAAAGGGCAGTGCCCCCAGTTTTATAATGTGCGAGATGACCTTACCAACATAGACGGGGTCCTTATGAAATTAGGCAGGATCGTTATTCCGCACAGCATGCGCCAGATGATTCTTAATCAACTACACGAAGGCCACTTGGGCGTCGAAAAATGCAGACGAAGGGCCCGAGAGGCGGTATATTGGCCGGGTATTAATGAAGACATAGCCAACATGGTGCTCAATTGCACAACCTGTCAGAGGTTTCAGCCGGCGCAACCTCCGGAGACGCTTCTACCACACGAGTTGGTGACGTCCCCCTGGGCGAAGGTGGGTGTTGACCTATTTCACGCGCTCGGCAGAGATCACATTGTTATTATAGACTATTTCTCAAACTACCCGGAAGTCATGCCTCTCCATGATCTGACGTCGTCCGCAGTCATTGGGGCCTGCAAGGAAACATTTGCTCGCCATGGCATTCCAAGGACTGTCATGTCAGACAATGGACCCTGCTTCGCCAGCCGTGAATGGTCGTCCTTTGCCGCAGCATATGGTTTCACTCATGTGACATCCAGCCCTCTACATCCACAGTCGAACGGGAAGGCTGAAAAGGGCGTCCACATTGCCAAGCGGCTCCTGTGCAAGGCGGCTGCTGCCGGATCGGACTTTAACCTCGCCTTGCTGGCCTATCGATCGGCCCCGCTATCCACGGGTCTCTCGCCAGCGCAGCTCCTAATGGGTCGCTCCCTCAGGACGACGGTACCGTCCATCCTGGCACCAACAACAGACCATGAGACGGTTCTTCGGAACATGCAAATGCAGCGTGATCGCCAGAAAAGTCAGTACGACACACGAGCGACGGACCTGCCCCCCCCTGTCCTCCGGAGACAAAGTACGCGTCCATCAACCGTATGGTGGCTGGTCAGCACCGGCCGAAGTCCTCCGACATGTGGCTCCCCGCTCGTTCCTGGTTCGCATGCCGGATGGTTCAGTGCGTCGCCGCAATCGGCGCGCCCTTCGCCGACTTCCACGCTCGCAGCCACACAGTACGCACACGCCAGATCCTCAACAGGCTTCCGAGGATGACTTTGTGGAGCTGCCGCAGATCACGCCCTCTCCATCGCCACCCATGGCCATGCTTGCACATCAGCCGGTGGTTCTTGACCCACCCTTGAGGCGGTCAACCCGAACTCGTCGCAAGCCCATTAGACTGGACTTATAACACCGTTCATATGTCTAACAAGTTTTTATATGATAACCTGTTGTTGTTTATCGCTCCAGATATCGTCTGACTGGATCACTGTTCAAGTTTTTTTTTCTCGTTCGCATTCATGTTCTGTTATGGTACAACCTTGTTCATGTGACGCACCCGACATCGCCCCATGTAAATAGTTACGTCATATGCACATGCTGTACACAACACACACACACTCTGAGATGCACTCACGACGCGATCATATTTATTACCACGTAGGCACATATCTTTGTAAAAAGGGGGATGTCATAAAACACACACATCATGATGGACACACCAACAGACAAATCAGAGCACACAACACCACAACCAATCACACACAAGGACAGCAACCACATAAAAGCACGAGCACGACACCTAGTGGACAGTAGGTCTGGGGACAAAGACACGGACAAGACCTGTTACAAGATCACAAACAGGGAATCCCCACGTGCAGAGTATCAAGACAAAACTGTACATAGAAAGTTTAAATAAAATAGCATTGTACCATATACAACCGTGTTGGCTCATCTGTGTGTCAGAATGCCCAACACCACAGGATACACATCTCAGGTGGAGGCAGCCAGCTGCTTACCTTGTCCCGTGGCCTCAGATGCCCTTGGTGGGCGTCCTCTGAGGGCCCTGGAGCCGGAGGGCCACGGCTCACTTGTCGGCACCACATACACAGCCGTGCATCCTGTCCCATGTGCTGGCTGCGAGACGCAACCTCATCAGAGGGGTGGAACACGGGAGAGCTGATGGCCACCATCTCCACTCCATGGGACAGGTCCGGGTTGACACTCAGCACCCCTCCTCCTGCCCGGTGCCTATATGGCCCTAGGGTTCACTTTGGGACAGTTGGTTCAAGCCCCGACTGCCCCTGCATCATCTGGCTCTGCCAGCCATGGCAGTTTCCAAATGTCTGCACCATCGTGTCGATGCCCTCGGTGATGAGCCTCAGTGACTGGGACATGTTCTGCAGTGGTTCAGCCATGCTCACCTGCGACTGGGTCAAGCTCCGCAGGGCCGTGCCCATTTCCATCTGAGAGTGGGACATATCCCGCAGAACCTCATCAAAGTCAGCCTGATACTGGGTCACATCCCCCATTGAGGCGGACATTCTGTCGAGACCCTCAGCCATGGCCATCACCAACTGCACGACGCCTTGCACACCTTCACTCATGGTGCCGACGTCATGCACCAGACTCTCCACTGCGGTCGCCACCAGTGTCAGCCTCGGTGCCACGCATGGCCGGTGACACCTCCTGCGCCCGTAGCCTCCAATCGGCGATAGGTCTGCTGGAGTGTCACCAGCATCTTCCTCTGAATGCTCCCTAAAGTCTCCATCAGCTTTGAGTAACCCAGGTCCACAGGCTCAGCATCAGGCTGGGACCTAGATGGGTCCTGGGATCCAGCAGCCTTCTGACTGCTGCCTCACCTGGGGATTCCTGCATTTACCTGATGTACATCAGCAGCAGTAATTATTATATTACGATGACAAGACTGATGGCTTCTGTGCCATCAGCCATCAGATGGAAACAACACAGAACATAGAACATAGAACATTACAGTGCAGTACAGGCCCTTCGGCCCTCGATGTTGCACCGACCTGTGAAACCACTCTAAAGCCCATCTACACTATTCCCTTATTGTCCATATATCTATCCAATGACCATTTGAATGCCCTTAGTGTTGGCGAGTCCACTACTGTTGCAGGCAGGGCATTCCACGCCCTTACTACTCTCTGAGTGAAGAACCTACCTCTGACATCTGTCTTTTATCTATCTCCCCTCAATTTAAAGCTATGTCCCCTCGTGCTAGACATCACCATCCAAGGAAAAAGGCTCTCACTGTCCACCCTATCCAATCCTCTGATCATCTTGTATGCCTCAATTAAGTCACCTCTTAACCTTCTTCTCTCTAACGAAAACAGCCTCAAGTCCCTCAGCCTTTCCTCATAAGATCTTCCCTCCATACCAGGCAACATTCTGGTAAATCTCCTCTGCACCCTTTCCAATGCTTCCACATCCTTCCTATAATGCGGCGACCAGAATTGCACGCAATGCTCCAAATGCGGCCGCACCAGAGTTTTGTACAGCTGCAACATGACCTCATGGCTCCGAAACTCGATCCCTCCACCAATAAAAGCTAACACACCATACGCCTTCTTAACAACCCTCTCAACCTGGGTGGCAACTTTCAGGGATCTATGTACATGGACACCGAGATCTCTCTGCTCATCCACACTGCCAAGAATCTTACCATTAGCCCAGTACTCTGTCTTCCTGTTATTCCTTCCAAAATTAAGCACCTCACACTTTTCTGCATTAAACTCGATTTGCCACCTCTCAGCCCAGCGCTGCAGCTTATCTATGTCCCTCTGTAACTTGTAACATCCTTCCGCACTGTCCACAACTCCACCGACTTTAGTGTCATCTGCAAATTTACTCACCCATCCTTCTACGCCCTCCTCCAGGTCATTTATAAAAATGACAAACAGCAGTGGCCCCAAAACAGATCCTTGTGGTACACCACTAGTAACTGGACTCCAGTCTGAACATTTCCCATCAACCACCACCCTTTGTCTTCTTCCAGCTAGCCAATTTCTGATCCAAACTGCTAAATGACCCTGAACCCGTGCCTCTGTATTTTCTGCAGTAGCCTGCCGTGGGGAACCTTATCAAACGCTTTACTGAAATCCATATACACCACATCAACTGCTTTACCCTCATCCACTTGCTTGGTCACCTTCTAAAAGAAAAGAAGGCCATTTGGCACATCATGCCTGTGCCAGCTCTTTGAAAGAGCTATCTGATTATTCCCACACCTCCTGCTCTTTCCCCATAGCCATGGGGGCTCCAGAGATTTAATAATAGTGTTCAGATCTCTCACTACATTGAGGGCTGAGCTCCTCAGTGCAGAAAAGGGGGCAATGTGCAACCTCGGCCGCGCGTTCCCCGCTGAGGCCCCCTATCTAACCGGAGGTGTGTTAAATAGCAGGGCCTTTCTCAGTGCTGCAAGCGCTGGGAAACATGTAGCTAAACGCTCTCGCTACGGGATTTTGTTCCCATTTTGTTACATCGCACCCTTAGGCATTTTTGGGGGCTTATGGGCTAGCCCACACTTAGAAATCTTTTCAGCAGCAATGTGGAGCTGAATTCACCGACCAGATCGGCCCCTCAGAGAACGGAGCGCTATTTTGAAAGGGTGCCCCAATCTCTACGTAGGCTTGAGGGTCCCCCACATCCCCCTGCCCACAGAAAATGTCCCCCCAGCACACATGGACAATGCCCCCCCCCCCCTCCCCCCCCCCCCCCCCCCCCCAAGGGAGGACACCCTGCTATGGGGCGCAGAGCGACTCCCTTTTCACAGAACCATAGAATCCCTACAGCGCAGAAGGAGGCCATTCGGACCATCAAATCTGCATTGATCCTCAGGAAGAGAACCCTATCTAGGCCCACTCCCCACCCTATCCCCATAACCCAATAACCCCACCCAACCTTTTGGACATTAAGGGGCAATTTAGCATGGCCAATCCACCTAACCAGCACATCTGGTTACTACTCTTTTACTTTACGCAAAGAGTAGTGACTTTACGCAAAGAGTAGTGGCTTTACGCAAAGAGTAGTGAGGCCGTGGAATGCCCTACCTGCTACAGTAGTGAACTCGCCAACATTGAGGGCATTTAAAAGTTTATTGGATAAACATATGGATGATAATGGCATAGTGTAGGTTAGATGGCTTTTGTTTCGGTGCAACATCGTGGGCCGAAGGGCCTGTACTGCGCTGTATTGTTCTATGTTCTATGTTCTATGTTCTATCTTTGGACTTTGGGAGGAAACTGGAGCACCCGGCGGAAGCCTACACAGACATGGGGATAAAATGCAAACCCCGCAAGGTTGCCCAAGACTAGAACTGAACACAGGTCACTGGCACTGGCACTGTGGGGCAGCAATGCTAACCACTGTTCCACAAGCCGCTTTCTGCCCCCCTTTCAGGATCCGCACCCTTTGCTCCTCCCAACCTTTATCCGACCCCATCATACCTGCCCTTCACCCCACCATCATTCAAACCCCCCTTTCATGGGAATGGTCCCCCTCATGCCCTGTCTTTGGCAGTGCAACCCTGGTACCCTGACATTGCCACCCTGGTAGTGCCCTTTCAGCCTGGCAGTGCCCCTGGACACCCAGGCAGGTCCAAGTCATCTCCCTTCCTTTCCACTTCCTCCACCAAGGCCTCCATTGCAACATCCGGAAACCTTGGACCTTGCTATCTCTATGTTTTGCTATTTTTCAATGTTTTCCATGTCAGAGTGACTTCATGTACGATATCCAATACCTAATCCAGCTATTGTGCACCTTTCCTTAAGGGTTACAAGGCAGTGCAGGCTGATGACTCATGATAATGGCCCATGCTGATGCTAATCAATAACAAGATTTGTCCTGACTGGATGCTGAAATCACTAAAATGACTGGGAAGCACAAAGCTGGGGTTCTGCCTGGCATGCTGCCTGAAAATGCAATCAACGGGTGCAGGATAATTGTACATTACCATCTCCATGCCCATTTTCAATTTTAGCCCACTCTCTCTCAATAATTCAGGCTCTGAGTAAAATGTCTAAAGGTTCTTCATTACAGTACACAAGAGCAGTACACAGAACTGTCTCCCAAGGTGGTGGTAAGTAATATACATGGTCATATTTATTCAGCATAAATGTGCAATCATTACTTATCTATCAGTAAGTGTGGAACTTGTTGACAGAGGTCCACCAGTAAAGCTCTGGGAAATGACAAGTTATTCACTGTAATGTCACATTGGTTAGGCAGTAAATTCCTTCCAGCAAGATGGGTGGGAGTCTTCAAAGTTCTCATTTGATAACTTGCGAACCAAACTCAATGGTGAAAAAGTCAATCCTGAAATGTGAGTGCATAGCTAATCAAATTTTATCAATCCTTCTTTCCGATGTCCAGTGCAGATAAATGGTTGAAACTGCAGCTCAAAGAGCATCCCACAACACCAAGGACAGTATATGTGCAAACAACTGCAATGCGCTTCATCCACAAAATGGCATTAAGCATAATAGCCAAAGGAGATTTATCTTTTACAACTTTCATCACATCCATATCCCATTTACACTCCTTGTCAAGTCTCAATTTATTTTCTTTATTACATCTCATTTTAGGCACCAGCTATTCCTCTTTACGGTGCACGTCACAACAGTGATTAAAGTTAGTAGATGCTCACCCTGTACAGGTTTTACAACACTACATATATAAATATCAGCATTTCATGTGTCATGAATTTAAATTCATCACTCATTCATTTCAAAACCAGCAGCAACTATCATTTTCCGAAGCAGATCAGCATAGCAACATTCATGGCATTGCCAAGGACCAATGGCTTACAGCATTTACACAATCAAAACAGATCTCGAAGAATAGCAATCAAAATTCTCGGAGCTGACTTTCATCCTCTGCTAAGTAGTAGAGTTAGAGGATGGCTCTCGGCGCCTGTCTTTTGAACATCCAGGTTGCTGCCATTTTGGTTGGAGTCTTGAAGTCAGCAGCCCAACACCTGCCGGTAAAGGGGTCAGGGGTAAAGCTCAAGCACTCTGATGCCCTGTGAAGACAACAAGATTGCCAAGTGCAAAGCAGCAATCCTTAAAGGAATCACTACAGGCCTTTTGGAGCCGGAGAGCAGGAAAGGTTTGAAGGTGAAGAAGGCCGTTCAATGTTTCTCCTCTCTTCTGGAGTTGAGGTCGGCCATGACCTTAGTGGAACAGGCTCGAAGGGACTGCGTGGCTTACACCTGATCCTAATTGGTACGTTCTGATGTTTTTAACCTGCAAAAATCAACCCCCATCATCAGTATCTCTGCAGCTCCTCGCCAGCACCACTTCTACGGTGGATTTTCAGCATTATTATATAAATTACAAAAGGGCTGAAGGGCATAACTAACCCATTTGCTTGTTTGTTATCTTCCCATCAAAGACTGTGCTGCTGCTGCAAGCATTCAGGTTAATAATCATTCCTTATTCTGTTATATTTGTATAGGATCCAATACAGTAGGAACAGGCATTGTGGCTCATATCAGCAGCAAATGTATAAATTCAAGGGCGCTGTCAAATCAATAGAAATTACTTAGCAAGAAGAAGGGAATCAAATGTTTGCAACACTAGTTGGGAATCTCGAACTCTAAACACAAATTAGATCAGCCAAGATCTTACTGAATGGCAGAGCAGGCTTGAGAGACTGGATGGCCTACTCCTACGCTCATTTCTTATATACTCTCATTGTTCACTGCAGCAATGAATACCACATTGTACAATGTAATGCACTGCAATATTCATTGACATTGTGGTCAAGTCAATACTTAAAATATACTGTGGTTCTTGATATTGTTGTATGAAAGCTTAACGTAAATGCCTGAAACCTCTTCATTCAGGATTTTAATGGAGGTTATTGGTCAATGTTGTTATTATGCGTCAGTGTACTTTCAAGGCCTAGATTTCTTCTTGCTCTTACTCTTTTAGATGTACATATGGAAACGTTTTTATTGAAGTACTTAGAACAAAAGATTGGATGCCTTCTCTTATAATATAAAACTAATTAACCATTTAAGGAAAAATATAGATCTGAGTTTCTTGAAAGATAATTAAATCAGAACAAAATTGGCAAATCAGAAGAAAATTAGCAATAACAATGTAATCAAGGATGAAATGATTCAGTCTTTCATTGTGGCTTAATGGTCCTCCATTTTGTTTTTTTCTGAATTTATATTTCACAATTAAAATTGTGTCAGGAAATGTCTTCAGTCATTGAATGAATCTGGAGGAGCCAGAAATCATCCATCAGAGTTCAACAATTAGGGAGCAACATTTAATAATAATAATATTTATTATTGTTACAAGTAGGCTTACATTAACACTGTAATGAAATTACTGTGAAAAGCCCCTAGTCACCACACTCCGGTGCCTGTTCGGGTACACAGAGGGAGAATTCAGAATGTCCAAATTACCTAACAGCACGTCTTTCGGGACTTGTGGGAGGAAAGCGGAGCACCCGGAGGAAACCCACGCAGGCACGGGGAAAACGTGCAGAGTCCGCGCAGACAATTGTCATAATATACACCAGTATATCATGGTGCAGACACACACTGATGGACACACACAGTGGGACCAATCAACACACACAACACTGCAGCCAATCACTAGTGAGAGCACGCACACTATAAAGACAGGGGACATCAGAGTTCCCGTTCATTCAAGTAGCAGCTAGCTCGGAGCACAGAGCTCACAGCCTGCAACACAGACATTCACCATGTGCTGAGTGCATCAACTGGTTAGGACAAGGCAAAGGTCTTTAGTTAAAGCTAGTATCGTATTTACCCACAGTTCAAGTATGTTTAATTAGTTAACCTTTTAATAAAATAGTGCAGCACTACTTCAAGTGTTGGTGACCTGTATGTGATCCAGAACACCCAACACATCATGATACCAGGTTTGGTTGCATACTAGCACTTCTTAGACCTACCTGCAAGTGATCTGCCTTCCGCCAGCATTCCGTCATCCTGCAACATGGACAACATCAGCCCGCCGCCGCCGCTCCACATCGCCGGCAACCCCGGGGCCAACTGGAAGATTTTCAAACAGCGCTTCCAGCTCTTCCTCGAAGCCACGGACAGGGAGGGCGCCTCGGATACCAGAAATATTGCTCTTCTCCTCTCCACAGCCGGGGACCATGCCATCCACATTTTCAACTCTCTCACCTTTGCAGATGACGAAGACAAGACGAAGTTCAAGACGGTTCTCCTCAAATTTGACACTCACTGCAGCATAGAGGTGAATGAAAGTTTTGAACGCTATGTGTTCCAGCAGCGTTTGCAGGGTAAGGACGAACCTTTCCAATCCTTTCTAACGGACCTCCGCATCATTGCGCAATCTTGCAGCTATGGGCCCACCTCCGACTCCATGATACGCGACCAGATCGTTTTCGGTGTTCAGTCGGACCCTCTACGTCAGCAGCTCCTCAAAGTAAAGCAACTCACCCTAGCGACCGCCATCGCGACCTGTGTCCTACATTAAAATGCCACCAGTCGATACTCCCATATACAAGCGGCTGAAACGGCGCGGCAAAGTCCCCACGAGTCGGAACGGGTCCAAGTGATTGAGCACCTCCAGGGCCTCAGCCTGGATGAGGGCGGCCATTTCACGCACTTTTCGCGGACTCCCGCGCTTGTACGCACCAAACGAGGGGACGGCGACGTGGAGGAACGTAATGCGCAGGCGCGCACCACGCATGACGTCACGACGAGCGGCAACTGTGGCTCTGCCCATTTAAAGCGGCAATGCCCCTCAAAATCTCAACAATGCCTACGATGTGGAAGACTTGGCCACTATGCTGCCTGCTGTCGAGCAGCTCAGCCTTCCAATTCATATCGCTTCAGCCAGCCTCGCAGAAATGTTCGGGCAATTCAACCCACGGTCACCGAGTCCGATTCCAACCTCCCACACAGCAGTGACACCGAGGACCCAAAGGCGCCTTTTCGAGTCGGTGGCGTAACGAAAGACAGGCTGTCCACGAAGCAAAGACACCAGCCGCTGTCGGTATACAGCATCGATCCAGACGATGAGTGGTGTCAACCGGTCCCAAATACGATTCCGCCTGGACACTGGTGCCTCCACCAATCTCATGGCGTGGTCTGCTTTCCAAAGCCTTCGTGTCAAACCAACCATTCTTCCATCGGCCTGCCAGCTATTGGACTACAATGGCAACATCATTCCTGCTACCGGCTCATGCCAACTCGAAGTGACGCACAAGTCACGAAAAGCCATCCTTCCTTTCGAGATCGTGGGTCCTCGAAGGACTCTCTGCATGGCGCACAGGCGTGCAAGCTGTTAAACCTCGTTCAAAGAGTTCACTCTCTCTCTCCTAATGACACGTCTGCCTTCTAGGATGCTGACTTCAGGGCGCAACTCAACGCCATCATCGACCAACACCGCGACGTCTTCGAAGGCATGGGCACGCTCCCATATACTTACAAGATCCTACTCAAACAGAACGCCACGCCTGTGGTGCATGCACCTCGCAGAGTCCCAGCACCCCTCAAGGACTGTCTTAAGCAGCAGCTACAGGACCCCCAAGACCAAGGAGTGCTCTCCAGAGTTACGGAACCAACCGACTGGGTCAGTTCCATGGTGTGCGTAAAAAAGCCTTCCGGCGAGCTCAGAAACTGCATTGATCCAAAGGATCTGAATCGCAACATAATGAGGGAGCATTACCCAATCCCCAAGCGCGAAGAGATCACATGCGAGATGGCTCGCGCCAAGCTCTTCACCAAACTTGACACCTCGAAAGGATTCTGGCAAATTCAACGAGACAGATCCAGCAGGAAGCTGTGTACCTTTAACACCCCTTTTGGCAGATGCCGTTTGGGATCATATCGGCGTCAGAAGTGTTCCACAGGATCATGGAACAAATGATGGAAGGCATTGAAGGTGTTCGCGTCTACGTCGACGACATAATCATTTGGTCCACCACCCCGCAGGAGCATATCAGTCGCCTCCAGCGCGTGTTCAAACGCATACGGGAGCAGGGCCTACGCTTCAAAAGAGCCAAATGCTCCTTCGGCCAGACGGAACTCAAGTTCCTCGGGGACCACATCTCCCAGTTGGGTGTGCGGCCGGTTGCGGACAAGGTGGCTGCCATCACAGCCATGAAAAAGCCAGAGGATTTCTGATTTCTGGGCATGGTTAACTTCCTAGGGAAGTTTATCCCTAACCACGCCTCTCATATCACAGCTCTCAGGAACCTGGTCAGGAAGACGACAGACTTCCAAAGACTTCCTGCCCACGAGCGCGAATGGAGAGAACTCAAAACCAAACTTACCACGGCCCCGGTATTAGCCTTTTTTGATCCAGCGTAAGAGACAACAATTTTGACCGATGCCAGCCAATCTGGCATTGGGGCAGTGCTCCAGAAACGTGCTGGGCCCCCGTTGCATATGCATCACGTGCCATGACCCCCACGGAACAGCGCTATGCGCAGATAGAAAAGGAGTGCCTGGGCCTTTTGACCGGTGTTGTCAAGTTTTATGATTATGTGTACGGTCTCCCCCAATTCACCATCGAGACCGACCATTATAATACAAAAAGACTTGAACGACATGACGCCTCGCCTCCAGCGCATTCTGTTCAAACCCCGGCGATACCACTTCCAGCTCGTACACACCCCGGGCAAAGACCTGATCATAGCCGACGCTCTGTCCAGGGCAATCAACACCCCGTGTGACCCAGCAGGATTCGTCTGCCAGGTTGACGCCCATGTGGCCTTCGTGGCCGACAATCTACCGGCCACGGATGAACGCCTCATCCAAATCCGCCGCGAGACTGCTGCTGACCCCCTGCTACAGCGTGTCATGCGCCACCTAACAGACGGGTGGCTCAAGGGCCAATGCCCGCAGTTCTACAACATCAGAGATGATCTGGCGGTAGTCGATGGTGTCCTCCTGAAGCTGGACTGCATTGTTATCCCGCACAGCATGCGCCAGCTTGTCTTGGAACAGATACACGAGGGCCAACTTGGCATGGAGAAGTGCTGCCGACGGGCCCGAGAGGCAGTGTACTGGCCCGGCATCAATGACGACATCGCCAACACAGTGCTCAACTGCCCCACCTGTCAGCGGTTCCAGCCGGCCCAAACACGTGAGACCCTACAGCCCCATGAGTTTGTCACGTCCCCTTGGTCCAAGGTCGGCATCGACCTGTTCCACGCGCTGGGCCGGGACTATGTTATGATTGTAGACTATTTTTCAAACTACCCAGAGGTGTACGTTTGCACGACATCACATCGTCTGCAGTCATCCGTGCCTGTAAGGACACCTTTGCTCGTCACGGCATCCCACTCACTGTGATGTCGGACAATAGCCTCTGCTTCGTAAGCCAGAAATGGTCCAACTTTGCCAGGAGATACAACTTTGTGTATGTGACATCCAGTCCCCTGGACCCCCAATCGAATGGCAAAGCAGAGAAGGGCGTCCACATAGTCAAACGGCTCCTCTGCAAGGCAGCCGATGCGGGATCCGACTTCTACCTCACCCTGCTGGCCTATCGCATGGCCACACTGTCCACTGGCCTTTCGCCAGCCCAGCTGCTCACGGGTCGCACCCTGAGGATGACGGTGCCCTCCATTCATGTCCCAGACCTCAACCACATTCCGGTCCTTCAACGAATGCAACTGTCTCGTGCACAGCACAAGGCGGCTCATGACGCCCGTGTAGCTGATCTCCCTGCTCTGGCTCCAGCTGACAATGTCCACATCCATCTTCCGGATGGTGGCTGGTCTGCAACTGCTGTGGTTCTTCGGCAGGTGGCTCCCCGCTCGTTCCTGGTTCGTCTACCGGATGGTTCCATTCTGCGCCGTAATCAACGTGCCCTTCGTCTCGTTCCATGCTCGCTACATGATCCTCCACCAGTGCCACGCCCTCCTGTTGTCCGTGACCTGGACTATGCAGAGATTCCGGTTTACTCTGCATCCTCCTCACTCTGACGCAGTCCACCCCGCTCCTCAGCTGGTGGCTCCTGACCCACCCTTGAGGCGGTCAACCAGAATTCGTCGCCCACCTCAGATTCTTAATTTGTGAACTTTGTGCACTAATTGAATCTCTGGTCTGTTCTGTTCTTCCGTTTAATCATTCAAGTGGTTTGTATATAGTGTTCATCTTGTTATTTGTGTGACACAGTTTTTTCTGCACCAGGCACCTTCCCATGTAAATAGCTTAGTTTTATGTACATAGTCCTGTAAATACTTTGCACACACGTAGTCAGGAACATTCACCACACACTATTTATTGTCACGCAGGCACATTTTTTTTTATATAAAAGGGGGATGTCATAATATACACCAGTATATCATGGTGCAGACACACACTGATGGACAGTGGGACCAATCAACATACACAACACTGCAGCCAATCACCAGTGAGAGCACACACACTATAAAGACAGGGGTCATCAGAGTTCCCGCTCATTCGAGTAGCCGATAGCTAGGAGCACAGAGCTCACAGCCTGCAACACAGACATTCACCATGTGCTGAGTGCATCAACTGGTTAGGACAAGGCAAAGGTCTTTAGTTAAAGCTAGTATCGTATTTACTCACGGTTCAAGTATGTTTAAATAGTTAACCTTTTAATAAAATAGTGTTGCACTACTTAAAGTGTTGGTGACCTGTATGTGATCCAGAACACCCAACACATCAACAATGACCTAAGTTTGAATCAAACCCAGGATCCTGGCACTGTGAAGCAACAGTGCTAACTGCTACAGTGGTAGAAGGGGAGGTGAAGAAATATTTTTTCACCCGGAGGGTTGTAGGGGTCTGGATCTCATGATCTGAAAGTGTCGTAGAGGCAGAAACCATAAACTCATTTAAAAGATATCATTGTGCATTTTCACTTACCCTTTTCCATCACTGCTGCATCAACCACACGTCTTTAAAGCAGCAGCTGTTACAAGTGTCAGAGCCCAGAACACTTAAAAGGGCTTCAAATCCACTGACAGCATCTGAAAAGCAAATCTTTCACTTACTTTCACAGAGCAATATATTTCACTCACCTGTGATTGACAGTTCTATTGTTCCAGACACAGATATTTGGTGGACTGTTTATTTATCTTTCCCTTCACATTTGAATGCATCTCCATTATCCTGCTTTGATGCTAACCGCCATATTTATAAACACTCTTGATATGATTGACAGCTCCACACCACATCAAAGGAGCTATGTGGTGTCACTTCCTCTTTTTTACAGAAGAATGATATGGGGTGGTATCTGATGGGGATCTCTGATGGGGGATCTCTGATGGGGGAACTCTGATGGTGGACTCTGATGAGGGGGGGCTCTTATGAGGGGGGCCTCTGATGAGGGGGGCCTCTGATAGGAGGGCCTCTGATGGGGGCCTCTGATGGGGGCCTCTGATGGGGGGGCCAGCAGAGACCAGTCCTGATTCTCTGTTGAGGGGAAGCACCTAGGCTCCAGAGCGGAGAATCCTGGCCAAGATATATGAATGGTATATTAGAGCAACATTGAGGTGAAAATAGATTAACAAACAGATTTACAGTTATAGAATCATAGAATGGTTACAGCATAGAAAGAGGCCATTCAGGTGATGATTACCACCTCCCACCACCCCATTCCACAACCTCCACATCTACAACTCACCTCATGACTCCCTAAAGACTGTCCACCATCTGTAAGGCACATGTCAGAAGTGTGATAGAATACTCTTCACTTGCCTGAATGAGTGCAGCTCCATCAACACTCAAGAAGGTCAACACCATCCAGGGCAAAGCAGCCTGTTTGATTGGCATCCCATCTCCCAACTCCAACCTTTTCTCCCTCCACCACCAATGCACAGTAGTAGCAGACTGTACCACCTTCAAGATGTACTGCAGCAACTCACCAAGGCTCCTTTGACAACCCCTTCCAAACCCACTACCTCTACCACCTAGATAGACATGTACAACAGATTCATATGAACACCATTACCTGCAAGTATCCCTCCAACCACACACCATGCTGATTGGGAACCATTTCTCCATTCCTTCACGATTGGATACGAATCCTGGAAATCCCTCCATCGCCTTCTCAAGGGCAATCAGGGATGGGTAATAACTGCTGGCCTAGCCAATGACACTCACATCCCGTGAACAAATAAATATAAAAATGCCCATTGTGTTCA
The DNA here is from genome assembly GCF_047496885.1 of Scyliorhinus torazame. NCBI lineage: Eukaryota > Metazoa > Chordata > Chondrichthyes > Carcharhiniformes > Scyliorhinidae > Scyliorhinus > Scyliorhinus torazame. Next base: position 212,500,815 of record NC_092713.1, on the reverse strand, counting down.
TGCCAGCTCTGTACAAGATCAACTCAGCTATTCTTATTCCCCTTTAGCCTTCCATTTCCCCCCTTCGGATAACAATCCAACTCTCTGTTAAAAGCCATGATTGAGTTTGCCACCACTTCACTCTCAGGCAATGCATTCCAGATCCTAACCACTCGCTGCATAAATACCCTTTGCCCATCACCTGAAAGTTGTGTCCTATCATTCCCGGCCCTCTGCCAGTGGGAACAGTTTCTCCCTCCCTATTCTGACCAGATTGCTCATGATTTAGACCACTTCTATAAAATCTCCTTTTAATCTTCTCCAATATGTGGAGGACAGCCCAGCTTCTCTAATCTATCCTCCTAACGGAATCATCGCTGGACCCATAATCAGAAATTCTTTCTGCAACCTCTCTAATGCCTTCACATCCTTCCTAAAGTGTAGTGCCCAGAATGAGACACAATACCCCAGTGAGGCCAAATTAATGTTTTATACAGTTGTATCATTACTTCCTTGTTTTTGTACTCTACACCTCTCTTTAAAAAAGCCTGGATCCCTCATGACTAATTAACTGCTTTCTCCACCTTCACTGATTGGTGCATATATAGAGGCAGGTCCCTCAGCTCCTCTATCTGTTTTAGAGTTGTACACTTTATTTTATAATTCATCTCCTTGTCTTCCTACCAAAATATATTACTTAACAATTCTCTGCATTAAATTTCATCTGACAAATGCCAACCCATTCCATTGGCCTCGAAACCTATCGCTATCCTCCTCATCGTTCAAAATACAATGAGGTTTTATCACATCTACAAATTTGAAATGGTGCACTGGACACTCAAGTCTGGATCATTCATGTAAATAAAAAGAGCAGTGGTCTTAATACTGACCCTTGTGTTATAACACTATAAACCTACAACCATGCATCACTATTCTCTACTTCTCGTCACTCAGACAACTTTGTAACCATGCTGCCACTGTCCCTTTTAATCCATTGGTTTCAACTCTGTGGTGATACTTTACTAAAATTAGAATCATAGAATCATAGAATCATAGAAGTTTACAGCATGGAAACAGGCCCTTCGGCCCAACCAGTCCATGCCGCCCAGTTTTTTACCATTAAGCTAGTCCCAGTTGCCCGCACTTGGCCCATAACCTTAGTCCATGTACACCACATCAACCACATTACCCTCATGAACCTTTTTTGTTACCCCCATCAAAAATCTCAAACAAGTTAATTAAATATGATTTGACTTTAATAAATCCATGTTGGCTTTCCTTAATTAATCAACATTTGTCCAAGTGACTGTTAATTTTGTCCTGGATATCATTTCATACAACCTTCCCACCACCAGGCTTAAACTGACTGGCCTGTAAATGCTGGGCTTATTCTTATGCACCTTTTTGAACAAGGGAATTACATTTGCAATTCTCCAGACCTCTGACACCACCCCTGCGTCTAAAGAAGATTATGACCAGTGCCTCCACAATTTCGACCCCTAAATCCCTCAGTATCCTCTATTGCATCTGATCCGGTCCCAATTACTCAACAGCTTTGAAGTGGAATCTGAATTTCAAAGAAATCTTCCTTATCAATTTTTAGCCCTTCTACTGTCTCAACTACCTCCTACTTCACTATGATTTTGGCAGCATCTTTTTCCTCAGCAAAGGCAAATGCGAACTATTTAGTACATCAAGAATGCCCTCTATCTCCAGGTGCAAATTCATATTTTGATCCCTATTTTGCCCCAAGCCTTTCAACATGTTTGTACTATTAATATGCCTATTGACAATTTTTGGATTTCCTTTTATGTTAGATGCCAATCTCTTCTCATACTTTCACTTTCAGGCTGTTTTTGTCTGTTTTCTTTTCCACCTCCCCTCTGCACTTTCTATATTCAACCTAGTTCTCATTTGTATTATCACCCAGTCATCAGCCATATGCACTTGTTTTCTGCTTCATCTTATTTACTCTCTCTATCATCATCATCCAGGAAGCTCTGGCTCTGTCTAGCTTGACCTGAACAGTACCCAAACTATCTCCTCCTTAAGGACAGTTCTTGAATATTACTGAAATGAGAGACATGCTGCCAAAGCGTTTTGTCTTCCACTCATCAAGACAATCACGCCAATGCCAAACCTAATAATAATAATCTTTATTAGTGTCACAAGTAGGCTTACATTAACACTGCAATGAATTACTGTGAAAATCCCTTAGTCGCCACACTACGAAACCTGTTCAGATATATTGAGGAATAATTTAGAATGCACAATTCACCGAACAAGCATTTATTTCGGGACTTGTAGGAGGAAACTGCAGCACGCGGGGGAAACCCTCACAGACATAGAGAGAACGCACAAACTTCACACAGTGTCCAAAGCCGGGAATCGAACCCTGGTCCCTGGCACTGTGAAGCAACAGCGCTAACCATACTGCCCAGGATCAAATGACCACAACAATTTATCCTACAGGTGAAAGGGGTGCTGATTGATTGATTGGCAATCTGAAAGCAACAGGGAAAGGCAGTCCATTGTTCTGATGCCTGTCACTCTTTAACTACAATTTAACTGAGCCAGATCCCTTCTTCCCCATTGAAACTGGCCCTCCTCAGATTATTTTTACTCCCGATTTTTACTTATCCTATTCCATCGCTAGCCTAAACCTTACGATGCAATGATCACTCTCTCCTAAATGCTCTCCTACTGACACTTCATCCACCTCATTCTCTTGAATCAGACCTAACAATGCTTCCTTCCTTGTTGGACTGGTATGATACTGATGAATACAGTTCAGAAACTCTCCCCCCTCTCTGCTCTATAACATTCTCAGTTTATATTAGGATAATTAAAGTGACTCATTTGAACCACTCTGTTGTTTTTGCACCATTCTGTAATTTCCTTAAAAATGTATTCCTTTATATCTCACTAGTTGGTGGTCTACAAAATACACCCAGTAGTGTTAGAACATAGAACAAAGAACATACAGTGCAGAAGGAGGCCATTCGGCCCATCAAGTCTGTAGCGACCCACTTAAACCCTCACTTCCACCCTATCCCCGTAACCCAATAACCCCTCCTAATCGTTTTGGACACTAAGGGCAATTTATCATGGCCAATCCACCTAACCTGCATGTCTTTGGATTGTGGGAGGAAACCGGAGCACCCAGAGGAAACCCATGCAGACATGGGGAGAACGTGCAGACTCTGCAGACAGTGACCCAGCGGGAAATCGAACCTGGGTCCCTGGAGCTGTGAAGCAACTGTGCTAATCACCATGCTACCGTGCTGCCCATTTTGGTTTCTTCTTGTTTCTGAGCTCAAACTAAATCTATTTTTTGTTGACCTCTCTAAAGTATTGTCTCTATCAAGCATTATAATATTACACTTAATAAATACTCTGGCCCCTCCTTTCTTTCCTTCCCTATCTTTCCAGAACACTTTGTAAATGAAAATTAAACTTGCAGATACTTTACAAAATCCTGAAAGCGCATGGAGCACAGGAACTTATCACAAGGGATGTGCAATAGAAAAGTAATTGCTTCTGCAATTATATAAATCACAGGTCGGGCCGCATTTGGAATAGTGAACTTCATGTTAGTATGTTACCTTGTGAAGGATGTACTTGCCTTGGTAAGGCTCAGAACATGATAGATGTTTATTAGTCATATAAATCAATCTGTATGATCAGTCTACTACAAGCTCAGGCATGACGTGAGGAAAGCCTCAATGGTGAAGAGATTTGGGAAGTGTATAGGGTGGCACGGCAGCACAGTGTTTAGCACTATTGCTTCACAGCACCAGGGACCAGGGTTCGATTCGTGGCTTGGGTCACTGTCTGTGTGGAGTCTGCGCTTTCTCCCTGTGTCTGCTGATCCTGAGGCCATGTCGACGGTGTCAACACTTAGCCTCAGGGTCAGAGAATCCCACCCCCTATTTCTGCTTCTGAAAAACCCGGGAAAATTTTACCCCTCAAAAACAGGTGGCTTGGGATCGGATTAGATGTATAAAAATGTTTAAACATCAGACATAACTCACCCTCCAATCCACCTCCTATTTGCCTATGTCATGATTAAACGGAAGCAGAGCTGGCGACAGGCCCCAGGGGACAGGGATTGGTTTTACCCCCACTTCCCTCACAGACCCACCAGAATCTGCAGGCTCACTATCTACATTTGTAGGCTGTTTCAAACAACCCTCTCCATGTCTGGGAATCAAGTTTGTCAATAATGCTGACTTCCAGGCAGGATCTTGTCAAAGCTCCCCAACCTGTTACATTTCCACAGCATACTGGGAAACCAGAATTCTGGATTTTCCTTTTGACCCTTCACAAACTCCATTATCACCCATGCCCCCAACCCACTCCCTAGAATATCAGGGCCACTGATCCTGCAGATTCTTCCTTCCAGGGTAACCCATGGCTTAAGGGTTCTACTGTGCTGGTCAAAGTGAAATAACTTGGCAAGGCCTGCATTATCCAACTCTGTTAAATTCTAAAAAGCAACAATCACAATGCCTCTCAAACTTCTCTTTTCCAGTGAGAACATGCTTAATGTACATAATCATTCCTCATAGTCCAATCTCCCCGCAGCCTCAATCATTCTGGTTGCTTTCCTCTGTATCCTTTGCAATATTCCATTTATTATTACATTCCCTGAAGGTAAGAGTTTTTCTTTATTTGAGCAGATTAAAGCAATGAAGGGTAATGTCAGGGGAGTGAATCAATGACTTGTCCCTTTGTTTTGTAATTCAGAACATTAGGATAAACTATTTTAGATTATAAACCAATTTAATGCAAATCCAATAAAACCAGTTCACACAAAAGAGTCTTGGGAATGTGGAATACGCAAATTTGGAAGGCCACATATGTAAAGTCAAATGAGACGTCTAAAAGGGAGGCGCATATATGGAAAGGGAGAGAAATAAATTAAAGGCAGATTATTGAAATATAAACAATAGAATTGACAGATATAACAAAAATGGTGCAGGCACAATCCCATTTGCAGGATCCCATTTCTGCTGCAAGATTCTGATGTTTTCTCTTTACTTCTAATGACATAGGCGGTACGTGGGCACAATGGTTAGCACTGCTGCCTCACAGCAGCAGGGACCCGGGTTTGATTCAAACCTGTGTGGCATTTGCACGTTCTCCATGTATCTGCGTGGGTTTTTTCTGGGTGTTCCGGTTTCGTTCCACAGTCCAAAAATGTGCTGCTTAGGTGGATTGGCCGCGCTAAATTTCACCTTAGTTTCCAAATGTTAGCTGGGTTTACAAGGTTAAGGCAGGGAATTGGGCCTCGGTGGTGTGCTCTTTCGGAGGGTCGGTGCAGACTTGATGGGTCAAATGGCCTCCTTCTGCACTGTAAGGATTCAATGATTCTATGACATAAAACAGTTATGGGTAAGAAGATAAATAAATGATATACATTATTTTCAATCTGCTTACTAAATACATAATGTTTATTTTTCTACCAGAATGGGTGATGCATGTAGGCAGTTACATTTACATGCAATGATTGTCTGAATTATAATAAAGTTAGAGATGTTAAATAGAAGAGATGGTTGAACATGGATATCGAACCGTGTTTACCTGTAGTGAATCACAGATGTATTTTGTGCAGCCTCAAAGTAATAAACCAAGACATTTCATCCAAATCTATTTTTCAGTTCGCTGCAGTAAAGCGGTTACTCCAGTGCTGTCATGTTAATTTTGTTTTAAACCTTGAAGCATTGCATTCACCTCAGCATTATCTGTAACAGGATGAAAGAAGTCTCTAAGGAACTTGCGTATTTCTGAAACACTGAGCAGATGCAACAGCCATTTTGTGCATAGAATGATATTACAAAGAAAAGCCAATCAGTCGGCTGTGGCAACATTAGCTGATGGAAGAATACTGGTCAGGAGACTGAGTGAATGCACTGTACTTCTTTTAATGGCACCACGGAATTGCACTTAACATTTACCTCGACCATAAAAACAGGTAGTGGGAGACTCAGATTAAAACCTAATCCAAAGGGCAAAACCTCCAACTGTTCAATGTTGTGTTGGAGAATTATCATATCTTACTTGCTGAATTGGGACTCAAACCAATGGCAAGAGAGCTATCACTCAAATCAAGTTAACTGGTGGCAAACCACTTGCTTTCATTGAAGTAACACCTCTATTTTTACAAAGAGCCAAAATAACAAGATATTGAAAAACAAGTACAAATCTTTGTTAAAGGTATTCTGCAAATAGTGACAAATGACAATCTGCTCTCTTGTGGTAATAACATTGCACTGCAGAACAATGCCTTGGAGAGTTTAAATTGTTAGGCTAATGCAAATCAGATTCAGAAATTTAAGATTAATGGGCATTATTACTGCAAACACAGTACATTGCTTTTGTCTTTCAGTGTTAGTTAGAACAGCATGCCCTCGAGTGAAAATTAGAAAAGTCAATGCAATAATTGAACTGCACTGTAATCAAATATTGCAGCTTTGATTATAATGAGCATTTGCTGCACTAGAAGACAAGATTAGGTTGACTGTGGCAAAACACAGATTAAAGAATACAAAGTAAAAACATGCTGTAAATTCTAAGGGCTAAAAATCCTAATATAATGAAGAAATATTATGATGAAAATGTACTTTATATTAGATAAAACAAGCTGATTCTATTTTATTTGCGTGCATCTATTTTGGAACTCAGTTATGGCACAAGATTGTGCACTTGTGATAATTTCTAATGGTTGTTTCTTTCTAATTGGTGTTGCGGTTACAAACTCTCAGAACTCTTCATCTTTAATTTTAAAATGTTCTTGAATTGGAATCATGCAGAAAACCTTGCTCACCGTGCGTTATATCAGTTGATGTCATTATGGTGGCTGAAAATAAGTTACACTGAGTCAGATGCATCATGAGGTGTCAATTTGGGATGGACAGAATTTCTTGGGTAGAAATGACAAAGAGGAAGATATTTGCCTGCCAAAGTGTCAAGTTAACAGGACTCTCTAATCTCAAATTGGATAAGTCAAATAATACACTGACATGAACAAATTTGGGGCTTATTTGACCCTGGAAACGTTGCTGTAAGAATATTAAAGAATGGTGTTATACAGATAAACTATAATACCATTAGTCCCTTGGAATCGACTGATGTCGACATTGTCTGTATTGACTCTTCTAGGGATACAATTTTCACTCTTTCTGGGAGCATATCACCTTGTTTCACTCTCAATATTCAGATTTTCCTCATCAATGTTCCTTTAAGCAATTCATCTGTTTTAACCACGAACAGCTCAATAATGCGACCCTTAAGGGTGGTATGTGGCGCAGTGGTTAGCACTGGGACTGCAGCGCTGAGGACGCGGGTTCGAATCCTGTCCGTGTGGAGTTTGCACATTCTCCCCATGCCTGGGTGGGTTTCACCCCCACAACCCAAAGATGTGCAGGTTAGGTGGATTGGCCACGCTAAATTGCCCCTTAATTGGGAAAAAAATAAAAACAAAAATAATGCTACCCTTAACCAGCTGCCAATAGGTGGGGAATCAAGTCTTCTCTTCCTCAAATGGAATACCACTTAGCCTATGCGTGCTCCATGCTGCACTATGACTGACAGCAGGAGCTCAGAAGTCTGTTTAAATAAAAAGAGTTCTAGAACTTTAGTGGAAGGATCTGGCACCTAAAGGGTTAACATGGGGCTAAGTACTGTAGCATCCACACCATGTCATGAGAATGCACATGACCTAAAGCAAAGCTCAATCTAGAGATAGGACATGCATGGACCTAGTATGGACAGGACCTGGGGTCCTCTCCATGCCTGTACCCTCTACTGTAAATATATACAAAACTCAGTATGTTAATAAAGACCTTGTATTTTCAACAAGACTGAATCATGGTGTCCAAGCAGTATAGATCACTTATAGCGACAACAAAACAGGTCACCGTGTCAGCAGGGGATACAAATCCACATTGCCTCTAAAAGATTGAAGAACTCTCAAGAAAAAGGCACCAGCAATAATTTTGCCCTGAAACAGCCTCCCTCAAGAAGCAAGGCACTGAAAAAACTCACCTGAGAAGCTCCAGAGATATGAGAGCCTGGCAGTAGAAAAATGCAGAAGATAAGCTCAAGCAAATGTCTCCACTGAATCCCAGTGGAAAATCAGCTTCAACAAGAACCAGCAGCTTGCAGGGCGAGATAAAACCTTTTCACAGTTACAGGCAAGCCAGTCCTTTGAAACTTAAAATAAATTCCGTCAGGCATAAGCTCCATCGTGCATTTCATTGCTAGCCTGAACTCCAACTCAGTGCCTTCCCACGTGGTGTTCCAGGTCTGGAACATCACACAAAGAAACCAAAGAAAACCAAACGGGTGCCTTCTTCAGCTTCCCAGCCAATGAGAATTCTGCCCTCCCGACTTCTCCCCGACTGGCAGAACGTCGTTGTGACCAAAATGACCATCAGCAGAAATCTGACTCGGAACCATTTTGAGTCTTCTTCTTCCCTAGCAGACCACTGCTGCCATTTTGAATTTCATGCCAAAACTACAAAACACTGAAAATCTGGTCTTAATCAATACTGGCGATGCCACCTTGAAATCCCCTTCACTCTTAAAGAGACAGCCACATATTAAAATATTTCAAAGATCGAACACAATTCTTCACTACCACCACCAATGGGTCTCACCTATGGCCCTGACCAATCTCACAATTGGAGTTGTTGGAGGAAATGTTTCCTGAGGTATAGCACTGCTGCAAGATTAAATAAAAAGTCAGAGGCAGTTAACACATTCTCGTATTCTATTGGGCCATCGCCAGGCAAACCATTGATGAATCATCTGCTAAATTTGATGTTTTAAAATCTTTCCACCTTTTCCTCAAATTGAGATCTAACAAGACCTTGCAGCATGCTACATTTTACAGGAGAGTCCAGAAACCTGGAGAGCAGGCGATGCCTTTATCAATGATCTTTACCATAGAAGGATGCAAATATGGACTCAAGTTAAAGATTAATATACATTCTATATTCCTATCTTTCATCCTACAATCCTTTATGTATAGGGTGCAGAGTGAAGATTGAAAATCGGTAGTAAAATAAACCAGTTACTTTTCCTTAGTCCCAACATGTGTTATGGGCCAGGGTTTACAGAACCCCAAAGTGTATCATGGAGTCCACCTGACCCACGACTTTTAATAGATTGTGGTATGGGGAGCACATGGCCCACTCTAGAGGTGTGATGCAGCAGAAATTTAAAAGTAATTTTTAAAGCAAAACAATGTTTATTCTATGAACTCAGTTAACCTTTTTAAAACATACAGTGAATATCTTAGCAACCATCAATTCAAATACGCCCCCACAGAATACAACATTCTAAGTAATCCTTAAACTTTCCTTTTAACGCCTTTTTACAGAAGCACATCAGGTTTAAATTCTCTACTGAAAGCAGTTATCACTCTGAATTCACCAAATGATCTAGAGATAGTCTTTAGATGGCAGAGAGATCAAAATTACACCTTCTTTGGCTGGCTTCAGCTCCAACACTAAAACAAAACCAAAAAACGCAGATAAACCCAAGCTTTTCCTCAAAGCGAAACTAAAAAGCAGAGCCAGAGCTCAGCTCCACCCACACTCTGGCATCACTGCAGCCACTTGAGCAGACAAACATTTCTTAAAGTGACATTCCCATGAAACCTGAGACAGAATCACGGTGGGTGCCACGAACGATTTGCTCTCCAAACCAAAGATGACCTTCATCTCAACAAGGCTGATGAAACAAACATAGGACCATTCTCAGAGAAGAAAGTACTTCAAAAGCATAAGTGATACCACAGTCCACCACATTAAGCCACAGAAGGGCAGGGACCACCCAAGCCAGGGTATGTCATCCCCAACCACCCAGCCGAACGGCTGTGCCAGCGTGGTGGTGGAAAGCGCACTCATAAAAAGGACCAATGTCCTGCGAGTGCTGCCAAATGCTTCCACTGCCCAGGCAGGGACACGTCAGTAAGCTGTGCCAGTCATGGCCTCAGCACTGCACAGACAACCTGAGAACCGTCCACAAAGTCGAGGCCACTGACCCAGAAGACCCACAGCCTTTCTTCCTGGGCATCATCAGACGATGTGGCTCTTCCCTATAGAATACAGTGAACGGCCATCTCGCCAACTTTAAATCCGGCGCCAGAGTGGCAGTCCAATCGGACAAGGAACTGCATGGCCGCCGGCTCTGAACGACAGACACCCTCCCCACAACCCTTATGCCACAGGGGGAGTTCAACTCCTGATTATTGGTGCAATTCAGGAACCATTGAGGTATGGCGACAGATTATAGAGCTGATGTATGTCATGCGGAATCGGCCCTTTTTATTCCTCAGCTCCTGCATAGCTCTCAATCTCCTTCAACCAGCAGAAGAGGAAAACAACTATGGTTTCCACCTGAAAGGCATTGTCCCAAAGGCACAAGCACTACACACTGCTCAAATGTTGTCTTGAAATGTAACCTCTCTTCTTTGTTTGCTTTGCTACTTCATTTCAGGTCCCCAAACCTACCCAAGGGCCAAACCAACCACCACACACCCCTTTCTCCCTCACACTGAAGGTTACCACAACACCCCCAGTGGTAGTAACGCCAGAGCAAAAACAACATCCAGAGATGCTTCTGCCTCCTTCAGTGACCGAGGTGCAGACGGTAGAGGCGCCATCCAATGCACAGCCCCAACAACTACCAACCAGCTTCCCGAAACCACAGTATCAGCTAGGAACCAGGAGCTTACACAGGCACAACAAAGGTGAGCTACCTCCCTATTCTTCTGACTTCACAGGACTGATATCTCTACCTCAATCGCAGGGAGCTTCCTGACACTGCATAAGCCAGAGGAAGAAGAAACATCACCAACAACCTTCAAACACCACTTTTGTCCAGCCAGAAAGAAATGGTCACCACTCGCAACAATGAATCACCATCACATCAACCAGACCGGCCAGGCATGGTGCAGCATCAGCCAATGGAAGAACCGTATTAAACTGTGTCTACATCAGGATACAATTTCCAAACAACCACCAAGGTCAAGAACCTCAAGAGCCTTCCATTCCCTTGATCGGACGGTGAACATGTCATGGCAGGGATACAAACCCCCCCCGACTATCCAATTTCAAAGACTTTAAGGTGGGAGATGGGGTATTAAGAACATTGTTGACGCATGCTATCAATGTTGCAATAACCGTGAAGTAGTTTAGAGTTAGAATAGTTTATAGTTGCAACGCTGAAGTTAAGTGCACAAGACCTATAGCAAAAAAGACTTGAAACAAACCAGAAGTAAACAAATGTTAGTCTATATCCAATAGATAGAGGCTTTGGGGAGGTGTAGTAGAATGATCTGGGGCCCGATCTAGCCAACTGGGGACAGAGTTCCGTAGTGTTTAGCCGCTTGCTTCCCGGCGCTCAAAGCACTGAGAAACACCCCACTATCTAACACCCATCCGGTTATCAGCGGGGAACGTGCGCCTGAGGCTGCACTCAGCCCCCTTTTCTGCACTGAGGAGCCCCACTTGCCTTAACTCCTCAGTGCAGCAAGAGATCGGGATGTCATTTTTGAAGAGGAGTCTCCCGTAATTAACCGGCCACGTTGCGCTGCGGCGTGCTGCTTTTCGGGCACAGTGTGGCTGGTAGATTGTGCCTCTGGTACCTAAAGGATTAACATTGGACTGAGTACAGTACCACCCACATGGTGATGGAAGAAGCTCCATGACATAAAGCTAAAGGCAGTGCAGAGATAGGTAGCAACATGTAAGGACTTAGTATGGAGTCTTCTCCATACCTATACCTTCCACAGTAAATATGTACAGAATTCAGTACAAAGATTTGTAATTTAACAAGACAGTTTCAAGGTGTCCTGGCAGTACAGATCATGGGTAGTGACAACAGAACAGATCAAGATCTATATGACCTTACAGTGCCTGATAGGGTGGTGTAAAGAGGCCTTTACCCACTGTGTTGCAGCTGGTTTTGGCAGAATTTTGCTGTTTGGGAAGGCAGCCTGAGATTGACCCACAAAGCAGGTCGCCGGTAAAACGGGCCTCATCAATTTTTACCGGTGGCAGCCAATTTAATGGCTGCTGCCAGGCTGCCCCAAGAGCTGCTGGCTCACATCTCAGGGCTCAACAGTGTTGCGGGGAACAGGCAGCCTGGAGAATTACTGCACTGAGTAGATAGGCTGCAGACATTTTTTAAAAACAAATAAAATGCAAATGATTGAGGAATAGCTCTGAGTAAACTACTGCGGTGGCTGTCTTCCCTGCCCTTGACCCTCTCTAAGGGTTTAAAAAACAATCCCAACCAGCTATTAATGGGAGGCTACTTCCATTTAGCGAGTGGCCTCTGGTGTGGATGGGGGGTGGCTAATTGCCACAGCTCTCCTGCGATTTTACTGGATCCCCCACCTTCTGGTGGCTGGTAAAGTTCTGTCCCACTGCACTCTCCATTGATGCAGAAAACAATTTGCCACCGGACTAGAGTCCATTTCTGTTCTTGTGAAAGACCAAGAATTGATGGGGTCCAGCTTCGCTCCCACAACAGATGCGATCAGGGATTTGGAGGTTCATTTACAACGACACCGTTAGCGGTATTCTGGTGATGTGAATGGCCTGCCTGCTGTAGAACTCAACCAATTTCCATTCCATTCTTTTTGATAGCATCGGGTGGATGTGACTGCAGGCAAAGAACAGAATTGATTGTAGCATAAGGTTACTCGCAATCAGAGATAAGGGGCACGATTCTCTGGCCTCGTTAGCCTCTCGCTCAATCGTAACGAGGCCGGTGAATAGTGAGAGAGGCCAAAACGAGATCCGCGCCAGGCACCAAATAGTTTGCGATGCAACGGGCCCGCTCCCGCAGGCAAAATCGGAATCTCACTGTAGCGAGGCGAGAAACCAATTATCACCACTTAAGCCCCATTTCCATACAATTAACCAGAGCCACCCGATATCCAATGGCCTCCTGTCATTCAGTGGCCTCCCCAGCAAGTGCTCACACAGGCGCTGATTCGTACTCCGTTTGTAAAACATGAACCTGGCGGAAGGGCTTCTGTGGGGAGCCAAGGGGGTGAGTAGCCATCGTTGCTCACAGGCAAAGTGCCCGGGGGTGCTGGGCCTGCCACCATAGTGCTGGGTGGGGGACCCCCGGCTTGGGGGGGGGGGATGGGCAACCGCTCATGGCACCATCATGTCAACCCCTGGATCGTGTGTGTCATGTTCTGTGTTGTGGCCGTGGTAAAGATGCATCCAGAACATCTAGTTCTTTGACGAGTGAGATAGATTATCAACAAAATGAACACGTGGAAAGACAACTGACAAGCTATAATACAAACAGTAATGAATAACTGAATTCTTCTGGAACTACTTCTATTGTGACTTACTACCAACTGCCAGTCTGTGGAGTCACATAGTGGATCACCATCCCCGCCTGCTGGTCGGAGGTCGTACATCCAACTTCTATACATTGCTATGCATATCACCACTGTGTGTCCCTGTTCCGGGGGCAACAATTGTCCTTGCCCACCTGCCCCAATGACCACCCAGAACCCCCACTGACTGCTGAAGCCTCTGCTGCGTGGCTGAAGGCTATTGCGAATATGGACTTGGCAATCGTGATAAAGTGAGCATCCCAATAACAGCTCGATGCATGGACACTGTGCTTGAACACTGGGGGAGGCAACACCACACATGCGGCAGCCAACATCCGAACACCCAAGGGATGGAACACAGCTCCGGGGACATGACCACAACCAGAGGGTGGGTGACTGCCATGAGGAGGGCGGGGAGGAATGCCTGAAGGGGTGGGCAAAGGGTCCGGAGGTCAGCCCACATTGAGGAAGGAAATGACAGTGGCATCATAATGGTTGTGCAAAAAGGTTTATAATGTGCTGTCCAAACCCCACTCCAACATCCACCACCCCCCTCTCCTCATTCCCTCCTGACCACTTCCACCTTCTCCTCCGGTGCCCTTAGTGATCCTCAACATGCTTTGCCCTCCTAGCTCTACCACTACATCTCGGTGTTTCCCCAGGATGCACATCTGAGGTGAGGGCTTTCGATGCCTCTGGCGGGCGTCCTCTGTGGCCGGAGGGCCTGGCTCACTTGTCGGCGGCAGATGCACACCTGTGCCGCACTGTCCCATGTGCTGACCTTGCGATGCAGCCTCATCAGAGGATGGAACTCGAGGGGGTTGGTGGCCACCGTCGCCACTCCATGGGATGGGTGCAGGTTGTCACTCAGCAGCCCCTCCTCCCGCTCGGTGTCCATAGGGCCCTGGGGTTCATCTTGGGACAGAGAGGCAGCTGGTTCAAGCCCTGGCTGTCCCTGCGTCAACTGGCTCTGCCAGCCCTGGCGGTTCCCCATGGTCTACACCATCGTGTTGACCTCCTCGGCGATGCTCCTCAGTGACTGGGACATTTTTAAAAGTAGAATTTACAGTGCAGAAGGAGGCCATTCAGCCCATCGAGTCTGCACCGGCTCTTGGAAAGAGCACCCAAGCCCACACCTCCACCCTATCCCCGTAACCCAGTAACCCAACCTAACATTTTTGGACACTAAGAGCAATTTATCATGGCCAATTGCACATCTTTGGACTGTGGGAGAAAACCGGAGCACCCGGAGGAAACCCACGCAGACACGGGGAGAACGTGCAGACTCCGCACAGACACTGACCCAAGCCGGGAATCGAACATGGGACCCTGGAGCTGTGAAGCAACTAGGCTAATCACTGTGCTACCGTGCTGTCCCACGTGCTCTGCAGTACCTCAGCAATGCCCACCTGCAACTGTGACAAGCTCCACAGTGCCTCGCCCATGCCCATCTGAGAGCGGGACATGTCCCACAGAACCTCAACATGGTCTGCCTGGTACTGGGTGACATCCCCCAGCAAGTCGGGCATTCTGCCGAGATCCTCAGCCATGGCCGCCATCAACTGCGCGATGCCTTGGACACCTTCACTAATAGTACTGACATCATGCTCCAGGCTCTCCACTGCAGTCGCCATCCTAACAGTGTTGGCCTCGGTGCGACTCATTGCTGGCGCCATCTCCAGCGCCCCTAGTCACTGGGACTCCTCTAAGAGGCTATGGATCTGCTGGACTATTGCTGACGCCTCCCTCAGAATGTCCCGGCCGCTCCCTATCATCTCCATCAGCTCCTGGTACCTCTCTACCACAGGCTCAGCATCAGGATAGGACTCAGCTGGGCCCTGGGATCGCTGTCTCACCTGGGGGTTCCTGCCTCCACCTGATGTGCACCATCAGTGGTGTGGTGCTCACCAGATTGAGCCCAGAAGCCTGACCACTAACATTTCCCACCAAGGTGTGTGTATCTGCGCTGGTGGAGGATGGGGATGACAGCTGTGCTATAACAGTTGCATCCTTGGATATATCCTCCAAGGTGTTCTCCTCAGAGTCAAGAGAACAAGAACAAAAGAACAAAGAAAACTACAGCACAGGAGACAATGGACCTGAACTCCCAGATCTCTATGTATATCAATTTTCCCCAGGACTCTTCCATTGACCGTATAGTCCGCTCTTCAATTGTTCTTCCAAAATGCATCATCTCGCATTTGCCTGGATTGAACTCCATCTGCCATTTCTCTGCCCAACTCTCCAATTTATTTATATTTTGCTGTATTCTCTGACAGTCCTCCTTGCTATCTGCAACTCCACCAATCTTGGTATCATCTGCAAACTTGCTAATCAGGCCACCTACACCTTCGTCCAGATCATTTATGTATATCACAAACAACAGTGGTCCGAGCACGGATCCCTGTGGAACACCACTAGTCACCTTTCTCCATTTTGAGACACTCCCTTCCACCACTACTCTCTGTCTCCTGTTGCCCAGCCAGTTCTTTGTCTATCTAGCTAGTACAGCCTGAACCCCATACGACTTCACTTTTTTCATCAACCTGCCATGGGAAACGTTATCGAACACCTTACTGAAGTCCATGTATATGAAATCTACAACCCTTCCCTCATCAATTAACGTTTTCACTTCCTCAAAGAATTCTATTAGGTTTGTAAGACATGATCTTCCCTGCACAAAACCATGCTGCCTATCACTGATAAGTCTATTTTCTTCCAAATATGAATAGATCCTATCCCTCAGTATCTTCTCCAACAGTTTGCCTACCACTGATGTCAAGCTCACAGGTCTATAATTTCCTGGATTATCCCTGCTACCCTTCTTAAACAAAGGGACAACATTAGCAATTCTCCAGTCCTCCGGGACCTCACCCGCGCTCAAGGATGCTGCAAAGATGTCTGTTAAGGCCCCAGCTATTTCATCCCTCGCTTCCCTCAGTAGCCTGGGATAGATCCCATCCGGACCTGGGGACTTGTCCACCTTAATGTCTTTTAGAATACCCAAAACTTCCCCCTTCCTTATGTCGACGTGACCTAGAGTATTTAAACATCCATCCTTAGCCTCAACATCCGTCATGTCCCTCTCCTTGGTGAATACCAATGCAAAGTACTCATTAAGAATCTCACCCATTTCCTCTGACTCCATGTATAAATTCCCTCTTTTGTCTTTGAGTGGGCCAATCCTTTCTCGAGTTACCCTCTTGCTCCTTATATACGAATAAAAGGCTTTGGGATTTTCCTTAACCGTTAGTCAAAGATATTTCATGACCCCTTTTAGCCCTCTTTATTGCGCGTTTGAGATTTGTCCTACTTTCCCGATAGTCCTCCAAACCTTCATCAGATTTAAGTCGCCTAGATCTTATGTATGCTTCCTTTTTCATCTTAGCTAGTCTCACAATTCCACCCGTCATCCATGGTTCCCTAATCTTGCCATTTCTATCCCTCATTTTCAAAGGGACATGTCTGTCCTGCACTCTAATCAACCTTTCCTTAAAAGACGCCCCCATTTCAAATGTGGATTTACCCTTAAAGAGCTGCTCCCAATCCACATTTCCTAGCTCCTGCCGAATTTTGTTATACTTGGCCTTTCCCCAATTTAGCACTCTTTCTTTAGGACCACTCTCGTCTTTGTCCATGAGTATTCTAAAACTTACGGAATTGTGATCGCTATTCCCAAAGTAATCACCGACTGAAACTGCAACCAGCTGGCCCGGATCATTCCCCAATACCAGGTCCAGTATGGCCCCTTCCCAAGTTGGACTATTTACATACTGCTCTAAAAAAACTCTCCTGGATGCTCCTTACAAATTCTGCTCCACCTACGCCTCCAACACTACATGAGTCCCATTCAATGCTGGGAAAGTTAAAATCTCCCATCACGACCACCGTATTGCTCCTACATTTTTCTATAATCTGTCTACATATTTGTACCTCCCCTTCACGCTCGCTTTTGGGAGGCCTGTAGTAAAGTCCCAACAATGTTACTACACCCTTCCTATTTCTTAGCTCTACCCATATTGCCTCAGTGCTCGAATCCTCCATCGTGCCCTCCTTAATCATCGCTGTGATATCATCTCTGACCAGTAATGCAACTCCTCCACCCCTTTTACCTCCCTCTCTATCCCTCCTGAAGCATCTATACCCTGGGATATTTAGTTGCCAGTCTTGCCCTTCCCTCAACCAAGTCTCCGTAATACCAATAACATCATATTCCCAGGTACTAATCCAAGCCCTAAATTAATCTGCCTTACCTGCTACACTTCTCGCATTGAAACAAATGCATCTCAGCCCACCTGTCCCTTTGCGTTCATCATCTCGTCCCTGTCTACTCTTCCCCTGAGTCACATTTAGTTTATTATCTCGTACCTTACTGGCTTTAGTTGCTGCCTCTTTACTGACCTCTAACTTCCTAACCTGGTTCCCATCCCCCTGCCACATTAGTTTAAAACCTCCCCAACAGTGTTAGCAAGAGCACTCCCTAGGACATTGGTTCCAGTCCTGCCCAGGTGTAGACCATCCGATTTGTAATGGTCCCACCGCCCCCAGAACCGGTTCCAATGTCCCAAAAGTCTGAATCCCTTCCTCCTGCACCATCTCTCAAGCCACGTATTCATTCTGACTATTCTTGAATTTCTACTCTGACTGTCTCATGGCACCGGTAGCAATCCTGAGATTATGACCTTTGAGGTCCTACTTTTTAATTTATCTCCTAATTCCCTAAATTCTGATTGTAGGACCTCATCCTGTTTTGTGCCTGTATCGTTGGTGCCTATATGCACCACGACAACTGGCTGTTCACCCTCCCCCTTCAGTTTGTCCTGCAGCCGATCTGAGACATCCCTGACCCGTGCACCCAGGAGGCAACATACCATTTGGGAGTCTCGTTTTCGACCACAGAAACGCCTGTCCACTCCCCTTACGATTGAATCCCCTATGACTATAGCGCTGCCAGTCTTTTTCCCGCCCTTCTGTGCAGCAGAGCCAGCCACGGTGCCATGAGTCTGGCTACTACTGCCTTCCCCTGGTGAGTCATCTCCCTCAACAGTATCCAAAACGGTATACCTGTTTTGGAGGGAGATGACTCGCTGCTCTCCGGCTCTCTCACTCTCTCCCACTCCGAAAAATGAAGGCCGCTGGAACCTGGGGGCAAGTTTAAACACGTGCCTGAATCCCAAGCTGCATTCGCTGCGCTCTGGCTCCCTCTCTCTCTCCCGTTCCGTAAAATGAAGGCCGCTGGAACCTGGGGGCAAGTTTAAACACCGACCTGAATCCCAAGTTGCACTCGCTGCGCTCTGGCTCCCTCTCTCTCTCCTGCTCCCGGAAATGAAGGCCGCTGGAACCTGGAGGCAAGTTTAAACACATACGTGAATCCCAAGCTGCACTCGCTGCTCTCCGGCTCCCTCTCTCTCTCCCGCTCCAACAAATGAAGGCCGCTGGAACCTGGGGGCAAGTTTAAACACCTACCTGAATCCCAAGCTGCACTCGCTGCACTCCAGCTCCCTCTCTCTCTCCCGCTCCCGGAAATGAAGGCCGCTGGAACCTGGGGGCAACTTTAAACACCTACCTGAATCCCAAGCTGCACTCGCTGCGCTCCGGCTCCCTCTCTCTCTCCCGCTCCCGGAAATGAAGGCTGCTGGAACCTGAGAGCCACCCATGATGGGCTGTTGCCATCGGTTGGAGGGCCTATGGGAGAATGAACATGTGGCCAGTCGGAGGGATGGGTCAGACAGTAAGGCAATAACAACTCATGCTTGTTAGGTCCCCTGGGTCAAGCCGATTGTTCCTCACCTCTGCGGCATCCACCAGCCTCCGCGTGGGTGACCGATCCGTTCTCGGCCACCTCAGTCACCTCCAGACACGCTCCTCGAAGGAAGTGAGGATTCTGATGTCCAGCACCCCTCTGCCAGTCTGGAACCTCTCCCGACGGTCATGGGAGAGCTTGTCCTGAGGAGACACAGAGAAGGAACCGCTAGCCACACACGTGGTTCACAGTGGTGGGAGAGGGGGTGTGAATGAGGGGTTAGGGGTTGGTTGAAGGAGGAGGGGGTGGAGAAAGGGCTGGGGGTCACATGGGGAGTTGAGTGGTGGATGCTCCCTTGTGGGGGAGGAGTATTAGTGTCTCCTCGCTCATGCCGCCCGATGTAGGTCGTTGACCTTTTTCCGGCACTGAAGACCAGTCCTCCTGGTCACACTCCCCGAGCTGACAGCTGCCGCCACCTTATCCTAGGTACCACTGGCTGCCTTGTGGCTGACTCTCTGGGACCAGCGGGGGGACAGGACATACCTCTTGGCCTCCACGGCATCTAGCAGTCTTTCCAGGGCAGTGCCCCCGAATCTTGGGGCCGGTCTCCTTGGTGATATTGTTGCGAGCTGGCTGGGGTTGGCTGAGCAAGTGCAGCTTCAGTGCTGCTCGACCTTGTTAGCGAGGTGGGGCTGGTGAGCACGGTCCCGGTGAATCAGCTGGTGAGCCTTCATTTGCGACGAGAAACCCGTGAGGCCTCGATAAGTGAACCAGTTAATGTAGAATAGCGTTGCTGGCCTCATTGGGCCGAGCGCCAAGAAGCTCGGGGCAATTGCCGCTCGCTACCACACACAGAAATTTTCCCGGAGAATTGCACCCAAGGCCATGCCTGATCACATCCTTGCACAATTACCCACCCATATCCCCATTTCGAGTCCCAACCCTACTTCTTTCTGTGTCCTTCCTTGGGAAAAAAAGCCATTGCACTTTCAGCTGGACTGGCAAAATCCCAACTTTCTGGCCTTTGGTCCTGCATTTGTCACAACATTTCTGCAGCTACTGATTTGTGCAACTACACCCTCCCCTCTACCTTGATATTCTAATCACCAGTAAAACCATTACCCTCTCTCGCCCTGACCATTCCTCCTCATCTCCACTTCTTTATGTCTGAGGAATGTAGAGTCAAACAGATATGACCAGCAACTGCTTGAGCTATTCACTGCCGGATTAGTTGAATCATACAAAATACCATCAGCCTTGCTCTCCTCTGATAACTGTTCCATTATCAATCTGGAATGCAAGGATAACAGGCAGCCTGTCCTCTGGGCTGCAATCTTAAACCCCTCTACCCTGTCTCCTATATTCCCACCTCCAACAATAGGTGCAAGGAGCTCCTGAAATGAAAATCGCTTATTGTCACGAGTAGGCTTCAATGAAGTTACTGTGAAAAGCCCCTAGTCGCTACATTCCGGCGCCTATTCGGGGAGGCTGGTACGGGAATCGAACCGTGCTGCTGGCCTGCCTTGGTCTGCGTTAAAAGCCAGCAGTTTAGCCCAGTGTGCTAAACCAGCCCCTCCATCACTAAGAATGAGGCTGTCCAATCAGCTGACTCTGCTGAGAGTCACCCTTCCCTTAGCCTGTTTTGTGATTTTCCTCATGGTCCAATCTACAGAGGAAGACCAAAGCCATTTTCTCTAACCTCCACAGCGAGGTTCAGACCACATTTTCGAGCCACCACCAAGCCATCAGTTATTTCCACCTCTTTAACAACACGCGTCCTCACCCCTGCCTCAGCTCACCTGCTGCTGAAACCCCTCATGCCTTAGTTACTTCTACACTTGGCTATTCCAATGCACAACTGGCTAATCTCCCAAACTCTACTCTCTGTAAACTTGAGCTCTTCCAAAATCCTGCAGCCCAAGTCCTACGTTGCACCAAGCCCTGTTCATCTATCACCCAAGTGACTGTCACTAGTAAGCAATGCCTCAGATTAAAATTATCATCCTTGTTTTCAAATCCTTCCCATGGACTTGCACTGCTAACCTTCCTGCAGCCCCACAACCCTCCAAGACATTTGAGACTGTCTAATTCTGAGCGCTTGAGCATCCCTGATTTTAATTGCTGCAACACAGGTGGCCGTGCCTTCTGATGCCTATGCCGTAAATTCTGGAATTCTATCCCTCAGCTTTGAGGAGGAACGTTAGGCACAGAGGATGCCTCTTTTGGCCATTTGCCTTAATACCTTCTTTTTTGACAGGGTGTCAAATTTTGATTTACAATGCTCCTGTGAAGGACCTTGGGTCATTTTATTATGTTACAGCCATGAAAAGAAAAGTTTTTGTTGTTTCTCTGCAGTGCCATCTGGTGTACAACACTGCCACCATTGGCTGGAGATTAGAATTACAGCATGACTCAGTTACATCAGCAGGTTCCATGATAAATGGGAACAAATGAGCCGCTGTCAGAGAACTGGGTGCTGTGCAAGATTTTTAACATTTTACCATTTTGGTCTCGAGTACAGAGAAGGTAATCTTGAAATGTGCAAGACACAAAAGTAGGAAGTTTGGCAAAAAGCAAGGAAGACCACAAAAGTCCAAGAAGGCAAAGAACGGGCAAAACATGCAATTTAATGCAGCTAATTGGGAGGTGTGCATTATAGGAGAAAAGAGGAATACGATGATAAACTTTATTATCACCGATAGGGAGACCTGAAGTTCAGGTGATAAGTCCTTCAATGTTAGGGTGCTGGTAATTCATAGGGGTGCAAGAAGTATGAGCAGGAGGAGTCTATTTGGCTTTTCCACCCTGCTCCACCATTCAGCAAGATGTTGTGGAATCTCCTACCTCAGATGCACCTGGTAGGTGAGGTAGGAGAGATTCACCAGAGTGGTTCCATGATTTGGAATTTTAGTTACAAGGTTGGATTGGAAAAACTAAGCTTGTTTTCTTTGGAGCAAAGGAGGTTGAGGGAAGACCTGATGGAGATGTACAGGATTATGACAAGTTTAAATACAAAGAAAAGCTGTTCCAAAGCACCAGGGAAAAAGGTTTCAGGTTTTGGGCAAGAGACATTGAGGCATTGGGGGTTGTGGGGATGTGAGGAGAACTCTGATGTGCAGCGAGTGGTAATGATCTGGAATTCGCTCCCCTCAAGGGTAGTTGAAGCAGTGATTTCAAACGAAAATTGGAAAAGCACTTCAGGGAAATAAATTTGTAGGGCTGTAGGGAGATAGAATGGAGGAATGGGATTGGTTGGATTACTCACAGAAATAGTGGGTTTGATACATAAAGGGGGCAATTCTCCAATATTGGGCCCAAGAATTTGCATCATCGTGAACGCCGTCGCGTTTCATGACGGCGCGAACCGGGCCCGGTTACATACGATTCTGGCCCCCACAGGGGGCCAGCACAGCACCGGAGTGGTTCACGCCGTTCCAGCCTCCTTTTGCGGTGCCAAATGGGCGCCGCGCCAACCCACGCATGCACGGGGGACTTCTTTAGCGCGCCGGTCCCGACTCAAGATGGAGTCGGTGTTCAGGGGCCGGCCGCGCCAGAAAGTAGGCCGGGGGGGGGGGGGGGGGGGAGACCGGCCCGCCAATCGGTGGCCCCACCCCCCTGGTGAAAGAGCCCCCCCACAGGCCGCCCCCCGACCGTTCCCGTAGAGTTCCCGCCGGCGGCGAACATGGGTGAACGGCGCCGGCGGGTCTCTGTCGTATCGGCGCGGCCGCTCGATTCCAGCGGCCCGTGGCCGGCGCCGCATCAAACGCACCAGCGCAAATGGCGGCGATTCTCTGCACCTCGGCGAATCGCGCGCCGGTGTCGGGGCTCCGTGGCGAGATTGCGCGATTCTCCAGCCCGGCGCGGGGCTCGGAAAATCGCCCCCCAAATATCCTCCTTCTACATTCTAATGACCCAATGGGAGGAGTTTTATGGAGGCAATGCAAACTTGCCTGCCGACTGGAAAACCAAAGAGAAAATTGAGCTGTCTCCTCTGGGAAGGCCTACCAGTATTACATGCCAATTACAGACAATTGAGAGTTCGATGGTAGGTCTTATACTGAGACCAGGAAGGGTGGAGGCAGGAGGTAGAGACTGGGAGGGGTGGGGGTAGAGACTGGATTGAATGGCGGTGGTGGAAACTTGGGTGGGGGGGAGAGAAGTGGTGGTGGGGCCAGCAGGGGCATCAGGTCAGACCTGCCGGGGGGGGGTTGGGTCAGGCCAGATGGTGGGGGAGTCAGGCCGAGGGAGCAGTTGGGGTGGGCGGTTGGTGGGTGGGGGGTGGGAAGGTCAGGTTGATACAGGGGAGCTTCAAATCGGGAGTGGGGTGGTGTGGGGATTCGTTGGGGGGGTTGTGTGTGTGTGTGAGGGGCGCCCCAACCAAGATTGGGTCTGGATGTTTAAATCGTTACTCTGGAGTTAGAACTGATCTTTTTCCTTCTAACTCTTATAGCGTAACTATCAGGGTAAAATGACAGAACCATCCGAATTTAAAGATTTAAATAATTTCTATCGGAGGTTGGGGGGGTCCGTGCCGGGGAGGGGGATGGGGGTCCGTGCCGGGGAGGAGGTTGGGGTCCGTGCCGGGGTGGAGGTTGGGGGGGGGTCCGTGCCGGGGAGGGGGATGGGCGGTCCGTGCCGGGGTAGAGGTTGGGGTCCGTGCCGGGGTGGAGGTTGAGGGGGGTCCGTGCCGGGGAGGGGGATGGGGGGGGTCCGTGCCGGGGAGGGGGATGGGGGGTCCGTGCCGGGGAGGAGGTTGGGGTCCGTGCCGGGGTGGAGGTTGGGGGGAGTCCGTGCCGGGGAGGGGGATGGGGGGTCCGTGCCGGGGAGGAGGTTGGGGTCCGTGCCGGGGTGGAGGTTGGGGGGGGGTCCGTGCCGGGGAGGGGAATGGGGGGGGTCCGTGAAGGGGGAGGGGGATGGGGGGGTCCGTGCCGTGGTGGAGGTTGGGGGGGGGGTCCATGACTGGGTGGAGGTTGGGGGGGTCCGTGCCGGGGAGGGGGATGGGGGGTCCGTGCCGGGGAGGGGGATGGGGGGTCCGTGCCGGGGAGGGGGATGCGAGGGCAAGTGAGTTGGTCCACCTGGCCAGGTGCCAGCCTCCAACAGTTGGACCCATGCGGTCCATGCCACCTGGCTGGGGGAAGGAGGGGATGTGGGCAATGATGACATGTCGTCGTTCCCCTGCCCCGCACCAGGCCGTCATATTTTCCGATCATCCAGCGATGTTGGCCGCCGTGGCGGCAGCCGCTAATGTCTATGTTGCCCTGGATGAGGAGGAGGAGGAGGAGGAGGAGGAGCGTGCCAGAGAGGCGGCGCAGGCTGGCGCAGAGGAACAGGCGGTGGCCGCCCAGGCTGGAGGGGCACCTGACCGACAGGACGAGGAGGGGGAGGAGGACGTCGCGGCCCCACGGCAACGGAGGCACCCGAGGGCGCCCCGTGTTTACCGGCCCCGGCAGTCATACCAGGACCTCACGGACCGGGAATGCAGGAGGAGACTCCGGATGAAGCGGGAAACCGTGGCACACATCTGCCACCTGCAGGCACACCTGTCACCGCGTGGCACTGGCGGGGGACACCCTCTCCCCGTGTCCGTCAAGGTTACGGTGGCCCTGGACTTTTATGCAACGGGGTCATTCCAGGCACCGAGTGGGGACCTGTCCGGCATATCGCAGACATCGGTGCACTGGTGCATCCGGGCAGTGACAGATGCCCTATATGCCATGGCGCACCGCTACATCCGCTTCCCCGTGGACCGGGCCAGCCAAGATGCCCGGGCCGTGGGTTTCTCTGCGGTGGCCGGGTTCCCCATGGTCCAGGGCACGATCGATGGGATGCACGTCGCCGTGCAGCCTCCTGCAGATAACAGGGCCGTGTTCACCAATAGGAAGGGGACCTATTCGATGAACATACAGGTGGTCTGCGAATACCGCATGATGATCCTGCACGTCTGCGCCCGTTACCCAGGCAGTGTACACGACTCATACGTGTTGTCGCGGTCATCCACCCCCGGCATGTACGAGGGACGCCATCCCCGGCTGAGGGGCTGGTTGCTGGGCGACAGGGGCTACCCATTGCGATCGTGGCTGAAGACGCCTATACGGAGGCCACGCAATGAGGCGGAGAACCGCTACAATGATGCCCACGTAGCGACAAGGGGAGTGATAGAGAGGTGCTTTGGCGTGCTGAAGATGCGTTTCAGGTGCCTGGACCTCTCTGGGGGCGCCCTCCAGTATCGGTCAGATAGGGTCGGCCGCATCATTGTGGTGTGCTGCATCCTGCACAACATAGCCCAGCAGAGGGGCGATGTGCCGCAGGCAGAGGAGGGCGGAGTGGAGAAGCAGCAGGAAGAGGCGCAGTCCTCCCCAGATGAGGGGGATGGGGGTAATGATCAGGGCAGACGGGGTAGACACAGGCGGGTGGCTGTCCACCGTTACCGGCTGGCCCAGCGGGCACGGGACAGACTGGTAGCCGCCCGCTTCACTGACTAGATGGGCGGGTAGTAAGGCCACAGACCGCACACCATGGCAACAGCCGACCACCCACACCTCCCACCCATCCACCCACCCAGCACCCTCACCCCCTCCCCAACCCCACCCACCCCACCCGCATGCACACCACCCCCCCCCATTGCCGATCCACCTGCGGCACAACGGGCCGGGCTCACACAGTTGCGGGTGGACGCGTGTCTATTGCAGGCCATGGAGGATGATGACAACCCGCCCTGCGGTGAGCTCCTGGCTCCACATCGTTGGACTATGTCTGACCCATGGCCACAGTACCACCATCCACCCGGACCATCCCTGCATGCGGCTGTGACACTGCAGTGCACGGTCCCGTCCTCTGCCCGGGGGATGTTGATGGGGGCCCAGGGGGAAGGGGGCAGACTCATCTGGGGCTGAGGTAAGACCACCCCTCACACACACACTTGCGCTCAACGTACATGACACCCCCGCACGCATTGGACAGAGCACAAAGGCAGCTTCTGTAGGTGTAACATTGACTTTAATAACCAAACGAGTTCATGCACATGCCCTAGCCGCTAAAACTCATCTGTGCCCTGCACCTGTGCCAACTTACTCAGTGTCTAGTTGTTTGGCCTTACGGGCCCTTTGACTACGTCTACGTGGTTCCCCAGATGGTACAGCAGAACTGGAGGTGGACTCCTGTGATTCCTGCCCTCTGACACTGGATCCCTTTGGCGGCAGTTTCCTGGGGCGTCCTGGCCTAGATGGGCCAGGCTGCGGCCCGGGCGACTGGGATGGCGAGCTGCCAGCCTGTCCTGCCCATTGCCCACCCGATGCACCTGGGACGGAAGGGGGGGGAGTCCGAGGTGTCGCGGTGTACCGGGACCTCCCCTACAGGGGGAGCCGGGACGGACCACACCACCTCCTCCTCCCTCGGGGTGCCCTCAGGCCCTCAGGCCTCTACATGGGTGGGGGATGCGAACGGACTGGCCATCCGACGCCCCCACGACATCTGGCGCTGCCAGTCCTGGAGGCCCGTGCTGGTATCGACAGGGTTCTGCAGGTTTGCAGCCATGGAGCCCAGGGGGTTGGCAAACCCTGTCTGTGACAGTGCGACGCCAGCTCGCATATGGCCACTGGCGCCGATGCCCTCAGCGATGGCCTGCAGAGACTGGGCCATGGCCTGCAGACACTAGGCTATGGCGTTCAGCGCCTCTGCCATCTGGCGCTGGCACTGGCTCATGGCCTCCTGTGAGAGGGCAGCCATGTCCTGGGCCACAGACGCCGCCTGCACGAAAAGCCCCAGGCCTCGCAAACCGTTCCCCATGTCTGACACTGTCGCACCCATTGCCTCCACCGCGGACGCCACCCGTGCAGTGTCAGCCTAGGTGGCACGCATGACCGGCACCACTCCCAGCTCCTGGACGCGGGTGGACTCCTCCACCTGCGACTGCAGCCGCCGCAAGCCGGCCGTCACCCTCTTCGCTCGTCTCCGGGTCGGTGGTTGCATCGGATCTATGTGTGGGTGTGGTAACTCCAGGAACCCGGGATCCATCTGCTCCTACCTCCACCTGCTGTACCGGGACGGCTGTGTTGTGCGCACCAGTGAGTGTAGCAGACGCCTCATCACTAAAGTGCCCAACCGAGGTGAGTGTTTCTGCGATGCTGGAGGGTGTTGGTGACAGCAGTGGCGTTGTGTCGTGCTCTTCGTCCCACTCTGAGTCCATGGCACTTTGGGGTGGGGGTTCGTCTCCACCCATCCACTCTGAGTCACTGTCCGGTATTTCGTCTTCCTGGGTAGTGCTGTCCCGGGTAGGGGTGTCCTGGGCAGTGCTGTCCCGGGTAGTGGTGTCCCGGGTAGTGGTGTCCTGGGTAGTGGTGTCCTGGGTAGTGGTGTCCTGGCTCGGATGTGACGGGGGCCTGTGGCTGCCCCCCTCGTCGCTGGGTGGTCGCGAGGGGCATCCTGGTGTGCGAGGGGCATCCTGCGGGCGTCGCATGCTGGAGAGTCCGTGTCTCTCCGTCTCCCGTGGTGTGCGAGGGGCATCCTGCGGGCGTCGCATGCTGGAGGGTCCGTGTCTCTCCGTCTCCCGTGGCCTGCGAGGGGCATCCTGCGGGCGGTCTGCTTCTGCGGGGATGGGTGCCTGGACGTTTGGTCCTGCGATACACAATGAAGCATGCATGGTTAGACATCAGGCAGTGATCAGGTGATATGGGGGAGGGGGATATAGGGGAGGGGGGATATGGGGACGGGCTGTCGGTGGCTCACTTGCTAGTACGCCCCCGACCTCTGCATCAGCAACCTCCCGGTCGTCAGGTCCGCCAGCCAGTTCCAGGGCCCTTTCCTCGTGTTCGGTCAGTGGCATCTCATCAGCGGGGCCTCCTCCAGTCCTCACATGCTCCCGATTGTTGTGTGCGCGCTTCTCTTGTTGGGGTGAGGGGGGGTAGCAGGGGTAAAAGGCAACACTGTTAGGCAGGTATATGAATGCACGCCATCGGTTTCGCGTGCATTGCAGAGGTTAAGGTTAGGGCTGGATTCACTTGGGGATATGGGGGATATGAGGGAGGGGGGGATATGGGGGAAGGGGGATATGGGGGAGGGGGGTTATGGGTGAAGGGGGATATGGGGGATATAAGGGAAGGGGGCATATGGGGGAGGGGGGACATGGGGGAGGGGGGATATGGGGGAAGGGGGATATGGGGGATATGGGGGAGGGGGGATATGGGGGAGGGGGATATGGGGGAAGGGGGGATATGGGGAGGGGGGATATGGGGGATGGGGGGATACGGAGAGGGGGGATATGGGGGAAGGGGGGATATGGGGGAGGGGGATATGGGGGAAGGGGGGATATGGGAGAGGGGGGATATGGGGGAAGGGGGGATATGGGGGAGGGGGGATATGGGGGAGGGGGGATATGGGGGAGTGGGGGAAGAAGGGATATGGGGAGGGGGGATATGGGGGAAGGGGGATATGGGGAGGGAGATATGGGGGAAGGGGGATATGGGGAGGGGGGCATATGGGGGAGGGGGATATGGGTGAGGGGGGATATGGGGAGGGGGAATATGGGGGAGGGGGGATATGAGGGAAGGGGGATATGGGGGAGGGGGGATATGGGGGAAGGGGGGATATGTGGGAGGGAGGATTATGGGGAGGGGGGAATATGGGGGAAGGGGGGATATGGGGAGGGGGGATATGGGGGAAGGGGGGATATGGGGAGGGGGGATATGGGGAAAGGGGGGATATGGGGGAGGGGGGTATGGGGGAGGGGGATATGGGGAGGGGGGATATGGGGGATATGGGGGAGGGGGTATATGGGGGATATGGGAGAGGGGGGATATGGGGGAGGGGGGATATGGGGGAGGGGGGATATGGGGAGGGGGAATATGGGGGAGGGGGGATATGAGGGAAGGGGGATATGGGGAAGGGGGGATATGGGGGAGGGGGATATGGGGGAAGGGGGGATATGGGGGAGGGGGATATGGGGAAAGGGGGGATATGGGGGAGGGGGGTATGGGGGAGGGGGGATATGGGGGAGGGGGGATATGGGGAATATGGGGGAGGGGGTATATGGGGGATATGGGAGAGGGGGGATATGGGGGAGGGTGGATATGGGGGAGGGGAGATATGGGGGAGGGGGGATATGGGGAGGGGGGATATGGGGAGGGGGATATGGGGGATATGGCGAGGGGGGATTTGGGGGATATGGGGGAGGGGGGATATGGGGGAGGGGGGATATGGGGAAGGGGGATATGGGGGAGGGGGGATATGGGGGAGGGGGGATATGGGGGAGGGGGGATATGGGGGAGGCTCACCCTGCCTGCTCTGACGAGGTCGTTCACCTTCTTGTGGCACTGGGTGCCTGTCCGTGGTGTCAGGGCCGCAGCGGTGACGGCCTCTGCCACTTCCCTCCACAGACGCCGGCTGTGGCGTGGGGCAACTCTGCGGCCGTGCCCGGGATACAGGGCGTCCCTCCTCTGCTCCACCGCGTCCAGGTGCGCCTCCACATCCCGTGACTCGAACCTCGGGGCTGAGCGGCGGCCAGCCATCCAGTCGGGTGTTCTGGTCGGGTTTTCCGGTCGGTTGGGGGGGAGCAGCGCGGCCTTATGAGCCATCACGCCGTGCGGCGCGTATGACGCTGCACGGCGTGAACCACTGCGCAAGCTTTCCGCCGATAATGGAGAATTTCACCCCATGTTTTGGCAAATCTGCATATTCTCCTTTCGGGAGAATCGCGCCCTCCAGAACCAAGGTGGGCAAATGTATCAAAGATCCAGCCTCGACGGAAGTGGCTTGAGGGACTGAATGGTCTACCCTCGTCCTATGTTTGTATTGCACTGTTTGCACAATTACTGGAGTGATAATACCTTATGTATGCTCCTTGTTGATGTTCAAGGAGATAGCACATCATCATCGGATAGTGGTGTGTCCTGAGGCACTGTCTCCTGTGCCTCAAATCTCCTGGCTGAGGTCTCCTTGTTTCATCTGTACAGTAGCCATTCTGCCAAAACAGGGGCTGGATGCTCCGTTTTTGGGACTATGTCCCCACACCATCGTGAAAACTGTGGTCTTTTAGGGGAGGAAAACTGGTGTCAAAAGGCCACAGATTCACAGTCCTGCTGGGGGCTAGCAGGCAGCTGTCGTGGAGCTCGCAGCTCCAGCTGCCGATACGGCCCCCCGTTGGAGGCCGCCGCTGTGCTCCATGGCGGACTCAGCCTGCGGCCCTGGACTGCCGAAATAGTGCCCCGCATCGAACGCTTGCCCGACCCGGACCGCCCGCACACATGGCCCCCAGTCCCAAGTGAAGTCCCCCCTGCCCTCCGATCGGCTCTCCCCCGACTGTGACGGCCCCAGACTGAGTCCGCAGCCACCATGCGAGGATCCCAGACAGTGGGACCATGAGAGGTCCACACCGTTTGGAATTCAGCCGGTCGGCGACGGAGAATAGCGGGGCGGGCCTCAGGCAATGGCCTGAGGCGGTGGATACTCAGGAGTACACCTGCCACATTTAAGGGGGCAGAAAATAGTGGAACTGGCGCTGGTCCCGATTTTGTGCGGGAAAACGGATTGTCCATCCCGTCACTGAACGCGATTTCGCCATCGGGGTGCAGAGAATCCAACCCCTGGTCTCTCTATCTAGTTTTGTAACCCACCTCCAATGCTGTTGACCCAAATGGGACTGGATGCACCTGATACTTTTTGTTTTACCAATTTCAACAGTGAGTAATTAATGCAGGGTGAATGTTGAGTAAATGTACTGTTATTTACTCAACTGCCAACCACCCTGTTCCATCCTCCCAGGATCTGTGTAGCATCACCCCAGGGTGATGGGCCTGGGTCGGCACTGTCAGTGGGTCAATGTACAGGGCAGGAGAGTGATGATAACTCGCTGTGAGGTAAGCTCTGGTCCTCCTCAGTTTATACCAAAGTCTACCTCCTGTCTTTCTGCTGACAGCGCGCCAACACCCAATCCTCTAAACGGGGTCTGTATCTGGGAGGTTTGAATTTGGACCATTGTGCCGGGATGTGGGGGGATTGGAGGTCAACATGGGGTGGAGGGGTGGGGTGGTGGGGGGTGCAGGCAGGCCCTTTGTGTAGATTAACGTGACAGAGGCTTCACATGTATCAGGTGTAACATGTTTTAATTCAGAACTTTTGACATTTCCATTCTCCCTAGTTACAGATGGTGACCCCCCCACCCTCCCCAGTGTTCACTCAGTGGTCCTCAATCTTCCATATCTTACGCGATCTACTGCTGTGTCTAGGTGTGTTGCCAGGATGCACATCAGAGGTGGAGTCAGCCTGCTGCGTTCCACACACCGTGGTCTCTGATGCCCCTGGTGGGTTTCCTCTGGAGGCCCTGGAGCCAGAGAGCCCCGGCCGACTTACTTGTGTCACGGGCATTGCTGGACCACCTGTTCTGCCCTCTGACATTGAGATGCGCTCTGCCAAGAGGGGGGGATTTGGAAGAACTGGAGACCGCCGTCGCCTCCTTGTAGGCAGGCCTCCAGCGCTTTCCCCTCGTTGACGGTACGCGTAGGGCCCTGGGCATCTCCATGGGACAGAAGGGCAGCTGGAGTGAGCTCCAGAGGCCTCTGCATCATCTGGCTCTGCCAATTCTGGCGCCTCCCCATTGTCTGCACCATGGTGTTGATGCCCTCAGCGATGCCTCACCAAAGTCCACCTGCATCTGGGACATGTCTCTCAGTGATTGGGACATGATGTTGAGGCCCTCAGCCATGGTCGTCATGGACTGAGCCATGCCTTGGACACCGCCACTCAAGACGCTGTCCTCTTGTTCCAGGCTTTCCACTGCAGTCACCACCCGTGTTGGCCTCGGTACCATGCACTATTGGCATCATCTCCTGTGCCCATAGCCTTTAGGACTCTCAATCGGCTGTTCACTCACCGGAATGTCATTGATACCCCCCATGAACCTCACCACTGTGTCCTAGCATCTGCATCAGCTCTGTGAGAACCTTGTCTAGAGGCTCAGCGTCTGACCAGGACTCAGATCCAGCATACCTCTGACTGCTGACTCCCTTGAATGTTCCTGCCTTCACCTGATGTACATCAACAGCTGTATGGTGCCCACCAGATTGTGCCTCAGAGTCCACTGGTGTTGCCCACTGAGGTATGTGTCGTCTGCACTGGTGAAAGGTGGGGGTGATAGCTGTGACACCTCGATGGTGGTCTTCTCAGAGCTCCCGTCCGAGGCGGTCTCTTAAGTGGCGTGGGGAGGGGGAGGTGTGGCTCTGGAAGGCCCGGTCCCATCATATGGAGATCCTGTGATAGAACGGACATGTGGTCAGTGAGAGAGAAGGATCATTTTACCTGACATGAACAACTCACTTGGGCAGATCATCTGGGTGAAGGGACAATGGATCCTCACCTCCGTGGCACAGGCCAACCTCGCTGTCGGTGACTGCTCTTTCCTCGATCAACCCTACGATCTCCAGAGCCCATTCCTCATAGCGGATGAGAACTTGGATCTCTTGGACCCCCCCTCCGGCTTCGCCCTTTCCTGCTTATTATGGGCTATCTTCTCCTGCGGGTATTGTGAATTTCACACTTGATGGGTCAGAGGGGGTCTATAGCAGGTGTCATGTGTGGGCACCGCAGCTGGACATAAAGGGGCTGTGCTGGTGGGTGCCAGGGGATGCTGAGGAACAAGCACGAAGATCAGATGTGGGGAGGGTGCAAGGTGTCAGACAGTGATTTGTAAGTGCCAGGGGCGGTGGGGGTGGGGGGGGGGGGGGGGGGGGGGAGAATGGTTGGGAATTTGAGGGGTTGAAGGCAGAACTGATACCAAGAGAGAGGAGGTAACTTACCCTTACAACTCGTTGGATGTTGTTGGACTTCTTCCTATATTGGACAACGGTCCTCCTTGTCATGCTGCCCACACTGACAGCCGAACCACCGCCTCCCAAGCGGTATTGGTGGCCATGTTGCTGGCCCTCTGACCTACACAGGGGTGGGGGGGGTGGGGGGGGGGACAGGATGGCCCATCTCTTATTGATTGTGTTGAGAAGCCTGGCCAGGCTGGCATCGCCAAAGCGAGGAGCAAGTCTGCCCGCTGCCATGCTTGTGTGTTGACTGTGAGTGAGTGGTGGGGGAGCGTTTAAAAGCAGCTCCCCCTTTTTAGCAGCGAGCTGCTGAGGCACAAGTCTGGTGAAACAGGCAGCGAGACTGCCAATAATGTTGCGAAGCTCGTGGAGGTTCATTTCCAGTACTAAATGCTGTTAAATACGGGCCGCGATCTCGCCAATGCGACCGTCGAGAAACACCTCGCCAATCACTCCCAAAATGAAACCCCCTCATGTCCCTAATCATATGAAAGCACGATGAACCACGTAGTAATCTTAATAGTCAATGTAGATTGAATGCCAAAGAGTAACAGTCTGCAGAATGACAGTGGAGCAGGAAATATTCTGCCACATCACAAAAATGAAAAATTAATCTTATCACTCAATTCTGAACACGAAAATAAAGACAGCATTTCTTACAATGACGAGAACTGTTCCTAATTTTCAAGCACTCAAACCTATGCCATTGCCACATGGCAGCTTATAATTGCATTCAAAACTGCAGATTATAGGTGATGTCGAGATCTCACAAAATATAATAATGCCTTCCATTCATCTTGATGTAATAACGTGAGGGTCAATTTTGAGTTTTTTGGTTGGACACACATGTCCATATGCACTTCATTGTACTTAACTAATAGTCCACATGAAAGAACCTTTGGAGGAATACTAAGTAACTATTTTGGTACTCGATGTGAGAAAGAAGTTTGTGCTGCAAAATGGAACTCTTTCTCATTTTGTATACCATGGGGTTCATTTTCATGCTTGTCACCTCAATAAATGGATGGTCTAACCCTTGTGGAAACCAGCTGATTTTCATTCCATAGCTAGGAATGGAAATTGTACTGTTGCTAACCTTTGGTTGGTTCCATTGGCTCTGTTTTATAACCTTTACTCTAGAGTCGCCAGGTATCTTTATGATACCGCCACGAGGTTCAAGTTCAAGTAATGATCAATAACTCAACACACCAATTAATAAGATTCAAATCAAAACACATTTATTATACACAGTAAATCACTACTCATGCATAAACTCTATTTTCTAGGCTATTCCTATCACTAAAAGGCCAATACTTAGCTTCGGACTGGCCCACCAGGTCAAGGGAACAAATGGCCTTTCGTTCAGGTCCTGAATCTGCGGGATTTAAAAGCTGGTATGGACTTGTAGCTAGGAGCGCCTATCTCGTAGCGAGCATTGAGACTTACTTGCTTGGCGGCAACAAGACAGGTCACTGTCAAGGGTTGGTTCAAGTTGCTGAGTGACCCTGCCAAAGAAGGACGATTTGAACTTGGGGGCTTTACTTTATAGTCCCCAGGGGTTTCCCGCCCTTCAGGGCGGAGCCCGTACCTGGTTCCAAGTGATTGGACTACTTTCCGATCACTTGGATCGTTTTCTCCAATGCTGGAGCGGTTCCCTGATCGCTAGGCGGTCCCTAAATGTTCGTTGGCCTTCCTTTGTCTTGGCTCCTGCTGGAGCCGAGGAGTCTGGGTTGGCTTTGTTTACCTTAACTGTTGCCATTGTGCCTGGGAATTGCACATTACTATGTAGATGGCTGCTGCATTACTATGCAGATGGCTGCTGGTTTCAGTGCTGTCTGGTTTCTTACAGGTTCCAATATACATGATTTCTGTATTTGCTAGTCTTTGCCTGTGTTGGCTGAATTTCCCTTCAGCCTTTGCGGTTCTCCATTTTAAGTTGGGAAGTGGCCAACTCAGGTGGCTACAGTACAGCTTTCAAGAATGTGCAATCTCCCCCATTAGAGGTAAACAATTCAGGAGCTTTTATCTCCCTCTCCCCAGTTGCTATATTGAACTCCTCTGGTCATGTATCATAGAGCCATGTTCAGTAAACCTTCCTCTGCTCTGCCCCAACAATGTGCTTCATCCCTATATACAGAAGAACCCCCCCCCCCTGTATATTGTATTGAATATTAAACATACTATCTAAAAGCTGAGAGGATGCAGAGGGATTTGGGTGTTCCTGTGTATCAATTGTAAAAGGTTAGCCATGCAGGTAGAATAGCAATTAGGATAGCTAATAGAATGTTATTGTTTATCAAAGGGACTTGAATATGAAGGTGATGCTTCAGCTGAAAAAAATTGATAAGACCACGTTTGGAGTACTGTGTACAATATCCGTCTCCTTATTTAAGAAAGGACTTAATGCATTTAAAGAAGTTCAGAGAAGGTTTATTAGACTAATATTTGGAATGGGGAGGTTATTTTATGAATAAAGGTTGGACAAACTAGACCTGTATCAGCAAGTGTTTAGAAGACTAAGAGGCTACTTGACTGAAGGATACAAGGTCATGAGCAATCTTCATAGGGTGGATGTGGAGAGAATGTTCCCTCTTGTGGCAGAATCTCGAACTAGGGGTTACTGTTTAAAAATAAGGGGTCACCAATATAAAACGAAGATGAGCAGCGGGATTCTCCGTTTCTGAGCATGTGTCTAGTCTTATGACCAAAAAGTTAGCGCCAACCCCGCACTGATGCTCCGCTCAGTCGGGGACTAGCAGCCTCGCCACATCAAGCCTGGCTGTGCCTGCAGATCTGGACGGAGACTTGTTGGATCTGTGGCTGAGCATGCACATGGCGGCTGGACCCGGTCTGCCAGATAGTGACGCCCTGTAACCCCCCTCATCACCCCTGGACCACCTCCCACCAGTCCCTCCCAGCCCCAGCCAAAGCCCCCCCCCGGCCAGCGGAATGGCTCCCCCCCCCACCCCCGAATGTGGCAGCGCTGGACACAGTCCTCAGCTGCCACGCGAGGTCCCCGAAAACTGTGACCACACAGGCCCCACACCGTTGGGAAGTCGGCCCATCGGGGATAGAGCATCGTGGGAGGGCCTCAGGTGACATTCTGAGGCCATCCCAATGGCATGCGGTGTACTCAGCGATGATGGCGATTTTGGGGGAGCGGAGCATCTGAAAAAGGGCGTTGCCCCAATTTGCAGATATAAACGGATTCTCCGGCCAATCGGCGAAAGCGATTTCAGTGACAGCAATCGGAGAATCCAGCCTTAAGTCTTGAGATGCCGGGGTAGAATTTGTGGACCTGGATTGTGTTTCCAGGTGCATCTGAGGAGAGAACACAATATCTATATCCCTTCATTCTTCTAGCACCGATAAATTTAGCAACATCTGTCTTGAATGTACTCAACAGTTAAGCATCCATGTCTCCTGTGATGGAGAATTCCAGAAACACTCACTGCGGGATTCTCCGTCGGCGGGATCTCCCACGCGCCTGCACAGGCACATTTCCCAATGGCTTGGGGTGGCCCACAATGCAAAATCCCATTGGCCGGCTGCAGGAACGGAGAACCCCGATACCAGTGGGGGTGCGCCGTGCCAGAAAATGGGGCTGGCGGGACGGAAAATCCCGATCATTTGACTGAAGGACTCTCTCCTCATCTCATTGCTAAATGGCTGACCCCTTAGTCTGAGACAGTGACCCCGGACTGGATTCCCCGATCCCCGACGCCGGAATCGCGTTCAGCGAAGGGGCAGAGAATCCCCGATGATGACGAAATTGGGGACGCACACGCGGCCACGGACCCGGCAATTCTGCAGGCCGTATCGGCAGCTGGAGCCAGGAGCTCTATGCTGTCTGGCTGCTAGCCCCCCACGGAGCAGGGAGTCGGTGGCCATTTTGCGCCAGTTTTCCTGGCATAAAACACCATCGTTTTCACGCTGGCGTGGGGACTTAGTCTCCCAAACGGAGAATCCAGCCCCCCAATGTTTTAGATTCACCAGTCAGGAGAAACATATTCTCAGCTTCTACCTTGTCAAGCCCCCTTAGGGATGGCATGTGTTTCAATTTGGTCATCTCCCATTCGTCCTTCTCCAGGGAATATAGGCCTTGTCTATGCAATCTCACCTTGTTTTCTAACCTCTCTGACAAGGCCAACAATTTTTGCCTATCACTAATTCTTCTCGAGAAGGTGATGGTTGTTATATTGCTTGCCTTGTTCTCCAAGAAATGTAGTGTTGACAAAGAATATAAAACTAAGAAGTTTAAATCAAAACAAATTTATTTTACACTATTAATCTTGATTAAGTTTGCACACTTTACTAAGTAACAGATAATAAACTAATGATACTGAATCTGTAGTACAGTAATCAATATTCTCTCTAACTATTAAACTACACTATAACTAGACCTCATGCTATATCTCTCTGCTCTCGTCAACTTCTCATCATGTTCTCCCAGAATTCGTAGAGGTGCTGCCTTATATACAGTAACTTAGTAACGCCATCTAGTGTTTGATTTACACATAGTTTCTGATGTTAACCCTTTACAACAGTTGGACTATACATATCATTGCACTGGTAAGTAGCCTTCTTGAACCGTTGCAGACCATCTGATCTAGGTAAACTCTCAGAGTACAAATCTCCTCATCCAGAACAATCCAATAAAACTTTGTTGCACTCCCTCCCTTAGGTAAGGTGGCCAAAATCTCCTTTGTGTTGTTCAGCAGATTTAGGGACCAGTGGATTTAATGTACCAGGATTTTCAAAAAGCATTTCATGAGACATCACACAAGCAGTTGTTATGTAAAATTAGAACTCATGAGATCAAATCCATATCAGCACGGATTGAGGAGGAATAACCAGGACATTTTCATGTTAATGGGCTGGAACAATTGGGGTACCTTAAGGATCTATACCTGGGCCTTGTTTATCAGCTTAAGGGCGGCACGGTGGTGCAGTGGTTAGCACTGCTGCCTACGTCGCTGAGGACCCATGTGGGGATTGTAATGTGTATATGTGGCTGCAGCTTCTCAGCCTCCCAAGTGTCAATCACGGACCCAGCGAATCCTGCCCAGTTTTTCATTGATATTGATCGTTTTCCTCATGGCGCTGGTACTCGCTTCTCCACAGTCGCTGAATCGATCCAGGTTTGGCAGTTTTGCTGTCGTGAAGGTCCACAAATTCTACCCCGGCATCTCAAGACTTAAGGCTGGATTCTCCGATTGCTGTCACTGAAATCGCTTTCGCCGATTGGCCGGAGAATCCGCTTATATCTGGAAATTGGGGGCAGCGCCTCAGAATGTCAGCTGAGGCCCTCCCACGATGCTCTATCCCCGATGGGCCGACTTCCCTACGGTGTGGGGCCTGTGTGGTCACAGTTTTCGGGGACCTCGCGTGGCAGCTGAGGACTGTGTCCAGCGCTGCCACAGTCGGGGGGGGGGGAGCCATTCCGCTGGCCGGGGGGGCTTTGGCTGGGGCTGGGGGGGACTGGTGGGAGGTGGTCCAGGCGTGATGAGGGGGGTTACAGGGCGTCACTATCTGGCAGGCCGGGTCCACATGCGGCCAGCGCCACGTTGTACAGCACGACCGCTGCAGGTAGCCGCTGTGCGCATGCTCAGCCACAGATCCAACAAGTCTCCGTCCAGATCTGCAGGCACAGCCAGGCTTGATGTGGCGAGGCTGCTAGTCCCCGACTGAGCGGAGCATCAGTGCGGGGTCGGCGCCAACTTTTTTGGTCTTAAGACTAGACACATGCTCAGAAACGGAGAATCCCGCTGCTCATCTTCGTTTTATATTGGTGACCCCTTATTTTTAAACAGTAACCCCTAGTTCGAGATTCTGCCACAAGAGGGAACATTCTCTCCACATCCACCCGATGAGGATTGCTCATGACCTTGTATCCTTCAGTCAAGTAGCCTCTTAGTCTTCTAAACACTTGCTGATACAGGTCTAGTTTGTCCAACCTTTCTTCAGAAGATAACCTCCCCATTCCAAGTATTAGTCTAATAAACCTTCTCTGAACTTCTTTAAATGCATTAAGTCCTTTCTTAAATAAGGAGACGGATATTGTACACAGTACTCCAAATGTGGTCTTATCAATTTTTTTCAGCTGAAGCATCACCTTCATATTCAAGTCCCTTTGATAAACAATAACATTCTATTAGCTTTCCTAATTGCTATTCTACCTGCATGGCTAACCTTTTACAATTGATACACAGGAACACCCAAATCCCTCTGCATCCTCTCAGCTTTTAGATAGTATGTTTAATATTCAAAACAATATACAGGGGGTGGGGGGGGGGTTCTTCTGTATATAGGGATGAAGCACATTGTTGGGGCAGAGCAGAGGAAGGTTTACTGAACATGGCTCCATGATACATGATCAGTAGAGTTCAATATAGCAACTGGGGAGAGGGAGATAAAAGCTCCTGAATTGTTTACCTCTAATGGGGGAGATTGCACATTCTTGAAAGCTGTACTGTAGCCACCTGAGTTGGCCACTTCCCGACTTAAAATGGAGAACCGCAAAGGCTGAAGGGAAATTCAGCCAACACAGGCAAAGACTAGCAAATACAGAAATCATGTGTATTGGAACCTGTAAGAAACCAGACAGCACTGAAACCAGCAGCCATCTGCATAGTAATGCAGCAGCCATCTACATAGTAATGTGCGATTCCCAGGCACAATGGCAGTTAAGATATATAAAGCCAAGCCAGACTCCTCGGCGCCAGCAGGAGCCATGACAAAGGAAGGCCAACGGACATTTAGGGACCGGCTAGCGATCAGGGAACCGCTCCAGCATTGGAGAAATCGATCCAAGTGATCGGAAAGTAGTCCAATCACTTGGAACCAGGTACGGGGTCCGCCCCGAAGGGCGGGAAGACCGTGGGGACTATAAAGTAAAGCTCCCAAGTTCAAATCGTCCTTCTTTGGCAGGGTCACTCAGCAACTTGAACCAACCCTTGACAGTGACCTGTCTCGTTGCCTCCAAGCAAGTAAGTCTCAAGTCAACGCTCGCTACGAGATAGGCGCTCCTAGCTACCAGTCCATACTAGCTTTTGAATCCTTCAGACTCAGGACCTGAACGAAATGCCATTTGTTCCCCTGACCTGGTGGGCCAGTCCGAAGGTAAGTATTGGCCTTTTAGTGATACGATAGCCTAGAAAGTAGAGTTATGCATGAGTAGTAATTTACTGTGTATAATAAATGTGTTTTGATTTGAATCTTATTAATTGGTGTGTTGAGTTATTGATCATTACTTGAACTTGAACCTCGTGGCGGTATCATAAAGATACCTGGCGACTCTAGAGTAAAGGTTATAAAACAGAGCCAATTGAACCAACCAAAGGTTAGCAACAGTACAATTTCCATTCCTAGCTATGGAATGAAAATCAGCTGGTTTCCACAAGGGTTAGACCATCCATTTATTGAGGTGACAAGCATGAAAATGAACCCCATGGGTATACAAAATGAGAAAGAGTTCCATTTTGCAGCACAAACTTCTTTCTCACATCGAGTACCAAAATAGTTACTTAGTATTTCTCCAAAGGTTCTTTCATGTGGACTATGTGGACTATTAGTTAAGTACAATGAAGTGCATATGGACATGTGTGTCCAACCAAAAAACTCAAAATTGACCCTCACGTTATTACATCAAGATGAATGGAAGGCATTATTATATTTTGTGAGATCTCGACATCACCTATAATCTGCAGTTTTGAATGCAATTATAAGCTGCCATGTGGCAATGGCATAGGTTTGAGTGCTTGAAAATTAGGAACAGTTCTCGTCATTGTAAGAAATGCTGTCTTTATTTTCTTGTTCTGAATTGAGTGATAAGATTAATTTTTCATTTTTGTGATGTGGCAGAATATTTCCTGCTCCACTGTCATTCTGCAGACTGTTACTCTTTGGCATTTAATCTACATTGACTATTAAGATTACTACGTGGTTCATCGTGCTTTCATATGATTAGGGACATGAGGGGGTTTCATTTTGGGAGTGATTGGCGAGGTGTTTCTCGACGGTCGCATTGGCGAGATCGCGGCCCGTATTTAACAGCATTTAGTACTGGAAATGAACCTCCACGAGCTTCGCAACATTATTGGCAGTCTCGCTGCCTGTTTCACCAGACTTGTGCCTCAGCAGCTCGCTGCTAAAAAGGGGGAGCTGCTTTTAAACGCTCCCCCACCACTCACTCACAGTCAACACACAAGCATGGCAGCGGGCAGACTTGCTCCTCGCTTTGGCGATGCCAGCCTGGCCAGGCTTCTCAACACAATCAATAAGAGATGGGCCATCCTGGTCCCCCCCCTCCCCCCCCCCCACCCCCGTGTAGGTCAGAGGGCCAGCAACATGGCCACCAATACTCAGAGGGCCAGCAACACGGCCACCAATACCGCTTGGGAGGCGGTGGCAGCGGCTGTCAGTGTGGGCAGCATGGCAAGGAGGACCGTTGTCCAATATAGGAAGAAGTCCAACGACATCCACCGAGTTGTAAGGGTAAGTTACCTCCTCTCTCTTGGTATCGGTTCTGCCTTCAACCCCTCAAATTCCCAACCATTCTCCCCCCCCCCCCCCCCCCCCCCCCCCCACGCACCGCCCCTGGCACTCACAAATCACTGTCTGACACCTTGCACCCTCCCCACATCTGATCTTCGTGCTTGTTCCTCAGCATCCCCTGGCACCCACCAGCACAGCCCCTTTATGTCCAGCTGCGGTGCCCACACATGATACCTGCTGTAGACCCCCTCTGACCCATCAAGTGTGAAATTCACAATACTCGCAAGAGAAGATAGCCCATAATAAGCAGGAAAGGGCGAAGCCGGGAAGGGGGGGGGGGGGGGATGTGGTCCAAGAGATCCAAGTTCTCATCCGCTATGAGG
Source organism: Scyliorhinus torazame (assembly GCF_047496885.1). NCBI lineage: Eukaryota > Metazoa > Chordata > Chondrichthyes > Carcharhiniformes > Scyliorhinidae > Scyliorhinus > Scyliorhinus torazame. The sequence continues at coordinate 212,459,040 of NC_092713.1, read as the reverse complement.
AATGGGCTCTGGGGATCGTAGGGTTGATCGAGGGAAGAGCAGTCACCGACAGCGAGGTTTGCCTGTGCACGGAGGTGAGGATCCATTGTCCCTTCACCCAGATGATCTGCCCAAGTGAGTTGTTCATGTCAGGTAAAATGATCCTTCTCTCTCACTGACCACATGTCCATTCTGTCACACGATCTCCATATGATGGGACCGGGCCATTCAGAGCCACACCTCCCCCACCCCACACCACCTAAGAGACCGCCTCGGACGGGAGCTCTGAGAACATAGAACATAGAACATAGAAAATACAGCACAGAACAGGCCCTTCGGAGACGACCATCGAGGCATCACAGCTATCACCCCCACCTTTCACCAGTGCAGACGACATATACCTCAGTGGGCAACACTAGTGGACTCTGGGGCACAATCTGGTGGGCACCATACAGCTGTTGATGTACATCAGGTGAAGGCAGGAACATTCAAGGGAGTCAGCAGTCTGAGGTATGCTGGATCTGAGTCCTGGTCAGACGCTCAGCCTCTAGACAAGGTTCTCACAGAGCTGATGCAGATGCTAGGACACAGTGGTGAGGTTCATGGGAGGTATCAATGACATTCCGGTGAGTGAACAGCCGATTGGGAGTCCTAAAGGCTATGGGCACAGGAGATGATGCCAATAGTGCATGGTACCGAGGCCAACACGGGTGGTGACTGCAGTGGAAAGCCTGGAACAAGAGGACAGCGTCTTGAGTGGCGGTGTCCAAGGCATGGCTCAGTCCGTGACGACCATGGCTGAGGGCCTCAACATCATGTCCCAATCACTGAGAGACATGTCTCAGATGCAGGTGGACTTTGGTGAGGCATCGCTGAGGACATCAACACCATGGTGCAGACAATGGGGAGGCGCCAGAATTGGCAGAGCCAGATGATGCAGAGGCCTCTGGAGCTCACTCCAGCTGCCCTTCTGTCCCATGGAGATGCCCAGGGCCTTACGTGCACCGTCAACGAGGGGAAAGCGATGGAGGCCTGCCTCCAAGGAGGCGACGGCGGTCTCCAGATCTTCCAAATCCCCCCCCCCCTGGGCAGAGCGCATCTCAATGTCAGAGGGCAGAACAGGTGGTCCAGCAACGCTCGTGACACAAGTAAGTCGGCCGGGGCTCTCTGGCTCCAGGGCCTCCAGAGGAAACCCGCCAGGGGCATCAAAGACCACGGTGTGTGGAACGCAGCAGGCTGACTCCATCTCTGATGTGCATCCTGGCAACACACCTAGACACAGCAGTGGATCGCGTAAGGTATGGAAGATTGAGGACCACTGAGTGAACACTGGGGAGGGTGGGGTTCACCATCTGTAGTGAGGGAGAATAGAAATGTCAAAAGTTCTGAATTAAAACATGTTACACCTGATACATGTGAAGCCTCTGTCACGTTAATCTACACAAAGAGGCCTGCCTGCACCCCCCACCACCCCACCCCTCCACCCCATGTTGACCTCCAATCCCTCCCACATCCCGGCACAATGGTCCAAATTCAAACCTCCCAGATACAGAACCTGTTGAGAGGATTGGGTGTTGGCGCGCTGTCAGCAGAAAGACAGGAGGTAGACTTTGGTATAAACTGAGGAGGACCAGAGCTTACCTCACAGCGAGTTATCATCACTCTCCTGCCCTGTACATTGACCCACTGACAGTGCCGACCCAGGCCCATCACCTAGGGGTGATGCTACACAGATCCTGGGAGGATGGAACAGGGTGGTTGGCAGTTGAGTAAATAACAGTACATTTACTCAACATTCACCCTGCATTAATTACTCACTGTTGAAACTAGTAAAATAAAAAGTATCAGGTGCTTCCAGTCCCATTTGGGTGAACAGCATTGGAGGTGGGTTACAAAACTAGATAGAGAGACCAGGGGTTGGATTCTCTGCACCCCAATGCCAAAATCGCATCCAGTGACGGGATGTACAATCCGTTTTCCCGGACAAAATCGGGACCGGTGCCAGTTCCGCTATTTTCTGCCCCTTAAATGTGGCAGGTGTACTCCTGAGTATCCACCGCCTCAGGCCATTGCCTGAGGCTCGCCCTGCTATTCTCCGTCGCCGACCGGCCAAATTCGCAACGGTGTGGACCTCTCATGGTCCCACTGTCTGGGATCCTCGCATGGCGGCTGCGGACTCAGTCTGGGGCCGCCACAGTCGGGAGAGGGCCGATCGGAGGTCAGGGGGACTTCACTTGGGACTGGGGGCTATGTGTGCGGGCGGTCCGGGTCGGGCAAGCGGCCGATGCGGGGCACTATTTCGGCAGTCCAGGACCGCAGGTTGAGTCCGCCATGGAGCACAGCGGCGGCCTCCAACGGGGGGCCGTATCGGCAGCTGGAGCTGCGAGCTCCACGACAGCTGCCTGCTAGCCCCCAGCAAGACTGTGAATCTGTGGTCTTTTGACACCAGTTTTCCCCCTGTAAAAGACCACAGTTTTCACGGTGGTGTGGGGACATAGTCCCAAAACCGGAGCATCCAGGTCCTGTTTTGGCAGAATGGTTACTGTACAGATGAAACAAGGAGACCTCAGCCAGGAGATTTGAGGCACAGGAGATAGTGCCTCAGGACACACCACTATCCGATGATGATGTGCTATCTCCTTGAACATCAACAAGGAGCATACATAAGGTATTATCACTCCAATAATTGTGCAAACAGTGCAATACAAACATAGGACGAGGGTAGACCATTTAGTCCCTCAAGCCACTTCCGTCGAGGCTGGATCTTTGATACATTTGCCCACCTTGGTTCTGGAGGGCGCGATTCTCCCAAAAGGAGAATATGCAGATTTGCCAAAACGTGATCTCACCCACAATGGGCAGGATTTACATCGCAACGTCTCGTGAGATCGCGTCGGATCTCGCGAGGCGTTGCAAGCCAGGTAGATCCTGGGAGCGGGATCTCCCGGCTTTTATCGGCTACATTGCGCCACGGTAAGCTGCTTTTCTGGTGCTGAGTGGCCATTGGATCGCGCCCGTAATCTTTATTATGCTTACCGAACAAAAATATATCAAACTGTTCTGAAATGTTCAATCGATCTGAACTCAGAATTGTTTTTTGAGGGGTGAAGTTCTGGATTTCCTCTGCGCTTCATGTGAAGAATTGCTTCCTGACACGGCTCCTGAAGAGCTTCCACCTTACCTCTAATTTTAAAATTGTGGCCTTTTGTTCTGGACTGCAACAAGAGAAAATAGTTCCTCTCTTATCTACTCTACCAAGTCTTTTAACTATCTTAAGTACTTCTTGATGCACGATCAATTACACAAAGACGAGAGTAGGATGTAATCGAGGCTTTATTACACTGAGATGTGTGGCCTCGTACAGCAGCTGACAAAATGGCTGCTGTACTGGGAGCACACATATTTATACTCCGCCTACTGGGTGGAACCAGCAGGCAGGGATCTACCCCTGTAGTACAGGGGCCTTACCGTAAAGCACCTATATCAACATCCTATATATACAACCTGTCATCATTACTTTGCCCTTTTAGTCCCTGTATTATTCTGGTAAGTCTGTGCTGCGCACCTTAAGGCCAATATATTTGTCCTGTGTTCTGATGCCTAGAATTGACTGTAGTCCTCCATGTGTGGTCTAACCAGGGCTTCGTACAACTGTAGCATAATTTCTATGCTTATTTCAACTCTCCATGGATTAAGGCTCTATTGCACTCACCTTTTAAATTATTTCTTCTACTTGCTCACCAGCTTTCAGTAATTTATCGATACAGACCCCTAAATCTCACTGCTCCATACACTTCACTTTGTTTTAACTTTCTTAGGTCCAAAGTGGATGATCTCCTATTTCATCAAGTTGAACTCTCGTCACTGTTTCCCCGGTTACTTACCTAATCTATCAATGTCGCTTTACAACTCTCTGTTCCCATCTTTATTAATTACTGTGGCATCTAGCTAAGTGCTGTTCTCAAACATGGAGATGCAGCACTCTATTCTTTCTTCTAAACCATTTATAAATATAGTAAAAAGCTAATATTTCTGCACATAATGCCAGCCCCTCCCCATCTCTACCCCCTCTCCCATCTCTACCCCCTCTCTTCTCCCTCTTCCCCTCCCTCCCCTCCTCCTCTTCCCCTTTCCCCTCCTCCTCCCCCACTTCCCTACCTCCTGCTCCTCGTCCCCCTCCTCTCCCCTCTTCCCCCCACCTGCCTCCTACCCCTCCTTCTCCCTTCCCCCATATACCCCCTTAGTGAAAGTGAAACAATCTGGTAGTTCATAACTGTGACATTGTGTGAAATGTTCAGAATACAAAGAGTTAATGTCATATCATAATTAACCACTAGACGGAGCTAGATGCAGAACTATATAAAGCACTGACTCACAGGCTTCTGGGCGAAGGCTGGAGAAGGTTGGAGAGGAGCAGCGAGAGAGTGTAGAGTACAGTTATGCACAGAATGTAGAGTCTACTGTTAGCAGAGTGTAGATTGTAGATTGTTAGATTATTGTTTACTATAGGAGTAACTGGTTGCGCTTTCATAAGAAGTGTAAATAAAAGTTAGCTTTGTTGGCTTCCGGTTGCGGTGATGCCGAGCTAGCCGTACGTTTCGGCGGCTCCAGCTCCGACGGACCTTCGGGCTCTTCTAAGAGCCCCAACGGGGAGTTTTTTGACGACCCAACCCGGTGTGGGGTGTGTGAGAAGGGAGTCCCCCCCAAACGAAGGAGGAAAAAACCGGCGGCGGCTGCAGCCCGAGGAATCGTCGACCAAAAGGTCAGAGGGAGAGAAGTACAAGATGGCAGCGGAGAAAGCGCAGGCGACATGGGGGCCTGAGCAGGATGAAATCGTGAGACGGTGCGTGGAGCTGCTGAAGAGGGAGGTGCTGACCCCGATGCTACAAGCAATTGAGGGGCTCAAGGAGACATTAAAGACCCAGGAGACAGAGCTCCACGTGGTGGAGCAGAAGGTGACAGATATTGAGGATGAGATCCTGGGCCTGGCGGTTAAGACTCAGACGCACGAGGCACTTCATAAAAGGTGTACTGAAAGGATCGAGGCCCTAGAAAACGGAGCGCGAAGGAAGAACCTTCGGATACTGGGTGTCCCTGAGGGTGTGGAAGGAGTGGACTGTGGAGCGTACGCAAGTACGATGCTGAGCTCACTGATGGGTGCTGAGGCCCCTACGGGCCCCATGGAGGTGGAGTGGGCAAATCGGATTCCGTCGAGAAGAACAAAAGCGGGAGAACCACCGAGGGCGCTAATCGTGCGATTTTACCGCCTTAAGGACAGAGAAGAGGTCCTGAGATGGGCTAAAAAGGTGCGGAGTAACAGATGGGAGAATGCAGTGGTACGGGTATACCAGGATTGGAGTGCGGAGGTGGCGAGAAGGAGGGCGAGCTTCAACCGAGCCAAAGAGGTGTTGCATAAAAGGAAGGTGAAGTTTGGGATGCTGCAGCCGGCAAGACTATGGGTCACGTATCAGGAGAGACACCATTATTTCGAGACGGCGGAGGAAGCATGATCCTTCATCAAAGAAGAGAAATTGGATCGGAACTGAGGGACTGATGCTGCAGGAAATGTTCATGTTATTGATTTTGTTAATGTTATGGGTGAAGTTAATTGAGAAGCAAACTGGGAGACATTGGGGAAATGTGGGCGCCGGTGAGGGGGGAAAGACGGGACATAGTCGGAGAATGGGGAAGGGGAGGGGGAGGGGAAAGGGAGCTGCGCCATAAGAGGCGGGTCAGGTAAAGGGATGTTCCCACGCCAGAAAGAATAAGGCAGGAAGACAGGCGCAAGGCGGATGGGAGTTCCCCCACACGGGGGGGGGTCGAGGAGTGAGCAGGAGTAGCCGGGGTCAGTTGAAGTCAGCTGACTTACGGAAGTGATATGGGGGAGCAATCATGCTAGATAGGGATCTAGCGGGGGGGGGGAGGGGGACAACTGGGTTGCTGCTGCGGAAATGCAAAAGGAAATGGCTAAAGAGTGGGTGGGCGGGGATGGTGTGCGACGCTGGGGGAGCGAGCGGGAACGCGGAGGCGGGATATGGGACTGGCCTAGAGAAGGTAATGGCTAGTCGACACGGGAGGGGGGGCAGGTAGCCCGCTAGTGAGGCTGATCACGTGGAACGTGAGAGGCCTGAACGGACCGATAAAAAGGGCCCGAGTGCTCGCGCATTTGAAAGGACTAAGGGCAGACGTGGTTATGCTCCAAGAGACGCACCTAAAGGTGGCGGACCAAGTTAGGCTTGGAAAGGATGGGTGGGACAGGTGTTCCACTCAGGACTGGACGCAAAGAACAGAGGGGTGGCCATTTTGGTGGGGAAACGGGTAGCATTCGAAGCAAAGAACATCGTAGCAGATAGTGGAGGTAGATATGTAATGGCGAGTGGTAGGCTAGAGGGAATGGAGGTCGTGTTGGTTAATGTGTATGCCCCAAATTGGGATGATGTGGTATTTATGAGACGGATGCTGGGGCGTATACCGGACCTGGAGGTAGGAAACTTGATTTTAGGAGGGGACTTTAATACGGTGCTGGACCCGGGGCTAGATAGATCCAGCTCAAGGACCGGAAGAAGGCCGGCAGCGGCCAAGGTACTTAAGGGGTTTATGGACCAAATGGGGGGAGTGGATCCATGGCGATTTCTTAGACCTAGGGCTAGGGAGTTTTCCTTCTTCTCCCATGTCCATAAAGTGTACTCCCGGATAGATTTTTTTGTTTTGGGAAGGTCGTTGATCTCTAGGGTGGAAGAAGCTGAGTACTCAGCCATAGCGGTTTCGGAACATGCCCCACATTGGGTGGACCTGGAATTAAGAGAGGACAGGGAGCAGAGAACACTCTGGCGATTAGATGTGGGACTGATGGCGGATGAGGGAGTGTGTGCAAGAGTACGGGGGTGTATTGAGAGATACCTGGAGGTCAATGACGACGGCGAGGTCCCTGTGGGAGTGGTTTGGGAAGCATTAAAAGCGGTGGTCAGAGGAGAGCTGATCTCTATTGGGGCCCACAAAAGGAAAACAGAGGCCAAGGAAAGGGAAAGATTACTGGGGGAGATTTTAAGGGTGGACAGGGAATTTGCAGAGACCCCGGAGGAGGAATTGTACAGGGAGAGGAGACGACTCCAGAGTTTGACCTTCTGACCACCAGAAAGGCTGGGGTACTGTGGAGGAAGGCACAGGGGAGGAGGTATGAATATGGGGAAAAGGCTAGTCGCCTGTTGGCTCATCAATTGCGAAAGAGGGCAGCAGTGAGGGAGATAGGAGGAATTAGAGACGAAAGGGGAGACACGGTGCGAAGGGCAGGAAAGATAAATGAGGTGTTCAAGACCTTAAATGAGGAACTGTATAGGTCTCAACCCCCAGAGGGAGAGGAGGGGATGCGGCAGTTCCTGGACCAATTGAGGTTCCCGAAAGTGGAGGAGCAGGAGGTGGTAGGCCTGGGGGCACCGATTGAGGTGGACGAGGTTATTAAGGGACTGGGAAGCATGCAAGCAGGGAAGGCCCCGGGGCCAGACGGGTTCCCGGTGGAATATTACAGAAAATATGTGGACTTGTTGGCCCCGTTGATGGCGAGGACGTTCAATGAGGCCAGGGAAGGGGGGACTCTACCCCCGACGATGTCGGAGGCGACGATATCGTTAATTTTGAAGAGGGACAAAGATCCGTTGCAGTGCGGGTCCGATAGACCTATTTCACGATTGAACGTGGACGCCAAATTGCTGGCAAAGGTACTGGCATCGAGGATAGAGGACTGTGTCCCGGGGGTGGTGCACGAAGACCAGACAGGGTTCGTAAAAGGGAGACAACTGAATGTTAACGTGCAACGACTATTAGGGGTGATAATGATGCCCCCAGTGGAGGGGGAGGCAGAGATAGTGGCGACAATGGACGCAGAGAAGGCATTTGATAGGGTGGAGTGGGAGTATTTATGGGAAGTGTTAAGGAGGTTTGGGTTTGGGAACGGATTTATTAGCTGGGTCAGACTTCTTTATGGGGCTCCAACGGCAAGCGTAGTTACAGGTCGACATAGATCGGAGTATTTCCGACTATATAGGGGAACAAGACAGGGATGCCCGCTGTCTCCATTGTTGTTCGCGTTGGCAATTGAACCTCTGGCCACGGCGTTGAGAGACTCCAGGAAATGGAGAGGGGTGATTAGAGTGGTAGAAGAACACCGAGTCTCGTTATATGCGGATGACCTATTGTTATACGTGTCGGACCCAGCGCGCGGGATGGTAGAGGTTATGCGAATTTTGAGGGGGTTCGGGGAATTCTCGGGGTATAGGCTAAACATGGGGAAGAGTGAATTATTTGTGATACATCCAGGGGACCAGAGTAGAGAGATAGAAGGCTTGCCGCTAAGGAAAGAGGAAAGAAACTTCCGATACCTGGGGATTCAGATCGCTAGGAGCTGGGGAACCTTGCACAGACTTAATCTGACACGGCTGGTAGAACAAATGGAGGAGGACTTCAAGAGGTGGGACATGCAGCCTCTATCGCTGGCGGGCAGGGTGCAAGCAATTAAGATGATGGTCCTCCCGAGGTTCTTATTTGTATTTCAATGTCTCCCTATATTAATCACCAAGACCTTTTTTAATAAAATAGACAGGAGCATCACGAGCTTCGTGTGGGCAGGGAAAGTTCCGAGAGTAAGGAGGGGGTTCCTTCAGCGTAGTAGGGACAGAGGAGGACTGGCACTACCGAACTTGGGCGATTACTATTGGGCCGCCAATGTGGCAATGATACGTAGATGGATGATGGAGGGTGAGGGAGCGGCGTGGAAAAGACTGGAGAGAAAGTCCTGTAAAGGGACGGGTTTAGAGGCGCTGGTGACGGCGCCGCTACCGTTCTCACCTAAAAAGTTTACCATGGCGGCAACACTGAATATCTGGGGACAGTGGAGGTGACAGAGAGGGGTGCGGGGAGCCCTGGTGGGGTCCCCTATCAGGAACAACCATAGGTTCGCCCCAGGAAGAATGGATGGAGGATTTCAGAGCTGGTACCAGTTGAGAATTAGGAGGGTGGGAGATTTATTTATAGATGGGACTTTTGCGAGCTTGGGAGCATTGGAGGAAAAGTATAAGTTGCCCCAGGGAAATTTCATGAGATATATGCAGGTGAGGGCGTTTACTAGACAACAGGTGACGGAATTTCCGTTGCTCCCGACACAGGGGACACAGGACAGGGTGCTTTCAGGGGTGTGGGTCGGAGAGGGCAAGGTGTCAGAGATTTATCGAGAGATGAGGGAAGAGGGGGAGGAGTCGGTGGGCGAACTAAAAGGAACGTGGGAAGAAGAACTAGGGGAGGAGATAGAGGAGGGTATGTGGGCTGATGCCCTAAGCAGGGTAAATTCCTCTTCCTCATGCGCCAGGCTTAGCCTGATTCAATTTAAGGTGCTACATAGAGCACACATAACGGGAGCAAGATTGAGCAGGTTCTTTGGAGTGGAGGACAAATGTGGGAGGTGTGGCGGGATCCCAGCAAACCACGCACATATGTTTTGGGCGTGCCCGGCACTGGAAGGGTATTGGAAGGGTGTGACGGGAGTGATTTCGCAGGTGGTGAAGGCCCGGGTCAAACCAGGCTGGGGGTTAGCTCTATTTGGAGTTGCGGAAGAGCCGGGAGTGCAGGAGGCGAAAGAGGCCGACGTTGTGGCCTTTGCGTCCCTCGTAGCCCGGCGCAGGATCCTACTCATGTGGAAGGAGGCGAAACCCCCCGGACTGGAGGCCTGGGGAAATGGTATGGCGGGGTTCATTAAACTGGAGCAGATAAAGTTTGCCCTGAGAGGATCGGCTCAAGGGTTCACCAGGCGGTGGCAGCCATTTCTCGACTACCTAGGGGAACGTTAGAGGGAAGACAGATGACCAGCAGCAGCAACCCAGGGGGAGGGGGTGGGGGGGAGGGGGGGGGGGTTAGTTTAGTTTAGGTCAATAGATAATGGGGTTTTGTTATTTGTGTATTGTTAAAAATTTCTGTATTGTTACTGTTGCGTTTGTTTTGTAAGAGGAAAAATTGTTGTTTGGGAAAAAAAATTTCAATAATATATATATTTTTAAAAAAAAGTTAGCTTTGTTAATGAACATAGCTTCTGTCGTCTTTGTGAACACTACAACATGCAACCTGATAACAGAATCAAAAAGAACATCACAATGACTAGTATCTACCCTCCTTAGCTTAGTGATTTCTTACCTCTCCAACATTGCTTTAAACTGGTGCATAGCTACCGGTTCCCCAGTGTCGCATTTAGGGGGCACACCAATGAACATAGAACATAGAACATTACAGCGCAGTACAGGCCCTTCGGCCCTCGATGTTGCGCCGACCTGTGAAGCCACTCTAAAGCCCATCTACACTGTTCCCTTATCATCCATATGTCTCTCCAATGACCATTTGAATGTCCTTAGTGTTGGCGAGTCCACTACTGTTGCAGGCAGGGCATTCCACGCCCTTACTACTCTCTGAGTAAAGAACCTACCTCTGACATCTGTCTTATATCTATCTCCCCTCAATTTAAAGGTATGTCCCCTCGTGCTAGACATCACCATCCGAGGAAAAAGGCTCTCACTGTCCACCCTATCCAATCCTCTGATCATCTTGTATGCCTCAATTAAGTCACCTCTTAACCTTCTTCTCTCTAACGAAAACAGCCTCAAGTCCCTCAGCCTTTCCTCATAAGATCTTCCCTCCAGACCAGGCAACATTCTGGTAAATCTCCTCTGCACCCTTTCCAATGCTTCCACATCCTTCCTATAATGCGGCGACCAGAATTGCACACAATACTCCAAATGCGGCCGCACCAGAGTGTTGTACAGCTGCAACATGACCTCATGGCTCCTAAACTCAATCCCTCTACCAATAAAAACTAACATACCGTACGTCTTCTTAACAACCCTCTCAACCTGGGTGGCAACTTTCAGGGATCTATGTACATGGACACCGAGATCTCTCTGCTCATCCACACTGCCAAGAATCTTACCATTAGCCCAGTACTCAGTCTTCCTGTTATTCCTTCCAAAATGAATCACCTCACACTTTTCTGCATTAAACTCCATTTGCCACCTCTCAGCCCAGCGCTGAAGCTTATCTATGTCCCTCTGTAACTTGTAACATTCTTCCGCACTGTCCACAACTCCACCGACTTTAGTGTCATCTGCACATTTACTCACCCATCCTTCTACGCCCTCCTCCAGGTCATTTATAAAAATGACAAACAGCAGTGGCCCCAAAACAGATCCTTGTGGTACAACACTCGTAACTGGACTCCAGTCTGAACATTTGCCATCAACCACCAGCCTTTGTCTTCTTCCAGCTAGCCAATTTCTGATCCAAACTGCTAAATCACCCTGAATCCCATGCCTCCGTATTTTCTGCAGTAGCCTACCATGGGAAACCTTATCAAACACTTTACTGAAATCCATATACACCACATCAACTGCTTTACCCTCATCTACCTGTTTGGTCACCTTCTCAAAGAACTCTATAAGGTTTGTGAGGCATGACCTACCCTTCACAAAACCGTGTTGACTATCTCTAATCAAATTATTCCTGTCCAGATGATTATACATCCTATCTCTTATAAACCTTTCCAAGATTTTTCCCATAACAGAAGTAAGGCTCACTGGTCTATAGTTACCGGAGTTATCTCTACTCCCCTTCTTGAACAAGGGGACAACATTTGCTATCCTCCAGTCTTCTGGCACTATTCCGGTAGACAAAGATGACTTAAAGATCAAGGCCAAAGGCTCAGCAATCTCCTCCCTAGCTTCCCAGAGAATCCTAGGATAAATCTCATCCGGCCCAGGTGACTTATCTATTTTCACACTTTCCAGAATTGCTAACACCTCCTCCTTATGAACCTCAAGCCCTTCTAGTCTAGTAGCCTGAATCTCAGTATTCTCCTCGACAACATTGTCTTTTTCCTGTGTGAATACTGATGAAAAATATTCATTTAGCACCTCTCCTATCTCCTCAGACTCCACGCACAACTTCCCACTCCTGTCCTTGACTGGCCCTACTCTTACCCTAGTCATTCTTTTATTCCTGACATATCTATAGAAAGCTTTAGGGTTATCCTTGATCCTACCTGCCAAAGACTTCTCATGTCCCCTCCTGGCTCTTCTTAGCTCTCTCTTTAGGTCCTTCCTAGCTAACTTGTAACTCGCGAGCGCCCTAACTGAACCTTCATGTCTCATCTTTACAAAAGTCTCCTTCTTCCTCTTGACAAGTGTTTTGACTGCTTTAGTAAACCACGGTTCCCACACTCGACCACTTCCTCCCGGCCTGACAGGTACATACTTATCAAGGACACGCAGTAGCTGTTCCTTGAACAAGCTCCACATTTCCATTGTGCCCATCCCCTGCAATTTTCCTCTCCATCCGATGTATCCTAAGTCTTGCCTCATCGCATCATAATTGCCTTTCCCCCAGATATAACTCTTGCCCTGTGGTATATACCTATCCCTTTCCATCACTAAAGTAAACGTAATCGAATTGTGGTCACTATCACCAAAGTGCTCACCTACCTCCAAATCTAACACCTGCCCTGGTTCATTACCCAGTACCAAATCCAATATGGCCTCGCCTCTCATTGGCATATCTACATACTGTGTCAGGAAACCCTCCTGCACACATTGGACAAAAACGGACCCATCTAATGTACTCGAACTATAGCGTTTCCAGTCAATATTTGGAAAGTTAAAGTCCCCCATAACAACTACCCCGTTGCTTTCGCTCCTATCCAGAATCATCTTTGCAATCCTCTCCTCTACATCTCTGGAACTTTTCGGAGGCCTATAGAAAACCTCTAACAGGGTGACCTCTCCTTTCCTGTTTCTAACCTCAGCCCATACTACCTCAGTAGACGGGTCCTCATCAAACGTCCTTTCTGCCACCGTAACACTGTCCTTGACTAACAATGCCACCCCTCCCCCTCTTTTACCACCTTCCCTGAGCTTACTGAAATATCTAAATCCCGGCACCTGCAACAACCATTTCTGTCCCTGCTCTATCCATGTCTCCGAAATGGCCACAACATCGAAGTCCCAGGTACCAACCCATGCCGCAAGTTCACCCACCTTATTCCGGATGCTCCTGGCATTGAAGAAGACACACTTTAAACCACCTTCCTGCCTGCCGGTACACTCCTGCAACTTTGAAACCCTACTCATGACCTCACTACTCTCAACCTCCTGTACACTGGACTACAATTCAGGTTCCCAAGCCCCTGCTGAACTAGTTTAAACCCTCCCGAAGAGCATTAGCAAATTTCCCCCCCCCCCAGAATATTGGTACCCCTCTGGTCCAGGTGCAGACCATCCCATTTGTAGAGGTCACACCGATCCCAGAATGAGCCCCAATTATCCAGAAATCTGAAACCTTCCCTCCTGCACCATCCCTGTAGGCACATGTTCAACTCCTCTCTCTCCCTATTCCTCGTCTCGCTATCACATGGCACGGGTAACAACCCAGAGATAATAACTCTGTTTGTCCTAGATCTAAGTTTCCACCCTAGCTCCCTGAATTCCTGCCTTACATCCCCATCCCTTTTCCTACCTATGTCATTGGTACCTATGTGGACAAGAGCTCCTCCACAAACCACCTCCAAGTTAGGGTGAGCACACGGACGTATGCAAATTTCCCCTGTAACTTTTTTTTTTTTTTTCAAAAAAATATACTTTATTCATAAAGATTTATCATAAGCATTACAGAAACATTTCAAATTGTCTTGACTGTACATTTCCGGCAGAGTTACACATTGCCTTGACTTTCTTCCATTCAATTTTGATATTATTATTCACATATCACTCTTTACATTACAATTCCTTCTTAAACATTTACATTGTCATGTTTCTTTTATACATTGGAGAGTTGGTGGCCCAGACCGAGGGGGCTTTACACTGTTACCCGCCCCTCGGTGTACATTTGCTGGGAAGACCTTACACAGTGGTCTTTCCCCATTGCGCCTTGGTGGCAGCTGCCCCAAGCTTGAGTGCGTCCCTCAGCACGTAGTCCTGGACCTTGGAATGTGCCAGTCTGCAACACTCGGTCGAGGACAATTCTTTGCACTGGAAGATCAGCAAATTTCGGGCAGACCAAAGAGCGTCTTTGACCGAGTTGATGACCTTCCAGCAGCAGTTGACATTTGTCTCGGTGTGTGTCCCTGGAAACAGTCCGTGGAGCACAGAGTCCTGTGTCACAGAGCTGCTCGGGATAAACCTTGACAAATACCACTGCATCTCTCTCCAGACCTTCTTTGCAAAGGCACATTCCACAAGGAGGTGTGTGACCGTCTCATTTCCCCCACAGCCACTCCGAGGGCAGCGTGCATTGGCGCAGAGCCTTCGGGTGTGCATGAAGAATCTGACAGGGAGGGCCTTTCTCACCACCAGCCAAGCTAGGTCTTGGTGCTTGTTTGAAAGTTCTGGTGATGAGGCGTTCTGCCAGATGACTCTGGCAGTCTGCTCAGGGAACCATCCAACGTCCTCCATGGTCTCCTTTTCCCTGAGGGCCTCGAGGACATTACGTGCTGACCACTGCTTCATTGCCTTGTGGTCAAAGGTGTTTTTCTTCAAAAACTTTTCCACGAAGGACAGGTGGTACGGTACGGTCCAACTACTTGGAGCGTTCCGCGGCAATGAGGCCAGGCCCATCCTTCGTAACACCGGGGACAGGTAGAACCTCAGTACGTAGTGACACTTGGTGTTTGCATACTGGGGGTCCATGCACAGCTTGATGCAGCTGGACACAAAGGTGGCCAACAGGATGAGGGAGGCGTTGGGTACCTCCCTTCTCCAGAGGTTTGTACATAGTGTCCCTTCGGACACGGTCCAGCTTGGATCGCCAGATAAATTTGAAGATGGCCCGGGTGACTGCTGTGGCGTAGGGTCGGGTTATGGGCCAGACCTTCGCCACGTGCAGTAACACCGAGAGTACCTCACACCTGATGACCAGGGTTTTGCCCGCAATGGAGAGGGAGCGTTGCTCCCACCAGCCCAGTTTCTGTCTTACCTTTCCTATGCGCTCCTCCCAGTTTTTGGTGCACGCCCCAGCAGCTCCGAACCATATCCCCAGCACCTTCAGGTAATCTGACCTGACAGTGAAGGGGACAAAGGACCGGTCGGCCCAGTTCCCAAAGAACATGGCCTCGCTCTTGCCACGGTTTACCTTGGCTCCCGAGGCCAGTTCAAACTGGTCGCAGGTGGTCAAGAGCCTGCGTACAGACGCAGGATCCGAGCAGAAGACGGCAACGTCGTCCATGTACAGGGAGGCCTTGACTTGCATGCCTCCACTGCCTGGGATCGTCACTCCTCTTATACCCGGATCCCTCCTGATGGACTCGGCAAAAGGTTCTATGCAGCACACAAAAAGGGCAGAGGAGAGAGGGCAGCCCTGCCTGACTCCAGATTTGATCTGGAACTTTTCTGATTCCCACCCATTGATTGAGACTGCGCTATAGATGTTTGTGTAGAGCAGTTTGATCCAATTGCGAATTCCCTCCCCAAACCCCATTTTGGAGAGCACATCCATCATGTAGGTGTGCGATATTCTGTCAAAAGCCTTCTCCTGGTCAAGGCTGATGAGGCAAGTGTCCACCCCCCTGTCCTGCACGTAGGCGATCGTATCCCTGAGTAGCGCGAGGCTATCAGAGATCTTTCTGCCGGGTACAGCACAGGTCTGGTCAGGGTGGATCACCGACTCCAGAGCAGACCTGACCCGATTGGCGATGACCTTTGCTAGAATTTTGTAGTCCACATTCAACAGTGAAATGGGTCGCCAATTTCGAATTTCTTCCCTTTCCCCCTTCTGCTTGTAGATGAGGGTGATGATGCCTTTCCTCATGGACTCTGACATGCTGCCTTCCAGAAGCATACTCTCGTACACTTCCAGCAGGTCTGGGCCGATCCAGTCCCACAGAGCCGAATACAACTCAACCGGTAAGCCGTCGCTTCCGGGAGTTTTACTCGTCTCGAAGGACTTGGCGGCCTTTGTCAGCTCGTCCAGAGTTAGTGGTTTGTCCAGGTTTTCCAGCTCGCTGTCGCCTATGACCTCCGTGATAGTCGACAGGAAGGTCTGGGAAACAGTGCTATCTGTTGGCTTCAGGTCATACAGTCCGGCATAAAAGGATTGGCTGATCCTCAGGATGTCAGACTGCGATGACTTTTCAGAGCCATCTTCTTCCTTCAGGCTGCTGATCACAGAGGTCTCTCTGTGCACCTTTTGGAAGAAGAAGCGTGAGCACTTTTCGTCCTGCTCCACGGAGCGGACTCTGGAACGGAAGATAACCTTGGAGGCCTCCGAGGTGTAGAGCGAGGCTTGCTGGCTCTTCACCTCTTGGAGATCCTCCTTGACATCCACCCCCATCGACTGCAGCTGGAGCAAATTTTGCATACTTTTCTGGAGCCTGGACATGACCCCTCGTCTCTCTCTCACCTTTTGAACGCCCTTGAGGATGAAAAACCTCTTGATATTCCCCTTGATTGCTTCCCACCAGAGATGTGGGGCCTCAAAGAGGGGTTTCACGGTTTTCCAACCTTTGTAATCCCTCCTGAGTTCCTCGATGTTCTCAGGGGTCAGCAGTTTTACATTTAGCTTCCATGTCCCCTTGCCTACCCCCTGGTCTTCCTGCAGGTGGCAGTCGGCCAGTAGGAGGCAGTGGTCAGAGAAGAACACCGGCGTTACGTCGGTGGACCTGACCGTGAAAGCTCGGGACACAAAAAAGAAGTCTATCCTGGAGCGGACGGACCCGTCTGGCCGTGACCATGTGTATCTACGCTGCGCGCCGTCTGCAGGGTTGCTGCAGACGTCGAGCAGCTTGGCGTCTTTTACCGTTTCCATCAGGAGTCTGGACGTAGCGTCTAGTTTGCTGTCGGCTTTGCTGGATCGTCCAGCCGCATCGATGATGCAGTTGAAGTCACCACCCAGGATGACCGGCTTGGAGGTGGCCAACAGCAGTGGGAGTTGCTGAAGGACTGCCAGCCGCTCACTTTTTACGGCCGGGGCGTACACATTAATAAGTCTGAGAGGGACGTTTTTGTATTTCACGTCTGCTACGAGGAGACGCCCGCCCACCACCTCCTTAACGTCGGAGATGGTGAAGTTGCCTCCCCGCAGCAGAATACCCAGGCCAGAGGAGCGGCAGTCGTTTCCTCCTGACCAGATGGATGGCCCGTGGGACCACCAGCTCGACCAGCGCCTGTAGTTGCTGAGGTGCGGAATTCCGCACTCCTGCAGGAACAGTAGGTCAGCTTTTACATTTGCCAAATAGTTGAGTGTGGCTACACACCGCGAAGTATCTTTGATGCTTCGCACATTTATGGATGCAATTTTTAAACCCATTATAAAAAGGTAGATTTACCAGTCTCAAGAGTCCAGAGTCTATACAGTTGGCTGTTCCAGCTGTTGAATGTTCCCCAGCATGCCGGTGGTGCTCGCAAACTTTAGCACAGTTGCAGGGCTGAGAAAGCTGTTCTGGTCCGTACTGGCCCCGTGGTTTTGATGCAGATGCATTGGGGGGGTGGTGTAGCCCTGGGGTTCGTCATGGCAGTCAGTAGGTGTTGGGGTTGCAGGCCGGTCTTCACCTGGGTTGTTGCTGCTCGTTACTATCGGGGGTTGGTCTGTGACCTTGTTTTCTTCCCGGTTGGTGGTCTGGGGGGTCTGTGCCTTCCGTTCTACGTTGGTGCTTTGCCTCTTTATTTGAGGCCGATTCTTGTCCTGTTTTCCCTCATCGGATGAGGTGTCGGCGCTAAGTGCGCCGGCTGTAACGGCCAATCAGCAGCTCCGCTCTACTGCCCTCTGCTCGATGCTTGTCTTCACTTGAACAGCTAGGGTCTCTTGTTCAGGTACGCCTCCAAGTTAGGGTGAGCACACGGACGTATGCAAATTTTTCCTGCAACGGCCAATCAGCAGCTCTGCTCTACTGCCCTCTGCTGGATGCTTGTCTTCACTTGAACAGCTAGGGTCTCTTGTTCAGGTACGCCTCCAAGTTAGGGTGAGCACACTGACGTATGCAAATTTCCCCTGCAACGGCCAATCAGCAGCTCCGCTCTACTGCCCTCTGCTGGGTCATGACGTGCTGGAGAATCTCTCTAGGAAGTTCCCATGCAAGGGTTTACCCGGCAATTGTCCAGAAGCACTAACCCCCCCTGACAATTGCGCTGGGCTGGGAAACATCCGATAGAAATTATTTAAATCTTTAAATTCGGATGGTTCTGTCATTTTACCCTGATAGTTACGCTATAAGAGTTAGAAGGAAAAAGATCAGTTCTAACTCCAGAGTAACGATTCAAACATCCAGACCCAACCTTGGATGGGGCGCCCCTCGCACACACACACACACAACCCCCCCAACGAATCCCCACACCACCCCACTCCCGATTTGAAGCCCCCCTGTATCAAGCTGACCTTCCCACATCCCAGCCACCAACCGCCCAGTCCAACTGCTCCCTCGGCCTGACTCCTCCACCATCTGGCCTGACCCAACCCCCCCCCCAGCAGGTCTGACCTGATGCCCCTGCTGGCTCCACCATCACTTCTTTCCCCCCCACCCAAATTTCCACCTCCGCCATTCAGTCCAGTCTCTACCCCCACCCCTCCCTGTCTCTACCTCCTGCCTCCACCCTTCCTGGTCTCAGTATAAGACCTACCATTGACCTCTCAATTGTCTGTAATTGGCATGTAATACTGGTAGGCCTTCCCAGAGGAGACAGCTCAATTTTCTCTTTGGTTTTACAGTCGGCAGGCAAGTTTGCATTGCCTCCATAAAACTCCTCCCATTGGGTCATTACAATGTAGAAGGAGGACATTTGGGGGGGCGATTCTCCGAGCCCCGCGCCGTGCTGGAGAATCACTGCAACCACGCCACGAGGCCCTGACGCCGGCGCACGATTCTCTGAGGTGCGGAGAATCGGCGCCATATGCGCTGGCGCGTTTGGCGCAGCGCCGGCACGGTGGCCCAGTGGTAGCACTGCAGTCTCACAGCGCCGAGGTCCCAGGTTCGATCCCGGCTCTGGGTCACTGTCCGTGTGGAGTTTGCACATTCTCTCCGTGTTTGCATGGGTTTCGCTCCCACAACCCAAAGATGTGGATTGAACATGCTAAATTGCCCCTTAATTGGAAAAAAAATGAATTGGGTACTCTAAATTTATTTTTAAAAATGATGCTTTACAGGTAACTAAATAGTTTTTTCTTGTAGAAATATCCCCCGAAATAGTAAAATACAAACATGTGAAGTAAAAGAGACAAAAATGTGTAAACAATGTATTTGTTTATTGATAGCATTATAATTTAGGCAGTTTGGAACTGGAATTTCACGGGTGTGCATCTGGAGTGATGCAAATACCCATAGGATCCTCCAGGAAAATGGGGCGAAATTCTCCGGTATCGGCGCGATGTCCGCCGACTTGCGCCCAAAACGGCGCCAATCAGACGGGCATCGCCCCGCCCCAAAGGTGCGGAATGCTCCGCATCTTTGGGGGCCAAGCCCCAGCCTTAAGGGGCTAGGCCCGCGCCGGACGAATTTCCGCCCCGCCAGCTGGCGGAAAAGGCCTTTGGTGCCCCACCAGCTGCCGCGGAAATGACATCTCGGGGCGGCGCATGCGCGGGAGTGTTGGCGGCCGCTGACGGCATTCCCGCGCATGCGCAGTGGAGGGAGTCTCTTCCGCCTCCGCCATGGTGGAGACCATGGCGAAGGCGGAAGGAAAAGAGTGCCCCCACGGCACAGGCCCGCCCGCAGATCGATGGGCCCCGATCGCGGGCCAGGCCACCGTGGGGGTACCCTCCGGGGCCAGATCACCCCGCGCCCCCCCCAGGACCCCGGAGCCCGCCGCGCCGCCTTGTCCCGCCGGTAAGGTAGGTGGTTTAATCTACGCCGGCGGGACAGGCATTTTAGCGGCGGGACTTCGGCCCATCCGGGCCGGAGAATCGCGCGGGAAGGCCCGCCAATCGGCGCGGCGCGATTCCCGCCCCCGCCGAATATCCGGTGCCGGAGAATTCGGCAACCGGCGGGGGCGAGATTCACGCCAGCCCCCGGCGATTCTCCGACCCGGCGGGGAGTCGGAGAATCTCACCCATGGTATTTATGGAAGTTTGCAGAATTCCCTTAGGATTCTGCCAGTCCCCTGTTAGCATAGTGGAACACCTTAGGATTTCAGAGCCTTTATGCCCAATACAGCAGAAGTTATTTATCTACTGTTCCACAAGCAAGAATTTATCCAAACTACAATTTTACCTCCTGCCCACACTCAGAGGTCTATCTCCCAAAGGGTATGTTCTACCCTTTCCTTTCTATTTTTATGCTAATTTGCTATCCAATCATTAATTTTCCCCAAGACTCTGCAAACCTAAGACTTGTCATGAACCTACTATTTGGTTGCTTATCAAAGGCCCTCTGAAAATCCATGTACATAACATCTATTAATTATCCTTGTCTGCTCTTTCTACTACCTCTTCAAAACAGCCTATCAAGTTTCTGAAGTATTAATATTTTCGGCCTATAAATGCTCTCCCTTTGGTTCAGATTCCCGTACCTGTCCATAAGGCATAGGAGAAGAAGTAGGCCATTTGGCTCATCAAATCCGTCCCAACACTACCATTAAGCCATTTGGCCTCTAGTTCCCAGGGAAATATTTGTAGGGCTATGGGGAAAGAGTAGTGTGGCGGGGTTACTTGGACAGCTCTTCCAGGGCAGAATCTAATAAGGCCCTTGGAGACAGGGGGCGTCATTCTCCGACCCCCAGCGGGTCGGAGAATGGCCGTTGGCCGCCGTGAATCCCGCCCTCGCCGGTTGCCGAAGTCTCCGGTACCGGAGATTGGGCGGGGGTGGGAATCGGGCCGCGCCGGTTGGCGGGGCCCCCCCCGCTCAATTCTCCGGCCCGGATGGGCCAAAGTCCCGCCGAGAAATTGCCTGTCCCACCGGCGGAAATTAAAGTAGGTATTCACCGGTGGGACAAGGCGGCGTGGGCGGGCTCCGGGGTCCTGGGGGCGCGGGGTGATCTGACCCTGGGGGGTGCCCCCACGGTGGCCTGGCCCGCGATCGGGGCCCACCGATCCGCGGGCGGGCCTGTGCCGTCGGGGCACTCTTTCCCTTCCGCCCCCGCAACGGCCTCCACCATGGCGGAGGCGGAAGAGACTCTCCCCACTGCGCATGCGCGGGAAACTGTCAGCGGCCGCTGACACTCCCGCGCATGCGCCGCCCGGGGATGTCATTTCTGCGCCAGCTGGCGGGGCAACAAACGCCGTTTCCGCCAGCTGGCGGGACGAAAATCCCTCCGGCGCCGGCCTAGCCCCTCAATGTCGGGGCTCGGCCCCCAAAGATGCGGAGCATTCCGCACCTTTGTGGCGGCGCGATGCCCGTCTGATTGGCGCCGATTTGGGCGCCAGTCGGCGGACATCGCGCCGTTGGGGGAGAATTTCGCCCAGGATTTCAAGTGGCCCATGGAAGAAAATAGAAAAGATCCACATTGGGTTGGTGGCCCAACACATTCTTGTCTCCGGACAATCCTGCTGGATGAACAACTGAAGAGTTTACTCACCTCATGGTGACAGGTAGCCAAAAATTATCAAGTAAGAGCCATGTTTTGTACTACTCTCGTTTTGAATATAGAAACATCATTAGCTGTCTACCAGTCCTGTCTTCTATGGAAATTTTAGATCAATTTAAATGAATGCCACCCTAGCTCCTCCCCAAATTTTGTTTCATTTTTGTGGGTGTTCTTCACTTTGCTCGTTTGTCATTTATTTTTCCTATTCTATCAAAAATGTTTTATTCTTATTAAACCTATCATCTAGTGAATTGTGTATTTTGTTATCTTCTTTAATACAAACTGAGATGAAGCTGTTCAGAAAGCGTTAATGTTCCCCAATGGTTAAGACAGAATTAGAACTTTAATTGTTTAATAGACCACAGTGATTGTTGGTAGACTGCACATATATGTATATATAAAGGGGATACAGGTGGTACTGTGATGTTGGATGAGAAGTGATTGTAGGACACAATACAATTGGAATTGAAGAAGTAAAACGTGCTTTCCAGATTTTATTACAGAGACACTATGGGATCTAAACAGTGGTGCAGTTTAACAGGGAAAAAAAGAGTGCTGCTTTGGGCGCATTTAGTGGGATGTTTCTCGGTGCCTGCAGCACCAAGAATGATCCCGCTATCGAACAGGACTTTGTTTTTTTTGGGACTCGTTAGGAACACCCGGCCAAGGCCACACTTGTCTTCATTTCTTGCACATTGCTCATCAGTACAGGAACAGATCGGGGTGTCATTTTCAAATGCTGCCCCAATCTCCCAAATCTCCGTACCCCCCATCAAACTTCCCACCACGGCCTCTGACGCCCCCCCCCCCATGCCCAAACTTGCCTATTGGGGGCCCTCTCGCCCCCTCCCTAACCTTATCTCATAAGGGCAGGACACCCCTGGGCCAAATCTCTGACGGTGCCAATCTGGCATCCGGGCGTCTTGGCACTACCAGCCTGCCTCTCTGGCAGTGCCCCTGCCAGCCTGATGGTACCACCCAGGCACTCTGGCAGTTCCAGGCCGGCAGTGCCGAGGTACCTGGGTGGCAGCAGGAGAGCCAGGGTACCACCCTGCCCAGAGCCCAACCACTAAGGGGCTTTAGATGATGCCATTACATTTGTGTGAACCAGCCCCAAACGGCGCCATGGCGAGATCTCCCATCACGGGTTCGATCCCGGGCCTTGGGAGAATCCAGCGCAGACACATTTCAGTGAGCCTAACTGCTCACTTAAATATGCAAATCTGTATCCAGCCCAGTGAGGCAATCCGAGATCGGATATCCCATATGAGACCTCTCGCGTGATTTAACAGCCTCGTTGCGTCCTGAGTCGGGCATGATGAGGCCATTCGATTGCACCAGTTTTCTCTCATTACTTGCGGGTTCAACTTGCTGCACTTCCTTTAGTTGTCATTCTAATGTATACTCAGGTCTACAGAACATTTTCATTCCATTTTATATTGCTTGATAATTTTACTTAGATTCACAGAATATAAAGTAACAGTCCCATCCCAGCCAGGTCTAATTTGCACCTCAGATCCTACCTGGGGCAACTTTTAAGATCCTGAGTAAACTATCCGCTGATGGGCCTCTGCTTCTCAGCAGTGGAGCTCGTACTCCACGAGACTCACGGGAAGATTAATCGGGTCATCTCCGTGGGTCCCGTGGGGGTTATAACATTCCTCCCCCATGAAGCCCCTAAGTCTCTCCGAAGAAGGTAGAGCAGGAGGAAGGTTGCTGCTCTTCGTCCGCAACTGCACTTCCAGTGGCTGTGGGGTTGGGTCAGGGGACACATAGCATATTGGGGAACATTGTTTCCTTGATGACCGCCTGGGGAGTACCATCACTGGAGACTGATCGCTGGCCTGGTCGCCGTCAGAAGCCTCGGATGCCTGGTTCTCCATTTCTGAGTTGGAGTCCACCACCTCTCACATCTTGGTGGCAAGGCCCCCAGGCTTCCATGTGTTGTGGCAACATGGCTGGAAGATGGTTCCTCTGGTGGGCATGGCCTAATGCTGGTCCTCTGCCCCTGAGGTGGTCGTGGTGCTTCCGCACCGTCTGTTCTCATGTCTGCAGCTGGTACTAAGCCAATCCGGTCTGCCGTACCACTGTCCCATTGGGCACCGTCTCTGAAGTTTTGGACATAAACTTTATCCCCTGGTATGAAACTCCCAGTCAGGGTCCACCTGCCTTGGCTTCGCCTCTGCAATTCCTAGCCCTGTAATACTTCCCCGCCAATGTCGGGGAATAGGAGGCTGATGTGGATCCTGAGTCTCTGGCGCATCAACAGTACTGCATGCGCTATGCCGGTCGCCGTATATGGTGTGGTCTGATAGCTGAAAAATAATCTTGTCAGTCATGTCTCCACAGACTCCGTGGTCTGTTTCTTCAGACCCCTTTTGAAGGTTTGCAATGCTCGCTCGGCCAGCCCGTTCAAGGAAGAGTGATACACGGTTGTGCGAATGTGCTGCACCACATTTGTCTTCATGCACCGCTCAAACTTGATGCTGGTTTGGGGGTGCCATTGTCTGTGACCAGCATTTCCAGAATGGCGCGGGTGCTGAAGGAGAGCCGTAGCTTCTCAACCGTAGCCTTTGACGTGGTGGACGCCATCTAATGGACTTCTAGTCAAGTGGAAAGGGCTTAAACCAGGAGTATAAATATTGCCCCTGAAAGGTGTGGCAAAATTGGCATGTAGGCGCACCCAAAGCCAGCCTGGCCATTCCCATGGCAGAGGGGTGGCTGGTGGGAGTTTCTTCTGCTCCTGGCATGTGGGCCAGTCGTTCGATCGCACCATCTAGGAATGGTCACCACATAGCTGTGGGCGAACATCTTCATTTTCGACACCCTTGGGTGCCCGTTGTGCAGATCCAGAAGGATGGCGCCTCTGCCCTGACATGGGAACACGATGCAAGCTCGTCACAGAAGGATGCCATCTTCCACACTGAACTCCTTAACTTTGGCTTCAAAGGCCCATAGTTCTTCGGACAGTTTCCGTTGCTGGCCCCCGTGCAAGGCAATGTGGCACATGTTCGCCAATAAAGAGTCTTTGTGTATCCAGTTGTGTATCTAGGCGGCAGTGACCGGGAAGGTGTCTATAAAGTTATGTGTCAAAACAACTTTGCTGGCTCTTGGTGGAAATGAAGGATGCATTGGCAGCGGGAGCCTGCTCAACACATCTGCATTCACAACTTGGGTGCCTGGGCGATGCTTGAAAGCTGTACTCGTATGCTGCTCGAAACAGAGCGCATTGCTGAATCCAGGTGAACACTATTGGCGGGATCGCACTGTCCTCTTTAAAAAGCCCAAGCAATAGCTTAAGGTCCGTTGTAATGGCTTGTTGTCCGTCACAATGTTGAATCGACACCCACACATGTACTAATGACATTTCTTCACCATGAATATGACGGCCAGCCCATCCTTTTTATCTGGCTGTAATTGCGCTCTGCAATGGCCAATGTCCTTGACATTGGCTCTGATTCCATAAGGCGAGTAGTCACACATCACCAAAAGAGGCTTGGAGGGGTCAATAATCTGGAAGACATTCACTTTTGCTTCACCTTCGTAAAAGCTTCCCCCTGAAGTGCTCTCCCTGAAGCACATTCATGGTGCTTCTTCAGCAATGCATGCAGTAGGGCGAGGATGGGCCAGGAATAAATTTCCCATAATAGCTTACGAGAGCTAAGAATGATGGTAACTCTGTTGCATTTCTGGATTGGGGGTTTGCCTCATCGCCCGCACCGTCTCCGCGACTGGGTGTAGTCCGTCCTAATCCACACGATACCCCATGTAACTTTCTTGGTGCAGAAAACGCTTATTCCCCTTGTAAGGCAGACATCAGTCTCAAAAAACCAGCAGAGGACTGCCTCCAGATTGCTCAGGTTCTGCCTTTCTGTGGCTCCGGTGACAAGGACATCGTCCAAGTAGGCCGCCACATGTGATAGCCCTCTCAGGATGTTCTCCATAACGCACTGAAAAACTGCACAAACCACTGATACACAAACAATTTCTCGTGTATTCGTAGAGGCCATGGTGGGTATTAATTCGGAATGCCTGGAATCGGCATCCAGCTCCAGCTGAAGATAGACGTGGCTCATGTCAAGCTTGGAAAAGGAATGACCCCCAGCTAACTTTGTGTATAGGTCTTCTATCCACGGCACTGGGTACCTGTCCAGATGGGAGGTCGTGTTGACAGTCAACTTATAGCCACCGCACAGGTGTACGGTTTTGTCAGGTTGTGGTACCGGGACTACC
Source organism: Scyliorhinus torazame (assembly GCF_047496885.1). Classification (NCBI taxonomy): domain Eukaryota; kingdom Metazoa; phylum Chordata; class Chondrichthyes; order Carcharhiniformes; family Scyliorhinidae; genus Scyliorhinus; species Scyliorhinus torazame. The sequence goes on along the minus strand of NC_092713.1, from coordinate 212,433,304 downwards.
AGCACTGCTCGATCATCAAACTGTACCGGTTGGATGACCCCAAGGCCCTCCACTCAATGGAGTTCATCCTCGACCTTCGCTAACAATGCAGAGCCGATTGATGGGCCTGGAAGTACTTAGGCTGGCCCTCAGGGTCCATGTATAGTTTGGCCAAGCCCCCTTAATTTTGCCGGGCCCTCTGGAAGACTTCAGGGTACTTCCCCAATAAAGTCCTCCGGTGACCATCCGGAAGATCTGTCGCCAGTCCAACCAGAGGTGTTCTGGTCAGTCATGATCCAGCATACGCAGTCCAGGCCCCCACACTATTATTAACGGCAGCCAAACGGACTGCTGCCCATAGGTTTCTGGGGTCATCGTCATGCCCGTTATGGTTAGGAGTTCCCCTGTATAGGTCGTCTCGGTGTCCCACAAACTCAACTGTTGAACTCCAGTCCTGATTCTCTCGAACGTCTGACTCCCAATCACTGAAATTGCGGCCCCTGTGTCCAACTCCATCTCTAATAATAATCTTTATTAGTGTCAAGTAGGCTTACATTAACACTGCAATGAAGTTACTGTGAAAATCCCCTAGTCACCACACTAAGGTGCCTGTCTGGATACACTGAGGGAGAATTCAGAATGTCCAATATACCTAACAAGCATGTCTTTTGGGACTTGTGGGAGGAAACCGGAGCACCAGATGAAACCAACGCAGATACGGGGAGAATGTGCAGGCTCCGCACAGACAGTGACCCATGTCATGATATGCAGACATGCACATAATGAGATACAGACAGGCAGCTAATGAACACAGAGAACAGGACATAACCAATCATCAGGCAGAACACTTGGGGGTGGTTTCCCACTATAAAAGGCACGAGGCACTCACACTCCGCCTCTTTCCACTGGGGACATCTACAGAGTGAGTCAGGGTGTACATATCACATAACACTCCAGCACGTGGCTAAGAGCTAGTCTGGTTCAGTCACACAGAGTAATCACACTTAGGTTAGCAGAGAGTCGGACTCACAGAGAACTGTGCTAACTGTGTGGCAGGTTCAATAAATCAAATTGAACTAACTTCAAGGTCTGGAGTATCTTTCAGTTAAAGTTGCATCCAGTTGCAGCCCGTGTTATCTCAGTGTGCTTAACACGACAACCCAAGCAGGGAATCAAATCTGGGACCCTGGAGCTGTAAAGCAACAGTGCTGACCACTGTGCTACTGTGTAATGGGTGGCCGTTCGCCTGGGCAATAATCCTGATGGAGGCAACTCGTGGAGCACTATGCAATTCAATCGCATACATTCTTTGTCATCAGGCTGTTCTCAGTGGAAGGTCCAGGCCCTGGGTTGGCGTCTCCCTCGGGTAGGGTGTGAGATTGATGGCTGACCTGCGGTTTCTTATCCCTGCGATTTCACCGACCACAAGCACCACACCATCTTCAGTCATCCCCCATTAGTTACAGGCAGCATCCTGCCTGGCTGCAGCGACCCTTGACGAACAAGCCGGGTCCCAATGATTTTCAGGCGAGGGCAGGGTCCCAGAGGCCCCACTCCTGGTGGTCCTACGCTGTTATCCCCATCCCTGACATCCCCTGGAATTCCTAGACTCCCTTCTCTGCATTCTCTGATGAGAGGGGCATCGCAACCGCCTTTTTTAGGTCCAGCAAAGTCTCATCCAGCAATTTCTGCTGAGTCGCCATATTATTTACTTTGCATACAAGGCGGTCCTGTAGCATCTCAGGTCGGGAAGGCCCAACATCGCAACTCTGCCAATTTACACAATCATGGCAAAAACCCAGTAACGGACTCCCCTGGGGACCTCTCGGCCATATTAAATTTGCACAACTCTACTATAATGAAATGAAAAAATGAAATGAAAATCGCTTATTGTCACAAGTAGGCTTCAAATGAAGTTACTGTGAAAAGCCCCTAGTCACCACATTCCGGCGCCTGTTCGGGGAGGCTGGTACGGGAATTGAACCGTGCTGCTGGCCTGCCTTGGTCTGCTTTAAAAGCCAGCGATTTAGCCCAGTGTGCTAAACCAGCCCCTAAATGACTGCTTTGGGTCGTACAGGTTTTCCACCAGCGTCTCTAGCTTTTCAAAGGTCTTGGAGGCTGGGCCGCAGGGTATGTCTGGCTCTTTATGACGCTGAAAGTGGGGGCACAACAGGCTGTCAGAAGAATTATCGTCTGTCAATCATCCCCAACAACAGCGTTCACCTTAAAAAAAGCACAACTGCGCCGCATTCTGAATCCGGTCCTCTACACCCGCATCAAATGCATCGAGTCTGCCAAATGACGGCATTTTCAAAATGGTGCAAACCTTATTCCTTCGAGAAGAGAGATGGATGTGCCCCAAATGAATAGCAGCGTTACTGTAGTTCTGCTTCATCCTTCGTCGGCAATTTAATAGTCACATAGGAGTGCGGAAAGGAGAGTCAAACGAATGGTTTATTACTAAAAGTAAAGTACTTAAAAGTAACAGTCCGTGCAAGTTACATCCTTTTCTTCAACCATTACACGGTCTTGCATTGTGATAATCTCTGGCTCATCCTGAGAAACAGGAAAAAGGGGGACAACGAGTCTTTTAATTTTATACCTCTGTTGAGCTGCCAGGATAAATTTCAGAAAAAATATGGGGAAAATTAATTAAACCAATATTGTATCATTCTCTATATAAAAAGAGTTTAAATTCTAATTTTTTGTAATGATTTCCCCAGGTCTCTGTGGATTTTATTACAGTTCTTAATAATTCGCCATATATTCATGTAGAAGCACTGGCACATTACCAGAGCCAGATTAAACTTTATGTTGATTGACGCCGTGACAGCAGTCACAGATTAAAATAAATGCATTTTAGGCATTAGAGCATAACTTGACTGCACATAACTGAGTCTCGCATTGGACATTTTAAAGTTATTTTATTATTTTTTGTTCAGTTCCAACAAATCCTGAAAGTTGTGTAAGATTCAGGACTCATTAAAATAATTTGGGAATTTTAATCATCAATAATAAATAACAACGAGACTGTCAGAAATAATCTCGGGGCAGTACGATGGCACAAAGGTTAGCACTGCTGCCTCACAGCGCTGAGGACCCGGTTCGATCCCGGCCCTGGGTCACTGTTCGTGTGGAGTTTGCACATTCTCCCCATGTCTGCCTGAGTCTCACCCCCACAACCCAAAAATCTGCAGGGTAGGGGAATTGGCCACATTAAAATTGCCCATTAATTCGAAGAATTAAAGTAAAAAAATAACCTCATTGGCTACTTTTGCAAATAATGTTCCACTATTAGGTTATTTCCACTCTCTTCACAATTTTACAAAGTAGCAAAAAGTAGTGAAATTGTTGTCATGGGATTTGGTCTAAGATTTATGGTGAGGGAGCAGCAAGAGGGCACCTTAGCATAATTTGTAATCATCACCCTTGTTCTCCTGAAGATTCTACCACCTGTATGTGCAACAGCCGCCCTCCAATTGTTCCCCCAAATAGCCATTCATCATGTGTAACATACAAGAACAATCCACCTCACAGTCCAACTGGCATCCCTAACGGACTGATCTAATTTCCTCTTCAAGTATTGTCCTGTTTTAATAATTTACAATGTCTTGTTGCTTCTACTTATTATTAAGGAACCTCTATTGTTTTAGACTGCAAGCATGGGTGGCACGGTAGCACAGTGGCTAGCACTGTCGCTTCACAGCATCGGGGACCCAGGTTCGATTCCCAGGTTGGATCACTGCCTGTGTGGATTCTGCATTTTCCCCTGTGTCTGCGTGACCTTTCTCTGTGTGCTCCGGTTTCCTTCCACAAGTCCCGAAAGACGTAGGGCTGTATTCTCCACTCAACAGTGCGCGGCCGATTGGAGGGCAGGTGGGGGGCCTCATTTGAGTCTGGGTTGTTTTTGTGCGGGCAGTCCGGTCGGGCAAGCGGCCGATCGTGGGCACTATTTCTGTGGTCCAGATCCGGGGTCTGAGTCCGCCACGGAGCACAGCGCTGGAGGCCGCCGCCGTGTGCATGCGTGGCATCTGACCCGGAGGTGTGGGGGGCCGTATCGGCAGCTGGAGCTGCGAGCTCCACGACAGTTCGGTAACAGTTATCATAGAATTTATCATAGAATTTACAGTGCAGAAGGAGGCCATTCGGCCCATCGAGTCTGCACCGGCTCCTGGAAAGAGCACTCTACCCAATGTCAACACCTCCACCCTATCACCACAACCCAGCAACCCCACCCAACACTAAGAGCAATTTTGGACACTAAGGGCAATTTAGCATGGCCAATCCACCTAACCTGCACATCTTTGGACTGTGAGAGGAAACCGGAGCGCCCGGAGGAAACCCACGCACACACGGGGAGGACGTGCGGACTCCGCACAGTTGTCTGCTAGCCCCCTACAAGGCGGTGAATCTGTGGCCTTTTGACGCCAGTTTTCCTGGCGTAAAAGACCACAGTTTTCACAACGGCGTGGGGATATAGTCCCAAAAATGGAGAATCCAGCCCCTGATGTTAGATGAATTGGACATTCTGAATTCTCCCTCTGTGTACCCGAACAGGCACCAGAGTGTGGCGACTAGGGGATTTTCACAGTAACTTCAGTGCAGTGTTAATGTAAGGCTACTTGTGACACTAATAAAGATTATATTATTATTGATTTAGCATCTTGTTATTTTGCACCTTCAAAGATGGCAGAAGTACATACTGAACGTCCCTTTTGTTCCCCAGTAAGAATTTTTTTTCCCCCAAAGAATGTGATTTGGGATTAAATGTTAAAACTGGGTGGCAAAGAACATAAAGGGAGTTAGTTGGATATGTATGTGAAAGGGAAATATTTTGCAGGGTGATGCACTATCAATCACCACAAAGACGAGAGTAGTGGAATAATCGAGGCTTTATTGAGCAAAGATGTTGTGCCTCCTGTAGCTGGAACCAGAATGGCTGCAGCACCGGCGAGCGCACACGTTTATACGCCGCCTACTGGGCGGAGCCAGCAGGCAGGGATTTACCCATGTACCTCTACTATACGGCAGTGCCGTAATACATGTAATACAACTAGTGGTGACTACCACATATCTCCAAGCAATCTTGTCAAAGGCAGCTGAACAACTGAAGCGACTCCATACCCAGCAGAAGCAAGTAACCAATAATTATCAAATAAGGAATGGGGAGGACGCCACCGAGTTTTCTTGCTGAATCCAACAGCTCCATGGAGGTGACTTTGTGGCCAATTTGGTTGGGCATCAGAGAGGCTTCCTGTGAATTTTCTGGCAAGCAACAACTCGGAAATAATGTCTATAGCAAAGAATTTTGTTTCATTCAGGTTACTATACTCTCCTTCTGCTCCCCAAAGGGTCTTCCACATTCGGCCCTCACCTGAGCTGGGGTATTTATATCCCGGCAGACGTTTAAACAGAGGGTTTAACCCCGCCCCCTCATCTGGGTAGATTGTGTTCAGGTGAGGCCGCAGGTACTCTGATGTTGCAGATCCCTGGGCCTCCTGTAGGGTTATAACACTTCCCCTCTGCTCCAAGGGGCCTACTTGCTTTGACTCTCATCAGTTTTGTTTTGATGAAGGGCAGCTCCATTTTGAGGTGCCCTTGCGCTTTCCTTGCTGTGCCAGAGGTGGCCACCTCTCCCGGTGCGGCCACTAGCCTTCCAAATCTCTGGGCCCTCTAATTGGGTTTGCAGCCTCTGGAACCCTCACACCATCCTTCGTTGGATGGGGTTCCTAGAGGCACCACTTAATTGGCCACACTGTGAAGACTGCACAACCAGGTAGGATTCACAGACCATCAGGGACTCGACAACCTTTTGTTACCGATGAAAGAAAATGTTCAAAGGTAGGAAGGTGTGTACCCTCAATGAGTCAGCATAGGCATAATGGATTAATTGGACTCCTTCTGCACGAAGATACTTCAGCTCCAAAATTCATCTCCATTGCAGTCACTGTTTCGGGGCTACAGATGCTAGTTTGGTACCAAAATAGCCTCCATGCAACGTACACATGCTATCCACATGTCCCATGCAAAACATAATTTTGTTGAGGACATTAGTGTGGACATGAGAAGAGCAGGCTAAAATCATCTTCTCTTATTCTTCGGCGATCAATATTTGAGAATGATTGTCCACCTGAGAAACTCTGTTATTGGTCATGGGTTCTGCGGGTTCTTGCATGGCTGCTGCGCCCGATCCAAGAGCTGCATCTTCGACTGCACACTTGGCAGGTGTTTCCTGGAGGTGGGATCAGTCCTTGGGCCGTCGATCGCAGGTAATCCATTCTCAGGCTTCTCCTCCTGCCGCTAAGTGCCTTCGAAGAATTGTGTCCTTTCAACCAAGTAGGCCCCTTCTGAGCAAGAGTCTCCCAAGCGTTGGCATCTATGTGGCATTTCATGAGGTAAGCCTTTGGGGGGTCTTTGAATCGCTTCCTTTGTCCTATTCTTGCGCGGAAGCCTTCTGTTAGCTAGGCAGAGAAGATCTGCTTTGGCAGTCGGGACTCTGAAATCCTAAGCACGTGGCTGGCCCAGCGGAGTTGGTGTCGGATGATCAGGACCTCGATGCTGGTGCTCTTGGCTCCTTCAAGGGCACGGATGCCAAAAAGTATGCAGAATAGGAAGATCATGTTGTTAATCATGTTGATGCCTGCACTGCTATTCTCGATCATGCCACATCAGTTTGCATCCTGTGTTAATTTTGAAGGGCCATTGCATCTTCATGCTGAAGAGGTGTTCATTGAGCTCATCGTGTCTATGATGGCTCTTTGAAAGAGCTATCCTGCTCTTTCCCTGAGGCCCTGAAACCACCATCTCAAACACCACCAGCTGAACATCTGTTTGGTAGGAAGAAGGACTCCCACCCAGTTTGTTGATTGATTTCTAATGATTTTGCCTAATTTTGTATTGCTGCAAGTTTGCTACTGCTCTTTAAAGTTAGTGAACTTTGGCAAGCCAAAATTCCATTGCAATCTTTATCATATCATTGCGCACCTGGTACTTCAGAATTACTACTGATGAAATAAATTATCGAAATGATGCAAATGTATCAGTGGAATAAATGGAAGCAATCATCATCAAAGTTATAAATAAAGGCCAAGAGGGAGTGCACATTGTTTCCCAAAAGTAACAGCAAGATGGTAAATGTTTGCAAAATAATTATTTTAATCAAAGGTCCAGCTGAGATCCACAATTCATCTGCTCCAATACAAAATCTATAAAATCAGTTCTTTGATCACCCTGCCCAGAAGAACAAAGAGATTTACTTTCCTCTATGAGGTGTTATTAGCATGTTCATTTAGTATCATCAATATGGTGTGCAATGTGATAGTTAGAATGAATGTTATAGAATATAACTCGTTCAGCAGAGAAACCTCAGACACTTCAGCTAGCTTGTTACTCAAATGTTTTACCCTGGTGTCTTTCTTTGTGAGATGAACAAAGGATAAATACAAGTGTATGATTCAACCAAATGTATTTACCAAACAGGAAAAAGTTACCCTTCTTAAATTATCCCAAAACAATACTGAATGATCCCAAGATTCTTTTGTTTTATAAATTTAGAGTACCCAATTCATTTTTTCCAATTAAGGGACAATTTAGCATGGCCAATCCACCTACCCTGCACATATTTTGGGTTGTGGGGGCGAAACCCACTCAAACACGGGGAGAATGTTCAAACTCCACACGGGAATCTAAAAATTAAGCATGATTCTATACCGCTGTGAGTTGCGCCTCCGTGTCGGTCCCGCCGGGCAACGGTTCCATTGATGGGGGAGTGGAGCATGGAACCGGCAAAAGCAACTGGCCGAGAACAAAGCCGGGATCGAACTTGGGACCTCGGCGCCGTGAGGCAGCATGGCTAACCCACTGCGCCACCGTGCTGCCCTGATCCCAAGATTCTTAACACTACCCGAGCCAACGGACTCAGTCGAGCTGCAAGTCCGATTCTCTGAGTCTTGATTCCTCAGGGCCTATGGCACAAAGGTGGATCTCGCATGCTGCTTCCTTCTGTCCCTGGTCGGTCATCCAATCTTCTCTGCTGCCTCTGCTAGTCTTCTCTGAGAAGGATCCTGGTGGTCGCTCTTTATACCCCTCTTCTCGTCTTGCCGGAAAGTTACCTGGCCCTCAGCCAACGAGGTCTCGGGACAGGGTCACAACACCTAATGATGTTGCTGATTGCAACTCTGCAAGACATCAGGAACCCAATCCCAAGGATCCATTCCTCGGTGTATTGTTTGCACGTAACCTTACTCCATATATGATATCTCGGTGTCAAAAAGTCAAGCTTTATCTGGGCAACTCCAAACAATCGATCAATATGCATTAGACTGATTATCTCCTGATGTGTTGTTGACAGGGTAGGTCCAGACATGTCCTAGCAGTCTTTCTGTGTTCAGTGTAGTCCATCTTGGCCAAGTTTGAATTCAGCAGGCCCGCCTGGATCTGTTTGTGTTTTAATTTGAAATGTCCAATTCTTACTTTAGAGTGTCCAATTTTATCGGGCCTAACATTCGGGCTGCTGTCCATTTTACCACACTGGTTTTATAAATACAGGACAATGTAACATTTACAATGTAGGAAATGTTGGTACTTACCATGTCCTTGTGTGATATATTCCTTCTGTCTTAAGCCTCATCTTTGTAGAACCAATATTACATTGAACAATGTGGCAGAGAAATTAACATGTTAACCATTAATATATCAGTATGGCATCATTGCAAGGCTAGATAAATGTATCTTTCTCGTCTGAAGGTAGTGTCAAATAAACTGCAGAACAAAGGCTTCTGTATCTTTCAAAATCTTAAAAATATATCATCAACTTTTTAACATTAACATTGATCTTTTCTGTTTCTACATTCTCTTTTTACTTGTAATGTTTGGTTACAATAGTAAAAACTATTTGATAAGCAATTTGCACCTAATTCCAAAGTTCATTTAAGCAATGAAAATTTTAAAATTGATATGTCGATAACGTGAATCAAATTTGAATTTCTTTATAATTTTTTAATGTCCCAACATAAATCAAATAAGGGTGGCTCAGTGGTTATCATTACTGCCTCACAGCGCTAGGGACCCTGGTTCGATTCCGCCCTCAAGTGTCTGTCCATGTGGACATTCTCCTCGTGTCTGCGTGGGTTTCCTTCAGGTGCTCCGGTTTCCTGCCACAGTCCAAAGTTGTGCATGTCAGCTGGATTGGCCAGGCTGAAATGCCGCTGAGTGTCCAAAGGTTAGATGGTGTTATGGAAATAGGGCTGGGAATTGGGCCTGGGTACGGTGCTTTTTCAGAAGGTCGGTGCAGACTCGATGGGAGAAATGGCCTCCTTCTACACTGTAGGGACTCTCAGTTTATATTCAAGAGAAAAAATAGGCATGGATTCTCTGCCTCATGACGCCTGCAAAGTGGACCGCGATCAGATGGAGAATTGGGCGTCCGGCCAAAACCGAGGTCCACGCTGGGCACTGAACCGACTGCTATGCTCCAGCTCCCCCGCTGGCAGCGGCATCGGGGTCCACCCCCGCGCACCAATGGGAGGATGATAATGGATGCAAAAGGGTCCTAATGACCAGGGGCTGGTTTAGCACAGGGCTAAATAGCTGGCTTTTAAAGCAGACCAAGGCAGGCCAGCAGCACGGTTCAATTCCCGTGCCAGCCTCCCCGAACAGGCACCGGAATGTGGCGACTAGGGGCTTTTCACAGTAACTTCATTTGAAGCCTACTTGTGACAATAAGCGATTTTCATTTCATTTCATTTGCATCCACTGGCCTGACCAGAATCTCCAGGTTGTCGCGATTCCCCCGTCCTCTGGGCTGAGAATCACCGGGGCAGGGATCATTACTGCTATCTACCAGCATGGCCCTGGCATGGTGGACCTTGCCCTTAAGGGAGTTTGCCCCAAAGTCCACCCGAGGGCCACCCTCACTCCCAAAATGCACGTCTTGCCCACCCCTCCCCTACCCCCACTTTCAAGAGAGTTAAGTAGATGATGTTTGTAAATATTGTGGTTCCAGCACTTGAGAGTGATTCATTCATGAAAGGAGATGAATGACGCAAGGTTAACAGCTATGTTTGTCGAAGCTGTCAATCACAGTCCACTGAGAGAAATGAATGAACAGTTTGCACCTTAAGGATCTGAGGGGTTTAAACACAGGTCACTATTTTCTCTTTCCAGGAATGGACATGTGGTGCTTCCTCTGTCTGAGCCTGCAGGTGTATGCCCAGGTGAGTGTCACAATAGTAGTTTCTTCACTGCCCCTTGCTGGACTGCCCTACAGCTTCCAGACAGGGGTCTCTTTTCTGGGTGTCTGTGAGGGGTTGCTTTAGTTAAGGGGCCTCTAGAGGGTCCCATTAGTTAGGTGGTCTCTGGGCACGTCCCTTTAGTTGGAGGGTGCCTGGGGAGGGGGTCCAACTATCCAGGGGATGTCTATGGTGGGGTCTCACTACAGGGGGTCTCAGGGGGTACCGTTATTTAAGAGGGCTTCTGTGGGTGGTCCCTATATCCAGGGGCTCTCTGGGGGGGGGGGGGGGGGGGGGTGCAAGTTGGGTTGCTACCTTACTAGGGGGAAGGGGGGTCCCAGGAAATCTGGATTCTGAGTCATGATGCATGGGGTGGGGGGGAATGGTCGGCTGATCCGTGATGCAGGAGGGTGAGGGCTGAGCTACCATGCAGGCTGTTGGAGGCTGCTATGCAATAGGGAGAGGGGGGTAGCCAGCCGCGGGACCTCACTATTGGGCTGCCAATCAAAATAGTGGCCTGTTTGCAGGGTTCCCTCAGGAATCTCGTGCATTCCTCGCATAGCATATATTTGCATGGCAAGAGATACTGGGCTGGATTATCTGATTCTGAGGCTATGTCCGAAGCATGTGCCTAGTCTTACGATGACGCCCCCGCACCGATGCTCCGGCCTGTGGGGGGCTTGCAACCGCGCCATGTAAAACCCCCGGCGTTCCCGACAGAAATGGCCGGAAAACTGCTGGGTCCGTGGCTGTGCATGTGCACGGCGGCGACCTCCAGCAGTCGCGCCGTACAACATGGCGCCGGTTGCGCACGGACCTGACCTGTCAGATGATGGCCCTCTGTAACCGCTCTCGCCACCTCCGGACCACCCCCCACCAGTCCCTCCAACCCCCATCAAAGCATCCCCGCCAGCCGAATGGCTCATCCCCCACTGTGGCGGCGCTGGACGCAGTCCACAGCCGCCACGCGAGGTTGACGAAACCTCAGACCAGAAGTGATCCGCACTGTCGGGAAGTCGGCCCATCGGGGGCGGAGCTTCGGGGAGGACCTTCAGGTGATGTCCTGAGGCCGTCCCAACTGCGTGCGGCGTACTCACCGATGACGCCATTTTGGAGGGCGTGGAGCATCCGAAAACAGCCGTAGCCCCTGATTTCGCTGTCAAAAGGGATTCTTTGCCCAATTGCCAAATGCGATTTTGTCGTCGGCAATCGGAGAATCCCGCCCAATGAATTGCTTCTTGATTCACGCTCGCATAGAATCCCGGCCCAGGTGAATCATTAAAATACACATTTTTTAATCTATCATATCCCCTTGATTGGAATGACATCATTAATGACGGGAAGCAAAAGTATCAAATGAGAATTTCGAACTGATCTGCAAAGTGGTATAGTGAGAGAAGTTCTAAGTACAAACCAGTGAACTAGTAAAAGAAATTATGTGATCTCCACCTTGTGAATTTTTGCTGCAGAGAAGAATTATGATTGCAATGAGAAATGATGGAAAATAAATCACACAGATGTGCTCAGCAGCAGTGAGTTACGATGACTGTGCTGGAGTTATCCAATTTGCCTTTAACCACTGTTTTGAAATGATATATTTTATTCCCCTCTGTAACCTCACTGTGCTACAATCAAAAATTCACATGGTCTTTGCCTCAGATTGGTTCTTTCTTAGTATCTGATACTGGCGGAACTCCTTACCCTGTTTAAGCTTTGCTTCTTTCTACAATCTGCATGGCTTTAAAAACAAACTCCAGCATCACTTAATCGCTATCCTGGGGCGAAATTCTCCGGAAACGGCGCGATGTCCGCCGACTGGCGCCCAAAACGGCGCAAATCAGATGGGCATCGCGCCACCCCAAAGGTGCGGAATGCTCCGCATCTTTGGGGGCCGAGCCCCAACATTGAGGGGCTAGGTCGGCGCCGGACGGATTTCCGCCCCGCCAGCTGGCGGAAACCGCCTTTGTTGCCCCGCCAGCTGGCGCGGAAATGACATCTCCGGGCGGCGCATGCGCGGGAGCGTCATCGGCCGCTGACAGCATTCCCGCACATGCGCAGTGGAGGGAGTCTGTTCCATGGAGACCGTGGCGGAGGCGGAAGGGAAAGAGTGCCCCCACGGCACAGGCCCGCCCGCGGATCGGTGGGCCCCGATCGCGGGCCAGGCCACCGTGGGGGCACCCCCCGAGGCCAGATCGCCCCGCGCCCCCCCCAGGACCCTGGAGCCCGCCCGCACCGCCTTGTCCCGCCGCTAAGGTAGGTGGTTTAATTTACGCCGGCAGGACAGGCATTTTAGCGGCGGGACTTCGGCCCATCCGGGCCGGAGAATCGAGAGGGGGGCCCGCCAACCGGCGCGGCACGATTCCCGCCCCCGCCGAATATCCGGTGCCGGAGACTTCGGCAACCGGCAGGGGCGGGATTCACGCCAGCCCTCGGCGATTCTCCGACCCGGCGGGGGATGTAGAATCTCGCCCCTGATCTTTCTAATTTTCTATCTCTTGTCAAATTTGCTGAGACTCTCAGTATGATGCCATTTTGATATCAACCACCCAGGCTTTACAGCAACATATTTTTTCGAACAGATTTTTCTGGGCCAATTCAGCCTGAGAGACAGAACTGTTCAGAATTTAGCTGTGGTAGATTTTACATTATGGCTTCAGTCTTTTCTCTTTTTCTTTTCCTTTGGTCATCCTTGATAAATCATTCTGACCACATATGTCCCTATGTATTTTCCATTAAGTGGCTTCTTAAGCCTGTATCTCTGTAGAAGAGTCAATATGCTGATCTTGCTTGTTTTCCACGCTATCCTTTCCACCCAATCTGCTCATTTGACTCTGTCACTTACCCTGTGCAGGCACCCGAGCTGGCTATTTACAGCACCCAGGACACCAATTTTTGTGCACCTCACCATGTCCCTGGCTTCTTTTGCTCCCTGCAACTTTTAAAAACATCCCTACCGTATGTTCAGCTTTCCCTCCTTCTGTCTATTTCCCTGTGGATTACCGACATTCTTTATTTTCCTTGATGTAAGAGTGTGTGAAGGTACATCTGCAGGAAAGTTGTACCTCTCTATTTGTGCAGCTGCAGGGTCCAGCTCCTCGGAACGATCCAAAAATGAAGATAGGTGATATTTACGATAATCATATGTATAGAATCGCTACAGTGCAGAAGGAGGCCATTCGGCCCATCGAGTCCACGCCGACATGGGGGCACTTCGTTAATTGGCCGCAAGGCGAGTTTGTCATCCAGTTGAGGACAGTGAGTGGGTTCACAAAGCTGGTGGGCCAGTCAGACACATTCCAACTTGAAAGGAACAGCAGGCTGCAAAGGTAGGTACAACAGAGGACATTTCAAAATGAGGAGCCCACTCTCCAGCTTTAGCAGCCAGACCACTGCTATTGATGGGTAGGGGGTGGGGTGCGAGGGGAAAGAAGGGATTCTTCGCAGAGTATCTTGCGTCTGCTCTTGCATCAAGGCAGATATGGAGGGTCTCTAGGTTTTTCTGGAGTGCTGACTCATTGTGAGGCCCCTTCTCGGCAATTAAACCGGCCTCCAGACCGGCTAACCTGCAGGCTCACTGAAAAATTATAGTCGGTCTCCTTTAATTGATTTTAACTGGCTCTTGATGAATTGTGTTGTCTACCCATCACAGGTGAGCTGGTAGCCCTGATCCTGCCGATGCAAAAAGAGGAGGAATGAAGCCAAGGAATTGGCACGTGGGCCAGTGGGGCCCTGGCCACGGCAGAAGTTAAAACTTCAGCCCCAATGAGTGTCATGCATTGAAACATCACTGATTTACAGTTTCATGGTGGCTGAGGGCAGAGACACAGCAAGACATTCAGTATCATAGGATAGAAAATACAGATAATCTTCAATGAAATGGTTTCACTTGGCAGCAAAACAACCCAAAGTTGCTAAATATAATGGCATGTTTCCAGGGGTTCTGCTAAAATGGTTCCTCGTGAAATACTGACCTATTTTTGAAGATGGTGGTAAGGTTTACTGTGTATTTACAATATATGTCCCCAATGTCAGATATGAATGACTTCTTCTTTTGTGTCATGCAACTTTTAACATTCACTCTATTATGTTCTGCTTTCCCTCCATTGGTCTAATTCCATGTGGATTACCCACATTCCTTACTTTCCTCCATGCAAATAAATTATTTTCCCTACAAAAAATAGAATCCTGTAAGTATACTCAGTCTGCAGGTGTTGATGAGGGTGGTTTTAAATTCCTTATTAAGATACCATTTAAATATCATCTATCTGACATGGGTGTAATGTCCAAATGAAGGATAAATATTTCAACTAACTTTAGCTTGTGCTGCACTTAAACATAAAGACTAGATGGCATTGAAATCACCCCTGTTTTCAAATAGCTCCATGGCTTAACCCTGCTCTGGGCGGTATTCTCTGATCCTGAGGGTAAGTGTTGACGCCGTTGTAAACGCTGTCGCGTTTCGCAACGGCATCAACACGGCCTCAGGAGCAGAAATTCTGACCCCTACAGGGGGCCAGCACGGCACTGGAGTGACCCATGCCGCTCCAGCTGCCGATCCCGGCATCAGATGGGCGACGCGGGATCTGCTCATGCGCAGTGGGATCGGCGCCAACGCATGCATGCGCAGTGGGACCGGCGCGATTGCCGCACATGCGCGGTGGCTCTCTTCTCTGTGCCGGCCCCGACGCAACATTGCGTAGGGCTACAGGGGCCGGGCCCCCAGCCCGAGAGGCCGACCCGCCGATCAGTAGGACCCAATTGCGGGCCACAGCGGAGGCCCCCCCCTGGGGTCGGGCCCCCCTCCCTCCCCACCAGGCCACCCCCAGATGCATCCTCGCCGAGGTCGAGCCGAGTAAGAGCAGGTGTGGACGGCGCCGGCGGGACTCGGCTTTTTTAGCGTGGCCGCTCGGGCCATCCCGGGCCAAGAATCGCCGGGGGGGGGGGGGCGCCGTAGAGCGGCCCCCAACCGGCGCTGCGCCAACCGTGCCGGCGCCATTGGCGGCGATTCTCCACGCTCTTGAGAATCGTCGGACCAGCGTCGGGGCGGCGTGGCGCGATTCGCGCAGGTCCCGGCCATTCTCCGGCCGGGCCCCGGGGTGAGAGAATCCCGGCCACTGTTTTTGGAATCTTTTCTTCTGGAATATCTGCCCCCCTTGAAATCTGGCCTCTTCTACCTCCTCTATTTTAAACACGCCACCATTGGCTTCATGCTTCCAACGACCTAGACTCTAAGGTCTGGTATTCGCTTCCTAGGAGAGGATGTACTGCCACTGGACTAGTAATCCAGAGTATTACCAAGGGGACTAGAGTTCAAATCGGCAGAGGGTGGAATTTGAATTCAATTAAAATCCAGAATTAAAAGTCTAATGATGACCATGAAACTAATGTCCTCACCTGGTCTGGCCTACATAAGACTCCAGATCCACAGCAATGTTGTTTCCAAAGCACACTTTTGTTCCAGTGCCAAAACACCAAAGGCTGAATACTCCGTTTCCCAGCCACGTATTTCTCATAGCGCGCCATACGCTGGCAGCGGGATTCTCTGTTCCTGCCGATGTCAATGGGATTTCACATTGAAGATACCTCACGCCACCAGAAAATCTGCGGGCAGGAATGCGCTGCCAGTGAAACAGCGAATCCCAACAGCAGGGGAATTCTGGCTCAATTTCCCAATCAATGTATCAAACCACCTGATTAGCTAAATGTTATCTACTGCACAAAATGTTATCTTCAGCCACCTGAAGGTGAGAGCACAAGCGATGTGCATGAAAAGCTTTTCTTCATTCCACACTGCTTGTGTTTTGCCTGACTGCTGAATGAATGGTTAAACAGCCTGTGACATTAATATTAGAAAATACTTGTTTTATTTATCTGGACCTATTAAAAATACTGCTCCAAACATAATCCTTGTTCAGCACAGGATTCCTTGCCAAATGTTTTTGCATTTGTCAAGCTTTAACTGCACTTTAATGCTAAACAGTACAGCTGAGTCAGTGGAATTACACTGTGGGTGATCAAGCTGTTATCTAGAAAGAAGTCAAGGTTGGATTTAAGCTTAAAGCATTAGCATTCTACAGTTAATAATTTGCAATATTCCTTATCTACATTGGTTTCTGTGCGGCTCATTCCATCAGCACACCCTGCGGGGGTGAGTTGCTGGGGCCAGAGTTCTAGCGCATTGATCCTGCAAATACCCTAAAATCACAAAACCTGCACCAAGTGGGAGACACTGTCAGTTTTGAGCAACACAGGAATCAGACAATTAGTGTTAAAAGTAAGAATGGTTTTAAGAAGAATCTGGGACAATTTGCTTTTTATTACGTATGATAACATTTTATAACTATTTATTAATTGAACTACAACAATTTAGATTCTGTATTTCAAATCCCAAAAGCTGCCATCTTATTTCAGTACCGTACTGACTGAACTCTTCAGAATCCCTCAGCCGAGAAATGACACAATTCATTCGACACTGGCAGCAAGTTCCCAGTAAACTTCGGAAGAAAATCATAATATGCCCAGATTCTGTGGTCAGCGGCAAACACTTACACCTGTGCACAGAACTTCTATCGCATTTTGCACTGGAATTTGTGGTGATTAGAAATCTATTATGGCACAGCACCCTCTACAGGGGAGTTGAGATCTGTGTGAACAAGGCAAGCAATTGTGTATCTTCTCAACCGATCAGTTTGGAGAAGCTTTGGTATGACGCAGGGCTGGAATTTTGTGAAGGAGACAGGTATCAGGACTCGGGAAAGTTCCTGACTCCACACATTTGTCTCCATTATGGAACTCCTTAACCCTAATATTTTAGTTCCAGGAAGATGGGAGCAGTATGCAGCCAGGCTCAAGGCAGTAGGTATAGACCACCAGGCTGGAATGTCCACCTCCCTTTACTGGGACATTGGTCTAGGTGCAATGATGAATGTCAAGCCCTCCATACCCTCTTATACCCCCTCCAGGCCCCTTCATATCCTAATCTCTCTTTCAATGCCCCCCCATGTGACCGCCATACCCAATATTACAGTATACACCATTTGCAGAGCAATTTGCAAACCTGGCAAGACTTTAAAATAATCCTGAAACTGACATAATAAGAAATTGTATCAAGAAAAGCAGGTTAAACAGATGGCCTCTTTATGAATGCTTGGTTGATCTCCAAGAATGGCCAAAGCACTGCAATCACAACAGGCATTATTTATACAGCTGCAGAGGGAAGGGAAAGCTTTGTTTGATTGTAATAACCTGCTCTTTCATTAGGGTTTCTCCATGGTGCATGCCGTGAAGTACATCTACTTCAGAAGGGGCCAAACTCCATTAACATTGCTAGGGGGTGTGGGGCTCCGGATTGGTGCAGCATGCAGGCTGGCAGTCCGCACTCAAATCCAATGCCAGAGAAATTTTTGGGGAACAGAAAGAGGAGCAGGCATCCCAGAATCAGGTTCTGCATACGCATTTTTAAAGAGCTTCTGAGTCTGCACGATTTAACAAAAATTCCTGCCACGGAATCGAAAATCAAGAAGTGAAATTTAAAATAGCTAATTCAATGCCAAATCAAGTAAGTAGAGTGAAATTGGGAAAGAAAGATGGGATAAGGGGCGAGAGAGCGTTTTAAAAAATCTGGTTTCAAAAAGCTGTTTTAAAATATTATTTACATTTTTTTCAAAATCTCCAACAATAATTAAAATATAATGGAATGAGATGCTACACAAAAGTTAATATCCAGTGCAAGAGAGGTTGTTAGGCAGTAATTAAGACATAACACACTGCTAAAAATGTACTTATACTAGAATGGATACAAAATATATGCAGAAGAATTTCATGCTGTTGCTTTTTGTTATGATCCCAGTTGATATTATAACTGAATGGGAAAATCCCAGATTGGAACCCTGGCTCAAAATACCATAACATTTATGTTTCTTTATAAAACGTGAAGGAACAGTCACAGGATTGCTAGTTAGTTTTATCAATTAGAAACAAAAGTATTAATCATTTAAAAATTGGATTACGATACCATACACCTTTACTCCTCTCTTATTTTAGCAATTACATAAGGTTTTGGATTAATAGGGATTACAAAGTATATCTTGATCTACAGTGGTTTCATTAACACAATGTCCCTTTTAAGTACACAAAATGTCTTTGGGAAAATATACTCTCCACGCTGAACCCCAGGTAAATATTTGTGGATATTTTCTCAGAATCCCTCCAGATGACTGTCACATGAGAGTTTCCAAACTCCACTCCCAAAAACATATTTTGAAATCTTCTCTCATAATTATGCATTCCCTTAATGGTATGCATTGGGAAATCCAGACCATGTTTTCTATTTTACACTTTTAAACAAAGCTTCTGCTCCACTTTTAACAGTGAATCCAGTCCAGGATTTTACACCAACCCATTTAAGATTTCTTTGTCTTGAAGGTTTTTCTACAAACTCAAGGTCCAGCCACCAATTTTCACAATTATTTAAAATAATGGGCGAAATTCTCCTACCCGCCCCGCCACATTTCTGCACTGACCGGCCGGCGGGAGTCTCCGTAACACCGGCCGGTCAATGGGGTTTCCCATTGTGGGGCAGCCCCATGCCGTCGGGAAACACCCCGGTGCCGGCAGAACGGAGACTCCCGCCGGCGGAGAATGACGCCCAATGTCTCCCAAACTTTAATAATTTCTCACAAATATTAGCACAACTACAAATATTTTTCTGGCCTCTCATGATCCAATGCCTTTCCAATGTTTTGTGACTTTACTGATCCATAATAGGTTCTGGTTCCCCATTTTCTCTGTTCTATTAACTCCAGACTTCTTGAAAACTTCTCTTCATTTCTCTAGTTTCCCTAACTAGCTGGACTTCCGATTTCCGGCTTCTGTTTACTTCACCATACCTCCATGGTATGGCTTTTCTTCTAGCAAAGCTGATAGAGATGTCCCCTCTCTAGACTTCCAAACCAATTGTCCACAAATTCAGCCAAACCTAAAACGTAAAAGCTTCTCTACCTTACAAGGCTTCAGTTGCTAAGCAATGCCCGCAATCTCTGCTGGCCTATTTATTCTTCATGCCTTATCCTTCTCTAAGTGCAATTGAAACACAGTTGGTACTTCCAATACAAGTATAAATCCTGTAAAAACAACTTATTTTCCTAACAGCGCATATGAATGGTAAGTTTGTCAGAAAGATATGGTATAGCACAGTTTATGCAGGGGAAGCATGACTCAGACAAACACTTCTTGGTTTGTGCACGTAACTGCGCTTGCGCAGTCACCAGAAGTTGTTGTTTCATTTACTCTTTAATAATGGTAAATGTTGGTACCATAACACCCGGGCCATTGGATATTGTGTTAGGGAGTCAAAGCTGCAGTCCTTTGAGCTACTATTCTGTTCAAGGCATTTATTTTGTTGAAAGGAGCAGTTTAAAGGTGATCATTTTTGCCCTAAAGAATACAATGCAACTGTAGCTATGTATCGCCTAGTGGGCGATTTGTTCTAACATTATACACAGTTGGGTATATGTATTGATCCTGTTCTCCCATTAGAGAGTTGCACTCAAAGAAGCTCAGGTCAAAAAGTCACCACAACAAAGAACAATACAGCACAGGAACAGGCCCTTCGGCCCTCCAAGCCTGCGCTGATCACGAGTCCCATCTAGACCAACCGCCTGTATTCTTCTATACCCCGTCTGTTCGTGTGCCTATCCAGATAAGTCTTCAAGGTCGCCAACGTATCTGCCTCAACCTCACTTGGCAGTGCATTCCAGGCCACCACCACCCTCTGTGTAAAAAACTTGCCCCCCGCATCTCCACTGAACCTGTCACCCGGGTCTCACCTTGAACTTGTGCCCCTTGTAATTTTCCCTTCATTCTAACCTGACACTGCCTACTTGTATGGCACTTCATCCTTGGTAATAGCTGCCTAAAGATTGAGATACCTTTTCATACAACCAAGTAGCTTTCTAAATGTTTCCTTCTGTGTGATGTCCCCACTTTGTTGTTCCCATCTCTGAAATTTGATAAGCATACAATTTTTGTCTCCTACAGGATATCTGGGCCGGGATTCTCCCCTACCTGGCGGGGTGGGGGGTCCCGGCGGGATGGAGTGACGGGAACCACTCTGGCGTCGGGCCGCCCCAAAGGTGCGGATTTCTCCGCACCTTTAGGGGCCAAGCCTTCACCTTGAGGGGCTAGGCCCGCGCCGGAGTGGTTGGCGTGCCGCCGGCCGGCAGGAAAGGCTTTTGGCGTCACGCCAGCCAGGGCCGAGGGACTGCGCCGGGCGGCGGAAGTCCGTGCATGCGCGGGAGTGCAGCGGCTGCTGACGGCATCCCCGCGCATGCGCAGGGGGGGTGTCACTTCCGCATCGGCCATCGTGGAGGCTGTGGCCGAGGCGGAAGGAAAAGAGTGCCCCCACGGCACAGGCCCACCCGCGGATCGGTGGGCCCCGATTGCCGGCCAGGCCACCGTGGGGGCACCCCCCGGGGCTAGATCGTCCCGCCCCCACCCCCCCAAGACCCTGGAGCTTGCCCGTGCCACCAGTCCCGCCGGGAAGATAGGTGGCTTCATTCACGCCGGCGGGACTGGCATGACAGCAGCGGGACTTTGGCCCATCGCGGGCCGGAGAATCCCTGGGGGGGGGGGGCGCCGACCGGCGCGGCGCGATTCCGCCCCCGCCGAATTTTCGGTGCCGGAGAATTCGGCGGCCGGCGGGGGTGGGACCCCCCGCCACCCCCCGCCGAGAATCCCACCCCTGATCTTTAGAGCTAATGGAATTTGCACTTGGAGCAGCGAATCATTACAGAAATGAGACTGGACAAGAAAATTACATGGTATTAGAATTTGCGACGACAGCATGTCTTAAAACAATGCAAATTAAATAGGACATTTTTACACCTGAGGATGAAAATTGCCCCCATGTTTTTTCTTGTACAGAATGAAAAAGTGTATTCCTGAACATGCTATCACCAACACCCATCCTTTGTTTTTATAACTTGTGAGTATACCTGATTCTCGACATCCTTCATTCATTAAGTTCACCGAGTGAATGTTTATCTCGCATGGAAAAATCAAATTAATTCACGTCATGTGAACAAGTCGAATGCATTAAATTCTGACAATCCTTCCTTTCTTTTTTTAAATAAATTTAGAATACCCAATTATTTTTTCCCAATTAAGGGGCAATTTAGTGCGGCCAATCCATCTAACCTGCACATAATAATAATCTTTATTGTCACAAGTAGGCTTACATTTAACACTGCAATGAAGTTACTGTGAAAATCCCCTAGTTGCCACAATCCGGCGGCTGTTCGGGTACACAGAGCGAGAATTCAGAACGTCCAAATTACCGAACAGCACGTCGTTCGAGACAGTGACCAAGCCGGGAATCGAACCTGGGACCCTGGAGCTGTGAAGCAACAGTGCTAACCACTGTGCTACCGTGACATCTTTGGGTTGTGAGGGTGAAACCCACGCAGAATCGGGGCAATGTGCAAACTCCGCACACTTTCCTTTCTTAAAGGAAACAAATCTTTACATGAGTGAGAGCAACATTTTGTGGGCAGTTTCTTTACTTGTATTGAACGCAGCTACCATGTGAGGAATTACTTAATATAGCGTGAACTACAATGGTGCAAGCAGACAACTCTCCAGCATCGTCTCAAAGGCAATTACGGATGGACAATGAATGCTGGTCTGACCAGTGAAGGCCACATCCCATGAATGAGAAAGAAAAGAATTACAGGAGTAGAGAGATCATCTACCCACAGGAGTCCCTCTGACAGACACTGAGAAAACAGCAAGAACAGATAGCCATTTCAGTCAATATAAGCAATGTAGCTCTGAGAGCAATGATGGAGTTCAGAAAGGGGTTTAATGGCTTCACTCGAGTGATCAAAGTTAGTGAATGCATTTTCAAGCACCACATTCTCACAATAAACCATTAGCCTCACACACTGCTCCATTCACCATGCTTCCTTCATCATCTACCAAAATTCTTTATCCAACATTTAATGTTCATCGTTTCACAAACAGACTTAATACTACTACAAAGTTCGCACCAACATCTCTCAGATTGCAAGCACTGCCAGCTATTTAACAACCCAACAGATTGCACCAGACTCACTGACATACTTCTTTCTCTCTTGCAGGAAAAGGTGGTGCACAGTGACAGGCAGCAGCACCTAAGCAATGGGGGACAGGCACAGTTACATACCTTCAGCCCTCCAGAGGAGTTAGCACTGGTCATCACTGAAATGGCCACAAGTATTGATCAGCTGCAGGGCTAAAACCATCAAAGATAACTGTCATTCTTATCATAACTATTCCACTTTCACTCATCCAGCTTTCCTCTCATCCCACAATGTTTTCGGATTTACAAGTTACAGGATGGGGTATTATGCAATTCTTGCTTTCTGCACCTTCCCTGAACACAACCCCAACCTTGTGCCTTTTCCTCACGGATATGCAAGAATTTATACCTGGTCAAGCTATGATGCTGGACCAAGAAGTGCAAAAGGACTAGGATTCTGACAATGAAGGAACATCAACATTCAGCCTCACCCTGACAACCACTAACTCGGATACTGGTGATGCACCAACATTAGAACATACCCTAGAGATGAGATCCATTCATGGTGAGTCATTTGGCATGAGTGCTTGCAATCAGAGCTGGCTGATGAGTTTCCTGGAGGATAAAGTTGCACGTGACTCAAATGAGGACTTCGACACGGCGGAACACAGAAATAGGTTTGATGTGCATGCACAACAGCATGTGACTAACACAGCATTCTTGTACCCACAATGCTGAAATAAAAGCCCCCAAAAACATTGATTAAAAAAAATTATGTACTCTTCGATACAAAAATCAACTAATCATCCTTTTCATTTTCTATCTCTGGGTGCTTTTATCTGCTCTGGTGCACCTACCAATGACATCCCAGTGACTACTGGGATGTAGTCCCAGTAGTGGGCAAGTAGTGGGCAACTTTATGAGTTGCAAACCCCCAACTGTGATGTAACATCTAATCACCAATGTCTCCGCTTTAGAATCAACCCAATGTCTGAGCACTGCAGTGGAAGTTTGGATAGCTTAAAAAAATAAATTTAGAGTGCCCAATTATTGTTTTCTAATTAAGGGACAATTTAGTGTGGGCAATCTACCTACCCTGCACATCTTTTGGTTGTGGGGGTGAGACCCAGGCAGACACAGGGAGAATATGCAAACTCCACACGGACAGTACCCGGGTCCTCAGCGCCTTGAAGAAGCAGTGCTAACCACTGAGCCACCGTGCCGCCCCTTGAAGTTTGTATCATTTTCTGCCACCATGGCTATGGCGACCAGTGTTCAAAGAGGCATGCAGAACATCAGAGCTATCCAGAAAACTGTCCTCCAACAGATTAGTAAGATTACTGATAAAATGCCCCAATGAGAATGGCTCCCACAACTGTCAGCCTGCCAGCGCCCATGCTTGCCAACCAGACAATCCATACTGCCTTCCATGTTGATGTGGTACAGTCTGAAGTTGGGCTTTTTAATTTGCTGCTCAAGATTATCGTTCAAGGTCATGTGCAGCTCCCCCACTTGTGGTGTTGGGTGTTCTAACACACAGAAGAGCCAACACAGTTGCATATGGTACAACACTTGTTTATTTAAACTTGCTATTTACAACTTGGTCTTTGCACTCTGCACGTGGGGGGCTCCCTGCTTGTGGTGTTTCAACAGCTCTTTCATGCTTCCTTCTCCCCAGACCTACTGACCTCCAGGTGTCGTGCTCGTGCTTTTTATGTGGTTGGTGTTCTTGTCTGTGATTGGTTGTGGTGTTGTGTACTCTGATTTGCCTGTTAGTGTGTCCATCATGATGTGTGTGTTTGAATATCATGACATCCCCCCTTTTTACAAAGATATGTGCCTACGTGGTAATAAATATGATCGTGACGTGAGTGCATCTAAGAGTGTGTGTGTGTCGTGTGCAGCATGTGTCTATGACGGAACTATGTACATGGGGCGATGTCGAGTGCGTCACATGAATCCAGTTGTACCATAACATAACAGAAATGCGAACGAGAGAAGAAGAAAAAAAATTTTGAACAGTTGTCCAGTCAGACGACATCTGGAACGATAAACAACAACAGGTTATCATGTAAAATTGTCCAACTTATTAAACATATGAACTGTATTATAAGTCCATTCTAATGGGTTTGCGACGAATTCGGGTTGACCGCCTTAAGGGTGGATCAAGAACCACCGGCTGCTGTGCAGGCATGGCCATGGGTGGCGATGGAAAGGGCGTGATGTGCGGCAGCTCCACAAAGTCATCCTCGGAAGCCTGTTGAGGATCTGGCGTGTTGTGTGGCTGTGAACGTGGAAGTCGGCGAAGGGCGCGCCGATTGCGGCGACGCACGGAACCATCCGGCATGCGAACCAGGAACGAGCGGGGAGCCACTTGTCGGAGGACTTCGGCCGGTGCTGACCAGCCACCATACGGTTGATGGACGCGTACTTTGTCTCCGGAGGACAGGGGGGGCAGGTCCGTCGCTCGTGTGTCGTACCGACCTTTCTGGCGATCACGCTGCAGTTGCATGTCCCGAAGAACCGCCTCATGGTCTGTTGTCGGTGCCAGGACGGAAGGTACCGTCGTCCTGAGGGAGCGACCCATTAGTAGCTGCGCTGGCGAGAGGCCCGTGGATAACGGGGCCGATCGATAGGCCAGCAAGGCAAGGTTAAAGTCCGATCCGGCATCAGCCGCCTTGCACAGGAGCCGCTTTGCGATGTGGACACCCTTTTCAGCCTTCCCGTTCGATTGTGGATGCAGAGGGCTGGATGTCACATGAGTGAAACCATATGCTGCGGCAAAGGACGACCATTCACGGCTGGCAAAACAAGGTCCATTGTCTGACATGACAGTCCTTGGAATGCCATGGCGAGCAAACGTTTCCTTGCAGGCCCCAATGACTGCGGACGACGTCAGATCATGGAGAGGCATGACTTCCGGGTAGTTTGAGAAGTAGTCTATAATAACAATGTAATCTCTGCCGAGCGCGTGAAATAGGTCAACACCCACCTTCGCCCAGGGGGACGTCACCATCTCGTGTGGTAGAAGTGTTTCCGGAGGTTGCGCCGGCTGAAACCTCTGACAGGTTGTGCAGTTGAGCACCATGTTGGCTATGTCTTCATTAATACCCGGCCAATATACCGCCGCCCGGGCCCTTCGTCTGCATTTTTCGACACCCAAGTGGCCTTCGTGTAGTTGACGAAGAATCATCTGGCGCACACTGTGTGGAATGACGATCCTATGCGATTTCATAAGGACCCCGTCTATATTGGTGAGATCATCTCGCACATTGTAAAACTGGGGGCACTGCCCTTTTAGCCACCCTTCCGTCATGTGGCGCATCACTCGCTGCAGCAGAGGGTCAGTCGCCGTCTCTGCGCGTATGTGGGCCAGACAAGGATCATCAGCTGGCATATTTGCTGCTGTCAGAGTCACGTGTGCCTCAATTTGACGCACGAACCCCTCCGCATCTGGTGGTGTGCTCACTGCTCGGGAAAGAGTGTCCGCCACTATGAGTTCCTTCCCCGGAGTGTAGATCAGTTCAAAATCGTACCTCCTGAGTTTGAGTAAGATGCGCTGGAGGCGAGGAGTCATGTCGTTCAGGTCTTTGTTAATGATGTTGACCAGGGGGCGGTGGTCAGTTTCGACCGTGAATCGTGGCAGGCCATACACATAGTCGTGGAACTTGTCCAGTCCAGTTAACAAGCCCAGGCATTCTTTTTCGATTTGCGCGTAGCGCTGTTCGGTAGGGGTCATGGCTCGTGAGGCATACGCAACCGGGGCCCATGATGACGTGCTGTCTTTTTGCAGGAGTACCGCTCCAATACCAGATTGGCTGGCGTCTGTTGAGATCTTTGTAGGGCGAGTCGCGTCAAAGAAGGCCAGCACTGGTGCCGTGACCAGTTTGTGCTTGAGCTCCTCCCATTCCTGCTGATGCGACTGGTGCCAGTTGAATTCCGTCGATTTTTTTACGAGATGGCGCATGTTTGTTGTATGAGAAGCCAGGTTGGGAATGAACTTCCCAAGGAAGTTGACCATGCCCAGGAATCTTAAGACAGCCTTCTTGTCAGCCGGTCGTGGCATGGCTGTGATGGCGCTAACCTTGTCTGCATCGGGACGGACCCCGGACCTTGAGATGTGGTCCCCGAGGAATTTCAGCTCCGTCTGGCCGAAAGCACACTTCGCACGGTTGAGACGCAGGCCATTTTGCCGTATGCGGGTGAAGACACGTCGAAGACGATGCATGTGTTCCTGCGGAGTGGTGGACCAAATGATGATATCGTCCACATATACACGTACCCCTTCGATGCCTTCCATCATCTGCTCCATAATGCGGTGGAATACTTCAGATGCCGAAATGATGCCGAATGGCATCCGGTTGTAGCAGAATCTGCCAAAAGGGGTGTTGAATGTGCATAGTCTTCGGCTGGCCGGGTCCAGTTGGATCTGCCAGAATCCTTTGGACGCATCCAATTTAGTGAATATGTTGGCTCGCGCCATCTCGCTGGTGAGGGCTTCTCGTTTTGGGATGGGATAGTGTTCCCGCATGATGTTGTTGTTCAGATCTTTTGGATCTATACATATACGGAGCTCGCCAGAGGGCTTCTTTACACAGACCATGGAGCTGACCCATGGCGTGGGCTCCGTGACCTTGGATAGGACCCCTTGGTCCTGAAGAATCTGCAGTTGTGCCTTGAGGCGGTCTTTGAGAGGCGCAGGAACCCTGCGAGGTGCGTGAACGACAGGGATGGCGTCCGGTCTGAGTCGAATCTTGTACGTGTGTGGCAATGTCCCCATGCCTTCAAAAACCTCCTGGTTGTGAGCGAGGAGGGAATGGAGATTCGCGTGGAACTCAGCATCCGGGAAGTCGGATATCTCATCTGGAGAGAGAGACATGATGCGCTGTACCAGGTGAAGGACCTTACACGCTTGTGCGCCCAGTAACGAGTCCTTTGATGAGCCCACAACTTCGAAGGGGAGTGTGGCCGTGTACCTCTTGTGAGTCACCTGTAGCTGGCAAGATCCTACGGACGGGATAACGTTCCCGTTATAGTCAACCATCTTAAGCCGGGATGGTGTGATGAGTGGTTTGACCTTCATGGCCTGGACTGCAGAGTAAGCAATCAGGTTGGCGGATGCGCCGGTGTCCAGACGGAAGGCGACGCGCGATCGGTTGACCGTCAGGGTGGCACACCACTCATCGTCTGGATTGATGGCATTGACCTTGTTGACATCAATGACGGCAACTCTGAAGTCATCCTGGTCATCTGCATCACTTAACTGGAAGTCTTGATGCGTGGGCTGGACGGTCCTGACTCGTGTGCGAGGTTGTCGAGGATGCGCCGGATCCATGGGTTGAGCCGCACGACAGCGGGCTGCGTAGTGGCCTATCATGGCACATCTGTTGCACTGTTGGTATTTTGCAGGACATTGCCCTTTTAAGTGTAGACCTCCACACTTGCTGCACGTCATGACGTCACGGCGTTCGTTGCGCCACTGCGCATGCGCAGTGCGATCTTGCGGTGGGCGCGCCTGCGCAGTGCGTCCCTCGTTGTGGCCGTTATTCTTGGCGCGCACCTGCGCGGGAGACCGCGAAAAGCGCGGGAAGCGGCCGCTGTCGTCCGGGCCGTGGGGCGGGAAGAAATCGACGGCCTGGATGCGTTCAACGTCGTGGGCGGCCTGGCTTGCCGATTCGACGGCTGGGGACCCCCTCCGTGCCAACTCGGACGCCTGAAATCGGGCAAAACGGCAGGTAGCATTTTCATGGAGGACACAGGCTTCCACAGCAGACGCTAAGGTGAGGCTCTTTATTTTAAGAAGCTGCTGGCGTAGGCCACTAGAGGCAACGCCAAAAACAATCTGGTCCCTGATCATGGACTCTGTGGTGGTGCCGTAACCGCAGGACTGCGCTAGAATCCGGAGGTGCGTCAAAAAGGGTTGAAAAAGCTCCTCCTTACCTTGCAGGCGTTGCTGAAAGATGTATCTTTCGAAAGTTTCGTTTACTTCAGTTTGAAAGTGCTGGTCCATTTTGAGGATGACCGTGTCATATTTGGCCTGGTTTTCGCCTTCCTCGAACACCAGTGAATTAAAGACATCATTTGGGTGGGGGCCTGCGTAGAAGAGGAGCATTGCAATCTTCGAATCATCCGAGACATTCTGTTTTTCGGTGGCACGGATGTACAGGTCAAATCGCTGCCTGTAGAGCTTCCAGTTGGTGCCTAGGTTCCCCGTGACTTGCATCGGCTGCGGTTTGCCGGTGTGGTCCATGTCCAGAATGGCAGGTTGGTAGGCAGGTATCGATCCACTCCTGTACCATGTGGTGTTGGGTGTTCTAACACACAGAAGAGCCAACACAGTTGCATATGGTACAACACTTGTTTATTTAAACTTGCTATTTACAACTTGGTCTTTGCACTCTGCACGTGGGGGGCTCCCTGCTTGTGGTGTTTCAACAGCTCTTTCATGCTTCCTTCTCCCCAGACCTACTGACCTCCAGGTGTCGTGCTCGTGCTTTTTATGTGGTTGGTGTTCTTGTCTGTGATTGGTTGTGGTGTTGTGTACTCTGATTTGCCTGTTAGTGTGTCCATCATGATGTGTGTGTTTGAATATCATGACACCACTGAAAGTCAGTCTTTCGCCAGCCATGCTGTAGTCACTGGGATGTCATTGGTAGGTGCACCAGAGCAGATAAAAGCACCCAGAGACAGAAAATGAAAAGGATGATTAGTTGACTTTTGTATCTAAGAGTACATAATTTTTTTTAATCAATGTTTTGGGGGGCTTTTATTTCAGCATTGTGGGCACAAGAATGCTGCGTTAGTCACTGTTAGAAGAAAGAGCAACTGTGGGCAGCACGGTAGCACAGTAGTTAGCACAGTTGCTTCACAGCTCCAGGTTACTAGGTTTGATTCCCGGCTTGGGTCACTGTCTGTGCGGAGTCTGCACGTTCTCCCCGTGTGTGCGTGGGTTTCCTCCGGGTGCTCTGGTTTCCTCACACAGTCCAAAGATATGCAGGTTAGGTGGATTGGCCATGATAAATTGCCCTTAGTGTCCAAAAAGGTTGGGTGGGGTTACTGGGTTATGGGGTTACGGGGAAAGGGTGGAGGCATGGGCTTAAGTGGGGTGCTCTTTCCAAGGGCCGGTGCAGACTCGATGGGCCGAATGGCCTCCTTCTGCACTGTGAATTCTATGATTCTATGAAAGGTAAGGTGTACAATGAGGTTTTCAGATTGATCAGTGGAACTGCAGTGAAATGAGGTTATCACAGAGAGCTCAGTAAGGAATGATCTGTGTTACCTGCCTCCTCCCTTCCTCCTGATCACAATGGCTGGGCCCCCATGATGGCAGATGATGCAAGATGCAGCAGACCACCACGAGTCAGGACACACAATCTATCGAGTTCTGTAGGGTTCCTCCAGAGCAATCCAGGCAGCAGAACATTCCACTGATGTGCTGTGGTGTTTTGTGTGACTCTAATTATAAAGTAAGAAGTCTCACAACACCAAGTCCAACAGGACTTTAACCTGGTGTTGTAAGATATCTTACTGTGCTCACCCCGATCTAATGCCGGCATCTCCACATCTAATTATAAAGATGCTGCTTATGTGTGGTTGGGTTGCACATCAGAGTCGTAAACCAAGTATTAAGTGGATAGACTATGTCACCTAGCAGTCACTCTCTAGTTTCACTTGTTGACTCATGTACTAAGGGAACACCTAATTGGCAGAGAATAAATGCATCATGACTACTGCCAGGATAGCAGGCATCAACCTGCAAGATGTGCTGGATATTGTCGCACACCTATTGCACATTCAAGGAGGGGAGTCATTTGTAGTGATGATACACCTCAGTATTTAGATACAGTGCCCACAAAGCCACTTGTGCACAGTCAATGATATCCTGCACCATGGGGAAGCCCATTATCCCAGCAAAGACATGTGCTCACTCTTCCTGCTTCTCCAGAGGAGTAACAATGAACACGTCCCACCTAAAAGGTGCCAGGGTGCCTTGGTTATGCAACGGATAGAAAACCCGTAGGTGTTCCAGATGCTGCCTGCTCCAGACTGGCATTATCCTGATTAAAACATTTGGATCATACCTTGCCCTGTTCTGAGGATGAAGGATTGCTTACATTTCTGGAAGCACCTCATTTGTCAAATGGAGTCAATGCAAATACAGTTACTTTCTGAGACTGAAGTAAGAGAAGCTCTCTCAGAAGACTCTGGGTGGCCAAGGCCTTCTGCTGAATGCCCTCCTCCCCCTCCCTCTGAAGAAGCTTGTGCACTTCTATATTGATTCTGCTCCATGAACCTTCCATGTTGCAGAGCAAGGGAAAGTACCATAACTGGAAGCAAGTGGCCTGAACAGAACTCTTGAAGTCAAAATCAAGGCCTGTGTCCCATGTAATACCGCACCCTGTCAACTCCGCCAAATTTAATTACCAGGCATTTCTTCGAGCTCAGGCAGAGGCAGTCGAAATTCATCAACAACTAACCTGACAACACTTGATAACTCCTTGGTGGCAGAGAGAGAGGGGAAGGGGATCATTCTGCTGCTGAACATGTGTTCAGCTGATCCTGTTACTTCATTGTCACTGGGTCAAAATCCTGGAACTCACTCCCTAACAGTGCTGTGGGTGTACCTACACAACACGGACTGCAGCAGTTCATGAAGGCAGCTCGCCACCACCTTCTCAAGGAAGATTAAGAATGTCAATAAATGCTGGCCTAGACAATGATGCCCATATCCCATGAACAATTTTTTTTCAGTTTGCAAAGAAATAATTTAGAGAGATCTTACTTGAACTTAACTTACAAACGTCACAGGTGGAATGTTACCATGCCCATGAAGCGATGTTGGAGTTTTGGAGACATTTTGGAAGTTGCGTATTGGGTAAGTACACCCATGCACGTTTTCTGGGGGACGGCTCAAAGTGGCAAAGGTTGTGTACCTGGGAACGATGAGTATCTAATTCGACCAATTGAGACCCCTCTTATGGGCAGTATTTGTGGCAGTGTTTTGCAGGTGTCAAAAAGGCTGGAGGCCAGCAGCAAATTGGAGGTGGCCTCCTGGCTACAAGAATGAAAATGTCAGAGCCTTAGCCATAACCATTCCAGTGGAAGAGTTGCTCCTCCACACTTGTTGCCCCTCCACACTGATGGCCCTAAGAGCTGTGGGTCACCTCTTTTTATAAATTTACACAGGTATGCAAGACCATCACCATTTTGAGGTACCATCACCATTCTCTACCTGCCTCTCAGCAGTGTCCACCTCTTCCTGTGGGGCTGCCATCCATTCAGTGTTGCGGGCCTCCTGACTGGGCTTCCTATCTTCCTAAGGCAGCTGTCCTTAATTAGATGGTGAACACCAGCTAACTGGTTGCCTCAAGTACGTTTGTGATGCTGTGTGAATGGCAGACACCAGCAGGATAAGAACCCGAAAAACATTCCCAATCCTTGATTATTTTCTTTGTTGGGAATGTTCCATTTCACATCTTTCTTTTCTGACTATTACTAATAGGCTGTAAGTGATAATGTTATCTCATTAAAAAGTCATGTCAGTAATGACATTTGAGAACATCAGTCATGGGACTAATGGCTGATCAGGCAACAGCTGTCTTTTTGCTTCATTAATGTTCAAACATTTTCTGTAAAAATTAGACATCAAAAATTCTTTCAACTGATTCTCAGAAGATGAACCAATAGATGGTTGCTTGACGTTAATTTATCACATTATGACTTTGAGGGAGTGCGGAACTGGGATGCTAAGGTTTAAAATGAAAAAAACAAAACAACAATTCCAAAATACATATTCAATCTTCCTTTCAGGATTTTCACGAACAATTTCTATTCTGGCACTAAGGAAGTGCTGAATTCTGATTATGGTGAAGCAGAAAGTGGATAAAATAATGAGGTGGAAACTATTTGTGGTCCTGCAAAAAGTGGAGTCATTTCCACAGTTAATGTGTTTAGACAACTCAACATGAAGGATACTCAGATGTTGCGTATTCTATTGTCAAGTCTAAAACATTTATTTAATAAACTTCATTATACACACATACTGAGAATTCAAAGACAATTGAAGTATTAATTTAAAATGAAATCTAACCCAGAGATTTAAAGGACATGAGTCAGTGACCGCATTGCGCCCGGCACGGATCGCAGCACGCCGGGTCAATAGTGGGAGCGGGAAAAATCAAGATTCACACCGAGCGCAAACTATTTTGCGATACACCCGGCCTATTCCCGATGGCGAGTTCTGGATCGCACCCAAAGATAGAGAGAATATCATTTACCCTCATTTGCACACATTTCACTCTCATTAATGAGATTGAAGTTGAACACAGTGGCCTCCCAGGAATTACCGACTCCCCGTTGGAAGTCACGCTGGTGTTGTTTAGTACACCTTTTCAAAAACAGGAACCTGGCCCAATGGCGACGAGGGAGGTGAGGAGGTGAGTAGCCATTTCCATTTTCCTGCATTCAGCTCAAGTGCTGCCCCAGTGATCGGGGGGTGGGGGAGTGTGGGGGGGGTGGGGGGGGGGGGGATGTTGAGGGTGGGAGGAACCCTTCAGGGGGTTTGGGCTTGATCAGGGGGCTGAAGCATTCCAGGTTGGAGGTGTGAGGGTTTTGTGTCTGCGAGGCCTTCAAGCCATCTTTAAATATTGTGGAGATCCATTACACAGGAAATCACAGCTTCTGCATGTCTGTCCTACCAAACTCTTCTAGGATAGAGCCCTGCTGGGGTTTCTATACTGAAATTCAATTTCACTCCCTTTGAGTGTGAGCAGCCTCTAGCTTCACTGCTGGAGGTTACTTCAAATGAGGAATTAGCCTCGTTAGTTGTGAGAACACTTCATGCTGCACAAGTGATGTCGCATGTGCCATGCCTCAGAGGAATCCAGCAAATCTTTGATGCCTGAACAGTGCCTGAACTCTAGGAGTGTCGGCATCATAGAGGCAGCTGCCAACAATCAAACAATAAAGGGCAGGGCTTCACCACTGAGGATCCTCTCACGAACAAAGGGTAAGCATGTGGGTGAATGGAGGGCAGCTGAGCATGGCCTCCCTAATGTTCCCGGCAGAGATCTGGGGTCGAGGGGATCCTGATGTGGGTGCGTGTGCAGAGCAAGCTTTGCCAGGAGAACTTGGTCGCTGGATGGCGGGATAGTCATGGCAAGGGTGGGGGACGTTTGGGGATTTGAGTATTCCAGGATTGAAATCCTAACTGATTGTCGGTCTCTCTCCTTCTCCAATTCCTTCCAGAATGTTTGTTGGTGTCGATCCCGCGGAGGCTGCCCTCGTGTGCTTATGGCAGCCGAGGTGGGCAGAAGCCGTAGAAGGCAGCAGCGACAATTCAGACTGGAGGTGACTCCTCATGTACAGAGGGCCACCCCACATCCTGAAGACCAGGCCTCCCATCAGGCTGAGGAGGGACCCAGAAGGGGAGGCCAGTTTTGGCCCAAGGTATACAGGCATCGTTGGTCATTCAATGAGCTGACAGACTCAGTTGGGTCCTCTGGATAATGTTTTCCCAGACCTGATGCCGTTAAGGTCACCACTGCTTTCTGGGGTGGCACGGTGGTGCAGTGGTTAGCACTTTTGCCTATGGTGCTGAGGACCCGGGTGTAATCCCAGCCCGCGTCATTGTCCTTGTGGAGTTTGCACATTCTCGCAGTGTCTGCTTGGGTTTCACCCCCACAACCCAAAGATGTGTGGGTTAGGTGGATTAGCCATGTTAAATTGCCCCATGGTGTCAATACCCTCAGCGATGCTCCTCAGTGACTGGGACATGCTCTGCAGTGCCTCGGCAATGTCCACCTGAATCTGGGACACGCCCCTCAGTGACTGGGACATGATGTCAATGCCCTCAGCCATGATCATCATGGACTGCCTTGGACACCGGCAATCAAGCCATGGATGCCATGCTCAAGGTTTTCCACTGCGGTCGACACCCTACCAGTGTTGGACTCGGTGCCACACATTATCGGTACCATCTCCTGCATCTGCAGCCTTTGGGACTCCACCAATCGGCCTTGCCGAAAAATTGCTGACACCCCCTCTTGAATCTCGCGGCTGTGACCTAGCATCTGCATCAGCTCGGAGAGAACATTATCCAGAGGCTCAGCATTTGGCTGGGGCCCAGCTGTGTCCTGGGATCCAGCAGAGCTCCGCCTACTGTCTCCCTCGGATGTTCCTGCTTCCACCTGATGTGCATCAACAATTGTGTGGTGTTCACCAGATTGTGCCCCGGAAGGCTGTACACCAATGTCGCCCACCGAGGTGTGCCTCTGCGCTGGTGGAAGGTGTGGGCGATAGCGGTGACGCCTCATCGGTTGTTTCCTCGTAACTCTCCTCTGAGGTGTTCTCTTGGGTGGTGGGGGGGGGGGGGGGGGGGGGGGGGGTTGGGGGGGCGGAGGGGGCAGTGATTCCAGATGGACCGGCCTCATTAAATGGTGATCCTGCAAGTCAATGGACATGTGGTCAGTGAGAGGAAAGGATCAATTTGTCTGACATGAACTATTCATTTGAAACAGGTCACCTGGGTGAAAGGGCAGTGGATTCTCACCTCTCTGGTGCAGGCCAACGTCACAGTCAGTGACTGCTCTCCCCCCGGACAACCCCACGATTTCCAGGGCCTGTTCCTCATAAGGGGTGAGAACTCAAATCCTTGGGATTCCTCCTCCCATCCTGGCCCTTTCCCATTTATTCTGGGCTATCTTCTCCTGCGGGGACAAAGAGAGTGGATTGTGAGCCGCACACTTGATGAGATTTATAGAAGGTAGCATGTGTGGGAGAGGGGCGCGGGGGGGTGGGGGGGAGGGGGGAGGGGGGTTGCAGGCTGAACTGATGCCGGGAGAGAGGTGGTAACTTACCTTTCAGCTCGTTGTAGGTTGTTGGTCTTCTTCTAACATTGGATGGTGATCCTCCTGGTCATGCTGCCCACACTGACAGCTGCTGCTATTGCCTCCCAGGCAGCATTGTTGACTTTGCTGCCGGCCCTCTGATCCCCCTCAGGGGAACAGGGTGGCCCACCTCTCGCCTGAAGCCTTGTGAGATCGGTATCCCCAAAGGGAGGACTGATCTGAGCGCTGCAAAGCTTGTATGTTGACTGGAACTGAGTGGTAAGGGAGCGCTTAAAATCAGCTCCTTCCTTTTAGCGGAAAGCAGCTGAGTCGCGAGTCAGGCGAATCGGACAGCAAGGGAGCCAGTAATGTCAAGAATCTTGAGGGGACTCATTTGTGGCACTGTGCTGTTGATCTTGCCAACGCGACCGGCACGAAACTCCCCACCAAACGCGCACCAAAACCAGACATAACTTCAGTCTACCAAATAGCGGCCAGTTTCTAATAAACAATCTTTAGGAAGTTCTATTTAGGATTGAATCATTCTCAAATATAAAACACATTTTGTAATGGTTTTACATTCCAGACCTTTGTTGCTATTATCACGCTCACAAATGTATTATCATCACTGAAACGCAGCAACAATGGATTCTACGTTATAATAGACCAATTTCTCATTATAAATAATCTATTTGCCATGAAATTTAATATGCTTGTCAGAAGCTCATTAGATTCTCCCACACAGTTCCTCTCGACCTTTTAAATGTAATGAAAGATTTTTCTAAAACACATTGTGCTTTCTGTAATTCACTGGATTTCAAAAATAACAGTTACAATGAGGTAGGCAAAGTATGAAAGACCAAATTGTCCTTTTAGGTCATTAATCGGATGGAAATACAATAGAGATCAGCAAAAGGCATATGTGTTAAATGGGTCTCTTGCAACAATCTTCTTGAACAGAGGTGACGAAGAATTTCTGATCCAACCAAATTGCCCTATTGTACATAGGAAGGTCAGTGGAGCGTGTATAGTATTATCAAACGACTCAAGGAAACAAAACCAGTGCCTGATATGTTGTATTCTGAAATCCTTCATTGAACTGTGATAAAAATGGATGACATGCTGGTAAAAAAATTGTTAGGTCCTCAGTCAGATCAGCAAAGAAACATGAGGACAGTAGATGTTACACCAATATGAAAAACATTCTCAGAAAAATGTGATTGGGGGAATTTAGATCAGGTAGTCCACCACTAATTAGGTGCAAAAGTCACAAAAGTATTGTATAGGCGGTTTTCTGTTGTCATATGGGGTGAAATTCTCCCCCAACGGCGCGATGTCCGCCGACTGGCGCCAAAAACGGCGCCAATCAGACGGGCATCGCGCCGGCCCAAAGGTGCGGAATGCTCCGCATCTTTGGGGGCCGAGCCCCAACATTGAGGGGCTAGGTCGGTGCCGGAGGGATTTCCGCCCCGCCAGCTGGCGGAAATGGTGTTTGGTGCCCCGCCAGCTGGTGCGGAAATGCGGCGCATGCGCGGGAGCGTCAGCGGCGGCCGACAGTTTCCCGCGCATGCGCAGTGGGGAGAGTCTCTTCCGCCTCCGCCATGGTGGAGGCCGTGGCGGAGGCGGAAGGGAAAGAGTGCCTCCACGGCACAGGCCCGCCCGCGGATCGGTGGGCCCCGATCGCGGGCCAGGCCACCGTGGGGGCACCCCCTGGGGTCAGATCGCCCCGCGCCCCCCCCAGGACCCCGGAGCCCGCCCACGCCACCTGGTCCCGCCGGTAAATACCAGCTTTGATTTACGTCGGCGGGAGAGGCAATTTCTGGACGGGACTTCGGCCCATTCGGGCCGGAGAATTGAGCGGGGGGTCCCGCCAACCGGTGCGGCCCGGTTCCCGCCCCCGCCGAATCTCCGGTACCGGAGACTCCGGCGGGGGCGGGGGCGGGATTCACGGCGGCTAACGGCCATTCTCCGACCCGGCGGGGGGTCGGAGAATGACGCTCATGAATTCTCAAAAGTAAAACAAACACATTTTGTCAAGAATATTGCAGACTTTTGTTGCTTCTATCGCACACACAAATGTGTAACCTTCACTGAAAAGCAGCAACGATCGAGCCTATTATAGTGGACCAATTTCTCAGTATAAATAATCTATTTGCCATGAAATTTAATTTTCTTGTCAGAATTTCATTAGATTCTCCCACACATTTCCTTGTGACCTTTCAAATGTAATGAAAGGTGATTTTTTTTTTTTCCCCAAATACATTTATGTTTTCTGTAATGTACTGGATGGGAGTGCAGGAACATCATCCAATAAGAGTGCAGGAAACATAAGGACCGAGCAATGCTGTTTTTTTAAGAAGCAACGGTCATGTTTTCAAATTTACCAAAGTAACTGAACGAAGAAGCACCGTCTGGTGGATATACCTTCACTAGGGATTGCACTTTGAGTTTCTGAGAATGTTGGCCTACCCCTTTGATCATCAATGAGGCTGGTGGAAATATAACTCCTGGTAGGATGACCCAAGCCAGACAGTCCTCCTAGTCAGGCATTGTGAGGCAGCCTAATCAATTGCCATTATAAAAAAGGGCTGGATTCTCCTTTCCTGAGACTAAGTGTTGACGCCGCGATAGGATTCGTGGGGCTGGATTCTCCAATTTGGAGACTAAGTCCCCACGCCGGCATGAAAATGGCGGTCTTTGACACCAGGAAAACTGGCGTAAACGGCCACTGATTCGCCGTTTTGCTGGGGGCTAGCAGGGAGGCAGCATACAGCTCGTAGCTCTAGCTGCCGATACGGCCCTGAGCACTTCCGGTTCTGTGACCGTGCCTGCGCACGGCGGTGGCCTGCAGCGGCCGTGCCGTGCTCTATGCCGGACGCAGCCCGGGGACCCGGACTGCTAAAGTAGTGCCCCCCTTCGGTTGCTCGCGTGCCCTGGACCGCCTGTCCACAGTGCCCCCAACCCCGAATGAAGCCCCCATTCCCCGCGGATCGGCACATCCTTAACTGTGGCGGACACAGACTGAGTCCGCAGCTGCCACGCGAGGTTCCCGGAAGGTGTGATTACACATAACCCAATCCGTCAGGAACTCGGCTGGTCGGGGACGGAGCATCATGGGGAGGGCCTCAGACAATGGCCTAAGGCCATGGATAATCGGCTTTTCAGGGTGCGGAGAATATTACAACCGGCGCCGCTCCCGATATGGGCGCCAAAATAGATTCTCCCCACCATCGCCAAATGCGATTTTGGCGTTGGGGAGCGGAGAATCCAGCCCGTGGACTTTCACGACTGCAAAACTGGACCGATTCAGCGACTGTGGAGGGGCGAGCACCAGAGCCACGCGGAACACAATCGATTCCAATGAAAAATGGTGCGGGATTCACCGGGTCCATGATTGACACTCAGGAGGCTGAGAAGCTGTAGCCGCACATACACATTACAATCCCCACACACACTTCCCAGCCAACAAGATGGTACTCGTTGCGCTGGACCGCGCCCATATAGCTGATGGGTCAGCTGGGGCCAGAGTGCACATAGATAGGCTGCCTGGGGGGACACGTATATGACCCGTAGCCCTAAGTTCACAGTGGACTGTCAGCAGCTTACGCAGCTACATGGCTGTCTTCCTGGCTGCGGCAAATGTGTTGCGTGCCCGTGTACCCCGACCCCACAGTCCACCTGCTGGCCACCTCCCACTACTCCCCTCCGGCCCTGGCAGAAGCCCACTCAGCCAGCCGCCTAACTGTCAGCAAACTATGGCGATGTTGGACACTTTACGCACCTCCTTCTCTCTCCCTCAGT
The DNA here is from genome assembly GCF_047496885.1 of Scyliorhinus torazame. NCBI lineage: Eukaryota > Metazoa > Chordata > Chondrichthyes > Carcharhiniformes > Scyliorhinidae > Scyliorhinus > Scyliorhinus torazame. The sequence continues at coordinate 212,394,410 of NC_092713.1, read as the reverse complement.
AGCCATGACGATGGTTTCACAATTGTTAAAAGTACAATGAACCGGGGCCATTGGAGGTGGAGAATCACGGAGGCCTGGGAGAATACCGGGTCAGGCCCGCGAATGATATGCCAACGGTGTTTACTGTACGTGCGTTCTGGACCGCATTGACGCCGCTCTCGAGGTGACGGAGAATCGCGATTTGGCATCAAATCGGGGCCTGCCTCGATTTTGGCGTCGGAACCTATTCTCTGCCCAGTCGCATTTCCCGATTTCGGCGTCAACCAACGGAGAATCCCACTCAAAGGGGGCGATTCGCCCAAATGGAACCCAAGTGTTCGCGCCGTCGTGTTTCACGGGGCACGGGAAACGGGCACGGGGATGACTTGGTCATGCCGCTCCTGCCTCCCTTCCCGGCGGCAAATGGGCAGTTGGGCCACGCCAACCTCAGTGCTCAGGGGCCGGCCGCGCAGGAAAGTAGGCCCGGTGGGGTGGGGAGAGGCCGGCCCGCCGATTGGTGGGCCCCGATCGCGGGCCAGACCCCATCGGAGGACCCCCGGGGACGGAGCCCCTCTCCCCCCCGTCCCCCACAGGCGGCCCCTAGACCGTTATTGCAGAGTTCCCGCCGGCATCGACCAGGGGTGAACGGTGCCTGCGGGACTCTCTTCGTATCCGCATGGCCGCTCGGCCCATCCGGGCTGGAGAATCGGCGGCCCCGCCGATTCCAGTGGCCCACTGCCAGCGGCGCGTCAACCGCGCCGGCACAAATGGCGCCGATTCTCCACACCTCGGAGAATCGCGTGCCGGCGGCGGGGCGTCATGGCGCAGTTGTGGTGATTCTCCGGCCCGCTATTTTGTTACAAAAACAACATAATGAGATGATCTTCTGGATGAATGGCTAAATGTTATTCCAAGTGAGTCAAATATCATACCCCAGTCATATAGCAATGAAACAAATTGGTTATTTAATGACTAATTAACTGCTCTGCTGAGATTTTCCAAACAAATTTCGTAATAGTCTCAGAACCAAATCTTTTATGGAAGATAGGACTATGAGATAACTGCAAGAATTTAATGTGAATAATGTAAGGGAATGAACATCAATACAACAAACGTATCTTTTTCTTTATTTCTCTCCACTACTGGAAAAAAAGGTCCATGAATATATGTCACCTTCAATCTGGACTCTCCTAAAGATCCCCTCTTTGGCTTCAGAAGGTTCACTCTACATAAACTCCAATTCATTCAACACTCTACCGCCAATAACTTATACGATTTTCTGCTCTCTTCCTGTCCCACCTCTTCTGATTTCTGCTGGGTCTCCACCTCCAACAGACTGAATCTGCATAATCCTCTTCCATTGAACTATCTATGGATCCAGGCTATTTCACATATGTAATCTCATCCAACTCTATAATTGCACTGGCACACCTTGCAATCTTCTAATGCAGGCCTTGTCTACATTCCCCACCTCTATTTCTGCTCCACTTTCTATGAGAGAGTTTTCAGTTATGGTGGCAGCAGACTCTGGATCTCTTTCACTAAGTTAATTCCATTGCTACTTCTCTTGGCAACTTCAAAAATGTATTCTAAACCACTCCCTTTTGACAGTACTGCTGCCACCCCTGAAACGTCCCCTACTACAGTCTGCCATCTGTTCTTGTCTCCAAGGAAGACTTTGGGATATTTTACTGTGTTGAAAGCACTATTAAAACAAGATTTGTGTCCATTGGACAAGGTGAACAAGGATAGGCAAGGATGTGATTGACGACAGTTGCAAGTTTTTTTCAGCGATGCACTTACTAGGCACAATGAATTACAGAGACAAACCTCAGGGGTAATTCATGATCAAAAACATGTTACTTCAATTCTGCATCAGAGATTTCTGAAGCCACCTTTGGAACACTGCGGAGGTACCAAACATTCTATTTGTATGTTAATACTTGTGGAGAATTGAGACAAGAGCAAAATCTAGGTGCAGGGAGTTATGAAAAGACTTATGATTGAACTGATTTTCTTTGGAGAACAGATACCCGATCAGATAAATTATTAATTAGGATATTAATTGCTGAGAAGTATGTTGAGGTAATGTACATGTGAGCAGGTAATTTAAAAAAAAACATATGAGCTGGTTAATTAATTTATATTTAGCAGAAGACCCAAGCCAAAATGAACACATCTGCAAATTTGTAGATGCATGAGTACATTCCAATCAAAAGAAACTGACAGTCCAAAATTGATTGATAGCTCACTAAAGAATAAATTGAACATTATAAAGATACAATTTTCTCTGGAGCAATATAGCTTCAGTTCTACTCGGATCACGGGGATGCTTTCTCTCCAATGAGTTTGGGTAATCACAAGCAAATTTCTATCAGTGTCCCAATTGTACAACACTGCCCATAATTTGGAACAAATCAACAATCTCACAAGGAGAACCCATAATACAGGCCTATATGCAAAATAGATGGGACAAAATACAGCTGTGTAGCAACGTGTTTTTTTGAAGTTAGACAGGAATATTGATAAAACTTAGCAGCAGGTAGACGTGGAAGTCAACGGCATTCCCGAGCTGATTGGAAGAGGCCAGCTGGATGGCCACAAACTTCCGGTGGATGTCCAATTAGTGGAAACGACTCCTTTGGCCCATCCAATTATGTGACGGAGGCAGATTCAGCTTGGGAATGCCAGAATTAGCTGATAGAAGTACAAGAGCAGACACCATCATGGCTCCTGGAAAGTCTGGCAGGAAAAGATTTTCCTCATCAGCCTCTGGAGCCCAACTTTTTCCTCATCAGCCTCTGGAGCGTAACTCACTCACATGCAGGAGAAAAAGTCCTTCAGCAGCTAGGAAAGGATAAAGGCAGGTGGAAGAGTCCCGAACATACAATCACTGATCCCCATCGAGATGGAGATACTCGAGTTGGCTGGAGAGCTTGCCTAATGTTCGATCTTTGATGCTGAGCTTGAAGTGATGGGCGTTGAGTGTGAAGATAATCGGGCATTTTCCATAAACTCCAGCTGCAAAGAAAGAGCACTTGTACCCATGGGATGGGAGTAAAGCATTGAATGGCAATGGAGCTAATAGTATGTTCTTCATTTGCAGGTTCGACTGTATCAGAGGTAAATGACAGAGCCATCAACGAAACCCGAGGACGAGAGTATCAATTTCTCAGAGGGTGCTGCATCACGTCTTTCCCCTGTTTCAAGCACCGGCACAGATACAACACTTCGCTGGGTAAACATCCGTGATTCAGCTTGCGGTCACACTCTAGGCAGCATTTCACAGGAATGCAGATGCAGTGATGGAGGCCGAGACAGCCGAAAGCCCTGGTAGTTGGATGGCTGTTAGAGGCCAGGCCCGGGCTAATGACAAGCCTCTGGTCTTTGCCACACTTAACTTGCTGGAATTGCAGAAGCAAACAGGAGAATCTGGTGTAACTGCCTGAGATTTTACACTAATGCAGGATTGCCTCACTATCCAGAGGCTCTCCAGGTCTAAGAAAGCCAGTGGACACCAGCGAGGGTCATTGTCAGTCACAGGAAAAGAAGATCAGCAGACGTCCTCCATAACAAATGCCAAACCCCACTCGTCACAGTACAAGGAAATGATTCAAAAAGGTTACGAAGACAAACTAGGTTGGTACTGCTGTTAATATCTCTCCCTCATGAGACTGTTGTTTGTGTGAGATTAAAAAGTGTTGGTGCATTCAGTATGGTGTGCTCTATTCATTGAAGTCTTATTGCTGTCACGCTTAAGGAACACTTGGACACCCTTAAGCCTGTGTGCAAGGGGCTTTGTTTTAATTTTTTTTGAATTTTAGAGTACCCAATACATTTTTTCCAATTAAGGGGCAATTTAGCGTGGCCAATCCACCTACCCTGCACATCTTTTGGGTTGTGGGGGCGAAACCCACGCAGACACGGGGAGAATGTGCAAACTCCACACGGACAGTGACCCAGAGCCGGGATCGAACCTGGGACCTCGGCGCCATGAGGCAGCAGGGCTAATCCACTGTGCCACCGTGCTGCCCTGGCTTTGTGTTTTATAACTCTCTCCTATGAATGAAGCAGGCCAGAAAAAGAGGAAGGTGTATGTAGATTGATTGTTGGAAGGACATGTGACATGGGTGCTAGATATGCAGCCTGGACAGCAGCACGCTGAAAATGTGTATGGATCAAGTTTTCTCGCATGTACCTGGTACCTACTTTATCCCTCTGCCCTCAGCCTCAGGCAGATGTTGTTGTCTTCTTCCCTGCTCGATCTCATCTTCTTCATCACCCTCGTCAGGTGAGGCTCCTGTCTCCTAAACATCCTCTGGGTTCAGCTGTTCTGTGCTTTGCAGCATCAAGTTCTGCAGTCTGCAACATACAACGATGATGCACGAGACCCTGGTTGGGTCATACTGTAAAGTGCCCTTGCAGCAGTCAAGACAATGGAAGCTTGCCTTCAGAAGACCTGCTCTATAATGGCCCTTGTGGAGTTGTGACTGTCATTGTATCTTTCCTCAGTCTGACTACGGAAGTCCCTTACAGGGGTTGTCAACCTTGACAGGAGAGGGAGCCCTATCACCGACCCATCCCCCTCAGATATAAATTCAACAAATGTGGCATCTGAGAGTTGCAAAACACACCATGGCTGCTGCCTGGAAATCGCCCACAGACCTGCATACTATGCTTCCTGTGGTCACAGTTATCTGTACTTTGAGAACTCCTTACTATTAATTAATGCTGCCAGCTGGTCAGATGGTGATTTAATGCCACGTGTGCGGTCAATGATCCCCTGCACACATGGAAAAGTAGTTATGTCAGAGAACTCTATTCTCCTCTCAGCCTGGCTGTGATGATCTGCACAGTATCTTACGAAGCTACCTGTTCTGTCGTAGAGCACGTTGGTGATCACCTTTATACAGCAATGTGTTATTGCCTGGGAGATCTCACACATGTCACCTCTGGGTTCTTGGAAGAATCTGGAGATATAGAAATTGAGCTCTGCAGTCACTTTGACTGCCAATAGCATTGGGTAGCGACTAAATCCCTTTGGGTGCAGATCTTCCTGCATTAAAGTGCAGAGGTTGGTGATGGTCTCCCAAGAAAGGTAGTCTTTTCAGGCACATTCTCCCGAAATCGGGAGGTAATTCATCTTTGTCTTGAAGGTGAGATAAATCAAGTGCCTCTGCCTGCCTCTTCCTTACTTGCTGCCTACCTGTCTAGCCTTGTGTTGGCTCCTGCTGCTTTGAGGCTTGCAATGGTGGGTCTGCAGCACGTAATTGTGTCTCATTGTGAAACTCCTCTCGCACCGGGTGTATGGTATGCATTGTTCTGACACACTGCAAGGCATTAACCTTGCGCTCAGCTCCTCAGATCCAAACTGTCCATTTGATACTTCATGCTTCAGTGCCTTAGATCCGAGCTTCCTCTTTGAAGTTCCAACCCTCAGCTCCTCAGACCTGACCTTTCTTCTCAGCACAATTTTGCTAACCTTGATTCTCTGTTGTGGATCTCACTTGCATGGAAATCAGATCAAATTGTGCAGTGAAGTGAGAGAAGCCAGCTAAAAACAGGTAGCTTTCAATTACCAAGGCTCTGAACGCACAGGAGGCCTGTGAAACTCCTGTTAAATTTGCAGTGTCACATTTAATTCGGTGTGGAGACATGCAATTTTAACTTTAAAAGATTCACAGGTCCCTTAACGATCTTCCTGCTGCCATCGAGCAGTTCTGCTGCCTCGTGACCTTCCCACCGTGCACTTGAATGAACTCCTTTTTCCTGCCATCTGGACTCCAATGCAAGTACTCCTGTGCATTTTTTCAGCTTCATTAATTTCTACCGCTGTTCTCTTCCCTAGCGCTGGCATCCATCACCTTGATAAATACAATAGAGGTACCAAAATGACAATTTCAAAAAACAACTCTGCACTTCCAGAGTTCTTTTAATCATCTGACACATAACTACAAACCAAGTTAGAACACTGAATTGAGTTAGTGTTAATCCTGCACAGTACCATCAGTTACCATGGGCGAAATTCTCCCCCAACGGCGGGATGCCCGCCGACTGGCGCCAAAGCCGGCGCCAATCAGACGGGCATCGCGCCGGCAAAAAGGTTGCGGAGGTCTCCGCATCTTTGGCGGCCTAGCCCCAACATTGAGGGGCTAGGCCGACGCCGGAGGGATTTCCGCCCCGCCAGCAGGCGGAAATGGCGTATGTTGCCCCGCCAGCTGGCGCGGAAATGCGGCGCATGCGCGGAGCGTCAGCGGCCGCTGTCAGTTTCCCAGCGCATGCGTGGGAGCGTCAGCAGCCGCTGTCAGTTTCCCACGCATGCGCAGTGGGGAGAGTCTCTTCCGCCTCCGCCATGGTGGAGGCCGTAGCGGAGGCGGAAGGGAAAGAGTGCCCCCACGGCACAGGCCCGCCCGCGGATCGGTGGGCCCCGATCGTGGGCCAGGCCACCGTGGGGGCGCCTGGATCCGCCGGTAAATACCAGGTTTGATTTACGTCGGCGGGACAGGCAATTCCTGGGCGGGACTTCGGCCCATCCGGGCTGGAGAATCCAGCGGGGGGTCCCGCCAACCGGCGCGGCCGGATTCCCGCCCCCGCCCAATCTCCGGGAGCGGAGACTTCGGCGGGGGCGGGAGCGGGATTCACGGCGGCCAACGGCCATTCTCCGACCCGGCGGGGGGTCGGAGAATGACGCCCCATGTCTCCGCACCAAATTAAATGTAACACTGCAAATTTAACAGGAGGTTCACAGGCCTCCTGCGCATTCAGAAACTTGGTACCTGGCTTGGTTCACAAACATTGCAGAATAAAGTCTAACTTTCGAAAAATCAGTTTATTACATTGCACAATGGTGACAAAAGAGACAAGATAGATAAAGTCATCCCCATAAAAATCAAGCACCATTTATTGTGAAGAAAATTTGCTAACATCAAGATCTGCGTTTAGCCAATTCCTATATAACATATATTTTGTTTAATGCAACTGTCCATCTCAGGAGATAATAGACTGACAATAGTATTTCACTTCTGTTCTGAACATTGTCTGCTGTGTCTGTAGAGGCCGATTCATGACTGACTGTCCCTCCCACACTGACACAACTGAATAGCGTTGGCAGAGGTTAAAAGCAAACACATTATTGTATGGGGGCTCAGTGTAGCCATTTTTGATTAATTCTCTTGCTTTTTGTTTGATTTGATCCACATTTTTGATTGCAACCAAGGTATTGATATAAATTTATTATATCAATCTATCAGCTAATCCTTGGTTATAATCAAAAATGTGGACCACATCAAACAAAAGTCCAGAGAATTAATTTAAAAAGCTCTGCACTGGGTCCGTGCACAATTTAATATTATTGTTCTTTAGTGGTATTTAGTCTGGATTGTAAAATTTGATACCTTGGGAGCAGAACTGTGGCTGAGGCAAGTGAGAGAGATAATTATACAGACTGAGCAGTTAGAGAAAGAAGCAGGTGGAGTAGGGTGTTGCAGAAACGGCAGAGGATTTATATAGAGAGTTGTATTGAGCTGTGTAATTATAGCCCCAGGGATGACCCTACACACAATTATTCACTCAACAGAAACAATTGCTGCCCACAGCTAGGGCACATATAATATAGCTTCAGCAAGAGCTACCATTTAGCTCCTAAATCAACTGGAAAACATCATAAGCTGGACATCAAGGTGCTATGAGGTCATAAACTGATTGCTTCAAATAGTATCAGAAACAATGCAACAGATTTTATGACTGCTTTAACCTGGTGGCAGGTTAATTAGGGAGTAAAAAAGCACTCCAGCCTCACTGCTGGTGGTGCCTTCTGCATTGATGAACTAATCCAAACGTTTAAGTAAGTAGTCGTCTGGTCATACAGAACTTGAGTATTGCTGAAAAAAAGAAACATTTTTCATCTTGCAATCATCAAGACATGCACAAGAACGGAGGGCTGGATTCTCCGTCCTGGGATGACCAGATCACGTTCCCCGATGGGACGAAGAATCGGGCATTGGAGCAAAATCGGGATTGATGGCGGGCGCCGACCTGAATGGAATGCTCCAACTCCCAGAATTGAGGTCCACGCTGAGTGCCAGCGGGAGCATATAAATGAATAGAAATGGGGCATTCGGAGTGCATTCCAAGCACTAATTGCATTCAAATCACTCAAGCATGTGATTGCACTGCACTAACCTCTCTTTGAAGTGGTCAATGTTTGTAAGTATTGGGGTTTCACCACTTAGGTCACTGAACCATGAAGGGAGATGAATACATCAAAGCAGCAGATGCTTTGTAGAAGCTGTCAATTACGGACCACTACTAGAAAGCTATGAATGGCTTGCAGCCAATGGATCTGTGGAAACCAGATGCAGGTCATAGCTGCTCTCCTTCGTGGAATGGACACATGGGGTTGCAAGGGAAGTAATTCTTCTCACTGCTCCTGTTTAGACGCTCTCAAGCTTCAGGCAGGGGTCTCTTTTCTGCGGGGGAGGGTCCCTTTAGGCAGGGGGGTCCCTCTGGGGGGGTTCCCCCATTATAGGGGTCCCTCTGGGGGTGTTCCCCATTATAGGGGTTCCTGTGGGATGGTCCACCAGAACAGAGGTCCCTGGGGGGATCTCTCTATAACAGGGGTCCCTGAGGTGTCTCCCTATTACAGGGGTCCATGGGGGGATATCGCTATTACAAGGTCCCAGGGATGGTCTCTCTATTACAGGGGTCCCTGAGGGGTCTCCCTAATATAGGGATCCCTCGAGGGGTCTCCCTATTACAGGGTGCCTGGGAAGGCTCTCCCTAATATAGAGGTTCCTGGGGGGGTCCCTCTATTATAGGGGTCCCTGGGGGGATGTCTGCTTATTACAGTGGGCCCTTAGGGGTCTTCCTATTATAGGGATCTCTGGGAGACTCTCCCTACTACAGGAGTCCATGGGGGGGTCTCCCTACAACAGGGATCCATGGGTGGGGGGTGCCCTCTTACAGGGGTCCTGGGAGGAGTGGGAGGTTTCCTTTTCCAGGAGTCCTTGGGGGAGGTCAGGTCACCCCCATACTTGAGGGTGTGGGGGCACCCATGTAATATGGGGGGGGGGGCTGCTGCGTGGTGCGGGGAGGGAGGGTTGGGGGCTGCATTGTGGTTTGGGCAACTGCGAAAGATTGCTATCAGGCTGTCCGCTCAAAATGATGATCCGATAGCGGGATTCCCTCAGGAATCCTTCGTATGGATACGTCAAATGGACGTATTAGTGAGAGGCAGCACGGTTTTGTGAAGGGGAGGTCGTGTCTCACTAACTTGATAGAGTTTTTCGAGGAGGTCACTAAGATGATTGATGCAGGTAGGGCAGTAGATGTTGTCTATATGGACTTCAGTAAGGACTTTGACAAGGTCCCTCATGGTAGACTAGTACAAAAGGTGAAGTCACACGGGATCAGGGGTGAACTGGCAAGGTGGATACAGAACTGGCTAGGCCATAGAAGGCAGAGGGTAGCAATGGAGGGATGCTTTTCTAATTGGAGGGCTGTGACCAGTGGTGTTCCACAGGGATCAGTGCTGGGACCTTTGCTCTTTGTAGTATATATAAATGATTTGGAGGAAAATGTAACTGGTCTGATTAGTAAGTTTGCAGACGACACAAAGGTTGGTGGAATTGCGGATAGCGATGAGGACTGTCTGAGGATACAGCAGGATTTAGATTGTCTGGAGACTTGGACGGAGAGATGGCAGATGGAGTTTAATCCGGACAAATGTGAGGTAATGCATTTTGGAAGGGCTAATGCAGGTAGGGAATATACAGTGAATGGTAGAACCCTCAAGAGTATTGAAAGTCAAAGAGATCTAGGAGTACAGGTCCACAGGTCATTGAAAGGGGCAACACAGGTGGAGAAGGTAGTCAAGAAGGCATACGGCATGCTTGCCTTCATTGGCCGGGGCATTGAGTATAAGAATTGGCAAGTCATGTTGCAGCTGTATAGAACCTTAGTTAGGCCACACTTGGAGTATAGTGTTCAATTCTGGTCGCCACACTACCAGAAGGATGTGGAGGCTTTAGAGAGGGTGCAGAAGAGATTTACCAGAATGTTGCCTGGTATGGAGGGCATAAGCTATGAGGAGCGATTGAATAAACTCGGTTTGTTCTCACTGGAACGAAGGAGGTTGAGGGGTGACCTGATAGAGGTATACAAAATTATGAGGGGCATAGACAGAGTGGATAGTCAGAGGCTTTTCCCCAGGGTAGAGGGGTCAATTACTAGGGGGCATAGGTTTAAGGTGAGAGGGGCAAGGTTTAGAGTAGATGTACGAGGCAAGTTTTTTACGCAGAGGGTAGTGGGTGCCTGGAACTCACTACCGGAGGACGTAGTGGAAGCAGGGACGATAGGGACATTTAAGGGGCATCTTGACAAATATATGAATAGGATGGGAATAGAAGGATACGGACCCAGGAAGTGTAGAAGATTGTAGTTTAGTCGGGCAGTATGGTCGGCACGGGCTTGGAGGGCCGAAGGGCCTGTTCCTGTGCTGTACATTTCTTTGTTCTTTGTTCTTTGTATTCTATGCCATGCATAATTTTGCATGGTAAGGAATACAGAATTGCTTGCCAGTTTGTGCTCCCTCCCATAGCATAAACTAGTTGCAATTGACCTCCGGTAGGAGAACATAGGGCTGGATTCTCCGCTTCTGTGGCCATGTCCGGAGGAGGCATCTGGTCTTACGACCACAAAATCGGCGGCACCCCCACACCGATGCTCTGCCCATTGGGGGTTAGCAGCTGTGTTAGCCCCGTGCAGAATCGGACGCGAATGGCCGGGTCCGTGGCCTGCGGCGTCCATGCCGTACCCGGCCTGCCAGTGCCCCCCAGTGTTAGGCCATCCCAATGGCGTGCGACATACTCCTCGAGTACGCCATTTCTGAGGGGGGGCGGAGCATCCAAAAAACGGCACCACCCCCATTTCGACGTAAAAATGGATTCTCCGGCCCATCGCAGCACGTTGTTGGGACGGCCTCCCCGATGCTCTGCCCCCGATGGGTCAAGTTCCCAATGGCGTGGAACACGTGTCCTCTCAACTTCCATGAACCTGGCGCAGCAGCTGGGGCCTGTGTCCAGCGCCGCCACAGTCGGGGGAGGGGGTGGGGAGCCGTTCCAGGGGGGACTACGGCGGGGGCTGGGGGGACTGGTGGGGGGTGGTCCAAGGGTGGCAAGTGGTATTACAGGGTGACACCATCTGGCAGGCCTGGTCCGTGCACAGCGGGCACCATGTTGTACGGCACGGCTGCCGCCCTGCGCATGCGCGGCCACAGACCCGGCCATTCTGCGTCCGTATCTGGAGGTAAAGCCGGGGGCTTTACGTGGCATGGCTGCTAGCCCCCCCCGGCGGGCAAAGCACTGGTGCGGGGGTGGCGCCGACTTTTTTGTTGTAAGAGTGGGGGTGACACTTCCTCTGGACAATGAAGAATCCAGCCCATAATGTCAGGGAATTCAACAAATTTCTACTGTATGAGAAAAGAGTGCTGATTGGTTGGCAAGAGGACTCTGATTGCTAGAGGTGCTGCCATTTGTTGGTTGTTCTCTCAGGATAATGTCTTGTCCAATCAGAGTCAAGCTGCCTGATTTAAATTTCAAATAATGATAGGCAGTTAGCAGTTAATCACCATCAACTGGTGCATTCTCCATGGCAACATCTCCACTAATCAGAGTCCCCTTCCCAACCTATCAGCACTCTCATACATTTGTTGATTTCCCATACATTGCATTCTTGTAAATGTCGTGATGAGGTTTTGACAAAATAAATTCTTTCCTCAGCAATAGTCTAAATTAGTCTAAAGTATGTTGAATAAATTCTTGCTCCCGATTCACTTGCAAATTCTCGACTCAATTTTCCTTTTGTAACATTGATTATCATGTTGTTGGGGCCGAAATACTTTACAGTACAAACACTTCAAGTAGTCTGACTAATCACAATGAAGAATTTTTCTCCACAGCTTGTTGTATACACTCCCCAGAGCCCATGTCCAGATCTATAGACCACTGGACCACATTTCCACAACAAATTTTGAAGCTTATTGCAAAGAAATCTGAGCTGAGCAGAAGCTATGCATTTTCTCACAATCCGTAATGGCCTTCTTACCTGATTTTCATGAAGAAGCAGGGAAGATTTTCGTAAAAAAGGAATAACCTAATGAACTATTCAATATTATAGAAACTCATGTGCAAAACTCTCTGTTGGATCAAAGATATTCCTATTTGGGTCGCTGAGAAAACATCCGCAGCATCTGCTTCCAAGGCAACGGCCAAGTGGTGGAAAATGGGATTCAAATAGACAGCTTGATGGCTGGCACAGACACAAATGGACAAAGGGCCTCTTTTTGTGCTGTAAAACACGGGCGGGATTCTCCGTTTCCGAGACTAAGTGTTGACGCCGACGCAGAATTCGTGGACTTCCACGGCAGCAAAATCGGTGCCGCATCTGGACTGGTTCAGCTGCTATTGAGGGGCTAGAACAGTCGCCAAGTGGAACACAATCGATTCCAATGAAAAGCGGTGCATGATTTGCCGGTTTCACAATTGACACTCAGGAGGCTCACAAGCTGCAGCCACATATACACATTTCACTCCCGATACACCCCATCCCAGCCAACAAGATGGCAGCAAGATGCATGGCCCCATGTTTCGTGGATGCAGAGCTTGAGACTCTCCTGGACGCGGTGGAGGAGAGGCGGATGACCTTGTACACCAGCCTGGGAAGGAGGCTGCCAGCCGCTGCCACTTGCCGTGCCTGGGCGCAGGTGGCAGAGGCGGTCAGTGCTGTGGGCAACACTCTCCAGACCGGCCAACAGTGCCAGAAAATGCTGCACAACCTCCCCAGGGTGGCCAGCGTGAGTAGGTAGCACTGTGTCCCCAGCATCAAACCCCGTCCCACACAACCATAACCTAACACTGCCAACACCTCTCCCCCCCCCCCCCCCCCCCCCATCAGAGGGCCTACCCTGCACCACATGCCGGCACCCATACCAGGTGCCATGGCCAAGTGCCCTGGCCACTGAGGCCACCAGCTACCCACCCCCGGGCTGCATGCAACGGACTGCCTAACACTGTCATTTTCTGTTTCTCCACACCCCCACTCTTGACACAGGAGAAGGCCGCCCACAACCGCCAGAAGCGGGAGAAGAAAGGAGGGGGGGGGCACTGGACCTGTGACCCCTAACCATGGCTGAGCAGAAGACCCTGGGCCAGGTCGGCAGCCCAGAGGAAAGGGAGGTCACCGGGGTGGAGTTTTGCGGCGGGCAAGGAAGTGAGACCCGCTTAGTTGCACCCCCCCCCGAAACCACTCTCACCCCCACACCACCCTCACCTCCACACCCACACCATCCTCACCCCCATCCTCACACCCACACCACCTTCACCCTACCCCACCCTCACCACCCACCACCCCCACGCTCACCCCCACCACCCCCCAGTCGAATCATGAGTCTTGTCTTGTGACTTCCAGGAGCTGCTGGAGATGGGTCCATCCAGTGCCCCGCGTCCCCAGCCAGTGCAACAGCCAGAGCCCCCCGTGGGTCGAGCAATGACGAGGAGAGTAGCGCAGATGGCAGCCCACCGCCCAAGAGTCAGGAGACCCTGGAGCGCGAGTTGAAGGATGACACTGACTTTCCGTTGCAGATGTCTCCAACACACTCCACCACCCCAGAGACACTCACCTGGGTAGGGCACTTTAGTGAAGTGGTTCCGGGGACACTCTCTGGTGTGCACCACACAGCTGAACTGGTACAGCAGGTGGAGGTAGGAACACCCAAGGGGGTGGACGGTCGGAGGGCATGCCGGACACAGGAACGAGCTACCATCCAGACAGGTTTCGGGCTTCTGGAATGGACAGTCCCATCAATTGTGGAGATGCAGTCGCAGAGCCAGGGACTACATAAGGGGTTGTTGGCGAGTATCCAGTACCTGCAGGTACAGTTGGAGGAGTCCAACCACATGCAGCAGCAGGAGTTGGTGCCACCCAGGCCAATGCCGCACGGATGGTGTCTGAGGTGGAGGCATTGGGGGCGCAACGGTTTTGGCCATGGATCAGCATGTCCAAGGCCTAGGCATTCTGCGCAGGCGGTGGGCAAGGCCTGGGACACAGGCTGACTCACAAGCAACCATGTGCCTGAGCCGCCTGGAAATCGCAGCGGCACTCCTGCGCATGGCCCAGTCACAGCAGGCCATGGCTGGGAACATCGGTGACACTGCCCAGGCACTGGCCAACGTGGCACAGACACAGAGGGAGGTGGCCCAGTCCCAGAGGAAGATGGCACAGTCACTAGCTCATGTGACACAGACCCAGAAGATGGTGGCACAGTGAATGGGTGATCTGGTGCAGCTTCAGGCAGAGATGGTCCAATCCCTGTGCTCCATGGCCGCCAGCATGCAGATCCAGGACTGGCAGCGCCAGGTGGCAGGGGAGCCTCAGGGGCGAGCTCCGCTCGCACTCCCGCCCCCTGGAGTAGCCCAGGAGCCACCGGGCACTCCGAGGGAGGAGAAGATGATGGGGCCCATGCCGCTGACTCCCACAGGGCAGGTGCCGGAATACTGTACCACGTCGGACTGCCCCCCTCCTGTCCCTGGTTTATCAGGTGGGCAGTGGGTGGAACAGGGTGGCACGAAGGCCACCTGGGACACCCGAGCAGCAGCCTGGCCCATCCAGGCCCTGTCATCCCAGAAAGACACCCGCCAACGGAGACCTAGGTCACAGGGTGAGAATCACAGCAGGACACCTCCACTCCTGCTGTACCATCTGGGGATCCACCTAGATGTATTGATAGGGCCCGTAAGGCCAGAAAGTGAGACACCAGTTAATTTGGCACATGTGCAGGGCACAGTTTAGTTATGGGGCTAGGGCACAAATCTGTATATACGTTGTCACATTAAACACCTGTTACCACTGATACAACCTGCCTCGCGGCCCTGTCAGATGGGTGTGAGAGGTGGGCTGGTCTTGGCTGGTCAGAGAGGGGTGAGGGAGGAATGAGGTGGACGTTGTTAGTGGGCATTGTGGGTGGTCCGTTCTCCCCACCCTGTGGTCCGTCTCCCCTCCCTCCCCTACCCCCACCCCTGACCGTCCCCACCACTGTCATCCCAGGGATCCGATGGGACCATGTGATGGAATGGCCAGGTCACATGCAGGGATCACCCAGGTGTTGAGTGCTACCCTGGGCAGGAGTCAGACCTCGACATACGTCCTATGTGCATTGGCCCTGGCGCACACGTCGTGCGGACCCTCGTGCCTGTCTGGGCCCTATGTCCTGCCCATCCTCCCCATCCCCTGTATCCTCCACGTAGGTCGAGGCCTGGCATTCCTCCTCCTCCACCACATAGCCCCTCTGCTGCGTGATGTTGTGGTGGATGCAGCAGGCCACCACCATGCGGGCGACCCTCTCAGCATCATACTGAGGGCCCCTCCAATACAGTCCATGCACCTAAACCGCATCTTCAGGAGGCCGTAGCACCGCTCGATCAGGGACCTGGTCACTGCATGGCCGTTGTAGCAGGTCTCAGCATGGTGTGTGGCCTCTGGACAGGTGTCATCAGCCACGACCACAGCAGATAACCCCTGTCGCCCAGGAGCCAACCGCTCAGTCTGGGGGTGGGGGGATCTCGAACATGTCAGGAATCAGCAATTGTGCCAGGATGAAGGGGTCATGCACACTGCACGGGTATCGGGCGCAGACGTGTATGATGCGCAGCTGATGGTCACATATCAGACTGCAGGTTCATCGAGTGGAACCCCTTTTGGTTTGTGCAGAGAGTCCTGACATCTGCAGGTGCTCGTAGGGGGACATGCATCCCGTTGATCACCCCTGGACCCAGGGCATTCCATCGATGGCAGCAAACCCGCAGCCCGGGCATTCTGGTGGGTTTGGTCCACATTGAAGTGGATGTCGCCTGGGCATATAGAGCCTCCATAATGGCGCAGATGCATTTGTGCACCGAGCTCTGTGAGAACCCGGACAGGTCCCCACTCGGCGCCTGGAAGGACCTCGCGGCTTAAACATTCGGGGCGACTGTCCTCCCCCATACCCCCGTGGTGCCTGGCGTACCATGTTCTTGCAGATATTTCACACTGTCTCTCTGCTCAGCCGGAGTCTTAGACAGCGTGCCCGGTCTGGCAGGTCCTCAAATGACAGGAGTCTCCTTGGCACCTCCTCCACTTTGGCCTGTTGGGCAGCTGGCACTCCATCCTGGGCAGCTGCCACCTGTCGCTCTATGGCATGCTCTGCTGCTACACGCTCCACAACGGCAGCTTCTTCCTCCTCCGTGAGCAATGCCAGCTCGTACAGCCACAGGGCAGCCCCAGGGCTGTGGCAACTAGCAGGAAGGCCACCATTGCTGGTTGAATTCCAATATCCATTGTCTGCAGGGGGTAAAAGGCATGGTGTGTACCCTCGTGCCAAACCTGGTCCAACGGGCTACATGATGGCCCCGGTTGGCACTGTGGACTCTGCATCCGCATGTCCAGCACCCCCACTCTGGCCCCATCCATGCCTGGCACTGTGGGGACCTCAGGCCCTGGCGCCTGACTCTGATGCTAGGGATACCATTGATTGGTGCTGCCCATGCCAATGGCAAGCTCCACGACCCCTGCCCAGTACTCCCATAGGGTCTACAATGGGCATTGCCCAAGGTGGGCCACCTGATGCCCCGCTGGCGGGTGGCAGCCAGGTGGGGGAGGGTGTAATGGCGGACGGTGGAGTGCAGGGTGTGGGGATGTGGGCACCCATACGGTTGGTGTCACTCTGCAGAACCACAGACCAAGGTGGGTGGTCGGTGGGGTGTGCAGCAAGATGGTTGCCTTGCAGTCCGCAGTAATGATGGTCCATGCCTGGGCATACCCCCAGTCCCATGAGGGGGTCACCCCCATCACCATGCCCTTCCCTGGCCCTGGCAGGGCCCCCCCACCCCAGCCAGACTGGCCATAGACCAGCCCAGCAGCCCACAGTCGCGTCTCTCCATGTCCTAACTCCTCTCTCTCTCTCAACAGCCGCAATGCCGGTATCATGAATTTTAAAAGCACATGTGAACTGTGCCATTGGGAACTCAGCTAATCGGAGCCGGAGAATTGTGGGGGCCCCGGAAAATACCGTGTCGGGCCCGCTAATGACATGCAAAAAGTGTTCACTGTATGTGCGTTCCGGAACACATTGACGCTGCTGCCGAGGTGACGGAGAATTGCAGTTTGGCGTCAAACAGGCGCTCGCCTCAATTTTGGCATCGGAACCAATTCTCTGCTCAATCGCGTTTAGCGATTTCGGAGTCATGCAATGGAGAATCCTGTCCTATGACTCTAAACCCATTAAGCTTCAGAATATACTCTTCACAGAACTAATAAACCAAATAAATAAGGTAAGCTCTATTCTAAAAAATTGTTATTCAAGTGACATTAATGATATGAAAGTTCATGGGAAATGTTGACTACATTAATTAAACTCATTATTTGGACTGAACTGTGTGGGAGTTTCATTCAGCTGAAATGAAGTTGAAGTTGAATTCTTCTGTAGTATCTTCGATAAGATCATTCTGGGTTCACTTAATAAAACTTGCCAAAATGCTTCTGTGAGACTCGATTAAAAGATTTCATCATTTTAACGTATTTGGATCCAGAAATATTGGTTTATGAAGACGTTCAGTGCTTGCAAAGAACTAAGGTTTCTTAGAAAGTACGAACAAAAATGCAAAAATATTTTTAAAATATTAATTTAATTTATAATATGATGGAACAGGCACTCTGCAATATCCTCCTTGATTCGCCTTGAAGCTCAGGAGCACCGCAGTTGGAAGCATATTCTTAAATCAGATTCTGGTGCTTTATATCAAAAGTTAATAATAGCAAAGTAGAGAGTAATGTTTTTATTCCTTTAGTTTGATGAGTAATTGCACTCCGCACAAAAAATATATAACATTACACCGTGACCTGTGGAATCTCAAAAGAGATAATTGTTGCATCCCCTCTATTTCTTCATCTCTATACTACCAGTCACACCCACATAGTTATAGAGCATAGAACATAGAACATACAGCGCAGAAGGAGGCCATTCGGCCCATCGAGTCTGCACCGATCCACTTAAGCCCTCACTTCCACCCTATCCCTGTAACCCAATAATCCCTCCTAACCTTTTTGGACATTAAGGGTAATTTATCATGGCCAATCCACCTAACCTGCACGTCTTTGGACTGTGCGAGGAAACCGGAGCACCCGGCGGAAACCCACGCAGACACGGGGAGAACGTGCAGACTCCGCACAGACAGTGACCCAGCGGGGAATCGAACCTGGGACCCTGGCTGTGAAGCCACAGTGCTAGCCACTGTGCTGCCCCTATACCCACGGATTTATGGAAAATGGGTACTGGCAAAAATAAAATGGAGAATGGGTAATATGTTTTGAAATAAGGTGGAGTTGAGAGGCCAGGTGATCTCCCTTGTATCTTACATTTTACTTGTAACTACGTAAGACTGCAAGTTAGCCTGTTTGTCTGGACAGAAAATTGAAATACTAATGACTCTTTGAGACATTCCATTGAGAATACATTAAAATTCAATATTTGTTTCCTGTGGGTTTAATAGTTGCTACTAGATCACAGTGACCCAGCAGACTTATTGGCTGCAGAATGGAATTCCACAGAATAGCAGTGAGGGGAAACCCATTTGATCACAAGGAGGGGCAAACTCAATATCTATTATGTGCCAATGTTTAAGTCATCAGAGATTATTTGTGTGAACAATGGGAAAACAGATACAATGGTCACCTGATAAAAAACAGTTGATGATAAAGAACATTTTTAACACGCATTTTGAGAGCAGCCTCGGTCAGTCAGTCTGGGAGACAAGGAAACTCAGTAAGAGATCCAGCCCAGTAAAGGAAGGACCCTGACTAGAATCCACGAGCAGGCAAATAAGTGGGACTAGCCTTTTATCTACTGATTTGAAGAACCATGCCAGATCTTCACGACTGCACCTTGATTGGAGCAAAGCCATAAACCTGCTCTGTAAGTAGTAAGTCACTATGAATTTATCGCCAGAAACCTCCAACCTCCATTTCTTCAACAAACCAAAAGGGTTTGGACATTAAGGGCAATTTATCATGGCCAATCCACCTAACATGTTATAGCCTGTTATAACCTGACATATAACATGTTATAACCTGACCTGAAACATGTCAAGTTTCTATCTCAAAAGACTACAGCATAAAAGTGAATTTTTAGACTTTCTAAACACCTAAGTGCATGCTACCTCTTTTGCATTCACCCTTTATTGTGTGCGTATGTTTGTGTGCATAGGTGCTGATGCAAATACATTTTTTATTTATTAACATAATTTATTTTTAACATTTAGTCTTCGTCTTATTTAGAAGCTTATGAGAAGACCTGTAGTTTGTTTGTTTTTGAGAGTCACAGCACTCAATGGATTGAAACACGTTTTTCTTTAAAACACATATATTTGCAGTCAGTGAAGAGATGGTAAAAGGAGGGCCCTTCCTACCAGCTCTCCCCTGTCCATCACATTGGTAGCTTTGGCCCAGAATTGACGGAATCTTTGATGGCCTCCTTTGAAATTGACTGCTCCTTCAGGATTTAGTGTGGCCGCCGATTAAAAGGTAAATCCTGAATTTGCAGCATATTGTTTGTTGCTCCATTGCAATCTGTGCTATGAAATCCCCACACCCCCAGAACCACCCATCAGTGAAATCAATTGATCCGGCAACAACTTCCCTCTTTCCATTTTCACCTCACTGTTAGAAACCTCATGAAAAGATAAACCTTATTCAATGATGTGAAACTGAATTTTTAATGATGCGGAACTGAGTAACAATTATTGCTGAACAACTGATCTGGCCCTCAAGAAACCAATTTTGTTAAAGGTCTCCATGATGACTTGATACAGGATTTTTAAAAAAATCAGATTTCTTAAAAATGTGTTTAAAAGATTAGTTTCTTCCCAATATTGCAGCTTCTAACTGAACCCCTTGCATATGTCCTACTATCTCTATTGCACTCTGTCAATTTTTTAACAGAGAATTAATTTTGAAGCTGTCCATTCCATGATTGGCTGCCTGTGGGAATTCTTTAATGCGATTGGTTGCTTAGACAGCTTGATTGCATCACCGCTCGATTCTGGAAATCCCCATTAAGTAATTAACTGCACAGTGAGATCATCACGGAGATGACAAGATTCCTCTGCAAGGCCCCAAAGTCAGTTTTGTGTGTCCTTGCTTCACTCCTGGCTACACAATCTGAGCCACTATCACAAGGCTTGAAGGAAGCTTTTACACATATATTGACAATAATCATCTCAACCTTTCTCCCCTTGACCCTAAAACCACCACTGTGCTGTCAAACAGTCTTGGATAAGTTAGAACTTTCTTCAGTTGAACAGGTAAGGCCAAAGCCATTGCTCTCTGCATCCACACAAACTTTATTCCCTTGCTTTCATTCCACCTATCTTTCTGGACATTCACTCAGTCTTAACAAGCCAATGCAGAACTCTTGATATCCTGCTGCGCCAAGCCAGAACTCCCAAGTTACAATGTCACTGATTTATTTTGCTGCAAAAATGCCAATCTCCAAACCTTTGCTGTTAGACTTGAATGTACCAATTTTATTTTCACTCCCCTTCCTTTTCTTCTCTTCCATAAACACCAACTTGTCTTCTGTCCACTCTCTTCTTTTTTTACCTACACAATCTTCCTGTTATAAGAATGTAGGAACAGGAGTAAACATTAAGTCCTTGAGCCAGTTCTGTATTTCAATGAGATCATGGCTGATCTGAAAACTAATTCCATGGGCGAGATTCTCCATCGGCCGACGGCCAAATCGGGAAAGGTGATTGGGCGGAGAATTGGTTTGGAGGCCGAAATTGTGGCGAGTTCAAGCAAATCGCAATTCTCCAGTGCCTCAACATGGCGTCAAAACGGCATTTGTATATCATTAGCAGGCCTGACCGGGTACTCTTCGGGGTCTCCACGATGCTCTGCCTCTACCGAGGACAATTCCCAACGGCGAAGCTCACTTATGCTTTTAAAAATCGGGAAACAGGCGCCGTGGCTGATGAGGGAGAGAGAGGAGGTATGACATGCAGAGGCACAACTGTGGGCACCGGTCCCGATAGTGGCCAGATTGGGTTGGGGGGGGGGCGTTGGCGGTCTGATTGGGGACATGCCTTGGGCCGTGATGCGGTGGGCCAGCTGTCGTCTTGACCTGGGTCTGCACGCTCGCGGCCATGAAGCACAGGGAGTGGACCACCTCCGTTTGGGACTGCGCCACATCACGCTGTGACTGTGGCACCATCTTCTGGGTCTATGCCACATCAGCCATTGACTGTGCCATCTCCGTCTGGGACTGGGCCAGCTCCCTCTGTACCTGTGCCATGACGGCCAGCGTTTGGGCAATGCCGCCGACACTCTATGCCATGGCCCATTGTGACTGGGCCATGCTCTGGAGCACCGCTGAAATGTCCAAGTGGCTACGGTACATGGCTGCCGGTGAGAGAGCTGCCCTGTCCTAGGTCTCGGCCATGGCCTGCACAAATTGCCCCAGGACTAGGACCTATTGACCCATGACCGAAACCTTCGCCCCCAAGGTTTCCACCGCGGACGCCATCCGTGCGGTGTTGACCTGGATGGCATACATGGTTTGTCCCACCTCCTGCTCCTGCACATGGTTAGAGTCCTTCAACTGCACCTGCAGGTGCTGGATGCTCTCCCACAACCCCTCATATAGTCCCTCGCTCTGCTGGGTGTCTTGGGATGCGGGTTGATGGCTCCCGTCCATGTCGGTGTCGTCCTCGTCGCTGGTCAACGCCTGGTTTCTGGCTGTGGCTGGGGTCAGGGGCACGGGATGCCAGAAGGGCCTGCATTATCACCAGCAGCTCCTGCAAGACACAAGACAAGACACATGATTGCATCACCAGATGGGGTAGAGTGGAGATGGTGGGAGAAGGGTTGTGTGTTGGGGAGGGGATGTAAGGGTGGTAGTGGAGCAGGGGTGGTGTGGGGTGTGGTGGGTGTGGGGGTCGTGTGGGCGAAGGGGTGGTGGTGGGTCTGGGGGTGGTAGTGTGGTGTAACAGACTTGCCATGGGGAACCGCAACTCAGTGTGGTCTCACTTCCTTGCCCGATGCCGACCTCCGCCCGGTGACTGTCTTTTCTTCAGGCCCACCGACCACATTCAGTGCCCTCTGCTCTGCACTGGTAGGATGCTACAGGTCCAGTAATCCCCCTCCAGTCTTCTCCCACTCCCAGCAGTTGTACACAACCTTCTCCTGGGGTGGGTGGGCGGGGGGGGGGGGGGCAAAAACAGGAAATGCACAGTGTTAGATGTCCAATGCATGCAGCCAGTGGGTGAGTAGCTTGTGGCTTCAGTGGCTGGGCATCCGGCCATGGCGGCCGGTATGAGTGCAAGTGATGCAGGGTGGAGGTTTGGCCACCCACTGGGTTTGGGGTGGGGGTGGGGTTACAGGTGTGTGGGACGGGGGTTAGTGCCAGGGATACAGTGCTGCCTACTCACCCTGGGCGCCTTGAGGAGGTTGTGTAGTTTTTTCTGGCACTATTGGCCAACCGGAGAGTGTTGCCCATGGCGCTCACCACCTCTGCCATCTATCCCCAGGCCTGGCAAATGATGTCGGCTGGCAGCATCATTCCTACCCTGGGGTACAAGGTCACCTGCCTCTCCTCCATGGCATCTAGCAGGGTTTCCAGTTCTGCTTTGGTGAATCTCAAGGCCGCGCGTCTTGCTGCCATCTTGTCAGCTGGGATGAGTGTGCGTGGGGAGTGAAGTGTATATATGCAGCTGCAGCTTGTGAATCTTGTGAATCCTGGACCTGGTGAATCCGGCACTGTTACCCTTTCAAGTGGAGAGCGACGCATCAGACGTCGCCCTAGCCGCTACCCTCAACCAGGCAGGCAGGCCCGTGGCATTCTTTTCACAAACCCTTCATGCCTCCGAAATTCGACACTCCTCCATCGAAAAAGAGGCCCAGGCTATCGTTGAAGCTGTGCGCCATTGGAGGCATTACTTGGCCGGCAGGAGATTCACTCTCCTCACTGACCAACATTCAGTAGCTTTCATGTTTAACAACACACAGCGGGGCAAGATGAAAAAAGATAAAATCTTGCGGTGGAGGATCGAGCTCTCCACCTACAACTACGAGATTTTGTATCGCCCCAGTAACCTCAACGAGCCCCCCGATGCCCGATACCAAGGTACACGTGCCAGCGCACAGGTGGACTGTCTCCAGACTCTGCACAACAACCTTTGTCACCCGGGAGTCACACGGTTGTACCACTTCATCAAGGCCCGCAATCTGCCCTACTCCGTCGAGGAAGAACGGGCAATCACCAGAGACTGCCAGGTCTGTGCGGAGTGCAAACCGCACTTCTACCAGCCGGACCGCGCGCGCCTGGTGAAGGCCTCCCGCCCTTTTGAACGCCTCAGCGTGGATTTCAAAGGGCCCCTCCCCTCCACCGACCGTAACACTTATTTCCTCAGTGTGGTCGATGAGTACTCCAGATTCCCCTTCGCCATCCCATGCCCCGACATGTCGTCTGCCACCGTCATCAAAGCCCTCAACACCATCTTCACTCTGTTCGGCTTCCCCGCCTACATCTACAGTGACAGGGGATCCTCATTCATGAGTGATGAGCTGCATCAGTTCCTGCTCAGCAGGGGTATCGCATCCAGCAGGACGACCAGCTATAACCCCCGGGGAAACGGGCAGATGGAGAGGGAGAACGGGACGGTCTGGAGGGCCGTCCAGCTGGCCCTACGGTCCAGAAATCTCCCGACCTACCGCTGGCAGGAGATCCTCCCCGATGCACTGCACTCCATTCGGTCGCTCCTATGCACTGCGACTAATGACACACCCCATGAACGTCTCTTCGCCTTCCCCAGGAAGTCCACATCCGGGATGTCGCTCCCGACTTGGCTCACAGCTCCAGGACCCGTACTCCTCTGTAAGCACGTATGACTCCACAAGGCGGACCCGTTGGTTGAAAGGGTGCTGTTACTCCACGCTAACCGCCAGTATGCCTACGTAGCGTACACCGACGGCTGCCAGAATACTGTCTCCCTCAGGGACCTGGCACCAGCAGGTTCCCCACACACACACCCCTCCGGCTCGACGCCACCCTTCCCTCCCCCGGTGCACCCAGCAGCAACGCCCCTGGGACCATCAGTCCTCCCCCTGCCCACGCCCGAGGATGAGGAGGATTTTGGCACGCTCCCGGAGTCACCGAGGACCTGACCGGCACCGGAATCGCCGCCACCACTGCGTCGCTTCCAATGTCAGATCAAGGCCCCGGACCGGCTAAACCTGTAATTGGTTCGGGACTGTTAAAGCACAATGTACTGGACTCCAAAAATGTTTTGCCTCTGTATATTAAAACTTGTTCTGTATATAGTTCTCTGCCACCCCCGCCGGACTCAATTTTAACAGGGGGTGAATGTGGTAATCACCACTGTTGTATATATTAGGAGATGTGTGGTAAGGCCCTGTATTACAGGTACAGGGGTAGTCCCTGCCTGCTGGCTCCGCCCAGTAGGCAGAGTATAAATATGTGTGCTCCCCATACTACAGCCATTTCGCCAGCTGCTGTAGGAGGCCACATATCTTAGTGTAATAAAGCCTCAGTTGTATTCAACTCTCGTCTTTGTGCAATTGATTGTGCATCATGTGTAAATACAACTTTTTTCTTGCAATCGAGGTTTCACGTGATAAGAACCAACAACTCTTGTTATTTTTTCAACTCTAGATCAGGTGGACTGAGCAAATTAAACCGCCCACAGTAGAGATTGGGTCGCTGAGTTTAGACGGCTGAGCTGGCATCTTCCTTTATGGGATTGTAAAGAAAGTTGAATTTGACAATGAGCTGTGTTTATTCTAATTTTAATGGAGCACTTCAGAAGTCAAATTACTGAAAATTACTGTGCATATATTTAAATGCATTTCAGTTCCAATTAGCTATTCGGTATTTGGGCTGTGCTGCATTCTCAGCAGTTTTCTGGCTCCAGCAGTAAACAACCTGACACTCGGTCAGGGGACTGGGAATCAGAATCCCACGGCTGCTTGTCCCTTGAACTCACTTGATTTGGTTGGCTAGGTTTAGTCAGCTTTCAGCCAGACCTGTAATGGGAGCACTGCACGTTGGGGAGATATTCCATGTTACAGGGAGGAAAGGCCCAGTGAATCAAGGTGACCATCATTAGAAACTGTAATTAGCACTACGTGTGACCATGCAAAGAAAGCCATAACTTAGAATATCCAAGCGTTGTGATGTAAACATGGAAAAATCATGAATGAAGAGGACTATCATTCCACCAATAATACTTACTGCTTTACATCTACAGTAAACCATACTGTGTGCACAACATTCAGGAAGCTACAACCAGTAGATGGTGTAATTACCAAAGGTTCATGGCATTTCTATTATTCGGTGGAAGTCTGAAAACAGCCTGGAGGCTTCAAAATGAACAGCAAACGCCAATCACCATCAACTCGTGCTTTATGCTGAAGCCGGCACAGATAATAGTTTTACATTATTAATTAGCCACTCTTGGTAAATGACTTCTTGCTCTGGGCACTCGATGGGGAATGAAACTAGCTCAGCTTCCATGGGAGGCAAAATGATGGCAGCAACAGCTGCAGTGTACATTGAGGCACAGGGCAAACAAGAATCAATTTATTCTTACCAGTGAACAGATGGAAGGTGCAATTTTTAATAGGTTGTGGGATCAGCATGGGTCAACCCAAACTGAACAACGGAAGCCAGAGACAAGAACTGATTAATGTAAAGCATTGAACTGTATAAAATCTGGCAGCATTAGCAAGACAATCAAAGTGGAACCCCGTCAATATTTTTCCACGATCATTGGACAAGAAAGAAAAACATCGCATCACTCAAGTAAATTTTGATTATTCCACATGGAACACTCAAAATATTTTTCAATATCCGCTTCAAATGTCTTGGTTTTATTTTTAATTCTGACAGAAACTGTTATGCCTAAGAGGGATTTTACAATTACTTCTTGGCTGCCATCTTGAAAATTCTCTCTTTGGGATTAAAGTTCTGGACATTTTTTATTCCAATATTTGATTTAACAGCAAAAATAGAAGTTGATATGAACGTAAGCTTTGTGATGTTTATATAAATAATGCAGTCCACAAGCAGACAAATTATACTGGGAGTGAACGCTTCCAAAGTGGGGAGTTATGAAAATATTTCTAAAGGTTGGTGTCTGTTGAGAGGTCAATTTAATCTTGCAAGTGAGTACAATTTCAATTACTCAGGAATGTGGCAGGTACTGATTACTGTTAAATAAATCAAAGTGGAAGAGAATCAAAGCGGATCATTAGGCAAGCCTCATTTTCACCGATGAGAATCATCACACTACAAGTACAATTATCAGAGCTGAGAATTAGACTTTTCTTCGCCTTCTGACTTGAAAATTGGCTGTAAAGATCTGAAACACAGCTGTATTAAAACCGTTGCTCTCAGGTCAAAATGGTGGCCCTTCACAGATGAACAATGGCGTAACTATATGCAGGAGGACCAGCATTACTCATTCAGTCTGGTATCTGTTTGCATAAAATACATCATAAAAGTAAATTACAGCACAGTGTCCCTGTGATGGGGGAACCGAATGTTGCAAGAGCATGCTGTCTTTTCATTTATCGAAGAGCGATTATATTCCAGCCTAGACTGAGGGGATGAAAATCTCCCTCTGCTGGCTACAAAGGTCATAAAATAAAATTCATTTTAGTAGTAACAAAGGTCTGCAGCAGTATATGATCATAATTCAGCACCAAATGGGACTTAAAGAGTGACTGGTGTGTGAAATGATGATATTCACACTGACGCAGTAAAAATGGCAATCTAAGATTGTGGTTAAGCCTAGGGCAGTGTAGAGGAATGTTACTTTGGTATAGTAGACTTGGAGAAGTTGATGCTGAAACTGAATAACATTCCCCCACACTGACATCCCTCATCTAGAAGGCAGCAAGTTCAGCAAATAATTTTTTTTCATTCTGTAAGAGTTATACTCCTTTAATTTTGCGCTGTTACTTCACAGGGCCAGGGACCCGGGTTCGATTCTCGGCTTGTGTCACTGTCTGTGCGGATTCTTCCCGTGTTTGCGTGGGTTTCCTACGGGTGCTCCAGTTTCCTCCTACAAGTCACGAAAGGCGTGCTTGTTAGGTGAATTGGACATTCTGAATTCGCCCAGTGTACCCAAACGCCGGAGTGTGGCGACTAGGGGATTTTCACAGTAACTTCATTTCAGTGTTAATGTAAGCCTATTTGTGACACTAATGAAGATTATTATTATAAGAAGGAAATTACAACAATAGGCTGAATAATATGTTTTGCGGTGGGGGCGGGAGGGTGGTGGAACAGCAAGTTCCCCAGAAACAAAATCAGTGGGGAGCCAAGTGAGCCTTCCATCCCCCATTGGAGAGAAAGGAGGATGGGGTAGGTTTAAGGGAAGGAGAGGGGAGGACGAAAGGAGAGGAAGGAAGAAATGGGGGGGGGGAGGTTTGAGCTAAGGGAGGCTGCCCAATAATCAACAATGGTCTGCCCCCCAGCCCCCAGAGAGTAAACTACCATTCCTTCCCAACCTGTAAACTTTTCAGTGAAGAAATCAGGCTTCCACATTCAATGTTTTAGGGTGTGGGCATAGTATCAGGGTCATTTGGCTTATTAGCAAGCCTAATTGGTCCTTAATTATTCATTTAAATATGGCTACAGGCCTGCCGATGTTGACATCTGTTCACCCCCCAGAATAGGAGGGGTGGGCAGGAAGTTGGTGGCGTGGGTGTCTGCCTTATTTTACGTGCACTGCCCCACCCCCTTCCCCCTAACAGTAAATACACAAGTCATATTCAGGTCAATGTTCCAAAACTTGGGGTGTGAAATTCAGATCTGTAGCACCACTGGAGATGGAGCTATGGAAACTGGAGGCCATCCAAGTGTGATAAACTGTACTTCCAGTGTAGTCAGTGCATCCCCTGGTGTACCAGCCTCTGAAATGGCACTGGCATGACATCGCTCATCCCTCTATTTTTTGAACTTGGATTATTCAGGTACATTCAAGATATTTGTTTGGCATTCACAAAAAAAGAAAATTCAAACAGCTGGAAGAGGCACCCAGCAATATCCTTTTTCAAAAGACCAGACAATAGCTGGCAGATAAGGTAATTTAGTATAGCATTTGCGACAGCAAATGCAATATGTTTTTGGAGGTGCTGTGGTGAATTGCTGTCTTGGCAGCAAGTGTTGCTGCTTCCTCACGTGGTGATTTGCTGGTCTTTTCGATCTGGGTGTCCGAGTACATGAATTGCAAAAGGTTAGTATGATGGTGCACCAAGTAATTAATAATAATAATCTTTATTGTCACAAGTAGGCTTACATTAACACTGCAATGAAGTTACTGTGAAAAGCCCCCAGTCGCCACATTAAAGCGCCTGTTTGGGTACACAGAGGGAGAATTCAGAATGTCCAAATTACCGAACAGTAAATTACATAACAATATATAGGGCATTGGTGAGATCGGGATTCTCCGTTGGTTGACGTCGAAATCGCAAAACAAGATTGGGCGGAGAATAGGTTCCGACGCCAAAATCGCTATACTCTGTCACCTCGACAGGGATGCCAATGCAGTCCGGAACACACATACGGGAATCATCGTTTGCATATCATTAGAAGCCGACCCGGTGTTCTCCGGGACCTCCACGATGCTCCGCCTCCAATGGGCAGCCTTCCCGATGGCGTGGTTCACTTGTGCTTTTAAAAATCGGGAAACCAGCATCATGGCTGAGGGAGAGAGAGGGGCTATGGAAAGTTTCCAACATCGCCATAGTTGGCTGGCAGTTGTGCCGCTGGCTGGGGGGCTTCTGCCAGGGCTGGGGGGAGTAGTGGGGGTGGGGTAGCTGGGGGGGGGGGGGGGCTGTAGGGTCGGGATGGATGGGCACAGAACACCATTGCTGCAGCCGGCAAGGCAGTCATGCAGCTGCGCACACCGGTAATAGCCCACTGTGAACTTAGTGCGTATAGTCGTCGTTCCAGGTCACCCCACCTGGGGGCCCTCTGGCCACCGCTGACCCATCAGCTGTATGGGCACGCTCCAGCACAACCAGTACCACCTTGTTGGCTGGGATGAGTGTGTGTGGGGATTGTAATGTGTACATGCTTCTGCAGCTTGTCAGTCTCTGGAGTAGCAATGACGGACCCGGCAAATCCCGTACCATTTTTTATTGGAATCAATTGCGTTCCACATGGCGCTGGTGCTAGCCCCTCCACAGTTGCTGAATCAATCCAGGTTCGGCGCTAGCTTTGCTGTCATGAAAGTCCATGAATTCAGGGTCGGCATCTACACTTAGTCTCAGAAACGGAGAATCCTGCCTTATACCTGGAGTACAGTGCACAGCATCGTTCTCCTTATTTAAGGAAGGATGTGAATGCATTGGAAGCAGCTCAGAGAAGGTTTACGAGACTAATATGATCAAAGACATCACATGGATTCCCTGGAGCAGAACCTGTCAGTGACCTTGCTTATTAGTGAGTCCACACACAAATTACCCTTTCCCCTGACCTTGTTGCAGTCCACTCCTCTGCAGTGACTCAATGCATGCAGACGCCAGTCCTATACGAACCTCCTAAGGGATGTGCTGTTCCAATATCTGAGCTGGAGGCTGTGAGTATCAGATCAAGTGACGGAGCTTCTTCATCACGACTGTGCTGTTACTCTCTGATTTCCTGATGGGTGTGTTGTGACTGAGCAAAAACAGATTTGGGGTGCCTGAATGCAGGAAATTAGAGAATGGAAGATTGGGTTGTGAGGCAGTGAGGAGTGGGGTGAATAGCAGGAGGTTAATGATCATACCCTTTGCAACTTGATCAACATGCCAGACAGCAGGATGACGGTGAACCAGAAGTTAAGAAAGGGCTTAGCCCAATAATTTACTGTATCCTCAATGTTGCCACTGATACTGGTGCAAGTGGCTCGGAGGCAACCAACATGATCTGGGGAACATCTAAGTAGTACTCAAGAGATGCAGGTGTCCTTATCCCCCACTAGTTCTACATTGCTGCCCCTGTATGGGCCTCCATTTACTGCAAGAGAGTAGAAATAATCTCTTTGATCTCTCAAGATGACCTCTTTGAATATCAAAAATATTAGATACTGTGGATCTACACTGGTGTAGTTCCAGTTTCAAGGACAGATGGTGAATCTAGGAAGCACCTCTGTGAATTAAATTCCTCTTTTTGTGTGGATCTAATGTTGCTTGGATTTGAATTGAAAAGGAATAAAATTGCAGGGCGATGTGAATAGAGTCGGCAAGATTGTGAATAATTTGAAAGCTCTCCATCAAAGAGCCGGCTCAGGCATAATAGCTGAATGACCTCCTCTGTGCTGGAACATTCCATGTTTTCTATGAATATCAGTGACTGTATTGCACTGTTTCTGGGTGATTTGCCTGCCCCAGCTGAATAGCAGGAGGTCTGTTGCAGCAGCAGAAGCTCTTTGTTAAGGCTGGTAAGATTGGAAGATGTGAGAGGGGAAGATGAGTACCAGGCTATTACACATGATTGCCAAGGACTGCTGATCTATGAGCGAAGGCGGGGGGAGGGTGTGTGCATTGATTAGAATGAGAGACTGGTGTGGTGGATATGAAGTTTCATATGGGGCTGCATTCACTGACTTGACCCACCCATATGAGAGCATTACACTTTTTGTGGCGTTGAAGCCAGGTCCTCAGGGCCACACTCCAGGAATTGACCTCTCAGTCCACCTGCTCCCATTACCCTTCCACAAGGTGAGTCTTGAGGTCCTGCCAGTCCAGCCCCTCACAAGGTGATCATGGGAGCCCTTTCTCTCTTCTGATGTTCCACTTTCTGGGGCTTCCGGTAGCGACATGTAGTTGGAGGTTGCACGTTGGGTGGCTCCTGCAAGAGCTTTTGGTTTGTTGGCTCTTTTCACCCAGATTTGGAGGGAAAAGGAACGAGCGTCTATCCACCTGAGAGCTCGAGTTGAGTGTGGAGTTCTGTGGGAAGAAAGATGGTGGGAGCAACCTAACTGGGTGGAGCTGCACCCATTACTGTGGACACGCTGGCCAAGGTGGACGAGCTTGAGCAGAGGTTTGTCAAGAATTTTGCGCGGCATGGAAAGGAGATGATAGAAAGGCTCAAACAGTTGGTAGATTATACGTTGGCCCAGATAAAGAAGGCTCTTGGAAAGATGTCATCGACGGTGCGGGAACAGGGAGAGATGTTGAAGGGGGTGGAGGAGGCATTGTTACGGCAACAGAGGCCAAGTCACCTAGATGGGAGAGGAGCTGCTGAGGGTGGAGGAGAGCAACAAAGGGCTGAGAGCCAAAGTGGAGGACCTGGAGAACAGCGGCAGAATCTGCGGATAATGGGTCTGCCCGAGAGGCTGGTGGGCCCAAAGCTGACGGAATACTTTTCGGAAATGTTTGCTATGTTGTTGAGGGAAGGAGGACGCCTTTCTATTTGAGCTGGATAGGGCTCATCAGTCGCTCCGGCCAAAGCCAAAGGCGAATGAGCCACCGAGAGCTGTGATAGTCTGCTTTCACAGCTATCAACATGAAGGAGAATGTGCTGATATGGGCCAATTGAGAGGTGAAGCGGGAAGGCAGAGGTATTCGACTATACCAAGACATCACGGTAGAGCTAGCAAGACGGCGGACGAGCTTCAACAGGGCGAAGGCAGCATTGTACAAGAGTAATGTGCGGTTTGGGGTGGTCTACCCTGCGAAGTTGAGAGTTATACACAACTTCCAAGGACCATTACTTTGAGACAGCAGACAAGGCGGAGGGTTCGTGAGGGCTGAAGGACTGGGACTGAACTGAGTTTGGACTTTACTTTCATATGTTGTGGTTGGGAGGGGATGGTTGGAGGACGTTGGGGCAATATGTTGGGGGGTTTTCCCTTTTGTTTGGGGTTTATCATGTTTGGTATTTTTGAAGGGCTGGATGTGGAGGGTTTTTCCCTTGTTTTTTGTACTAGGTATGTGGGGAGAGGGGGGCTCTAACGGGGGCCACCTCACTAGAAAACCTGAATTGGTTAGTGAACAGGAGCGAAGTGGGGGGAGAGGCCGTGGACAGCCGAGCCTGTATGAACAGGTTTCGATGAGCATGGGAGGTGTGAATGAGCGGGTGGTGGGGCATGAGGAGTATACAGAGATAAGTGGTTTCGAGAGGAAGTGCTCGGGGGGTTTCTGGGAAGGGAGGAGAGGGATAGCTGGCTGATGGTGATTAGGGTTAGGGACTGGTCTGACTCGCAGGCCGGGACCGAGTCATGGTCATGATTGATATGGGGGGAGTGGGGAGAGACCGCCAGTCCAAATGGGGGTTGGGTGGACCAGTGAAACAGGCGAGAATTGTTTTGCCTTTGAAAAGCTTGAGAGCCGATGTGGTGCTGTTGCAGGAGATTCCCTTGAGGGTGAAGGACTAGGTTTGGCGAGCTAGGTGTTCCACTCAGGCTTTGATAGCAGGCC
Source organism: Scyliorhinus torazame (assembly GCF_047496885.1). Classification (NCBI taxonomy): domain Eukaryota; kingdom Metazoa; phylum Chordata; class Chondrichthyes; order Carcharhiniformes; family Scyliorhinidae; genus Scyliorhinus; species Scyliorhinus torazame. The sequence continues at coordinate 212,361,914 of NC_092713.1, read as the reverse complement.
GGGAGGTAGGGCTCTAGTGGTAAGAGGGTCAGATTTCAGATGGAAAAGGTGGTGGCAGATCAGGGGGTAGATACGGTATAGTAATGGGGGCATTGGAGGTGTTGGTTAGAATGTATGTCCCAAATTGGGATGATGTAGGGTTTATGAAAAGGATGTTGGCAGCCATACCAAGTCTGGACATGCATCAATTAATTTTAGGTGGGGATTTAAATACAGTGTTACATCCAAAGTTGGATTGGTCTAAGCCGCGCTTGTTGACCCCTTCGGGAGGCCGGGCGGGTGGAGGGGCGGGGAGGTCGAAGGTGTTGGCAGCATTTATGAAGGAGATGGGGGAAGCAGACCCGTGGCAGTTCTTACATCCGGGGGTTGAGAGTATTCCATTTTTCCACCAGTTCATAATGTGTACTCAAGGATTGACGTCTTTATTATGGAGTGGACGTTGTTGTCGGGGTGATTAATGTACAATACTCGGTGATTGTTATTTTGGATCATGCTCTGCATTTGGTGGATGTGGTCCTTGAGAAAGGGCCTGCACAGAGGCCGGCGTGGAGGTTGGATGTGGGGCTACTTGAAGATTTGAGTTTTTGTGCTGTGATATGAGGGAGTTCGTGGGGGGACTGGAGTGTCCTAAAGTTGGGGAGGAGGAGAGGACATGGTTGGAAGTGCCAGTGGAGACCGAGGAGGTTTGGATGGCGATAGGGAAGATACAAACGGTAAAACACAGGGCCCGGATGGGTTCCCTTGTGGAATTTTATAAGAAGTTTTTGGTTAGGTTGGTGCCGCTGTTGGTGGAGATGTTTAAGGATGCGGTTGCAAAGGCGGCGCTCCCATGGGCGATGGGATGGCTATCTATTTTTCTGTTACAAAAGGTTAAGGACCCGGTAGAGTGTGGGTCGTATCGGCCAATATCGCTGTTAAATGTGGATGGCAAGATTCTTACCAAGTTGTTGGTGCTTAGGTTGGAAGAGTGACTTCCGCGAGTGATTGAGGAGGATAAGACAGGGTTTGTAAAAGGTTGGTACTTGTCCTCGAATGTGCGGTGCTTGTTAAACGTGGTGTTCTCCCCATTGGAGGGGAGCGGAGCCGGAAGTGGTGGCGACGCAGCATGCAGAGAAGGTGCTTTATCGAATAGATAGGAGTTATTTGTTTGGGGTGTTGGAGCGGTTTGGGAATGGGCCTAAGGTTAAGCGTGGGTTAAATTGTTATATAAGGAACCGAAGGAGAGTGTTTGTTCGAATGAGATGAACGCGGGATGTTTTCAGCTGCATAGGGGAACGAGGCAGTGGTGTTCTACATCCATCCTCTTGTTTGCCCTGGCAATAGAGCCCTTGGCCATTGCGCTGAGGTGCCTGGACAAGTGGAGAGGGATAGTGACGGGGAGGGGGTGGGGGCAGGTGGAGCTTAAGGTGTCCCTGTATGTCGATGACCTTTTGTTCTATATTTCTAACTTGGGACCCACGGTGGGGAATATAATGGGGCAGCTCAAGAGGTTTGGGGTTTTTTCGGTTTATAAACTGAATTTGGAAAATAGTGAGTGCTTTTTTGTTTCTGCTCCGGGGCGGGAGCTAGCTTAGGGGGATTGCCGTTTTGAGTGGCGACTATGCACTTCAGGTACTTGGGGCTGAAGGTGGCTTGAGACTGGGCACGGCTCCATAAATTGAATTTTACAAGCCTGGTGGGTAGGGTCAAGGCAAATTTTTTGAGATGGGACAGCCTCCCCCTATCATTAGCAGGCTGTGTGCAGGCAATAAAGATGAATATCTTGCCATGGTTCTTATTTTTGATCCAGTGTTTACCGAAGGCATTTTTTTATGGGGGTGGAACAGTTGATTTTGTCGTTTGTCTGGGCAGGTAAAGTAGCGAGGATTCAGAGGACAGTTCTTCAGAGAAGGTGACAGGGAGTTTGGCTCTTCCAAATCTGTTGTATTACTATTGGACAGCGAACACCGTGAAGGTGCGGGGCTGGGGTTGGGAGCCGGAGGCCATGTGGATGAGAATGGAGGCAGGCTCTTGGAGGGGGTTGGAATTGCAATTGATGCCAATGGTACTGTTCCAATTTGCCCCAGGGAAATACTCAGGTAGTCCAGTAGTAGTGGCCAGCCTGAAGATATGGAAGCAATTTCAACAACATTTTAAGTTAGGGGTGGAGTCGAGGCTGATGCCGATTCTAAAGAATCATGTGTTTGAGCCGGCGAGACTGGATGCTAGGCTTTGGGGATGGGAGGAGCGGGGATGATGGAAATTAAGGTCTTATCTTTTGAAGGGTGGTTTGCGACTTTGGAGGAGTTCAGGTATATGCAGGTGTGGGACTTTGCAAAGAAGGTTTTCCCGATGATTCCAGTGACACCACCCTCCTCGTTGTTGGAGGGGAAGTTGTCTGTGATGGGATTGGCGGTGCGGAGGGGGTGGGGGGGGGGGGGGAGGGCTATCTCGGCGATGTACAGGAAGAGTTTGGAGGAAAATATGCATCGCTGGAGGGGGCTAACACCAAGTGGGAGGAGCTGGGAATGGCGCTGGAGGAGGGGTTGTGGTGTGAGGTGTTGCGGAGGATGAATGCCTCAACCTCATGTGTGAGGTTGGAGTTAATACGGTTAAAGGTCATGCACAGGGCACACCTGACGAGGTCGAGGATGAGCCAGCTGTTTGACAGGGTGGAAGACACTTGCGAGCAGTGTGAGATAGGTCCGACCTATCATATGTTCTGGTCCTGCTCGAAGTTAGAGAAATTTTGGAGGTCGCTTTTCAGCACTATGTCAGCGATCTTGCACAAGGAGATATGTAGATAAAAGATTGGGGTTTTTTTTTTCACATTCAACAGGTAAGTGCTTAAGTTCAATATTTTGATTAGCTGCTGCATTTTAACATTTCTGCACTTTAACTGTGTTCATGTTTTGTGACATGTGTTTTGTGTTTTTATACATCACAATAAATCTGAAAGTTGCAGTGCAGTCCAGTCACTTTATGTTTCACTACAGGACACACAGTCACATTATTGGGAGTTTAAAAAATGTATTATTGGTATTCTTATGGATGAAGTGAATTAATCTTTTTGATTTGACCTTTTGCAGGTTTTAATACTTAGCTGCAGGGTGACTAGCCGTGCCATATTTTTATTGAAAAAAATTTATTGTGTTTTTGAACAAAGTATATTTACCGTTATGTACACAGAATAAGAAATCTATATATTCATATATAGAAGAGAAGGGCACACCCAAACATACCAACAAAAAAGAAAAAGTAATAATAAAAAATTGAAAAATAAATAAAATAGAATAACTGGTAGCGTATTGTGCACCGGCTCAAATGCAGCAACTTTGTACAACTGGCAAAATTATTTTCAACACATAAGTAGGCACCCTAGTTCTCCTCTCTTGTTCCTTGTCTCTTCCCTCTTCCCCCCCCCCCCTCCCCCTGCTTCTGCCCCCTCCTGTGGTTTGCCTTTCTTTCCTCTTAGGTTTAGCTGTCTGTCCCCCCCCCCCCCCCTCTGCCCCCCCCCCCCCCCCCCCACCCCCACCCCCCCCAACCCACCCACCCTTCTCCCGGTCTATCTCTCCCTCTCATGCTCTACTTTCCCCTGATTCTTGGCTACCTGGCTATTCTTCTGCTTGTTTGTTGGCCACAAACAGTTCCCGGAACAATTGGGTTAATGGCTCCCACGTTCTGTGGAAGTTGTCATCTGACCCTCGGATGACGAATTTGATTTTCTCTATTTGGAGAGATTCCGAGAGGTCGGACAGCCAGTCTGCAGCTTTGGGTGGTGCTGCTGACCGCCAGCCGAACAGGATTCTATGGCGGGCGATCAGGGAGGCAAAGGCAAGGGCATCCGCCCGCCTCCCCAGGAATAGATCTGGCTGGTCCAAAACCCCGAAGACCGCCACTTTCGGGTATGGCTCCACCCTCATTCCCACCACTTTGGACATTGCCTCAAACAAGGCTGTCCAGTACCCCGTAAGTCTGGGGCAAGACCAGAACATGTGGGCATGGTTGGCCGGGCCTCCTTGGCACCGTTCACATCTATCTTCCACCTCCAGGAAGAACCTACTCATACGGGTTCTTGTTAAGTGGGCTCTATGTCCAACTTTTAGCTGCGTCAGGCTGAGCCTTGCGCACGTCGAGGTGGTGTTGACCCTGTGCAGTGCTTCGCTCCAGAGTTCCCACCCTATTTCATTCCCCAGGTCCTCCTCCCATTTCTTTCTTGTTGCGTCTAGTACAGTGTCAGCCCTTTCTACCAGTCGGTCATACATGTCACTACATGTATGAAAGGGGCTGGTTTAGCACAGTGGGCTAAATCGCTGGCTTGTAATACAGAACAATGCCAGCAACGCGGGTTCAATTCCCGTACCAGCCTCCTCGAACAGGCGTCAGAACGTGGCAACTAGAGGCTTTTCATAGTAACTTCATTGAAGCCTACTCATGACAATAAGAGATTTTTATTATTTTTATTATTTCCTTTATCTAGTATGCTTGCGTCCAGTAACTCTTCCAGTAATGTCTGTCATGGCGATTTTCGGTACGTCCTTGTCTCCTTTTGTAGGAAGTTTTTGCGTTGTAGATACCTTAGCTCGTTCCCCCTGGCTGGCTGGAATTTCTCTGTCAGTTTGTCCAGTGTTGTGATCCTGCCGTCCGTGTATAGGTCCCTGACTGTCAGTGTCCTTCCGTCCTATCCCCACCTTTTGAAGGTGGCACCAGTCAACGCTGGTGTGAACCTATGGTTGTTGCAGATGGGAACTTTGTCCGACATTTTGGTCAGGCAATATTGCTGCCGTATTTGGTACCAGGATTGGAGGGTGGCTATCACCACCGGACTACTGGAGTGTGTTTTGGGTGGGGATGGGAGTGCCGCCGTGGCGAGGGCCCGGAGGGAGGTCGCCATGCAGGAGGCCTCTTCCGCGCGCACCCACTCGGCTTCTGATCCCTTGGTTCCTTATTTGCTCGGCCGTCGCCGCCCAGTGGTAGAATTGTAGGTTTGGGAGGGCTAGCCCCCCCCTGGATTTTGTTTTTCGTAGGACCTTCTTTGGGATCCTAGCATTCGTCCCCCATCCCCCCCCCCCATCCCCCCCCCCCCCCCCGCCCCCCCCCCCCATACGAACGAACACCATGATTAGTTTGTCTAGTGCTTTGAAAAAGGCCTTGGGAATGTACATCGGAATGGATCTAAGTAGGAAGAGGTACCTGGGCAGTACGTTCATTTTGATCATCTGGACTCTCCCCGCGAGGGAGAATGGGAGTGAAATTAAATGAAATGAAAATCGCTTATTGTCACAAGTAGGCTTCAATGTGTGTTCCATCTTTGAAGGTCCTTTTTTACTTCCTCCGTCAGACTGGTGAGGTTCCATTTGTGGATCCCTTTCCAGTCATGGGCTGTTTAGATCCCCAGGTAGCGGAATTTGTGTCGGGCTCGTTTAAACAACAGTCCCATTAGTGCTGGTCCCCAACTTGTGGGTGTACCGGGAAGATCTCGCTTTTGCTCATGTTGAGAGTTTGTAGCCCGAGAAGGCGCCAAACTCTTTCAGGAACACGATGATTCCGTCCTTGCTGCTTTGTGGGTCCGAAATGTAGAGGAGCAGGTCATCTGCATAGAGTGAGACTCTGTGCTCTCTCCCGCCCCTTCGGATCCCCCTCCAGCTTTGTGCTGCTCTGAGCGCGATTGCTAGTGGTTCGATCGCTAGAGCGAACAGCAGCGGGGACAGTGGGCATTCTTGTCTGGTGCCCCTGTGCAGCTGGAAGTATCGGGAGTTGGTGATGTTGGTCTGCACACTCGCCATGGGAGCGTTGTACAGGAGTTTTACCCAGGAGGTGAACCCTGTTCCAAGGCCGAACTGCTCCAGTATCTCTATGAGGTATTCCATTCGACTCTGTTGAATGCCTTTCCTGCGTCTAGGGAGAAGATCGCCTCTGGTGTTCTCTCCCCGGAAGGGGTCATTATGACGTTCAGCAGGTGCCTGATGTTCGAGGTAAGCTGTCTACCTTTGACAAAGCCCGTCTGGTCCCCTGCGACAAACTCTGGTACCCAGTCTTCTAGCCTTTTGGCTAGGATTTTGGCCAATATTTTGGCATCTGCGTTCATCAGTGAGATGGGACTGCATGACCCACATTCCGTTGGGTATTTATCTTTCTGAGGTATCAGCGAGATTGAGGCCTGTGGGAGCGTGGGTGGCAGTGTGCCCCTAGCTCGCGAGTCTGTGAACATCTCCCACAGGTGCGGGGCCAGTGCTGTCGCAACTGTTTTGTAGAAGTCCACCGGGAATCCGTCTGGTCCCGGCGCCTTCCCCGCCTGCAGGAAGCGAATGCTGTCCATGATCTCTCCCAGTGCCAGTGGTGCTTCCAGGCTCTGTTTCCTGCCCTCCCCCACGACTGGTATGTCCAGTCCATTAAGGACCGTTTCATCCCGGACTCCCTGATGCACGATCAATTGCACAAAGACTAAAGTTGGGTACAACTGTGGCTTTATTAAAGTCAGATGCGGGGCCTCCTGCTGCAGCTGGCGAAATGGCAGGGCACTGGAGGTCATACATAGTTATACAGTTCTCCCTGGGCGGAGCCAGCCGGCAGGAGCTACCGGCGAACCTGTCGTGCAGGTCCTACCTTACATCTCTAATTACAGTGGTTCACCACACTCCCCCATTGGGGGCTCTGAGGTGTACAGCCCTTGGTAGAAGGCCTTGAAGATTTTGTTGATCTTTTCTGGTTCTGTTTCTAATGTGCCTCTGGTGTCCCTGATTTGTGCAATTTCTCTGGTGGCTGCCTGCTTTCTCTGCTGGTGTGCCAACAGGCGGCTGACTTTGTCTCCGTGTTGTATAGGATCCCATGTGCCTGGAGGAGTTGGTGCACTGCTTTCCTGGTGGAGAGCAGATCAAAGTTCCGTTGTAGCTCTTTCCTCTCCGCCAGGAGCTCTACGGTCGGGGCCTCAGAGTATTTACAGTCTACCTCCTGTATGGAGTCGACCAGCTGCTGCCTAGCCACCCTTTCCTCCCTATCTCTTCGCGCTTTGAAAGTGATGATTTCCCCTCTTAGTACGGCCTTTAGCACCTCCCAGAACGTGGAGGGTGAGACCTCCCCATTCTGGTTGTTCTCCGTGTACTCTGCTATGGCTCTCGATAGCTTTTCATTGAAGGCCTTGTTAGCTAGTAGGGCAATGTCCAACCTCCATGTGGGGCGTTGGGCCCTGCCTGTCTCCAGCCTCATGTCCATGTAGTGTGGAGCGTGGTCGGATATCACAATTGCGGAGTATTCCACTTTGTCTATCCCCGGAAGCACCGTTTCCCCACCACAAAGAAGTCAATTCTGGTGTATACGTTGTGTACTGGGGAGAAGAAGGAGAACTCCTCCTCCCCTGGGTGGGCGAACCTCCAGGGGTCCACCGCTCCCATCTGTTCCATAAAGTGACTGAGTTCCCTTGCCATGCTTGAGGTTTTCCAGGTTTTGCGGTTTGATCTGTCTGTCGTTGAATCCTGTACATAGTTGAAGTCCGTCGTCCCCCCCCCCCCCCCCAGTGCATCGCTATGTCGGGGATTTCTGCAATGGTCTTCTTGATGAAGCTTGTGTCGTCCCTGTTGGGTGCATACACGTTAACGAGTACTACTGGTGCCCCATCCAGGGCCCCGCTGATCATGACGTACCGTCCCCCTGGGTTCGTAACCGTCTTTGGTGCCCGAAACATCGTCCTCTTGATGATCAGTATTGCCACCCCGCTCGCCCTTGTCCCATAGCAGGAATGGTAAGATTGTCCCACCCAGCCCTTTCTTACGCGCAGTTGGTCCTGCTATCTCAGGTGTGTCTCTTGGAGGAAGACTATATCGGCTTTCATATATTTTAGGTGGGTGAGGACTCTGGATCTTTTCATTGGGCCGTTGAGTCCCCTTACGTTCCACGTGACTATCCTGGTGGGGGGGGCTTCTGTCCCCTCGCTCCTGTGGGATTAACCATACTTACCTGATGGACGCGCCCCTGCCCTCCGGGGTTTCCCTTTGTTAGGGGGCCGTCCAGGATGGCCGCTGTCACTGTTCCCTCCATGCGGTTGGGTCCCTGCGCTCCGGGGTTTCCCTTTGTCCAGAGGGCACCCAACATGGCCGCCCACTGTGCGTCCGCCACGTGGGTAGTCCCCTGCACTCTGGGGTCTCCCTTCGCCCAGAGACCGTACTGGGTGGATGCTTGCAGCGATTCCTTGTTTCAAGCTCTTGGCGGCACTTTGTATCCCTATTGCTATTCCTTTTCCAGCCTTGTTTGTCCCTCCCTCCTCCCCCGTGTCCCCCACCCCGCCCAGTCTCTCCCTCCCTGTGTCTCCACCCCCCCCCCCCCCCCACCCCACTCCCCGGTCTCTCCCTCCCTGTGTCTCCAACCCACCCCCCCCCCGGTCTCTCCCTTTCCCCCCCTTTTACGCCCCTCTCCCGTATACCCCTCCTTTGACCCTCTTTCCCTGTTCCTATCCCCGTTTGCTCTCCTGCCTCTGTTGAGTGGTCCCCCCCCACCCCCTGCCTGGCGCCTTCCCCCCTGTTGGAGGGCGCTGCGGCTCTGCTTTGTTGCATGTCCCCGGTGCTAGCTTTCCTGCTAGTGTGGTTGTGCCCCTGTCGGGAGTTACTGTCTCGCTCCTCCCCTGCCCGGCCTCTGCGGTTTTCTGCCTGCTCTTCCCCCATCCTACCCTGCACTCCTCTAACTTGCTCTCCCTTCTCCGCTACTCTCGGTCACTCGTGCTGGGGCCTGGCCTCCCACCTGAAGCGGTCCCTCGGGCAGTGGTTTGATTTTTGTTCAGGGTGCGCTCGGGGGTGGGGGCGGGGGTGCCTGGCGTTGCCTCACCCCTCTCCCCCCCGCACCCCGTCAGTGTGTTGTTGCCCCTTGCCAGGGGCCCCTTATTTCTACCCTAGCTGTTGGTTTTCCAGCCCGTGTTCCTCGACAAACTTGTTTGCTTCGGCGGGGGCTGTGAAGAAGTACTCTCTTTCTTGGTATGTGACCCAGAGTTTCACTGGGTACAGCAAACCAAAACGCACTTCATTCTTGTGAAGAGCTGCTTTCGCTCTACTGAATTCGGCCCGTCTCCTGGCTGGGTCTGCCCCAATGTCCTTGTAAATTCTAATGAAGTGTCCTTCCCATTTGCAGGTTCTGTTTTTCCTGGCCCAGCGCAGGCTTGTTTCCCTGTCTTGTTACCGGTGCAGTTTAGCTATAACTACCCTCGGGTGGTCCCCTGCCTTGGGTTTCGGGCGCAGCGACCGGTGTGCTCTGTCCATTTCTGGTGGGTTGGGGAAAGTTTTCCTCCCCAGTAAGTTGCCCAGCATCTCGGCCACGTATGCCTGTCTGCCCAGTTCTTTTAGTTGCAGCGAACCTTCCGTTCCTCCGCTTCGTGCGCGGATGAGCTCGTCTGAACGGACTCGCACATTGCCCCGTCTGCCCTTCTCCCTCTTGGGGGGGGGCGACGGATCGCTCCGCTCCCGAGCGCCCAGTTCTCCCACTCTAATGAACTTGGGAGTCTGGATTTTTCTTCGTCCCCACTCTCCTGCTGCGGGGGGCCCAAACGGGTGAATTTGCGCCCTTGGCTGCAAGTTCTCCGCGGGGAGCGGGACGCAACTTTGTTCCTCCACCCGCGACCGCTCTCTTCCCCCGCCGGAAGCTGAATCGAAGTTTGGTTTATTGACAGAAAACAGAGGTTATAGCTAAATTTGTAAATGAAACAAGGATAGGTAGGAAATGATGTTGTGAAGAAGACATAAGGAGTTTTCAGACAGATCTAGGTGGTTTGAGTGAGAGGGAACAAATCTGACAGATGGAGGACTTCCGGTGGTGGCGATGTGCTGAGTGGACGCACATCAGGTAGCTCTCCTGCCAAACGAACCCAACAGAGGCAATTTATCGAGAATTTCGGCTTAAAAAGCCCACCAAAACCCAGCCAAAGGCGAAAGTAGCATAAAAGGAACATGCCTGGAAATAATAAACCGAGGGGACGGCGAGACATTAGGAGCAGAAGCGAAGGAAGGGGCAGGAGCTGCGGGCACGCAGACAGGTGGCTGCATGAGGCAAGACGGAGGTTCAGCCGAACCAGGAAGGGGAAATGCTGGCGAACCGAACAGCGGAGCAAGAACAGGATGCGGTGACCGTCCCCCCACCCCCACACAGGGGGAAGAATGGAGAAGTGTGCTGAAAAGGGAGCTAAATGCCATGAAGGAGGTGATCAGTACGGAGCTCCACATGATGATGAGGAGGTGATGTCGGAGGCGACGAACAAAATGCAGCGAACCATAGACGGCCTGGGAAGGAAGGTGGAGGCACAGGAGAAAACAATCCTGGAGTTGGAGAAGGCCGCCTTGGAGAGAGTGACAGGATTGTAGCTCTGGAAACCGAGGTGAGAAGGTTGGTGACGACCCAGGGGAGTCTAAGGAGCGGGGTTCACCACCTGGGTGAGGCTCCTGTACAACGCTCCCAAAGCGAGCGTCTGAACTAACACCACCAGCTCTGAATACTTCCAGCCACAGAGAGGAACAAGACAGGGCTTCCCCCTGTCCCCACTCTTGTTCACGCTAGCGTTCAAACCCCTGGTGATAGCCCTGTGGGAGGTGAAAAGCTGGAAGGAAATCCGGAGAGGAGACAGAGAGCACAGAGTTTCACTCTGTGCAGATGATCTGATCACCAATGGCTCAAAGCCACAGGAGGGACTGTGGCTTTCAGACTGCAGATCCTGAAAGAGTTTGGAACCTTTTCGGGTTACAAACTTAACCTGGGCAAAAGTGAGGCATTCCCAGTGAACACAAATGAGGGAGGGGCAGAGCTGGAGGGGCTCCTGTTTAAAACAGCCCAGAACAGATTCCGCTACCTGGGGATCCAGATAGCCAGAGACTGGACGCAGATCCACAAGTGGAACCTGACCAGCCTAGTGGAGGAAGTAAAAAAGGACCTTCAAAGGTGGGGCTCACTCCCACTCTCCCTGGCGGGGAGAGTGCAGACAATCAAGATGAATGTACTGCCGAGGTTCCTCTTCCTGTTTAGATCCATTCCGATCTTCATCCCCAAGGCCATTTTCCAAAATGTAGACAGTCTAATCATGGCGTTTGTGTGTGTGTGTGTGTGGGTGGTAAGAACCCGAGAATTCCCAAACCGACACTGCAAAGAAGGAAAATCAAATGGGGCTTGGCTTTACTGAATCTACAATATTACCACTGGGCAGCAACGTCAGAAAGAGTGAGGGGGTGGGTACAAGAACCCAGCACAGAGTGGGTAGAGATGGAGGAGGTCTCCTGTAAAGGAATGACCCTCCGGGCCCTGGCCAACAGCAGCACTCCCATCCTCCTCAACAAGATACACAACAAGCCCAGTGGTAGCGGCCACGCTGAGAACCTGTGCCCAGCTGAGATAACACTTCGGGTTACTTAAAATGTTCTCCATGCCCCCCCATCTGCCTCACAGATTACCCACAGCCATGCTAGATACCACCTTCAAACGATGGAGGCGGGACAGGGGAACACTGACGGTCGGGTACTTTTACGTAGGATACAGATTGGCGACACTGGACAAACTGACAAGGAAGTGGAAACTAGCAAAAGGGCAGGAAATGAGACACCTCCAAATAAAACACTTCCTCCGCAAAGAGACAGTAGGGTACCCCGGGTCCCAGAAACCACACTACTAGAGGTCCTGATAGGCAAAGGCAGTAAGGAGGGGCGGCTGTGTGCGAAAATATACGGAGAGTCACTGGACAGAGCTCGAACACCACTGGACATGAACAGACAAAAATGGAAGGACGAACTGGGGACATAAGTAGGATGGGGACTCTGGAGCGAAGCACCGAGCAGGGCTAACTCCACCTCCTCCTGCACAATGCTCAGCCTAATGCAGCTCAAAATGGTACACAGAGCGAATGAGCAGGTTCTTCCCGGAGGTGGAGGATAAATGTGAGCGGTGTCAGAGTGGCCCGGCCAACCACACCCACATGTTCTGGGCTTGTCCCAAACTTACTGGGTTCTGGACAGCCTTCTCCGAGGCAATGTCCAAGGTTGTGGGGGTGAGGGTGAAGACATGCCCAATAGTGGCAACCTCCGTGGTATCGGAACAACCAGAACTACACATGGGGAAGGGGGCTGATGCCCTTGCTTTCACTTCCCTAATTGTACGCCGGAGAATCCTGCTCGGCTGGCGATCAGCAGCACCACCCACCACTGCAGGCGAGCTTGCTGGCCTCTTGGAATGTCTCCACCTGGACAAGACTGTCATCCGAGGGTCGGAGGAAGGTTTCCTAGATACTTGGGGGCAATTTGTCGGCCTGTTCCAAAACCTGAGGCCAGCAACGAGGAGTAAGTTAAGAATAAAAAACCAAGATAGATGAGGAACCAAAGGACTGCACCACCCGGGGGCAGGGGGAAGGAGGAGGGAAGGAGGGGGGAGGGACCATAGATCGACCCAGTGGGCGGTGAAATGTGTGTAGGACCAATTAAAAGAAAGACAAAATAAACCTTTCTGTACAATAAAGTAAATTAATGCGGGTAAGAAAAATGTGATGTATATATACAACTGTTTCTAAAAATGAGAAATTTCAATAAAAAGATTTCAAAAAAAAAATCTGGCAGATGGAGTATAATGTGGGAAAATGTAAAATTGCTCACTTGGGCAGGAAAATAAAAAAGCAGAGTGTTACGAAAACGGGGAGCGAATTCTGAGGTGCAGAGGGATTTATGTGTTCTAGTGCATGAGTCACAAGGTTAGCACACAGGTACAACATGTAATCAAATAGGCTAATGGAATGCTATCCTTTATTAAGAGAGTAATTAAACATAACAGTAAGGATGTTATGCATCAATTATACAGAGCATGAGTGATATTTCATCTTGAAAACTGTGCAGTTTTGGTTCTCCTTATTTAAGGAAATATGTAAATGCATTGGAGGTAGTTCAGAGGAGGTTTACGAGATTAATACCTGGAATGAGCGAGTTGTCTTATGAATATGTTTAAACTAGTATGGCAGGGGGGTGGGCACAGGAGCAATAGGTCAGAAGGTGAGAGCATTGAGGGAGAACTAGGGAATAGAGACAGTGTGGCTCTGAGGCAGAGCATTCAGGGAGAAGTTGCTGAACACAGCGGGTCTGGTGGCCTGAAGTGCATATGTTTTAATGCAAGAAGTATTACGGGTAAGGCAGATGAACTTAGAGCTTGGATTAGTACTTGGAACTATGATGTTGTTGCCATTACAGAGACCTGGTTGAGGGAAGGGCAAGATTGGCAGCTAAACGTTCCAGGATTTAGATGTTTCAGGCGGGATAGAGGGGGATGTAAAAGGGGTGGCGGAGTTGCGCTACTGGTTAGGGAGGATATCACAGCTGTACTACGGGAGGACACCTCAGAGGGCAGTGAGGCTATATGGGTAGAGATCAGGAATAAGAAGGGTGTTGTCACAATGTTGGGGGTTTACTACAGGTCTCCCAACAGCCAGCGGGAGATAGAGGAGCAGATAGGTGGACAGATTTTGGAAAAGAGTAAAAACAACAGGGTTATGGTGATGGGAGACTTCAACTTCCCCAATATTGACTGGGACTCACTTAGTGCCAGGGGCTTAGACGGGGCAGAGTTTGTACGGAGCATCCAGGTGGGCTTCTTAAAACAATATGTAGACAGTCCAACTAGGGAAGGGGCGATACTGGACCTGGTATTGGGGAATGAGCCCGGCCAGGTGGTAGAAGTTTCAGGAGGGGAGCATTTCGGGAACAGTGACCACAATTCAGTAAGTTTTAAAGTGCTGGTGGACAAGGATAAGAGTGGTCCTAGGGTGAATGTGCTAAATTGGGGGAAGGCTAATTATAACAATCGTAGGCGGGAACTGAAGAACCTAGATTGGGGGGGATGTTTGAGGGCAAATCAACATCTGACATGTGGGAGGCTTTCAAGTGTCAGTTGAAAGGAATTCAGGACCGGCATGTTCCTGTGACGGAGAAGGATAAATACAGCAATTTTCGGGAACCTTGGATAACGAGAGATATTGTAGGCCTCGTCAAAAAGAAAAAGGAGGCATTTGTCAGGGCTAAAAGGCTGGGAACAGACAAAGCCTGTGTGGAATATAAGGAAAGTAGGAAGGAACTTAAGCAAGGAGTCAGGAGGACTAGAAGGGGTCACGAAAAGTCATTGGCAAATAGGGTTAAGGAAAATCCCAAGGCTTTTTACACGTACATAAAAAGCAAGAGGATAGCCAGGGAAAGGGTTGGCCCACTGAAGGATAGGCAAGGGAATCTATGTGTGGAGCCAGAGGAAATGGGCGAGGTACTAAATGAATACTTTGCATCAGTATTCACCAAAGAGAAAGAATTGGTAGATGTTGAGTCTGGAGAAGGGTGTATAGATAGCCTGGGTCACATTGAGATCCAAAAAGACGAGGTGTTGGGCGTCATAAAAAATATTAAGGTAGATAAGTCCCCAGGGCCTGATGGGATCTACCCCAAAATACTGAAGGAGGCTGGAGAGGAAATTGCTGAGGCCTTGACAGAAATCTTTGGATCCTCACTGTCTTCAGGTGATGTCCCGGAGGACTGGAGAATAGCCAATGTTGTTCCTCTGTTTAAGAAGGTTAGCAAGGATAATCCAGGGAACTACAGGCCGGTGAGCCTTACTTCAGTGGTAGGGAAATTACTGGAGAGAATTCTTCGAGACAGGATCTACTCCCATTTGGAAGCAAATGGACGTATTAGTGAGAGGCAGCATGGTTTTGTGAAGGGGACGTCGTGTCTCACTAACTTGATAGAGTTTTTCGAGGAGGTCGCAAAGATGATTGATGCAGGTAGGGCAGTGGATGTTGTCTACATGGACTTCAGTAAGGCCTTTGACAAGGTCCCTCATGGTAGACTAGTACAAAAGGTGAAGTCACACGGGATCAGGGGTGAGCACGGGCAGCACGGTGGCATTGTGGGTAGCACAATTGCTTCACAGCTCCAGGGTCCCAGGTTTGATTCCGGCTTGGGTCACTGTCTGTGCCGAGTCTGTACATCCTCCCCGTGTGTGCGTAGGTTTCCTCCGGGTGCTCCGGTTTCCTCCCACAGTCCAAAGATGTGCAGGTTAGGTGGATTGGCCATGATAAATTGCCCTTTGTGTCCAAAATTGCCTTTAGTTTGGGTGGGGATATGGGGATAGGGTGGAGGTGTTGACCTTGGGTAGGGTGCTCTTTCCAAGAGCCGGTGCAGACTCGCTGGGCCGAATGGCCTCCTTCTGCACTGTAAATTCTATGAATTCTATGAGCTGGCAAGGTGGATACAGAACTGGCTAGGTCATAGAAGGCAGAGAATAGCAATGGAAGGATGCTTTTCTGATTGGAGGGCTGTGACAAGTGGTATTCCGCAGGGATCAGTGCTGGGACCTTTGCTGTTTGTAGTCTATATATAAATGATTTGGAAGAAAATGTAACTGGTCTGATTAGTAAGTTTGCAGACGACACAAAGGTTAGTGGAATTGCGGATAGCGATGAGGACTGTCAGAGGATACAGCAGGATTTAGATTGTTTGGAGACTTGGGCGGAGAGATGTCAGATGGAGTTTATTCCGGACAAATGTGAGGTAATGCATTTTGGAAGGTCTAATGCAGGTAGGGAATATACAGTGAATTGTAGAACCCTCAAGAGTATTGAAAGTCAGAGAGATCTAGGTGTACAGGTCCACAGGTCACTGAAAGGGGCAACACAGGTGGAGAAGGTAGTCAAGAAGGCATACGGCATAGAACATAGAACTTAGAACATAGAACATTACAGCGCAGTACAGGCCCTTCGGCCCTCGGCTAGGGGACTGGAGATTCCAGCCTCTTTACCAGAATGTTGCCTGGTATGGAGGGCATTAGCTATGAGGAGCGGTTGAATAAACTCGGTTTGTTCTCACTGGAATGACGGAGGTTGAGGGGCGACCTGATAGAGGTCTACAAAATTATGAGGGGCATAGACAGAGTGGATAGTCAGAGGCTTTTCCCCAGGGTAGAGGGGTCAATTACTAGGAGGCATAGGTTTAAGGTGAGAGGGGCAAGGTTTAGAGTAGATGTACGAGGCAAGTTTTTTACACAGAGGGTAGTGGGTGCCTGGAACTCGCTACCGGAGGAGGTGGTGGAAGCAGGGACGATAGTGACATTTAAGGGGCATCTTAACAAATACATGAATAGGATGGGAATAGAGGGATACGGACCCAGGAAGTGTAGAAGATTGTACTTTAGTCGGGCAGCATGGTCGGCATGGGCTTGGAGGGCCGAAGGGCCTGTTCCTGTGATGTACATTTCTTTGTTCTTTGTTCTTTGTTCTAATATAGGTTTGCTTCCACTGAAGTTTCAAAGAGTGAGAGGTGAATTGGTCAAAATATATAAGATCCTGAATGGTCTTGACAAGGTGAGTGTAGAAAAGATGTTTCCTCTTGCGAGTGAGTTCAGAACAAAGGGGCACTGTTTCAAAGTTAAGGGTCCCCCTTATAAAATACAGAGATGAGGCGAGCCCCCTCCCCACCCCCCGCCCCCACTGAGGTTGAAATACAGTCAATAAAAGGAGGCAGACTTGGAGCCAGCACTCCATCATTGAAGTTAAGTCCCCACACCCTCACAGTCCACTTCTGGCAGCCGTGGTCTGTTTTTACGTGCTCACTTTGAACAGTATGGAGAGAGCGCCTCCATCTTGAGGGAATCTCTTTCTTTGTTACCTACTTCTGAATGTGGGACTGCCGATCTCTCTGGGCTGGAGGTCCTTCCAGGGCCCTCCAGCCTTGGAATCTGCCTATTGTCCCATCCATAAGTGGACAGTGAACTCTGGCCACTAATTGGCCAACTCATCAGAAGTTGTAAGCATCAGGCACCAATGTGATAGGAGATGAGGACTTGGAAATACACCAACATTGGGGTCCTGACCCCAGATCTAAAATCCAGCCCAGAGTGTTTGAACAATATTCTTCTATCTCTAGGACTCAGCTCTAAATCTCACCAACAAAAATGATCCAGTTCTTTGTGGATGCAACTCTGCAACAAAAAGCTCCAAATATACTGCTGATTACTATGAATTTTCCATGAGAAAAGCCTGGGGAACAAGTAATGCAAGCTATTGGATGAATCCAAGGAATGGCAAGTTTAAAAAAGATCTTTACCCTTATATATCTGACCTGTGAGTGCTTTATTCAGACACTGGGAGCCAATGACATCCTTCATGTTGGCAAGAACAAATTCATCATTACTTAATAGAAAAAACATGCCTTATGAAATAAACGTTGGAACTTCCAATCAAAATACTACAGATATTGGGAATCTGAAATAAATACAGAAAATGCTGTAAATATTTTGCAGATCCGATGAAAGGACATCAACCTGAAATATTAACTCGGTTTCCTTTTGCACACATGCTGCTGTGTATCTGCATTTGCAATTTCAATATCTCTATCAAATGTGCTGGAGTTTAATGGATTTTGCACTGTATGACCAAGGAATGGCTGCTGCCATTCACCTCGCCAACTAATTACCACAGACCGCAAGCTTGGCAGGTAGAGATTTTCACTAATCTGGCATCGGTCTTTGTGCAGCCACCTCTACAGTGGATCTGTGGTGGTGCCTGTGAACAGGGCAAGAAACAGCAAGGCTGCTCACCCAATCAGTTTGAACAATCCTCACTAAGACGAGCAAAGTGCAAACGGGAAACATAAATTAAATTGAAATCATGTGCATGGTAAAATAAAAAGACTGGAAAACACATGACATTAAAGAGATAAGAGAAAGAAATACTCTTTTTTTAAATCTCCAATATTAATTTTCTATTTAGGTGGTGATTTAGATTTATTGTTACATGTACCGAGGTATAGTGAAAAGTATTACTCTGCTTGCAGTCTAGGCAGATCGTTCCATACATGAAAAAATATAGGGGACGGAATTCTCCATCCCGCCAGCAGGCCAGTGGAGTTTCCTCCGGATGCTCCCGTTTCCTCCCAAATGCAAATTGCCCCTTACTGTCTCGCAGTTAGATGGGTAACGGGGATAGGGCAGGGGAGTGGGCCTAGGTAGGGAGCTCCTTCAGAGGGTTGGTGCAGACTTGATGGGCTGAATAACCTCTTTCTGGATTCAGAAAGATCAGGGATTTTATGGATTACAATGTTATGTTTGTTGGAGGCAACAGCAACTGTAAGGGAGCAGGGCATCTGTCACGGCAACCTTGGATTTCCATGTTAACGATTCATACACAATGCCAGAACTTGCTTTCTCATTTATCCTGTAATAACAATGAGTCCTGATAGCTTTGGTAGTACGATAAAATGCAGGCCAATATTGTAGTTATGTTATGCCTTGCCATATGAAAGTGACTCAAAGCATTTCTTGAAATTAATTATTTTTGTGATGTGATGGCCATTATGAAGCAAATAACATGAACAGTAAATAGTATAAAATCCATATTTCTTTACACCATTTGAAGCTGGCAGTGGACCATTAATTGATTCTGAATATATTCTGCCACAAGAGAAAGGAAAGCTTGCTTTCTAAAGTACTAAAAAGCAAAGTAAAATGCAGAATTAAACAATAACCTTTTGTTTAAAAAATATAGGTATAATGCCCTTTTCAGCTCTTGCTGTTTTATGTAGTCCCTCATCAACTAAATTGGTTCAAATGGAATTAAATAAATTGAACAAGTTCATTCAAAGCAATTCACTCAATGTCAGATGTCAAATTATTGCATCACCTACTGGAACAGAATGGAATTCCATGCAGCTGCTAAAAGTAATTTCAAGGACTTCAGGAGCTCAGGACAGCTCCTGGAATCTTTGCGGACCATGACAGCTTGACAGCATGGATCCAAAGCCTGACTGTGCTCAGCATTCCGCACTTGCTCCAGTTCTACCCATTACCAGTTACGAATGAGAGAACAGGTCAGATTAAACAAAACTCAGGAACACCTCGATTACAGTACTCCTTCACTCGTGCAAATTACACCCATAACTCAGTAAAGCTTGTGAGTTATGTGTCTCTCAAACTCACAAAAGAACCAACATTTTCAATTACCTCTGTTGAGTTATTGCCCATTTAAGCATTAGGAAAAGATTTGGTCAGATAATGGGGCCTACAGCACATTCACGATACCTTACCGTTGGTGAGCTATAATGATAAATTTCTACACCCTTTCGTTGCATTTGCACACATTTATGCCATTTATCTTTAATTTCAGAAGGATTGTGCCGCAATTTGCATCCTAGTGAATCGTTGTTGAATTAACATATGCTATATTGAGCCTTTAGCGAAAGAAATATGATTTTTAGAAGGTAATAAACACTTCCCTGTATGGTAGGTTGTGGGAGCAGAAGGTGGGGCAAGGGTATATCCATCTGAAAATGTTTTTTTTAATATTTAGTTTGGCATTATAATGTTTCCAAGGTGTAATAGAAATCTTGAAGCACAATCTAAGTAGTCACCCTAAAATGCTGAAATAAGTCTGATAATTCCAGAAATGCAGGTTTCAGTTTCATTCTGCTTGCTGTTAGACACACTTTTATAATTCACTGTCTCATTTGGGTCCAATTGATTCTTTCCGTTCTCACTATCCTTTAACCTCAGTTCCCAATGCTGCCTCTCTCTATTCAAGAAGGTTCCCAATATAAATCCACATTTTTCTTCTTACAAACTGCGTGCAGGCATGTTAAATAATGTGGAGTCAGGCATTGAACCCACTGTAATTTGCATAATTGTTTTCGAGCATTTTGAAAGATGTAATTTGGCTCACTTTTTGTGAGAATTGTTGTGAATAATAAAAGCAGAGACTATTGATGTCATCCAAATGTGCTTTTCAGAAAGTAGCACAAACTGTTTAAACAAACCTTAACGAGAGATATTAAATCTTTAGGTAGATGAGAAAACTGAGCGCTATTCAGAAAGGTACTGAAGGGACTATTGCACTATGAGAGGTTAAAGGATAGTGAGAAAGGAAAGATCGGCGCTCTGTCTGCCTGCCTGGACAGACATGAAAGATCCCATTTGGTGCTGTCTGAAAGGCAACAAAGCTCTTCCAGATTCATTCCACAGAGCTACAAACATATTATTTGACCATTCAACTGGCTACTTACTGTGGGCTCCTTCCATGCACAAATTACCAGCTATGCTAGTTTCTATGGCAACAGTGGCTGCACTTCAAAATTGATTAATTAGCTGTGAAGTGATTTGAGACCTCCAGAGAATGTGAAAAGCCCCATGAGAATGTCAGTTCTGTATTTCTGTTGCCACCTTTGAGATCTTGCTGTTTGCAAAATGGTTCATTGCTTAGATAAAAGAAGTCTTCAAACTTCAAAATAATTTGTCGTAGGCAAAACATTTGAGGACAATTATGAGAGACACACCAACATAAATGAAGTCCAGATCTGTATCAAAGCAATTGTTTCTATTATCACAGAGAAAAATATGCCGCTCACGTTTTTTGAGAAAAACATTTTCTTTACCAATTATCAGTTGTCATTTTGAGCTGTCCCAGGAATTGAGGGCTGTGAGTGCAAAATGTAATGGCTTCTATACAGATTAATCCTGAATTAGATTATGGAAGTACATGACAACAAGGAATAGAATAACACCAAATGATCCATGGCAGTACGGTTGCATAGTGGTTAGCACTGTGGCTTCACAGCGCCAGGGTCCCAGGTTTGATACCCCGCTGAGTCACTGTCTGTGCGGAGTCTGCACATTCTCCCCGTGTCTGCGTGGGCTTCCTCCAGGTGCTCCGGTTTCCTCCCACAGTCCAAAGATGTGCAGGTTAGGTGGATTGGCCATGCTAAATTGCCCTTAGTGTCCAAAAAGGTTAGATGGGGTTATGGGGTTACGGGGATAGGGTGGAAGTGAGGGCTTAAGTGGGTCGGTGCAGACTCGATGGGCTGAATGGCCTCCTTCGGCACTGTATGTTCTATGTTTATAGAGCCCGTTCCTTCCTCATATGATGCACAATTTCTTCATCAATGACTTCACCCATTTGATCATTAGTTGTAATATGAGGTAATGTTCTGAAAAATGCTTTATTCCCTCCAAAAGTATGTCATCAAACTCCAAAACGTTCTCTTACCACAATTTGATCCACACCAGTGGTCCTCCAATTTCTTCCACCCGGCAACAGCATGCTACATGCCAATATGCGGCTGTTACTTTTATTTTAAGCTATCAATTATAACCTTTTAGGTGTGTGATATTAATGTGGGCCTCATTTCATATGTCACACAACTAGCAAACACTGGGCATTAGACTGGAAGCTTCTACCGGCAGCATGGTAGCACAGTGGTTAGCACTGTCGCTGCACAGCTCCAGGGTCCCAGGTTCGATTCCAGGCTTGGGGTTTGTTTGCACTTTCTCCCAGTGTCTGCGTGGGTTTCCTCCGGGTGCTCCGGTTTCCTCCCACACTCCAAAGATGTGCAGGTTAGGTGGATTGGCCATGATAAATTGCCTGTGTCCAAAAGGGTTGGGTGGGGTTGCTGGGGATAGGGTGGAGGTGTGAGCTTCAGTGGGGTGCTCTTTCCAAGAGCCGGTGCAGACCTGATGGGCCGAATGGTCTCCTTCTGCCCTGTAAATTCTATGAATTAAGGCAACATGAACCATTGGTTTGACCGTTCTGATTGTTACATTTGCAACACACAATACATCTCTAGTTAACTTACTGTATGTGTCAACAGGCACAGTGTCACAAGAGAAATTAAGACATGGCACAAAGCTTCACTTTCAAAAGATTCTAGTTTTCAAACACAGCAGTGCAAAGAAATTCATTATCACTGACTTCTAGCGGGATTCTCTGTCAGCCGATGGCAGAGTCAGGAAATTCGATCGAGCAGAGAATTGCGCGTCAGTTGAAAATAAAGGCCAGCGCAGGGCGTCTGTCAGTGGTGTGAATGCATTCTACACCACATGTATCGTAAACGCCACTGACATATCGTTATCAGGCCTGTCCCGGTATTCTCGGGTCTCACGATGTTCAACCTCCGCCAGGAGGAATTAACCATGGCGAGGTTCACTTGAGGTTTTAAAAATCTCAGCAGTGGCTGCTGAGGGAGAGAGCGGAGGTAGGTCATGTTGCCAGAGGGCCACCTTTGAATGCCAGTCCAGCCGCTGGCAAGGTTGGGCGTCTGCCAGAGCCAGGGGGAGTAGCGGCAGGTGACCAGGGGATGGGCTGTGGCGTGAGGTGGCCTCTGGGATTGGGGTGTCCAGACACGGACTGTCATTGCTGCAGCCTGCAAGGTAGCCACCTTGCTGCACACCCCACTGACCACACACCATGGCCCATGGTTGCATTGAGCGACACTGGCCGTATGGGTACACCCACCCCACCCAATCATCCCCCCCCTACCCCAACCCCTCGCTCAACCCCACCAACCATCTCCAACCCTTTCTTCCACCCCACCAATCCCCCCCGCCCACACACAACCAGACACCACCCACCGGCAGGGCATCACGAGGCCCACCCAAGGGCAACGCCTATGGTCACCCCTAGAGGAGAGCACCGGACGGGGGTCACAGAGCATATCACTGGCATGGGTAGCGTCAGCCATTGATATCCCTACAGATAGGAACGGGTGCCAGAGGCGCCCATGGTGCCAGGCACCAATGAAACCAGGGGTGCAGTTTGGAGGGCTGAGTGCCAGGAGGAAAGGCCAGCGTTGGGAGAGGTGGACATGCAGGAGCAAGGGTTCCAGTTCAGGCCGGGGCCAACGTGTAGCTTGTTCGGCCTGGTTTGGCACGGGGGTATGCACCATGCTAACCTGTCTGCCTTTCACATCCTGTAGATAATGGATGTCGGAATCCAACCAGTAAAGGTTGCCATCATCCTAGCCGCAGCAGCCCTGGAGGATACACGAAGGCTGTACGAGCAAAAGCTGTTTGGGGAGGACCCTGCAGCAACAGAGCCTGCCCCAGAGGAACAGGAACCAGCCAGTAGGGTGGAGAGCCTACATCCCAATAGGCCGAGCATGTGGTGGGAAGGAGGCACCGCATTAATAATAATAATAATAATAATCTTTATTGTCCCAATTAGGCTTACATTAACATTGCAATGAAGTTATTGTAAAAATCCTCTACCGCCACATTCCGGCGCCTGTTTGGGTACAGAGAGGGAGAATTCAGAATACCGTGTGTACCTGTAGCATCTGTCATTCGAGGACCTGCCGGACCAGGCATGTCGTCGAACACTCCAGTTGAATAGGGGGACCGTACTGCATGTCTGCTGGATCATGCCGGCCCTGGCACCACGGGGTGTGGGGGAGGACACCGCTCACAGTGGCCATGAAGGTGATGATCTCCCTGAACTTTTTTGCCATAATGTTCTTCGAGGCGCTGATTGGGGCCTGTCTGGGACCTCGCTGACCTTGGTGCACAGGTGATCTGTGCCATCATCAAGGCCCTGTATGCCAGGTTCAATGTGGACCAAGCCCACCAGGATTCCCGGGCAGCAGAGTTCACCGGCATTGGCAGGATGCCCCAGGTTCAGGGGATGATCGATGGGACGCATGACCCCCTACGAGCATTGGCGCATGAGGGGGTGGTCTTCACAAACGGAAAGGGGTTCCACTCTATGACTGTGCAGCTGGTGTATGACCACGAGATGCACATTATGCATGCATGCGCCCGATACGCAAGCAGCGTGCATGATGCCTTCCTCCTGGTGCACTTGACAGTTCCCACACCTTCATGGTGCTCCCCCAGTTTGAGGGATTTGCTTCAGGGTGACTGTGGTTATTCACTGCAGTCATGGCTGATGACACCTATCCAGAGGGAATATACCAATGCGGAAACCTGCTACAATGTTGCCCATGCAGCGACCAGAGGCGTGATCGAGCAGTGCATCGGTAGCCTGAAGATGCAGTTCAAATGCCTGGACCGCTCTGGAAGGGCCATCCAGTATTGCGCAAGGAGGGTCTGCCACATTGTGGTGGCCTGCTGCGTCCTCCACAACATAGCGTAGCAAAGGGGCAACATGCTGGAGGAGGGCCGGGATGGACAAGGCATGGGGCCCGGGCAGGCACTGGAGGCCGCACAACGTGTGCGCCAAGGACGGCGCACATGGGATGATCTAATCGCTTCCAGGTTCATCGACTAGGGGCCTGGCCGAAGGTGGCAAGAACATCCCGTCCCACAACCCCCCCTACCCCCAGCCGACCATCCCCTCTCATGGCCACCCTCACTGCACCAACACCCCCCCCCCCCCCCCCCCCCCCCCGCCGGCATGACCCCGCATTTGAAACCCCTTCTGTTATCTCCGTGATTCCTATCTGCCTCACTCCAAGGTGTGGGCTTTAGGTTGGCAGTAACAGCGGTCTGGTCCATGGGATGGAGGATGATGACAACCCAATCTACGATGAGCTCTGGTGCTTCGCATCATTTGACAACGTCTGACTCCTGCCCACTTTTTACCATCCACCTGGGTGATCCCTGCATATGAGCTGGCCATTCCGTCACATGATCCCACCGAACCCTTGGGGTGGCGGAGATGGGGATGGAGTGCGATGGGGGGATAAGGGTTGGGTTGGAGAAAGATGGGGCTCAGCAGCCGGCTGTGCACAATGGCCAAACTGTGGACCCTGGCCCATGCCCACTTCTAGCCAATCCCCTCCTCTCCCCCACTGCCAGCGCTTCCTCTGCAGGTAGACCAGACCATCTCTCACACCCTTCTGACAGCACCGAGGCAGGTTGAATCGCTTATGAACAGGTGAACACGTATCTACAGGTGTGTGCCCTTGATTCTATTACTGATCAAGGATCTCTCTATCTCAGCCTTAAATATACACACGGACTCTGCGCCCACAGCTCTTTATAGAATGGAGAGCCAAAGACGCACAACCTTCTGAGAGACGAAATCCGTCCTCATCTCAGCCTTAAATTGGCACTACTTTATTCTGAGACTATGCCCTCTAGTCCTAGACTCTCCCATGAGGGGAAACGTCCTCTCAGCATTTACCCTGTTGTTATGGGCCTGGATTTAGAAATTCCAAATTGCATTATGAAGTTCACCTGACCTACTACCTTTATGTTGAATTTGGCTAGGATTACCACAAAAGCCTTCATTGCAGCTGTGATTCATCAGACGTCCTAGACAATTTAATCAAAACAAGATTTATTCTAAGAATGCAGTTGACATACATATATGTAAACACGGCAAGAATTTTTATCAATTACAAACATACACACCACACAGCTACAGTAATCAATGTATATAACACTTAATGAATTCCCCCTTAACTGTTCCAAATCAATAACAAAATCCAATAAACCAAACCCCTTTTCAAGGGCGTGACCCAGCATACTGCATTCTCACTTGAATGAGACTGGTCCTTTCCCTGAGATTCTGATCTAGTCTCAACCAGCAGATTCAAAACTCCTTCCGGAAATCAAACTATATCTTTAAAGTTACCAAGGCAGTCAGCCACAGACAATGTGTTTTACTGGAACAGCTTATAAAATGAAAACATAGAAAGACAGGGAAAAAACTCTTCTTTCTCCTTCTGTTGTACAAAACAGTGAAACGGAACCCCTCTCTTGCCTCACAGCCACAGCCCAATGTGCTACAAGTCACATAATAAGAGACTAAAACTTTCTTAAAGGGACACTCACATGACACTGTCAAGCCGTTTAAGAATCCTGTATGTTTCAATGAGATCTTCTCTCATTCTTCTAAATTTCAATGACTAGAGTCCTAACCCGTTTAACCTTTGCTCACAAGAGAATCCTTCCACATTGGAGATCATCCTACTGAACCTTCTCTGAACTGTTTCCAATGAAATAATATCTTTCCTTACATAAGGGGACCAAAACTGCTCACAGAACTCCAGATGTGATCTCACCAGTACCTTGTACATTGCAGCAAGACTTCCCGACTCAAGCCTCATTGAATTAAGGGCCAACATTCAATTACATCCTGATTACGAGCTGCAACTGTGTGCTGGCTTTCTGTGTTTTGTGCACAAGTACACAAGTCCCTTTGTTTTGCAGCTTTCTCCATTTAAATAATACACTGTTCTTTTGTTCTCCCTTCCAAAATGTACAACCACACATTTTCCTACATTATAGTCCATTTGCCCACTTTTTGCCCACTTACTTCACCTAATAATATCTCTTTGCAAATTGTTTGCATCCCTCTCGCAACTTGCCATTCCACCTATTTTTGTGTCAACTGCAAACTTGGCTACAGTACGTTTGCTTCCATCCTCAAAGTCATTGATATATATTGTAAAGTTGCAGTCCCAGTTGATCCCTGTTGAACCCCATTGGTTACAGATCACGAACATGAAAAAGAAACCCTTATCCACACTCGCTGTTTCCTGTCAATTGGCCAAATCTCTGCGTTGCATGTCGGCGTGGGCATGTAAATTGTCCAGTAAATGGTGTTGGCATATCATTAACGGGCCTGACCGGCAATTCTCTGGCTTCCCACGGTGCTCCCAGGCACTGGAAATGATCCCAGCTTCCCACGTGGAGAATTATGAGCAAACTAGGGCTTTGAGATCTCCTGCCAGGACTTAGCCCTTGAAAGGACTCTTAAAATCAAATATTTACAAGTACTTTAGGGTTCTTCTTCCCTTGACCTCATTAATGCAGATTCCAATGCTTACAAACTATAAAACACAAATAAAGACTTTTACAAACAATAAGTGATAATAGTGGTGTAAATACCCACCATCTGTATTCACCCAATAATCAGCTTGCACTTCCCTTGTGTCACATTCCTGATATCACCTCAGGAGCTTGGCCTCTGGACTGAGTGAAGGTTCAGGTAGCTCCTGCTCGGGATTGAGTGAAGGTACAGTGGGCTGCTCTGGATTGAGTGAAGGTACAATGGGCTGCTCTGGATTGAGTGAAGGTTCAGGTGGCTGCTGCTCTGGATTGAGTGAAGGTACAGTGGGCTGCTGCTCTGGATTGAGTGAAGGTACAGTGGGCTGCTCTGGATTGAGTGAAGGTACAATGGGCTGCTCTGGATTGAGTGAAGGTACAGTGGGCTGCTGCTCTGGATTGAGTGACGGTTCAGTGGGCTGCTGCTCTGGATTGAGTGAAGGTGCAGTGGGCTGCTCTGGATTGAGTGAAGGTACAGTGGGCTGCTCTGGATTGAGTGAAGGTACAGTGGGCTGCTCTGGATTGAGTGAAGGTACAGTGGGCTGCTCTGAATTGAGTGAAGGTACAGTGGGCTGCTCTGGATTGAGTGAAGGTTCAGGTGGCTGCTGCTCTGGAATGAGTGAAGGTTCAGTGGGCTGCTCTGGAATGAGTGAAGGTACAGTGGGCTGCTCTGGATTGAGTGAAGGTACAGTGGGCTGCTCTGGATTGAGTGAAGGTACAGTGGGCTGCTCTGGATTGAGTGAAGGTACAGTGGGCTGCTGCTCTGGATTGAGTGAAGGTACAGTGGGCTGCTGCTCTGGATTGAGTGAAGGTACAGTGGGCTGCTCTGGATTGAGTGAAGATACAGTGGGCTGCTCTGGATTGAGTGAAGGTACAGTGGGCTGCTCTGGATTGAGTGAAGGTTCAGGTGGCTGCTGCTCTGGAATGAGTGAAGGTTCAGTGGGCTGCTCTGGAATGAGTGAAGGTTCAGTGGGCTGCTCTGGATTGAGTGAAAGTTCAGATGGCTGCTGCTCTGGATTGAGTGAAGGTTCAGTGGGCTGCTGCTCTGGATTGAGTGAAGGTACAGTGGGCTGCTGCGCTGGATTGAGTGAAGGTACAGTGGGCTGCTCCTTTTAAAGTTTTCCCATTGCCCTGCTTAACTGCTCCTCACCAGATTTGTGCTCTCTCTCTAACCTCAGATGCTCTCGACTGTAATAATTACTTAAATTCCCTCTTTTTCTAAATGCTCCAAATTCCCCAAGACCTTACTTTTATTTTAAAGCGCAGATGTACTCTCCAATCCTACTCACCAATCAGACAAAAGAGGTGTCTGATCACCGAATTAACTCCAGTCAACGCATATGCACCCTCCTTTTTAGGCTCCCAATTCAAGGCTTCTGAAACTGGAGTAAACCAGTTGTCTAATTAGCTGGCTTCAGCTGAGAGCCTGTAAACTCTTGTTTTAAAGCTGCAATTAAACTTCACCCAGTCAAAAGAGCAACTTTTAGTTAATTGCTAAAGAACAAACTAGACTTTTGATTGAAATTTAGATTGAAATGAGCCCTTGAATTAAATTATTCCTTAAAACCTAGCCTTAAGATTCCCTGTTCCACCAAACTCGAGCCGCACTCTGCTGCAACAAGGCAGCACTTAAGGAGTTCAGATATGAGAGAGAACAAACCGGGAGGATTGTCCATAAGAGGGTGAAAAGTGCCACAGCTCAGGAAAAGCAGGCACAGAGTACATGCATTACCAGTACTGTAGCTTGGGCGAGAGTATGGATAAAAGACCAATAGAAAAAAAGCATAATCATCAAAAGAACTCCATAAATGAGATTGTATAACTGAGACAGACCAGGGTACCATAAGGAGAAACTGCATTGCCTTAATATCCATGAAAGGAAAGCTAATAGTAACTTGGGCTTACTACTCAGATCCTGAAGAGAAATAAGAATGAAAAAGACAAAGTTCTACAGCCACGCAGGAGAAGAACACTCACACCAACAGAAGAGAAGACTACAGAATATTCTCGACCTCCGAAAGAGGTCAGAACAAGATCAGAGAGATTGATCAAGGCACCTCAGACTTCACCCGTCAAGTCTGAGACTTTAGGGCGAGAATTGGAGGATGTAAATATGATCGGTGTCGTGTTGGGTGTTCCGCTATACAGACGAACCAACACGGTTGTAGATGGTACAACTCTGTTTTATTACTCTTGATAATAACATCTGTAAACTTATGACTGTGGTTCGTAATTTACCCGTTAACCTGTGGACCCAGCCCTAGCACTATCTTAGTGAGGCACTCAGCACATGGTGTATGTCTGAGAGGCACGCTGTGAGCTCTGTGCCCTGAGCTGTCTCCTGCTGGAATGAGCGGGAACTGTGGTGTTCCCCGTTTTATAGTGCGTGTGCTCTCACTGGTGATTGGCTGTGATGTTGCATGTGTGTTGATTGGTCCGTTGATCTTTCCATCAGTGTGTATGTGTGTTTGCACCATGATATGTTTATCTGAATATCATGACATCCCCCCTTTTTACAAGAATATATGCCTATATGGTAATAAATATTGGTGTGTACTGAGTGCAGCTGAATATGTGTGTACAATATCTACAACATGTACATGAGGCTAAACTATATACATAGGAAGGTGTCAGGTGCAACAAAGCAACGAGGTTGTACCATAAACAAAACATGTGCAATCATCAAACATCGAAAACAAACTCCTGTAACGACAAAAAGAGAAACATATTAACATTGTGGCATAACACTTTAGTGAGTCCAATGTGCAAACAGGCTCATATGTCCAGCCTAGTAGGTGGGCGACGAATTCGGGTTGACCGCCTGAAGGGTGGGTTAGGATCCACCGGCTGAGGAATGGGCCTGGCCACAGGCGATAGAGGAATAGGCATGGTGGCAGAAAGCTCCACGAAGTCAACATCAGGGACAACAGGAGGGCGTGGCACCGGTGCATGATCACATAGCGAGCGCGGAAGCAGCCGAAGAGCCCAGCGATTACGGCGGCGAATGGAGCCATCAGGCATGCGGACCAGGAACGAGCAGGGAGCCACGCGGCGGAGAAATTCGGCAGTTGCCGAACAGCCACCCTCTGGTAGGTGGATGCGGACGTTGTCTCCCGGCGCCAAGGCAGGAAGATCAGTTGCCCGAGTGTCATGTGCCACCTTCTGCTGAGCACGCTGCTGTCGCATCCTCTGCAGTACTGGAGCATGGCCGGGTTTATGAACATGAATGGACGGTACAGTGGTCCTGAGGGCGCGACCCATCAACAGCTGGGCTGGTGCAAGGACAGTGGCTAGTGGGGCCGAGCGATAGGCCAGCAGGGCTAAACAGAAATCCGATCCGGCATCAGCAGCCTTGCAGAGGAGCCGCTTGACGATATGGACGCCCTTTTCCGCCTTGCCATTTGACTGGGGATGCAGAGGGCTGGACGTCACATGTGTGAAGCCATACGAAGCAGCAAAAGAAGACCATTGTCCGACATGACAGTAAGCGGAATGCCATGGCGAGCGAAAGTTTCTTTGTATGCCCTGATGACAGCGGACGATGTTAAATCGTGCAGGCGTATGACCTCTGGATAATTCGAAAAGTAATCTATAATGATGATGTAGTCCCTGCCGAGCGCATGAACAGGGTCCACACCCATCTCCGCCCAGGGGGACGTTACCAACTCATGGGGCTGAAGTGTCTCAGGGGGTTGCGCCGGCTGAAACCTTTGGCAGGTGGGGCAGTTGAGCACCATGTTGGCTGATGCCCGGCCAGTATACAACTTCTCGGGCCCTCCGCCTGCACTTCTCAACCCCGAGATGGCCTTCGTGTAATTGTTCGAGGACCAGCCTGTGCATGCTGTGTGGGATCACAATCCGGTCCAGCTTTAGGAGGACACCGTCAATGATGGCCAAGTCGTCCCGGACATTGTAGAATTGTGGGCACTGTCCTTTGAGCCACGCTTCCGTCATGTGGCATATCACACGTTGTAGAAGGGGGTCAGCCGCAGTCTCCCGGCGAATATGGGCCAGACTTGCATCATTAGCTGGCAGATTGGCCGATGTGAAGGCCACATGTGCTTCGACCTGACATACGAACCCCCCCCGATTCGGGCGGTGTGCTCACTGCTCTAGATAGGGCATCCGCGATGATGAGGTCCTTTCCCGGGTGCAGACCAGTTGGAAGTCGTACCTCCGGATCGTGAATAGGATGCGCTGGAAGCGAGGGGTCATCTCATTCAGGTCCTTTTGAATGATGCTGACCAGGGGGTGATGGTCGGTTTCCACGGTGAATTGAGGGAGACCATACATGTAGTCGTGGAAGTTATCTATGCCGGTTAACAAACCCAGGCACTCCTTCTCAATCTGCGCATAGCGCTGTTCTGTGGGGGTCATGGCCCGCGAGGCATAGGCGACCGGGGCCCATGATGCAGTGTCGTCCCGTTGCAGGAGTACCGCCCCAATGCCGGACTGGCTGGCATCAGTCGAGATCTTCGAAGAACGCCAAGACCGGGGCTGTGGTGAGCTTAATCTTGAGCTCCTCCCATTTCTTCTGGTGTGCGGGCAGACATTGGAACTCCGTAGTCTTCTTCACTAGGTGGCGAAGAGCCGTTGTGTGGGAGGCAAGGTTGGGAATGAACTTCCCCAGGAAGTTGACCATCCCGAGAAAGCGTAGCACTGCCTTCTTGTCTGCCGGCTGTGGCATGGCTGCAATAGCTGTCACTTTGTCTGCATCTGGATGCACTCCTGATTGGGATATGTGGTCCCCCAGAAACTTTAGCTCAATTTGGCCAAAAGAACACTTGGCTCGGTTGAGGCGCAGGCCGTGTTCTCGTATCCGTGCAAAGACGCGCTGGAGACGACTGATGTGCTCCTGTGGTGTGGTGGACCAGATGATGACGTCGTCAACATAGACACGCACCCCTTCGATGCCCTCCATCATCTGTTCCATGATTTTGTGAAACACCTCGGATGCCGAGATGATGCCAAACGGCATTCTATTGTAGCAGAACCTGCCGAAAGGAGTGTTGAAGGTACACAGCTTCCTGCTGGACTGATCCAGTTGAATCTGCCAAAAACCTTTTGAGGCATCAAGCTTTGTAAAAATTTTAGCCCGTGCCATTTCGCTCATGATCTCCTCCCGTTTGGGTATGGGGTAGTGTTCCCTCATGATGTTGTTGTTCAGGTCTTTCGGGTCGATGCAGATCCGGAGTTCGCCAGAGGGCTGTTTTACGCACACCATGGAGCTGACCCATGGCGAAGACTCCGTAACCCGGGAAAGCACTCCTTGGTCCTGGAAATCCTGCAGCTGCTGCTTGAGGCGGTCTTTGAGTGGTGCTGGGACTCCAAGAGGTGCGTGAATGACCGGGGTGGCATCCGGTTTGAGCCGTATTCTGTAAGTATAGGGCAGTGTGCCCATGCCCTCGAAAGCCTCCTGGTTGTGGGCGAGGAGCGAGTGGAGCTGTGCCCTAAAGTCTGCATCCGGGAAGTCGGACGTGCCTTCTGGAGACAGAGTGTGTACCCGCTGAACGAAGTGGAGAACCTTGCACGCCTGTGCGCCTAGCAGGGAGTCCTTCGATGATCCAACTATCTCAAAGGACAGTGTGGCTGTGTATGCATTGTGTGTAACCTCGAGCTGGCAGGATCCCATGGCCGGGATAACATTCCCGTTGTAATCGACCATCTGACTGCAGGATGGCCGAATCGATGGTTTGACCTTCAAGGTGTAGAAGACTGACCATTCAATAAGGTTTGCGGAGGCACCAGTGTCTAGATGGAATGTGATTGGTGATCGGTTCACCGTTAGGGTGGCACACCATTCATCACCCGGATTAACGCTGTTCACTGGCATCGGCTGGTGGGTCCTGCTTGAGGATATCCGATTCCTGTCAATGACCGCAATGCGGAAGGCTTCCCGGTCGTCGGTATCACCGGTCTGTACATCGTCAGGGTATGACTCGGTGTATGGAGGCTGAATGGCCCGCACATCCCTGCGAGACTGGCGGAATTGGGGAACGTTGGCCGGTTGAGCTGCTCGACAGCAGGCAGCGTAGTGGCCCACCTTGCCACAGCGGAGGCATTGTCGATTCTTTGCTGGACATTGCCGCTTTAAATGGGCGGATCCACAGTTGCCGCACGTCGTGATGTCATGCCGTTTGTTAGAATCTGTAATTTAAGGGCTCTTAATGTGCCGAACTACGCCAAGTTGGGGGAAGCTTAGTTGATGAATCAAAGTCCTGGCGCAATACGACAAGTTGAAAGATTTGTAATATTTCTGGACTATGCGAAGTTGTTGGATTCCTAGTATTATTCGACTGTGTAAAGTTGAAGGAATTTATATAATTTCCACTATTCGGTTACCAGTAGCACTTTGCGAATACTGGGACTCAGCAGATATTTGCAGTTAAAACTTCTCAGGTGCCAAAAATAATTGTTTTATTTGTAGTTGCTTGATTACAATTTGAAAGTCATTTAAAATGCAATTCGTAGACAATTCGAAGCTTTCAGAGAATTACAGACATTATCTTTTTTGCTTAGGCAGACAGCTCGAAAGTAACTTTTAAAAGGCCAAAGTCTGGAAATGAAACATGAAGAGAGAGAGAGCTAATCTTCAGCTAAACTCAAACTCAAAGTCAAAAGTACACTACATCACTGACACAGACTAACAAACTAACAGAAAGCCAACACAACAACACAACAGAAAGACTAACTAACAGAAAGACTACACAACAACACTAAAATGGTGGGCGGAAACTTGTCAGTTATACACTTTCATGTCTGTCTTAAGTCATCTAATCACACCCCAATATAATCCGAATTGGTTTGGGTTCGACTCAAACACATTTGATTTGATGGCAAGCCGTCCATCTTCAATGTGCAACATTAGCTTTTAATTGTTTCATGTCTTCATGTTATGGAATGTGATATTCTGACCAACAAAAACTGGTCTTCTGCTGACTTAGCTGTTATCTGCATTGTGAACAATGATGCCTTCATGTTGTTTCGTCCTTGATCTGATTACTGGTACAGCTTGTGTTTTAATGTCACTCTGACTTTGAAAATATGCATTTGCCAGAACAACGGACCTCAGTAAAAGTGAATTATGCTGTATAAATGGGTATTTAAAACTGGGGCTTAATATTTATGCTTAAACAGCTATCTTTTACCTATACTAGTTGTATTCGAAATACCTGGCTTTTACACAACTTCAGTAATTCTTCCCCCAACCCTGATAATGGGTAAGATAAAACCTCAGTAATAGAATACGCCTGTTCGCATTTTCAAATAAAACACGGGAAAAATTGGATAGTGGTAAATTGGGATATCAATAAGCAGAAGATCAGGAGTCCATATAGCACTATCACTGTACTGCTACAAAACCTCACTCCTCAAGTTTACATCGACAATCTGGTTTTCACACCTATCTAAGCATTTTATGTGCGATCAAAGTAACATTTTGTTTGAACATCGACTTCCATCTTTATCATGGATTAGAATAAGTTTTTGAGGCTATTTTAAGTGTGTTGGGGATGTTTGGCAAGATGAGCCCAACAAGTTAGCAGACTAAAACACAATGCAAATATTTCTGTCATTTATTTTTTACATTTGCTCTTCAGGTTCAATAGTGTGTTATATTACATAAAGAAAGTAACATAAGTTTTCAGTCAGAAGTCTGAAGTAGTCAGCATTGTAATGTAGTCAATTTGAACATTTCGATTTTCAATATCAATGTTGTCATTAGATGTGAGCTTCACTCCTTGAAAACATTGTTTTAATTAACTAGAATATTGTAGCACGATTGGTTATTGTCTCAACTGTTGAAACACCTTAGCTGAAAGATTCAGTCTGTATCACACTGATAGAAAGCATGGAACTGGAAAAAAAACATTTCGACAGGCTTTCATAATTGCTGTGGTCTCACCCTGATGAAATCATAAGCATATTGCTTTTAAGTGTATTTACAATGTCACTAACAAAGGTAAGATAAAACCTCATTGAGTTCTCCTACTGGTATTCCTTAGAAATATCTATGTAGCTAAACAAAGATGATTTGACTTCGGCCAGTATTTGACTTTTTTTCTTTTTTTAAAATAAATTTAGAGTACCCAATTATTTTTTTCCAATTAAGAGGCAATTTAGCACAGCCAATCCACCTACCTTTGCACATCTTTTGGGTTGTGGGGGTGAGACCCACGCAAACACGGGGAGCATGTGCAAACTGCACACAGACAGTAACCTAGAGCCGGGATCGAACCCGGGACCTCGGCGGCATGAGGCAGCAGGGCTAACCACTGTGCCACCGTGCTGCCTAGGATTTGGCTTTTGATGGGATCGGATGATCCGGGTAGTGGGCGGGTCCAGAAAATCCCAACTTTTCATTTTCACAAGCAGCTGCTCATCGCCAAATATTTTCTGACATACATTTAAGCAGTTATTCTTCTTGCCATTTCTCATGAAGAAAGTCACATCTGTACAGTTTAATTCAAAACTGTGTTACCATGCACTTACACTACTGAAGTTCATGTCTCCTTCATCCTACAATCAATCGTTGTCCAGTGTCATGTTGTCAAACCAGTACTACTCCTTTTATCCTACTTGGTCCTCCAGCACAGTCTCAGTCGGGCACCCAGGATTCTTGATAACCATCCTGGAAAATAAAATAATCGAAGAAGTCTTACAAAATAAGTTAACAAATATTTTGCAAATTGCTATTCGTGAAGGAAATGATTTAGGTTTTTGAAATTCGAGTTTAATTCAAGAACAAGGAACATGTTCACCCATGCCACATTTGTCAACCCACTCTGGATTCCAGCTTCATGATTGGCGATGAAGCGGCAAAAATCAACTTCAGTGATGAACGCAGACAAATCTCAGTTTTGAATTAACTTTTCATGATGTGAATACTTTCATAACAGATGGCACGGGGAGTAATTGCTCTTAAATATAAATCTAAAATTATTTGGCGACATTTTTGCAGGGAACTGCTCTGATGAATGAAGTCAACAGATGTTTGTCCAGCTGTTTAGATTATTTTTAACTCTAGTATCTCAAGGAGAATTCAATGAGATGAGTTCCTATTTTTCTAATTTGACACCAGAGGGATGCAAAATAACAAGATAATCAGACGGTTTAAAAATTCCACATTTTTCAATCAAATGTCACAGAGGCTGAAACTTGCAGTCAGGTCTTCTGAACATTAAAACAATGCAATTGTAATCAAAGATCTAAATAACTGCGAACAGTTGTTACCCTTCGAATTAATTTACTGTTCATTTGCCTCACTATGTTTAGTTTCCTATGCCTGCTGTGAACTGTCACTGTTGCTGATCCGCTTGTCACTTTGCATCATTCCTAGTTAGTAAGCCTGATGACATTACAACGCACCTGCCACTGCTGTAAATATTAATGATCATCCTAATGTATTTTGCTGTGTTAAAACATGTTTTTCATGGTTAAGTTGGTTAAGAAGCATAAATATTTTAATGTTTTGTTCAAATTACAGAGAATGTACAGCACAGAAACAAGCCATTAAGCCCAACGAGTCTGCGCTGGTGTTTATAATTCACCCAATCGCCTCCTCATCTCAGCCTTTCAGCACATCTTTCTACTCCTTTTTCCCTTTAATATTGTTCTAATTTCCTTTTATAAGCACCTGAGCCATTTGCCTCAATTATTTCCTGTGGTAACAAGTTTCATATTCCAACTATTCTCTGAAGAAAGACAGATCTTCATAATTCCCTGTTGAATTTATTACCAACAATCTTGCATTTATAATACGGCTCTTATTTTTTTGGGGGGGATCCTCCCACATCTACTCTGTACAACCCATTCATAATTTTAAAGCCCACTGTCGGTCACTCTAAGTCTTCCCTTTTCTGAAGAACAAAAGAAAAATCGTCTGAACAGTTGCAATTCCATTACTGAGGTTGTTTACTCAGAGCTGAAAGAGACACGGCAACTGTATTAATTCTTTCTCTGTGACATCTTTCACTTCGAGCTCATGGAATGCAGTTGAATTATTCATTAAGCTTTTGGCTTCCCTGTAAAACAATGATGTCATTTGTCTCCAAGCACACCACAACAATGAAGTTGTCATTGATGTGTTAGGCAGGTTGGTTCGATGTGGACTGCACTCGATGCAGGGAAGTTAGAAACAGACGTCTAACACAGGAGAAGATCCAACACTGTTTTATTCAACGAGATGAACTGCTGTACATATTCAGCTGTGGGTCGACACTGTACTGATCTGACTAGTGACCTTGTAGTAGCCTGACCAGACTTACAAGCTACTGCATGGTGTTTGTGCTTGCTAGCTCATGGACTCTGACTGTCTCAGTAGCTGGGTCCTGAGAGAGCGGGAAAACTAGTGCCCTCTGGCTTTATAGTGGTAGTTTCCTGTCTGGTGATTGGCTGTGCTGTGTTGTATGCATATTGGTTATCCTATGTGTTAATCACTGCCTGTCTGCATCTCATTATATACATGGGTGGATATTATGGCAGTCATGTCACCAGTCTTTTCTTGCAAGTTGTTTTGAAGCTGGCTGGTTGGAGCATTTGGGAGTTAGTAATGTGCCCTGTTATCAATATAGCTAGATGAAACCATCTAAGCATTTACTTGCCTGCCTAAGAGGATGATTTTTG
The DNA here is from genome assembly GCF_047496885.1 of Scyliorhinus torazame. Taxonomy (NCBI): domain Eukaryota; kingdom Metazoa; phylum Chordata; class Chondrichthyes; order Carcharhiniformes; family Scyliorhinidae; genus Scyliorhinus; species Scyliorhinus torazame. The sequence goes on along the minus strand of NC_092713.1, from coordinate 212,324,780 downwards.
TTAAATTTATTTATGGGACGTGGGTGTCGCAAGCTGTGCCAGCATTTAATGCCCATCCATAATTGCCCTTGAGGGGGCAGTTAAGAGTCAATCTCATTGCTGTGGGTCTTGAATCACATGTAGGCCAGACCAGGTAAGGACAGCAGATTTCCTTCCCTAAAGGACATTAGTGAACCAGGTGGGGTTTTACGACAATCGACAACGGTTTCATGGTCATTATTAGACTTTAATCCCTCATCTTTATTGAATTCAAATTTCACCATCCGCAGTGGCGGGATTTGAACTTGGATCCACAGAACATTCCTCTGGGTCTCTGGTTAATTAGCCCAGCGACAATACCACTACGCCACCGCCTCCCCTAAAGAAAATTCATCATGGGGCAGCACCGTGGCACAATGGGTTAGCCCTGCTGCCTCACGGCGCCGAGGCCCCAGGTTCGAATCCCGGCTCTGGGTCACTGTCCATGTGGAGTTTGCACATTCTCCCCGTGTTTGCGTGGGTTTCGCCCCCACAATCCAAAAGATGTGCAGGGTAGGTGGATTGGCCATGTTAAATTGCCCCTTTAAAAAAAAAATAAGAAGATTCATCAAACGTCTTTATTTTCCTGGAAAACCTTGGGAAGGAGCAAGCATGATTGATGAAATAGCCTTTTCACATTTAATGCCGTTTCGGGTTTCACTTCACCCAGAGGTATGATTGTCTGTACTATTGTTTCCTGCTTAACATTTCAGCCATTCACGACTCAATTTTTCTGAACCTATCTGCTGTCACTTTACCCACTTGTGTGCTCCTTGTATTGGTTAATACAAAGACTTTTTAAAAACAGTTTCAATTTTCCATTTCATGTTACTGGGTCGGAATGGCTATCTTTAATTACACCCCCACAGAATATCCAAATTCTTAATTATGTGACTTCACGTTCAATATGTTCTATTTTGAGATTCATTCCATAGAATGAACATATATAGAAGTAGAACAAAAGCAAAATACTGTTGATGCTGGAAATCTGAAATAAAAACAGAAAATGATGGAAAACCTAAACAGGTCTGGCAGCATCTGTGGAGAGAGAATTAGAGTTAATGCTTTGAGCCCGTGTGACTCTTAGGGCTTTCCCTAAGTCCAGATTTCCAGTCTTCGGCACCCAGCTCTTCCAATGGCAGATCCCATGACCTGCCCTCCCAGTCCTCCAATTGCAGGACTCAAGACCCATTGCTTTCAGTCATGAGCTTCCTCCCTGATGCCTCTTGATCCCCCTAGCTTGTCAATTTGGCAGGTGCCAGGCAGGGCTCTCTCACCCCTGGTCCTGTTAGGCTTTTTGGCTGATATCACCTCCATCCACACCTTCCCAATCAGCCCATAAAACAATGGGTGGAATCTTCTTTCCCCATCAAGAGTCCTGATGGCGGGATCGGAGGTATACAGCACTTCTGCTCAGAGTTGGAATGGCTGGCCACATGTAATCACGTTCGGGCAAGCTAATAATTAGATATGCAAAGGAGAAGAACCAAGCCAATCATGTGGTGGGCATGGGCAAGAACTCACCTCATGAGAACTAAGGTCCAGGTACCATATTTGAATGGCATCCGGGTAGCGTATTCAATTCCTGCCATCCAGGAGCATCAATCTGGCTGTTTGTAAGAAGCTTTGTCATACAGCAATATTTCATGAGGAGACCAACACATCATGAAGGAGCATCATTTAGGCTGAAATCTGAATGGAATTAGGGTGTCGCAGGCTTGCCTGGTACATCGTTCTTTGCCCTTTCCCTGCCCTCAGTGACATTTAATCCACCCATCATCATCCTTGACCAACTATCATTCATCCTGGAGCTTGCCCCCATCACTGTAGGTCAGCTCCCCCAGCACACTGGAACTACCCCCGTTGCCTTCAACCTATCATATCCGTCATCCTTGACTCTCCTGCTATCACCCTTGACTACCCTCTGTTACCCCTGAGTCTCAAGACCTCAGCATTAACCTTCCATGTATAACCCTTGATCTTCCGCAATCATATGTGACCTGTCTGTAGGCATTGACCTTTCCTGTATTGACCTCTTTCCTCCTCCACTTCCCTATGGAACTTCCCCCCTCCTCTGCTCTCCTCCCTGACTCGGTCAGACAAGCCCTGTACCACTCTCCTACTCACAGTAATTTGCTTTTATGTCAGAATCTGTAAAGCAACTAGAAGGGATATTTGCACAGTTAATATGACATGTCAAGTGGATAATAGAGTTCTGGAGATGTAGTACATCTGGACTTCCAGAAGGCATTTGATAAGGTGCCACACAGAAGGTTAAAACACAAAGTTAGATCACATGGGCTCGGTATAATTTATTAGCTTGGATAGAAGACTGGCTGACAGTCGAGGACAGAGAGTCGGGATAAATGTGTCTTTTTCTAGATGGCAAGATGTAAAGAGTGAGATGTCACACGGTTCAATCCTTGCGCCCCAACTATTTACAATCTATATTAACGACTTGGGTACAGGGATAGAAGGTTCTATAGCCAAATTTGCAGATGACACTAAAATAGGTGGGACAGGAAGTTATAATGAGAAAATAAGAACCTTACAAATGGATATAGATAGATTAGGTGAATGGGCCAAAATGTGGCAGATGGAGTTTAACGTGGATAAATGTGAGGTCACCCAAAAATGGAAAGGCAACTTATTATCTAATGGGGAGAGGCTTCGGGGTGCTCCGGTGCAGAGGGATCTGGGTGTCCTCATACATGAGTAACAGAAACCTAGCATGCAGGTACAGCAGGTAACAAAGAAAGTAAATGGAATATATTTATAGCTAAGGAATAGAGTATAAAGTTAAGGAAGTGTTGTTGCACCTGTGCAAGGCATTGGTGAGACCGCACCTGGAGTATTGTGCACAGTTTTGGTCTCCTTATTTGAGGAAAGATGTAGTGGCATTGGAGGCAGTTCAGAGGAGGTTCACTAGATTGATTCCAGAGATGAGGGATTTGTCGTATGAAGAGAGATTGAACAGTTTAGGCCGATACTCTCTAGAGTTTAGAAGAATGAGGGGAGATCAAATTGAGGTATGTAAGACATAGAACATAGAACATAGAAAATACAGCACAGAACAGGTCCTTCGGCCCACGATGTTGTGCCGAACCTTTGTCCCAGATTTATCATAGATTATCATTGAATTTACAGTGCAGAAGGAGGCCATTCGGCCCTTTGAGTCTGCACTGGCTCTTGGAAAGAGCACCCTACCCAAACTCAACACCTCCACCCAACACCAAGGGCAATTTGGACATTAAGGGCAATTTATCATTGGCCAATTCACTTAACCCGCACATCTTTGGACTGTGGGAGGAAACCGGAGCACCCGGAGGAAACCCACGCAGACACGGGGAGGACGTGCAGACTCCGCACAGACAGTGACCCAAGCCGGAATCGAACCTGGGACCCTGGAGCTGTGAAGCAATTGTGCTATCCACAATGCTACCGTGCTGCCCTTGAGAACAAATAAATCTACACTATATCATTTTACCGTAATCCATGTACCTATACAATAGCTGCTTGAAGGTCCCTAATGTTTCCGACTCAAATACTTCCACAGGCAGTGCATTCCATGCCCCCACTACTCTCTGGGTAAAGAACCTACCTCTGATATCCCTCCTATATCTTCCACCTTTCATCTTAAATTTATGTCCCCTTGTAATGGTTTGTTCCACCCGGGGAAAAAGTCTCTGACTGTCTACTTTATCTATTCCCCTGATCATCTTATAAACCTCTACCAAGTCGCCCCTCATCCTTCTCCGTTCTAATGAGAAAAGGCCAAATTTCCCACTAAGCATGTCTTTCCAGATGCTCAGAAATCCTATCCTTCAGTACCCTTTCCATTACTTTGCCTACCACCGAAGTAAGACTAACTGGCCTATAATTCCCAGGGTTATCCCTAGTCCCTTTTTTGAACAGGGGCACGACATTCGCCACTCTCCAATCCCCTGGTACCACCCCTGTTGACAGTGAGGACGAAAAGATCATTGCCAACGGCTCCGCAATTTCATCTCTTGCTTCCCATAGAATCCTTGGATATATCCCGTCAGGCCCGGGGGACTTGTCTATCCTCAAGTTTTTCAAAATGCCCAACACATCTTCCTTCCCAACAAGTATTTCCTCGAGCTTACCAATCTGTTTCACACTGTCCTCTCCAACAATATCGCCCCTCTCATTTGTAAATACAGAAGAAAAGTACTCGTTCAAGACCTCTCCTATCTCTTCAGACTCAATACACAATCTCCCGCTAATGTCCTTGATCGGACCTACCCTCGCTCTAGTCATTCTCATATTTCTCACATATGTGTAAAAGGCCTTGGGGTTTTCCTTGATCCTACCCGCCAAAGATTGTTCATGCCCTCTCTTAGCTCTCCTAATCCCTTTCTTCAGTTCCCTCCTGGCTATCTTGTATCCCTCCAATGCCCTGTCTGAACCTTGTTTCCTCAGCCTTACATAAGTCACCTTTTTCCTCTTAACAAGACATTCAACCTCTCTTGTCAACCATGGTTCCCACACTCGACCATCTCTTCCCTGCCTGACAGGGACATACATATCAAGGACACGTAGCACCTGTTCCTTGAACAAGTTCCACATTTCATTTGTGTCCTTCCCTGCCAGCCTATGTTCCCAACTTATGCACTTCAATTCTTGTCTGACAACATCGTATTTACCCTTCCCCCAATTGTAAACCTTGCCCTGTTGCACGCACCTATCCCTCTCCATTACGAAAGTGAAAGTCACAGAATTGTGGTCACTATCCCCAAAATGCTCCCCCACTAACAAATCTATCACTTGCCCTGGTTCATTACCCAGTACTAAATCCAATATTGCCCCTCCTCTGGTCGGACAATCTACATACTGTGTTAGAAAAGCTTCCTGGACACACTGCACAAACACCACCCCATCCAAACTATTTGATCTAAAGAGTTTCCACTCAATGTTTGGGAAGTTGAAGTCACCCATGACTACTACCCTGTGACTTCTGCACCTTTCCAAAATTTGTTTCCCAATCTGTTCCTCCACATCTCTGCTACTATTGAGGGGCCTATAGAAAACTCCTAACAAGGTGACTGCTCCTTTCCTATTTCTGACTTCAACCCATACTACCTCAATAGGGTGATACTCCAAGAAACTGCCTTTCTGCAGCTGTTGTACTATCTCTAATTAATAATGCCACCCCCCCACCTCTTTTACCGCCCTCCCTAATTTTATTGAAACATCTATAACCAGGGACCTCCAACAACCATTTCTGCCCCGCTTCTATCCAAGTTTCCGTGATGGCCACCACATCGTAGTCCCAAGTACCGATCCATGCCTTAAGTTCACCCACCTTATTCCTGATGCTTCTTGCGTTGAAGTATACACACTTCAACCCATCTCCGTGCCTGCAAGTACTCTCCTTTGTCAGTGTTCCCTTCCCTACTGCCTCATTACACGCTTTGGCGTCCTGAATATCGGCTACCTTAGTTGCTGGACTACAAATCTGGTTCCCATTCCCCTGCCAAATTAGTTTAAACCCTCCCGAAGAGTACTAGAAAACCCCCCTCCCAGGATATTGGTGCCCCTCTGGTTCAGATGCAACCCGTCCTGCTTGTACAGGTCCCACCTTCCCCAGAATGCGCTCCAATTATCCAAATACCTGAAGCCCTCCCTCCTACACCATTCCTGCAGCCACGTGTTCAACTGCACTCTCTCCCTATTCCTAGCCTCGCTATCACGTGGCACCGGCAACAAACCAGAGATGACAACTCTGTCTGTCCTGGCTTTTAACTTCCAGCCTAACTCCCTAAACTTGTTTATTACCTCCACACCCCTTTTCCTACCTATGTCGTTGGTACCAATGTGCACCACGACTTCTGGCTGCTCCCCCTCCCCCTTAAGGATCCTGAAGACACGATCCGAGACATCCCTGGCCCTGGCACTCGGGAGGCAACATACCTTCCGGGAGTCTCGCTCGCGACCACAGAATCTCCTATCTATTCCCCTAACCATTGAATCTCCTACAACTATTGCTTTTCTATTCTCCCCCTTCCCTTCTGAGCCCCAGAGCCAGACTCAGTGCCAGAGACCTGGCCGCTAGGGCCTTCCCCCGGTAGGTCATCCCCCCCAACAGCATCCAAAACGGTATACTTGTTTTGAAGGGGAACGGCCACGAGGGATCCCTGCACTGTCTGCCTGTTTGTTTTTTTCCCCCTGACTGTAACCCAGCTATTCTTGTTCTGTACCTTGGGTGTGGTTACCTCCTTGTAACTCTTCTCAATCACCCCCTCTGCCTCCCGGATGATCCGAAGTTCATCCAGCTTCAGCTCCAGTTCCCTAACACGGTCTTTGAGGAGCTGAAGTTGGGTGCACTTCCCCAAGACGATAAAAGGTATGGATATAGTAGACGTGAATTGGAGGCTTCCTCTTGTGGGACATTCTAGACTGAGAGGTCATAGTCTCAGGATAAGTGGTAGCAAATTTAAAACAGACATGAGGGGAAACTACTTCTCCCAAAGGGTTGTGAATCTGCAGAGTTCGCTAACCCAGAATGCACTGGATGCTGGGACAGTGAATAAGTTTAAGGAGGAGTTAGGCAGATTTTTAATTTAATAATAATAATCTTTATTGGCACAAGTAGGCTTACATTAACTCGGCAATGAAGTTACTGTGAAAAACCCCATGTCGCCACATTCTAGCGCCTGTTCGGGTACACGGAGGGAGAATTCAGAATGTCCAAATTACCTAACAGCATGTCTTTTAGGACTTGTGGGAGAAAACGAGAGCACCCGGAGGAAACCCACGCAGACACGGGGAGAACGTGCAGACTCCACACAGACAGTGACCCAAGCCAGAAATCGCACCTGGGACCCTGGCGCCGTGAAGCAACATTGCGAACCACTGTGCTATCGTGATTAGTAATGGGTTGAAGGGTTACAGAGAACAGGCAGAATGGTGGAGATGATGAGGCCATGATGAGATCAGCCATGATTGTATTTGTTATAACCTGCCCGGATCCTATTGGCTGGGGCCAATTGGTTTCCCTATGTTACTTAAGGAACATGAGGCGAGATTCTCCACTCCCGCGTCGAAGTGCCCACGCCGTCGTGAACGGCGTTGAGGTTCACAACGACGCGAAACGGCCCCTATCCCGACCGATTCAGGGCCCGATAATGGGCTAGGAGCGGGGCCGCGTCATCTACACGCGTCAGGCCTTGTCGCCGCGTAAAGCGGCGCCGCATAACTAGCGTCACCCGCGCATGCGTGGTTGCCGTCCTCTCCGAGTCCGCCCCGCAAGAAGATGGCGGACAGATCTTGCGGGGCCACGGAAGGAATGAGGTCCTCCTTCAGAGAGGACGGCCCGACGATCGGTGGGCACCGATCGTGGGCCATCCCACATTTGAGGTACCCCTCGGTGCAGGATCCCCCTTCCCCCCCCCCCCCCCCCCCAGGCAGGCCGCACCCGCAGCGTTCCCGCGCTGTTCCCGACGGCGGCGACCAGGTGTGGACGGCGTTGGGGGGCAACCCGCCGTTTTGGCCTGGCCGCTCGGCCCATCCGGGCCTGAGAAAAGCGGGGGTGCCGGAGAATCGCCATTTTGGGTGTCTCCGGCGATTCTCTGGCCTGCGGCCAGCGGAACTCGACGGGGCCATTCCCGCCACTTGGGAGAATCGCGGGAGGGCGCCAGACCGGCGGCCCGGGAAATTCTGGCTGCCCAGGCGATTCTCCCAACCGGCGCGGGTGTGGAGAATCTCGCCCATGAGCTGCCCCAATGAGAGGGGCGTGTGGGGAAATCATTAGCAGTACAGCTGTATAAATAGAGCTGGCCAGTGTGGTACTGGCGAGAGAGGGAACAAGAAGTGAACTACTGGCTCTGTGTACATATTCTTGTAAATAAAGTTACTTTCTGCTTGACTCTACAAACACGTGCTGGATTCTTCCTGGTCCTCACAAAAGTATTGAATGGTGGAGCAGTCTTGAGAGACTAAATTGCCTGCTCCTGCTGCTAGTTCTTATGATCTAAGAAAAAACTATTCTGTCTAATTCCACCTTCCAGCTCTTGGTCTGGAGCCCTGGAGGTAACAGCACCTCAAGCACAAATCGGAGATTGGATTCTCCGCAGCCCTGTGCCGAAATCGCGTTCGGCACTGGGGCGAAGAACGCAATTTCACGCCGAAATCGGGCCCGGCGATTCTCCGGGACCTGAGAATCGGCGTGATCGCAGACTACTCCATGCGACTGGGGGCCCATTGCCAGAGGCTAGCCCAGCACTCCAACTACCTGTTCCCGGTCGGGGTGCTCGCGGGGCGGGGGGGGGGAAATCGGACACCGTGGGGGGGGCTTCTAGGCAGACGGGGGACAGAGCCACGCGGCCGGATGCTCGGGCACACGGCTGATCGGGGGGGGGGTCTACATTTTCGATCTGCCTCCGCGGTCTGAGTCCGCCACTGGAGGACGCCGCCATGTGCAAGCGTGGACTCAAAACCGGAAGTGCGGGAGCCCATATCCGCAGCTAAAACTGTGTAAATTACTCTGGGTTCTGTTGCTCGTTTTAGCCTTAGTTTACTTTATTCTAATTCTGTCACCTTTGCTCATGAGTCGCCAGGTATCTTTCTGATACCGCCACGTGGTTCAAGTCCAAGTAATGATTAATAATGCAACACACCGCTTAGTAAGAGTTAAATCAACGGTCATTTATTATATACAGCAATTAATACTTATACAATAATTCTACTTCTAAACTACTACCTACCACTAACAGGCCAATACTTAACTTTGGAAATGGCCCACCAGGTCAGGGAAACGAATGGTCTCTCGAATTGGTTCTGGCCTGCGGGATTCAAAGGCTGGTACAAGTCGATAGTCAGGAGCGCCTATCTGGTAGCGATCGCTGGAGTAACACTTACGGTTTTCTTTGTCGAAGGGTCTCGACGGTTGTGAGCAGGAAGAGAAGGGTCGAGTTGAACTTGGCCCCTATTCGTATAGTTCCCAGGGGCTTCTCGCCTCTCAGGGCGGACCTCATACCTGGTTCCAAGTGATTGGACTTGGTCCCAATCATTTGGTTCGATATGCTCCAATAATGGGGCGATTCCTTGATCGGGGGTGGTCGTCTACCTTCCTTTGTGTCAGCCCCTGCTGGCGCCGAAAGGTCTGGACCGGCTTTTATGTTGCTAATGTGTAACAATTGTTCCCGGGGATGGCTGCTTAATATGCAGATGGCTGGGTTGTTGTGATGTTGATGGCTGTAGGTATCGGTCTGGGCTGACTTCCCCAGAGCCGAATACACTGTTTTACCTGCAGCTGTCCGTTTGAGTCCTGTTGGCTGATTTTCCCATCAGCCTCTTTCGTTCGCCATTTTAAATCGGGGTTTTGACCATTCTAATGGGGAATCAGCCATTTTAGGTGGCTACAGTTCCTGCTAGCCCCCTGCAGGTCATTGAAGCAGCTCATCTTTTCTTCAGGAAACGCCAGAGTAAAACTCCAGTGTTTTTTCACCGGCGTGGGAACATAGTCCCATGGTGTTCTTGATTAATAAGGGGATCAGGGGTTATGGGGAGAAGGCAGGAGAATGAGGATGAGGAACATATCAACCGTGATCGAATGGCAGAGCAGACCTGGTGGGCTGAATGGCCTAATTCTGCTCCCATATCTTATGATCGTAATCATTCAATGGTACAGCATCAAAAAGTGACAAAACATGCTTCATCTTATGTCCTAATATTGTTATTAGAGGCAGCCATGAAGAATCATTAAATATCCCAATTTTGAGCATTTTGCAATAGCTTACAGCTATTTACCATCATCATCTCTTTGTACAAAAAAATCTTTGAGCAATACACTTCGGAATTATCTGATGCCTCCTAACACAATGTGAGCTTGAACAGGGCCAAATCTGAATTGCATTTATTTAAAAATTAATTTACTGTTGTGTTTAAGTGAAAGCAATTTACTCGATCAAAATTTTATGCCAAACTCAATTTCACAAGTAACTGCTAAAATGCATTCAGTTTACTTTTGGGCGTTTCATCAACAACTTACGACTTGATCTCTCATGCTTTATCGCTACATGCATTAATGATTTTTAATGTGAGGTACAGATTATTGACAGTAAATTAGGTTTCAGCAAATTGGATAGTTGGTAGTTCTTTGCAACAAAGGTAAGGGAAGAAATAGTGTGACTGCCATCTTGTGGTATCAAGCACACACGACAGTGCTGTGATGGGTAATATAGCAATTGGTATAATAATAATAATCGCTTATTGTCACAAGTAGTCTTCAATGAAGTTACTGTGAAAAACCCCTAGTCGCCACATTCCGGCGCCTGTTCAGGGAGGCTGGAACGGGAATTGAACCCTGCTTTACAAGCCAGCTATCTTAACCCACTGTGCTAAACCAGCTGAATTGTGGTGTATCAAATTCTAGACAGAGAAAAAAATTGGGTTTTGTTTTCTACCAATTTTCTGTCCTCTTCCCCTGGGGTCAATAGTTCCACATGCACAGACAACGGGTCAATAACTCAATTTTCCATATTTATAATTGAGAATGCAGAGTGAAGTGGCAAGGACCAGATGACATGAGATTGAGGGAAAGAAATATGAGATGAGATAGTTCAGGGAATCTTCTTCTCCTTAGGCAGTTCCTTGGAATCGAGGATGACTTGCTTGCGCAAAAAAATGAGTTCTTAGGTGAATAAGGAGTTCATGCGTGAGCCCCAGCCTCGGTCACAGGTGGGTTGAATGATCGTTGGAGGAGCGGGTGGGTGGGGTGCCCAGGTTGCCATGCGCCCCTTTTGCTGTCGATGCTTGGCTTCAGCTTGCTCTCAGCATTGAAATCTGGCGTTCAGCTACTTCCCAGCTGCTTTTCCTCCACTTCAGGCAGTCTTGAGCTAGTGATTCCAAGGTGTCGATGGGGATGTTGGACTTTTTTAAGGAGGCATTGGCGGTGTCCTTTAAGCATTTCCTCTGCCCTCATGGGACTGACTTCCCAAGTCAAAAGCTCCAAGTAGAGCACTTGTTTCAGCAGTCTTGTGTCAGGCATGCAGATGGTGTGCGAATAATGGGAATAGGGACTGTCATAATATACACCAGTATATCATGATGCAGACACACATTGATGGACACACAGTGGGACCAACCAACACACACAACACCGCAGCCAATCACCAGTGAGAGCCCACGCACTATAAAGACAGGGGCATCAGAGTTCCCGCTCATTCGAGTTGCAGCTAGCTAGGAGGACAGAGCTCACAGCCTGCAACACAGATATTCACCATGTGCTGAGTGCATAAATTGGTTAGGACAAGGCAAAGGTCTTTAATTAAAGGTAGTATCATATTAACCCACAGTCTAAGTAAGTTTAAATAGTTAATTATTCAATAAAATAGTGTTGCACTATTTCAAGTGTTGGTGACCTGTATATGATCCAGGCCACCCAACACATCAGGGACTACTTCTGGGAGACACTTGGGCGGGATTCTCCGATCCCCCGCTGGGTCAGAGAATACCTGGGGGTGGGGGAGACGCAAATCCCGCCCTGCCGCCGGCTGCCGTATTCTCCGCCGCCGGTTTTTGGGCGGGGGCGGGGTTTACGCCAAGCTTGCCAGGGATAGTTGGTAGTGCCCCCCCCCCGGCAATTCTCAGGGACCCGAGGGGCCGAGCGGCCGTCGTTTCCTGGCCAGTCCCGCCAGCGTGAAATGGACATGGTCCATCATGACAGGACCTGGCTTGTAGGCTGGTTAGGTTAAGTCCTCGTGGGGGGTGGGGGGGGGGGGGGGCACGGGGGGGACCGGCCCCTTGGGGGGCTCCCACGGTGGCCTGGCCTGCGATCGGGGCCCACCTATCTGCGGGCGGGCCTGTGCCGTGGGGGCACTCTTTCCTTCCGCACTGGCCTCTGTAGGGCTCCGCCATGGCCGGCGCGGTGAATAACCCCCCCTGCGCATGCGCATTCGCCAACTCGCGCCGGCCCTTCGCCGCCGGTTGGCGCGGCGCCTACCCCTCCACCGCCGGCCTAGCCCCTGGAAGTGCGGAGGATTCCGCACCTTCCAGTCAGCCCGGCACCTGAGTGGTTCGCGCCGCTATTGGCGCCGGCGTCGGGCCATCCGGCTAGTTGCGGGAGAATCCCGCCCCATGTTTGGGCTTTAGATGCCTGCAGACCGTAGAAATTAGAAAAAAACTCAAGGAAAGCAATGAGCTCACAGTTGCCCTGGATTGAAATGAAGAAGAATACACAACAGCAATCACTGAGCCTCCAGTTAAACACAATGGGCACGATCTAACAGAAAAAATTGTAAGTGTTGTTTCAGGCAGATTTGGCTGGGAGTCTCTTCCCGGCTCTGTCGACGAGTACCCCACTGCTATCTAACCACACGTAGTCACTTTTTGGGACCTTGGGGAGTTTCTCACCGGGCTCGCTCACACTTCGAACTTTTTTCATCACTGGGGAGCTGAACTCGCTGACCAGACCGGCTCCTCAGAGATTGAGCCACCATTTTGAAAGGGTGCCCCATCTCTAAAAGAACTTGAGGATCCCCCACATCCCCCACCCACAGGCAATGTCACCCCCCACCCCCCCCCCATACACATGGGCATTAGCCTACACCCAAGTGAGCTCACCCCACGATGGGGTCGCTGAGTTTTCCCCATTTTCTGGCCTTCCCACACCCCCTTACCGGCTCCCCTTTCAGGACCCCCACCCTTCACACTCACCCAACCTTCCGGAGGCTCTTTCCTTCACACCCCCATCCTACATATCACTCCTCTATTCTCCTTTCATGGGCATGACACCCCTCAGACCCTAATCTTTGGCAATGCCCCTGTCACCCAGGAACCCTGGCAATGCTAAGGTCCCCGGGTGCTGGGGAGAGCCATGGTGCCACCCTGCCCTTTCCCTGATCACCCAAGGGCCTCCAATGGCCTGGGAGACCCCCCCCCCCCCCCCCGCCCCTGGTAGGTTCTTAAACCCACTTAATCCACTGAGACTGAGTCCCGCCCATTGTGGGCGGGTGCCAGATCAGGACGTCACGCGGTTACATCTCTGGTTAGATCTTACGAGGTGTTGCAGCTGTCGGGGATCCCTGGAAAGACCTCTCCTGACATTTACCAGCCGCATCCCGCTCCAATTACGGCGGGCCACAGCCATAGATCGTACCCAGTGTGATTATTAAGAGGAAGAACAACAATGAGGATAGGATATTTGCAGTTTACAAAACAATCAATGAAGGGAAGTAGTGCACTGACCTGTGTAGTATATTTCAGTTTTTAAAAAGTAATGAAAAGTTGCAGCACAAAGAGACAGGCCGGATGCCAAAGATGACAGAACAATTGCATATGCATCAAGAACCATGGGCATGAATCCCGCCCCTGCTGTGTCCCAAATTCTCTGCCACCAGAGATTCGGCGGGGGCAGGAATCTCGCCGCGCCGGTCGGCGGGTCCACCCATGGTGATTCTCCGGCCCGCGATGGGCCGAAGTCCCGCCGCTGTCAACCCTCTCCAGCGATCGGGGCCCACCAATCCGCGGGCGGGCCTGTGCCGTGGGGGCACTCTTTTTCTTCCGCCTTCGCCATGGTCTTCACTATGGCGGAGGCGGAAGAGACCCCCTCCCCTGCGCATGCGCGGGGATGAAGTCAGCAGCCGCTGACGCTCCCGCGCATGCGTCGCCCGGTAAAGACCTTTCGCTGCCGGCTGGCGTGGCGCCAAAGACCTTTCCCGCCAGCCGTCGGAGTGGAAACCACTCCGGCACGGGCCTAGCCCCTCAAGGTGAGGGCTTGGCCCCTAAAGGTGCGGAGACTTCCGCACCTTTGGGGCGGCCCGACGCCGGAGTGGTCCCTGCCACTTCATTACGCCGGAACCCCCTACCCCGCCGGGTAGGGGAGAATCCCGCCCCATATTCTTGTCTCTATCTCTTGTCCCCAGAGTGCAATACAGCTGTTGGAAGAAGCTCTCAGATAGGGAGTACATTGTAATTTTGAATATTTTTAGCTTTTCTGGAAAGTATTGGAGGGAAAGACAGTTTCTCTACATAACAGCTAAATTAAAATCAAAAGTAATTACTTCACTGAACCGCTTCTGAGACTTGTTTGTGTAAATAGCACCAGCAACCTCTGAAATTGCACAGCACATCTATATGTAATCCAATGTACCAGGAGTTTTATCAAGCAAAATTTGACACCAAGCCAAGTAGGATATATTAGGTCTAGTTTAGGTCTGGGTGCCAGTTTAGCTCTGTTGGCTGGACAGCTGGTTCGTGATGCAGAATGAGGCCAACTAATTCCTTTCCTGGCTGCGGTTAATCATGAAGACCCGCCTTCTCAACCCTGCCCCTCGCTTGAGGTGTGGTGATCCTCAGGTGAAATCACCACCAGTCAGCTCTCCCCCTCAAAGGGGAAAGCAGCCTACGGTCATCTGGGACTATTGCAACTTTATTATTTTTATTCATTAGGACTGGTGGCAAAAAAAGCTTGTCACAGAGGTGGGTTTTAAAGGGATATTTTAATGCAGCAAAAAAGGGCAAAGAGGTTCTGGGAGAGAATTCTTGTAATCGGTGCCTTGTCAGCTGAAGGCACAGCCACCAGTGGTAGAGGGATTAAAGTTAGGGATGTTCAATTGTCCCGAATTAAAGGATTGTGGGGCTGAATATTGTGGAGTTATTTGAAAACAGGGATGAGAATTTAAAAATTGAAGTGAGACTGAATTAGGAGCCAATTTAGATAAGTAAGCAGGTGATGATGGACAAACAGATCTTTATAAAATGTCGGTATTTGGCAAACAAGAGGAAACAAGAATTGCTTGGAGGCAGATTTCACAAAGGAGCTGTGGGCACTCAACATGAAGTCAGAGGAGACACAGACATCATTAGATGTGTATGGGCATTTGAAGAGGATACTGACTATGCATTTTGAGGAAGGTGTTAATAAATGATACCTTTGAAGCACTGGAAGAATCAAGCTTTTCCTTACTCCAAAGGTAACAGAGACCGTCAGAATACAGAGATTCAATCTGAATGTGAAAACCTCCACAGGAGGTCTCAGCAAACTGTTTGGCCATGGAGGCATCACAACTCAGCCTGACCCTTACTCAACTGACTATGATGCACCCTGGAGGAGGGTTGAAGAGATGGCAATCATAAGTGGCAACCTTGGGCCACTGAGGCTAAATGGAGAAACCGTAACTCTGTTCAAGGTCCAACTAAGTGCACAGAATGAGGATTTAACCTGGGACCCTCCAAGTCTGCATGGTTCAGCACAACATTGTGCAATACATTTACACAATAAGCTGTGAGGGTATTTTTTCCCCTGCATTTCAAATCTTTTATTCAGTAAACAGGTGTTCCAACTTACATACAATAAATGAAAGGAATACACCATATGGCAGAACATTATTTCTTTTGAGTCGCAATGTGGTGAAATCCCGATCGCTTCATAGTAGCAACACAAAACGCAAGAAAAGATTACTCATCAGTTGTCAGACATCAAGAGCATCCAGCGTAGAATTGTTCAGATATTCTCTTCAGCTGGAGGTAATTAAATCAAATCATGAAGCTTGATGGAATGATAATTATGAATGCTTTCTTGTTGATAAAATAGTCAAAGAATCAGAGACATTTTCATCTAAATCATTGGGTGGCAACCCATAGGATCTTGTGGAATGTTGCTTTTACTTTTAGCCTACTCTTTTAGTACTACTCTTCATGGCTTGAATAAAGAGTAAAATCAGGCAATGTGCAATATCAACACTTCAACCAATCTCACCAGTTTCCAAATAACTGGATTATAATAAAATTGTTCCCATATTCACAGTTGACAACTGCTTTGAGCCCAAATCTTCCTATTTACAAATCACTTGTTTCTTCCCAGCCATTGAAGCAAATGAATAACTCACCGTAATGGGGGACTGCATTTCAATGAGAAGGAAAAGTTACTTCCATCCTGCCCAGCTTTAAATTCAATTTCTATCAATCTGCCCTGGTGCACCCATGCACCGCCCATGGACCAAAATACCACACTATCTACTAGGAGGAACCTACCTGGCAAGAACATTCTTGAATAAGCAGATGCATCTTTTCTTTTAATGTTTTTTTTAATACAAAGCCACTTCATCTTCTTTGGACACCAAGGGGCAATCCAGCATGGCCAAGCTACCTAACTTGCACATCCCCGAAGCCGCCAGAGGAAATCCATGCAGATACTGGGAGAAACGCAAACTCCAAACAGACATCCACCCAAGAATGGAACCGAACCCTGGCCCCAGCACTACAAGGCAGCAACGCCAACCACCGTGCTGCCCATATTTTGATATTATGCTCTGCCATTCCTCCCCTAATCGTTTACCTCCTGCAACTCGTGATCGCTTGCACTCATTCTGAGGAAACATTCCACCAGTAAGGTACTAAAGCAAACTATCCACTCTTCATGTTTGTGTTCAGGCAGTGAATGTTAGAAAGTTAACAATACTTACCTCAGTAACACAGAGGTTCCAGATTTTGCTTTGATTGACAATACCAAATAAGGAGAAATTATGGGAAAAATGAAGAGCCATCGCCAGAACTAATGGAGATAAATGAAAAGGCATTCAGTAGCAAGAGTCAATTTATGCTTGTGTAATTCAATGGGTTTTCTTTTTACAAAAAGCCATGTCAAAACCCCATCACCACTACAGAAGCAGGAAGAGGTAGCCACACCACGGTGGAAAGAAAAGACGGCACAGCTGAGGATATACGTTGGATGGGAGTAGGTGAAAGCCAAGAGGAAGTCCAACCCTTGACAAACCCAATCTTCAAAGCTAAAACCATCACCAAATCGCACTTGGAACATCCCAACATTCTAGCAGTATGCTAAGATGCCCCAGGTGCTGCGACAGGTATGAACTTATTGACTTGACATCTTCGGCATTAGCGCGATACAGTGGACAGTTTTATGCCGTGCTGGACAAGTGCGTGGTCAATTCCAGCCCCACATGCCCAGAGTCACAACACAAGTGAATTAGCCAATAATTCTTATCACAAATCCCGAAATCTTTGGTCCTCAGCTGCCCAATAATTACAGTCACCAGGTTTATAAGTTGAACACAATTACTGCTTTTTTATAACGAGAACTAGTATGAAATATACAGTAAGCACAGCTGTTTAACGTCAAACTAATGCCTGACTCTCCTTTAACTGATGCACCCTCTATCCACACACACACACAAGACAGACTTCACAGAAGGGGGAAGGTGGAAAAGTCATAAGGATTAGCGTGCAAAGAGAAGAGGATAGAGAGAGGACATGACAGAGACAACAGGATAGTGAGATGATGTTGTGATAGTCAATAACAAGATGAGAGTGAGAGGATGTTGTGACAGTGACAGGAGGATAGTGTGAGGATGTTTTGATAGTGACAGGAGGATAGTGAGAGGATGTTGTGATAGTGACGGGATGATAGTGAGAGGAAGTTGTGATAGTCAGTCACAGGTAGTGAGAAGATGTTGTGGCAAGAGAATAGTGAGAGGATGTTGTGATAGTGACAGGAGGATAGTGAGAGGAAGTTGTGATAGTGACAGGAGGATAGTGAGAGGATGTTGTGACAGTGACAGGAGGATAGAGAGAAGATGTTGTGATAGTGACAGAAGGATAGTGAGAAGAATGTGTGATAGTGACAGGAGGATAGAGTAAGGATGTTGTGATAGTGACAGGAGGATAGAAAGAGAATGTTGTGATAGTGACAGGAGGATAGTGAGAGGATGTTGTGATAGTCAGTGACAGGTTAGTGAGAGGATGTTGAGATAGTCAGTGACAGGATAATGAGACAATGTTGTGATAGTGAGAGGAGGATAGTGAGAGGATGTTGTGATAGTGACAGGAGGATTGTGTGAAGATGTTATGATAGTGACAAGAGGATAGTGAGACAATGTTGTAATAGTCGGTGACAGGATAGTGAGAGGATGTTGTGATAGTGACAGGAGGATAGTGAGAGAATATTGTGATAGTCAGTGACAAGATAGTGAGAGGCGGTTGTGATAGTCAGTGACAGGATAGTGAGAGGATATTGGTTAATGACAAGAGGATAGTGAGAGGATGTTGTGATAGTGACAAGAGAGGGCAGTACGGTGGCACAGTGGTTCGCACTGCTGCCTTACGGCGCCGAGGTCCCAGGTTCGATCCCGGCTCTGGGTCACTGTCCGTGTGGAGTTTGCACATTCTCCCTATGTTTGCGTAGGTTCCGCCCCCACAACCCAATATGTGCAGGTTAGGTGGATTGGCCACGCTAAATTGCCCCTTAATTGGGAAAAATTAATTGTGTACTCTTAAAAAAAAAATTTTAAATGATAGTGACAAGAGGATAGTGAGACAATGTTGGAATAGTCAGTGACAGGATAGTGAGAGGATGTTGTGATAGTGACAGGAAGATGTTGTGATAGTTATAGGAGGATAGTGAGAGGATGTTGGTTAGTGACAAGAGGATAGTGAGAGGATGTTTGTTAATCAGTGACAGGATAGTGAGAGGATGTTGTGATAGTGAGAGGAGGATAGTGAGAGGATGTTGTGATAGTCAGAGGAGGGTAGTCAGAGGAGGATAGTGAGAGGATGTTGTAATAGTGACAAGAGGATAGTGAGAGGATGTTGTGATAGTCAGTAACAGGATAATGAGAGGATGTTGTGATAGTCAGTAACAGGATAGTGAGAGGATGTTGTGATAGTGAGAGGAGGATAGTGAAAGGATGTTGTGATAGTGACAGGCGGATAATGAGAGGATGTTGTGATAAGTCAGTGACAGGATAGTGAGAGGATGTTGTAATAGTGAGAGGAGGATAGTGTCATTCGAGAATGCCTTTAAGAACTGGATGTTTAAACAATGTACCTTTAAGAAAACAGTGATGTCATAGAGTGGGTGGAGCTCAGCTCAGTTCAGCCATTTTGCAGTTTGGTTTTTGCAGGTTTGTAGTTTCAGTTTAAAAGCAGTGTCCGTGTGTTTCCAGAGAGCTGCAAGTTTTGCAGTTTGGTTTTGCTGAGAGCAACTAAAAAGTGCCTGGCTGGTTTTGCTGAGAAAAGTTGAAAGCCAGTTTGCGACAGTCTCTGCCATTCTACAGAAAATATATATATCCTTTAACCTGATGTGATACTGTTTAAAGGTGTTAAGTCTCTTGGAAGTTTGAAGGAACATTTTAAGGAATTATTTACTGTTGCAATATTTTCTGAGTTATCTTTGAAGTGAGGGGTGTTAAGAGATCCAATGTTTATTTAAGATGTTAAGTTGAGTTCATGGAATAAACAGTGTTTTGTGTTTAAAAACCCACGTGTCCATAATTGTAATCCAACACCTAGGGAAAAAGCCATGTGCTCGGAAAAGCTCCCATTAAAGGGAGAGGTTGGTTGAACTCCATGATACATTTTGGGGTCCTGAAAAGCCTCGCCCACAACAATAGTGAGAGGATGTTGTGATAGTAAGAGGAGGATAGTCAGAGGAGGATAGTGAGAGGATGTTGAGATAGTGACACAAGGATAGTGAGAGGATGTTGTGATAGTCAGTGACAGGATAGTGAGAGGATGTTGTGATAGTGAGAGGAGGATAGTGAGAGGATGTTGTGATAGTGACAGGAGGATAGTGAGAATATGTTGTGATAGTGACATGAGGATAGTGATAGGATGTTGTGATAGTGACAGGAGGATAGTGAGAGGATGTTGTGATAGTGACAGGAGGATAGTGATAGGATGTTGTGATAGTGACAGGAGGATAGTGAAAGGATGTTGTGATAGTGACAGGAGGATAGCGAGAGGATGTTGTGATAGTGACAGGAGGATAGTGAGAATATGTTGTGATAGTGACATGAGGATAGTGATAGGATGTTGTGATAGTGACAGGAGGATAGTGAGAGGATGTTGTGATAGTGACAGGAGGATAGCGAGAGGATGTTGCGATAGTGACAGGAGGATAGTGAGAGGATGTTGTGATAGTGAGAAGAGGATAGTGTGAGGATGTTGTGATAGTGACAAGAGGATTATGAGAGGCTGTTGTGAAAGTCAGAGGAGGATAGTGAGAGGATGTGATAGGGAGAGGAGGATAGTGAGAGGATGTTGTGATAGTCAGTAACAGAGTAGTGAGAGGACATTGTGATGGTGACAGTAGGATAGTGTGAGGA
The DNA here is from genome assembly GCF_047496885.1 of Scyliorhinus torazame. Taxonomy (NCBI): domain Eukaryota; kingdom Metazoa; phylum Chordata; class Chondrichthyes; order Carcharhiniformes; family Scyliorhinidae; genus Scyliorhinus; species Scyliorhinus torazame. The sequence continues at coordinate 212,304,675 of NC_092713.1, read as the reverse complement.
CATTGTTACAGTGATAGGAGGATAGTGTGAGGATGTTGTTATAGTGACAGGAGGATAGTGTGAGTGACAGGAGGATAGTGTGAGGATGTTGTATTGTGACAGGAGGATAGTGAAAGGATGTTGTGACAGTGACAGGAGGATAGTGTGAGGATGTTGTGACAGTCAGTGACAGGATAGTGAGAGGATGTTGTGATCGTGACAGGAGGATTGTGTGATTTGATTTATTATTGTCACATGTATTAGTATACAGTGAAAAGTATTGTTTCTTGCATGCTATACAGGCAACACATACCATACATAGGGAAGGAAGGAGAGTCTGCAGAATATAATGTTACAGTTATAGCAAGGTGTAGAGAAAAGATCAACTTAATACGAAGTAGGTTCATTCAAAAGTCTGATGGCAGTAGGGAAGAAACTGTTCTTGAGTCGGTTGATCGGTCACCTCAAACGTTTGTATCTTTTTCCTGACAGAAGAAGGTGGAAGAGAGTGTGTCCGGGGTGCGTGGGGTCCTTAATTATGCTGGCTGCCTTTCTGAGGCAGCGGGAATTATAGATAGAGTTAATGGATGGGAGGCTGGTTTGCATGATGGACTGGGCTACATTCACGACCTCTTGTAGTTTCCTGCGATCTTGGGAGAGCAGGATCCGTACCAAGCTGTGATACAACCAGAAAGAATGCTTTCTATGGTGCATCTGTAGAAGTTGGTGAGAGTTGTAGCTGACATGCCAAATTTCCATCGTCTTCTGAGAAAGTAGAGTGGTTGGTGGGCTTTCTTAACTATAGTGTGGCATGGGGGGGGCCAGGACAGATTTTGGTGATTTGGACACCTAAAAACATGAAGCTCTCGAACCTTTCTACTTCGTTTCCATTGATGTAGACAGGAGCATGTTCTCCACTATGCTCCCTGAAGTCTATGATAATCTCCTTCGTTTTGTTGACATTGAGGGATACATTATTGTTGTCGCACCAGTTCACCAGATTCTCTATCTCATTCCTGTACTATGTGTCGTCGTTGTTTGAGATCCGACCCACTATGGTGGTGTCATCAACAAATTTGAAAATCGAGTTGGAGGGGAATTTGGCCACACAGTCATAGGTGTATAAGGAGTATAGTAGGGAGCTGAGGTCACAGCACCGGTGTTGAGGATGATCGTGGAGGAGGTGTTGTTGCCTATCCTTACTGATTGTGGCCTGTGGGTTAGGAAGTTCAGGATCCAGTCACAGAGGGAGGAGCCGAGGTCCAAGCCACGGAGTTTGGAGATGAGTTTCATAGGAATAATGGTGTTGAAGGCTGAGCTGCAGTCGATAAACAGGAGTCTGACATAGGTGTCTTTGTTATCTAGGTGTTCCAGGGTTGAGTGCAGGGCCATGGAGATAGCATTTGCTGTGGACCTGTTGCAGCCGTAGGCGAACTGTAATGGATCAAGGCAATCCGGGAGGCTGGAATTGATTTGTGCCATGACTAACCTTTCGAAGCACTTCATAATGATGGATGTCAGAGCCATTGGACGATCGTCATTAAGGCACGCTGCTTGGCTTTTCTTTGGTACAGGGATGCTGGTCGTCTTCTTGAAGCAGATAAGGACCTCAGATTGTTGTAAAGAGAGGTTGAAGATGTCTGCAAATACCCCCGCCAGCTGATCCGCGCAAGACCTGAGTGCTCGTCCGGGTATCCCATCCAGGCCAGTGGCTTTCTGGGGTTTGATCTTCAAGAAGGAAGCTCTGACGTCTGCAATGGTGATCTCAGATATAAGTTCATCCAAGGCGTCTGGGTGGAGGGCGTGCGCTCGCTGACCGCTTGCTCAAAGCGGGCATAGAATGCGTTAAGCTCTTCAGAGAGGGGTGCGTTGGAGCCGGCGACTTTACATGCCTTCATCTTGTAGCCTGTTATGTCTTGCAGACCTTGGGCAAAATTCTCCATAATCAGCGCGATGTCCGCCGACCGGCGCCAAAAATGGCGCAAATCAGTCCGGCATCGTGCCGCCCCAAAGGTGCGGAATCCTCCGCATCTTGAGCAGCCGAGCCCTAATCTTGAGGGGCTAGGCCCGCGCCGGACTGATTTCTTCTACACACTTACTAATTAAGTCAGTTACTGCAGTGGTGTACTCATCCAGGCTGGTCGCAGAGTTTTTAAATACTGACCAGTCCACTGACTCTAAGCAGTCCTGTAGGAGATCATCTGATTCCTCAGACCAACATTGCACGACTTTCTTTGATGGATTCTCCAGCTTCAGTTTTTGCTTCTAAGCCGGGAGCAGGAGCACAGCCTTGTGGTCAGATTGGCCAATATGTGAGCAGGCGATAGAGGGGTAGGCATGTTTGATATTTGTGTAGCAGTGGTCCAGGATGTTTGGGCCTCTGGTGGAACAGGTGACGGTGTTGGTGGTAACTTGGTAATACGCTCTTGAGCTTGGCTTGATTGAAATCCCCAGCTACAATGAACAAGGCCTCGGGATGTTTCGTATCAAGACTATTTGTGGTGGTGTATATTTCATCCTGCGCAATTTTCACATTCGCATGGGGTGGGTGAGGATGTTGTTACAGTAAGTGACAGGATAGTGAAAACACATTGTGATAGTGATTGGAGAATAGTGTGAGGATGTTGTGATAGTACAGGAGGAGAGTGTGAGGATGTTGTGTTAGTCAGTGACAGAATAGTGAAAGGATGTTGTGATAGTCAGTGACAAGAGGATGCTAAATTGGGCAAGTTGCATTGTCCCTTTCTGCCCCTCCATATCCTGAGTTACATGCAAACTTGTGGTGGCAAGAGCAACACCCTCATGATGACTATCAAGGTGACCATGGCGCTGCTAAATTGTTGAGGATGCAACACAAACCACACATTCAGAGCACCACTTCATCGTATCCTGAAGGGCTGGTCACATGCAGTGGAACCAATGTTTTATTATCCCAATGGTCTGCTCAATGCTGTTCCTCACCACAGTATGGCTTTTATTATATGTGTGCTGATTGTAAAGTGATGGATTACTGGCTGAAGCATTCATAATGCTGATATATAATGATATAATGATGACTGAGAAATAAGGGGCTGGATTCTCCAATAATGGGGCTATGTGTAAAAACACTGGCATATCACTCTATACTTTCCTTAAGAAAGTCCTGAGCGATTCTCCTACCTGCAGGGGGTTGGCAGGGCCCCAGAGTAACCCTCTCAGCTCTGGCTGCGGATACGGGGCCCCCCACTTCCGGTCCAGAGTCAGATAATCCAAAGGACACTGACAAAAGTTCAAAAATGAATCAGATAAGTCAAAAGGAACTGATCTTGAACACACGAAGATTAACTATAGAACAACAGAATTTATACAAAGGTACGACTTTAAAACCAAACAACAACTAACCCAGGCATTGCAATTTAATAGAAACAAAGTGTATGAGTTTGAAGTCACACTTGACAAACCATGCAGTATCAAAAGCAATATAGATGGCAACCGAGCAAGGGACTGCAGGACAGTGTGTGAAAAACATCTACCATTCGAGGCACTACACTTGGAAGCCATCCTCATCCATAAAGCAAAGAACATCACAAACCACAAATGTGAGTGAGAGAATAGAATTCATTCAGGTGATGGTTGGCATTTGATACCAGTCAACTGCAGTGGGGAACTCCATAATGTCAGGAGTAAGGAGGGAAAAAGACAAAATGACTGTGGTGGTATTTATTAGGGGTAATACGGTACACCACGTGTCGACAGGCTATTGGTGGAGGGATGCCAGGTCCTGATAGGATCTGCCACCTACTGGACTCCACCCAGAAATGCTGGTATAAGAACCCAGTTTTCCCTCCATTTCCCTCAGCAGCTGCATTCTGTAACCACGCTGCTGGGGATAAAGTTCTGCTTAATAAAGCCTTCAATTGACATTACCTCAACCTGCCTTGACGGTGCTACAATGACAGGGAGAGAACGGTATGCAAACATTTAGCTAAATTGTAACATCTCTTCAATATCAGTCATTCCTACCATTCTTATTCCTTTATTTGTTTTATTTTACAGTCTACGTCTGTATTTTGTGCTTTGTTACTGCAGTGCAATTGCCAATGTGTTTAGTCTATTGACTAATACTGAATGACAACCATCTCCTGAGTAATTTGTTGACTCACAATTAGGCTGCAATTAAATATAAGTATTGTGTTGCCTACTACAGTGTGAAATTCCTCTGTATGCAATTTTACCTCAGTTGTTAACCTGTTTACTTTCAATTAATGGGCAGCACGGTAGCACAGTGATTAACACTGTTGCTTCACAACACCGTGGTCTCAGGTTCGATTCCTGCCTGGGTCACTGTCTGTGCAGAGTCTGCACGATCTCCCCGTGTCTGCGTGGGTTTCCTCCGGGTGCTCCGGTTTCCTCCTACATGTCCAGAAAGACATGCTTGTTCGGTGAATAGGATATTCTGAATTCTCCCTCAATGTACCCGAACAGGTGCCGGAGTGTGGCGACTAGGGGATTTTCATAGTAACTTCATTACAGTCTTAATGTAAGCCTACTTGTGACAATAATAAAGATTATTATAATCCATTCGGCATTAGTTCTTATCCCAGAAGAATCGAGCAGAGTTATAAAATGGAAGTTTGCAATCTATTGACTAGCGACTGCTGTTCTTTGCACACTCTTCTTTTTGTTCCCAAAGGGCCTCATTCTGTATGAAATTTGTTGTGTTGGGTGTTCCAATGCACAAATGATCCAACACGGCTATAGATGGGTCAACTCTGTTTTATTGTCAACAACGACAACTACTAACTGCTGGCTTGGGTACGTGCTTCACCAGCTAACCTGTGGACCCAGCCCTATCACTATCTTAGTGAGGCACTCAGCACATGGTCTATGTCTGAGTGGCACGCTGTGAGCTCTGTGCTCTGAGCTCTCTCCTGGTGGAATGAGCGGGAACTGTGGTGTTCCCTGTTTTATAGTGCGTGCGCTCTCACTGGTGATTGGCTGCAATGTTATGTGTGTGCTGGTTGGTCCAACTACCTGTCCATCAGTGTGTGTGTGATTGCACCATGATATGCTGATGTGGATATCATGACATCCCCCCTTTCACAAGGATATGTGCCTACATGCTAATAAATAGAAATGTGTACTGAGTGCATCTGAGTATGTGTGTGCAATATTTACAACATGTACATGAGGCTAAACTATATACAGAGGAAGGTGTCAGGTGCAACAGAGCAATGAGGTTGTACCAATAACAGAACAAATGCAATCAGCAAACGACGAGAGAAAGCTTCTGGAACAATGAATGACAAGAAAAGAAACTCGTTAACAGTACTGTAAAACAATTCAGTGAGCCCAATGTGCTAACAGGCTCATAAGTCAAGTCTCTCAGGTGGGCGACAAATTCGGGTTGACCGCCTCAAGGGTGGGTCAGGATCTACCGGCTGAGGAATGGGCCTGGCCACGGGCGAGAGAGGAATAGGCAGAGTGGCAGGAAGCTCAACAAAGTCGACATCAGGGACAACAGGAGGGCGTGGCACCGGTGCATGATCTCGTAGCGAGCGCGGAACCAGACGAAGGGTCCGCCGATTACGGCGGCGAATGGAGCCATCAGGCATGCGAACCAGGAATGAGCAGGGAGCCACGTGGCGGAGAACCTTGGCGGTTGCCGACCAGCCACCCTTCGGTAGGTGTATGCGCACGTTGTCTCCAGGCTCCAGGGCAGGAAGATCAGTCACCCGAGCGTCACATGCCACCTTCTGCTGAGCACGCTGTTGTTGCATCCTTCACAATACTGGAGCATGGTCGGGGTCAGGAACATGAATGGACGGCACAGTGGTCCTGAGGGTGCGACCCATCAACAGCAGGGCTGGCGAGAGGCCCGTGGACAGTGGGGCCGAGCGATAGGCCAGCAGGGCTAAACAGAAGTCAGATCCGGCATCAGCAGCCTTGCAGAGGAGCCGCTTCACAATGTGGACGCCCTTTTCCGCCTTGCCATTCGACTGAGGATGCAAGGGACTGGACGTCACGTGCGTGAAGTTGTATGAAGTGGCAAAGGAAGACCATTCTTGGCTCGCAAAGCAAGGCCCGTTGTCAGACATGACGGTGAGTGGAATTCCATGGCAAGCAAAGGTTTCTTTGCATGCCCAGATGACAGCTGATGACGTCGTGTCGTGCAGGCGTATAACCTCCGGATAACTTGAGAAGTAGTCAATCAGAATAATGTAGTCCCTGCCGAGCGCATGAAAGAGGTCTACGCCCACCTTCGCCCAGGGGGACGTGACCAGCTCATGGGGCTGAAGCGTCTCAGGGGGTTGCGCCGGCTGAAACCTTTGGCAGGTGGGGCAGTTGAGCACCATGTTGGCGATGTCGTCGCTGATGTCCGGCCAGTACACCACTTTGCGGGCTCTCCACCTGCACTTTTCAACTCCGAGATGTCCTTCGTGCAGTTGTTCGAGGACAACCGGTGCATGCTGTGTGGGATCATGATCCGGTCCAACTTCAAGAGGACACCATCAATGATGGCCAAGTCGTCCCGGACATTGTAATATTGTGGGCACTGCCCCCTGAGCCACCCTTCCGTCATGTGGTGCATTACACGTTGTAGAAGGGGGTCAGCCGCAGTCTCACGGCGAATGTGGGCCAGACGTGCATCAGTGGCCGGCAGATTGGTCGATGTGAAGGCTACTTGTGCGTCGACCTGACAAACGAACCCCTCCGAGTCGGGCGGTGTGTTGACCGCCCTGGACAGAGCATCTGCGATGATGAGATCCTTCCCCGGGGTGGAGACAAGTTGGAAGTCGTACCTCCGGAGCTTGAGCAGAATGCGCTGGAGGCGAGGGGTCATATCATTGAGGTCCTTCTGAATGATGCCGACCAGGGGGCGATGGTCGGTCTCCACAGTGAACTGCGGAAGACCGTATACATAATCGTGAAACTTGTCGATGCCAGTCAACAGGCCTAGGCACTCCTTCTCAATCTGCGCATAGCGCTGTTCTGTGGGGGTCATGGCCCGTGACGCATAGGCGACCGGGGCCCATGATGCGATGTCGTCCCGTTGCAGGAGTACCCCCCATTGCCGGACTGGCTGGCGTCAGTTGAGATCTTTGTTTCCCGTGTGGTATCGAAAAACGCCAGTACCGGGGCGGTGGTGAGCTTGACCTTGAGCTCCTCCCATTCACTCTGGTGTGCGGGCAGCCACTGGAATTCCGTTGTCTTTTTGACCAGGTGGCGAAGAGCAGTCGTGTGCGAAGCCAGGTTAGGAATGAACTTCCCCAGGACGTTGACCATCCCGAGAAAGTGCAGCACAGCCTTCTTGTTTGACGGCTGCTGCATGGCTGCGATGGCTGCCACGTTGTCGGCATCCGGCCGCACACCTGACCGGGAGATGTGGTCCCCCAAAAACTTTAGCTCAGTCTGGCCAAAAGAGCACTTGGCTCGGTTAAGGCGCAGGCCCTGATCTCGCATCCGTGCAAAGACACGCTGGAGACGACCGATGTGCTTCTGTGGTGTGGTGAACCAGATGATAACGTTGTCTATGTAGACGCGCACCCCTTAGATGCCCTCCATCATCTGTTCCATGATGCGATGGAACACCGAGATGATGCCAAACGGCATCCTATTGTAGCAGTATCTGCCAAATGGAGTGTTGAAAGTGCACAGCTTCCTGCTGGACTGATCCAATTGAATCTGCCAAAAACCCTTTAAGGCATCAAGCTTGGTGAATATTTTTGCCCGAGCCATTTCGCTCGTGATTTCATCTCGTTTGGGTATGGGGTAGTGTTCCCTCATAATGTTGTTATTCAAATCTTTTGGGTCGATACAGATCCGGAGCTCGCGGGAGGGCTTCTTGACGCACACCATGGAGCTGACCCATGGCGTTGGCTCCGTGACCCGGGAAAGCACTCCTTGGTCCTGCAGGTTCTGCAGCTGCTGCTTGAGGCGGTCCTTGAGTGGTGCTGGGACTCTACGAGGTGCGTGACTGACCGGGGTGGCGTCCGGTTTGAGACGTATTTTGTACGTGTAGAGCAGTGTGCCCATGCCCTCGAAAACCTCCTGGTTGTGCGTGAGGAGTGAGTGGATTACCGCAACGCGGAAGGGCTCCCTGTCTTCAGTATCACTGGTCTGCATACTTTCAGGAAATGACTCAGTGTAGGGGGGCTGGATCGCCCGCATGTCCCTGCGAGGCTGGCGGAATTGTTGGGAGTTGGCAGGTTGAGCTGCTCGACAGCAGGCAGCGTAGTCGCCCATCCTGCCACAGCGGAGGCATTGTCACGCTTTAGCCGGACATTGCCGCTTTAAGTAGGCGGAGCCACAGTTGCTGCACGTCGTGACATCATGGCGTTCGTTGTGTTTGTTGCGCCACCACACATGCGCGGTGTGGTCCTGCGTAGAGCGCGCCTGCGCATCACGTCCCTCTGCGTCAACATCCCCTCTTTTGGCGCGGACAAGCGCAGGAGGCCTTGGAAAGCGCGCAAAATGGCCGCCCTCATCCGGGCCGCGGGCCGGGAGGAACTCGATCGACTGGACCCGCTCCGCCTCATAGGACCCATGCCGTGCCGTTTCGGCCGCCTGGATTTGGGAGTACCGTCTGGTCGCGTTCTCATGGAGGACGCAGGTCTCGATGGCAGTCGCTAGGGTGAGGCGCTTTATTTTAAGGAACTGCTGGCTCCAAGCTGACCTCAAAAACGATCTGATCCCGTATCATGAAGTCGGAGGTGGCCTCATAGCCGCAGGACTGAGCGAGGATACGGGGTGTGTCAAGTAAGATTGGAAAGGCTCATCCTTACCCTGCAGGCGCTGCTGGAACAGGTACCTCTCGAAGCTCTCATTGACTTCCACGCTGAAGTGTTCCTCGAACTTCAGAAGCACCGTCTTATATTTTGTCTTGTCCTCGCCTTCCGCAAATGCCAGGGAGTTATAGGTGTGGATGGCGTGTTGCCCCGCCGTGGAGAGGAGGAGGGCGGTCTTCCTGGTGTCTGATGCATTTTCCCTGTCTGTGGCTTCTAGGAAGAGCTGGAAGCGCTGTTTAAATAGCTTCCAGTTGACGCCAAGATATCCAGCTATGGCGGGCTGATGTTTTCCATGGAGCAGGATGGCGGATTTCTGAAAGGGTGCAGGTAGGTCTCACAGTCGCTGGTTAGCTTCCACGACTGGTATCATGTCGTGTTGGGTTTTCCAATGCACAAATGATTCAACACGGCTGTAGATGGTACTACTCTGTTTTATTGTCTTAACAACGACAACTACTAACTGCTGGCTTGGGTACGTGCTTCACCAGCTAACCTGTGGACCCAGCCCTATCACTATCTTAGTGAGGCACTCAGCACATGGTCTATGCCTGAGTGGCACGCTGTGAGCTCTGTGCTCTGAGCTATCTCCTGGTAGAATGAGCGGGAACTGTGGTGTTCCCTGTTTTATAGTGCGTGTGCTCTCACTGGTGATTGGCTGCGATGTTATGTGTGTGCTGGTTGGTCCAACTACCTGTCCATCAGTGTGTGTGTGATTGCACCATGATATGCTAATATGGATATCATGACAAAATTCATTCTGCTCATTGATCTTTCCTCATTTTTAAACCTCCTGTTTTTAGATTAAAAACCGAAAGCAGAAATGTTGCTCTCAGAAAGAAAAGAAGCAATACAGAAGAATGATTCCCTTCCTTAACTCTTTAGTTTAGTATGCTCGTTTTGTGTGCCCATGGGTAAGGCAATCTACAGCTCGCTGAAAATGCCCAGGTTTGGTTCTCCACCAGTGGGACTCTCTGTTGCACCGGCAACGCACCCACGCCCGTGAGTTTTCCCGCGGTGTGGGGTCGCTAAATGGGAAATCCCAATTAGCAGGTGGCGCGAACGGAGACCCCGCTGCCAATGAGGGCACGCTGCCAGGAACACATAGCTGGCGGACTGGAGAATCCTCCGCCCCCACCCCCCCACCTCTTTCCAGGTTGGAATGTGTGGGTAATACAACCCTTTGGCCTCAAAGGGAAATCCTCAATACCTTGTCTGATTGCTAATGCTAATTCAATGTTATTTTGTCTTCAGCAAAATGATTTCGGAGTGGCTACGAGACTTAGTGATGGCAGCTGTTTATTACCTCCCAGACCTTCCCTTGTTCCCACCCTCAAGCCAGTTTTGAGAGTTAACTTGGACCAGTTGGTAAGTATCTGTTGGGTGGCACTATTTCTGCGGTCCAGGTCTGGGCCCGCGGTCCAGGTCTCGCACAATCGAGTACGAATACAGTGCTGCGTTACTGAATATGCCATTCTTCCAACGGTCAGTTTTGACTCTGTGGGACCAATCTCACCTCTGAGTCAGAAGGTAGTGGGTTCAAGTTCCACCCTACTGTTGTGTTGGGTGTTCTGGTCTACAAACAGGTCAACACAGCTGGATATGCTGATGTATATCATGACACCTACAACCTAAATGCATAATTTTAGTTGCCACCTAAGTACCAAAGAAATAAAAACATATATCCATATCTTCCCTCTTAGGACTCTAGAAAGGACCTTCAGTTTATGAAGTACTTTTAAAGTGTTGTCATTGTTGGAATGTACTGAGGGGGTGATATATGGCCGCACGTTATTAAACCAAGTCTCCGTCTGCCTGCTCAGGGAGAACTTTTAAAAATACATTTTGTTATTCATAGATGAGTTCTGCCACTGAGCTCATGAATATTTATTCCTCAACTAACACCACCAAAACAGATTATTTAGTCATTTATCTCATTGCTCTTTGTGGGATTTTTTTTTTTTTTTGCAAATTGGCTATTATGTTTGCATACTTACAAAACAATATTGATTACATTACAAAAGTAATTCATTGGGTTTGGGATATCTAATAATGCAAAAGATGCTATGGTAAATGCAAATTTATTCTTTCTTCTACGTAACCTGGAATTGAGATTCTGCGTGCCTGCTTGGACAGTAAAGCTATTATGGGGCAGTGAGCAGGGTTGGTATTCCTAAAGGTTAATATCAATCCTCTGTTAAAGTCTACAATGCATCTTGTGACTCGCGGGAACATGTATGTAATGATAAGTATGATGTAAGAGGTGTCAAGGGTTAACAAGATGAAGTTCATGTGTCTCAACACTAGATGGCACTACAAGGTAGTCATATAAAAGACTGTGCCTCCTGGAGTTCTGGGAGAAGGTTGTGAAGAAGGTTAGTGAAAGGTTGAGATAGAGGGCTGGATTCTGTGTTTCAGAGACTATGTCCCCACGCTGTCGTGAAAACTGGTCTTTTACGCCAGAAAAAGTGGCGTAAAAAGGTCACAGATTCACAGCCTTGCAGGGGGCTAGCAGGCAGCTGTCGTAGAGCTCTCAGCTCTAGCTGCCGGTATGGCCCCCCACACTTCTGGGTCAGAGGCCGCGCATGCGCACGCTGGCGGCATCCAGCAGCCGCGCCATGCTCCATGGCGGACTCGGACCGCAGACCTCAAACAATGGCCTCAGGTGGTGGATACTAGGCGCAGCGTACTCCCCAAATAATCAATTTCGGCGTCGGGGTGCGGAGAATCCAGCCCAGAGTGATAGTTGTATTAGAAAGACATTATATATTTCTGTAGCACAGATTCAATACTATTGTTTTATTAGCTATTACTCAGTAAAGTGTGCGAACCATTTGAAGTAGTGCAAAATAAACAAGCTTTGTTTCAAATACACAGCTTGATGTTCTTTGTCAGCACTATGACTTTTAGCCATCTTGGAGGACTAAAAGAGGAACATCACAATGTGTGCAGCCTAGAGATTGTTGTCTCTCTGACCACAAAGATAGGACCTTGCCTCAACATGAGCCACCACACAGCTGTGTGACTAGCACCAGGAATTTATCAGAGTGACAGACTGAGGACTGAAATACACAAGACAATCTTATCAAGAGTAACAAGCTGATGTGTGTTACAAGTGGGATTTAAGGAATAAAAAGAGTCCTTTCTGGGCTGGAATCGAAGAGTCGTGATTATTGTTTACAATGAGTGTTGGACGATATGGTTCCTTGTGACGGACAAAAATTTAGGGCAGGATTCACCGTTTGCCAAGGCCGAAATTGCGAAACGCGATTGAGTGGAGAATAGGTTCCAACAGCAAAATCGCGGTGGACGCCGATTTGACGGCAAATCACGATTCTCCGTCACCTCGACAGCGGAGTCAATGCGTACCAGAACGCACATACAATAAACACCGTTTGTATATCATTAGTGGGCCCGATCCTGTATTCCCCGGGGTCTCTGCAATTCTCCTCCTCCGATGGGCCGAGTTCCCGACAGCGCGGTTCACTTGTGCTTTCAAAAATCATGAAACCGGCTGAGGGTGGGCGAGAGGAGAGGACATGGAGAGGAGTGAGTGCGGGCTGCCGGGCCAGACACTGGCCGGGCTGGCTGAGTTGGAGGGGCGGGTGTCCTACCAGGGCTGAGGAAGGGGGGGAAACGAGGGAACAGGCTGAGTGGCCGGGGTGACACCCCCAAGGGGCTGGGAGGTGCCAGCACAGGGAGTAACGGACCGCCGTTACCCGGCCATCTTGCTACTACAGCCACTGACCAAATACCTTGGCCCCTGGCTCTGAAGAGTGACACCGGCTGTATATGTGTGCCCCCACCCCAACACGCCACCCTCGCCACAGCCCCCCTCGCCACATGACCCCACCCATCTGGCCGCCACCCACCCGCGGTCCACTCAGGGCAACACTCACAGTAGACCTTACAAGATCACGCGGCGAGGCATGACCAGTCAATGGTACCCCTGGCATCAGAGTTGGGCATTAGGTGCCAAGTCGGGCCACTAATGCCCTGCAGCTGAACAAGCGGGCACTGCTCGCGGAGGAGGCGGAACCTGCAGCAGCGGAGCCTGCAGCAGCGGAGCATGCAACAGCGGAGCTTGCCGCAGAGGGACAGGTGGCGGCTGCCCAGATTGGAGAACTGGCTGCCCAACTGGCCAAGGAAGAGGAGGTGCCAAGTAGGCGCCGCATGACGCCTCGTGTGTACCGGCACCGCCTGTCATTCGATGACCTGCTGGACTGGGCCTGCCATCAAAGACTCTGGCTGAGCAGAGAGACAGTGCACCACATCTGCCAGATGATGGCACATCTGATACCACGGGGCTATCGGGGAGGATACCAGCTCCCGGTTACCGTCAAGGTCGCCCTGAACCTTTACGCAACGGGGCCCTTCCAGACGCTGAGTGGGGACCTGTCCAGGATCTCACAGATCTCGGTGCACGTCAGGCGCTCAATACATCCACTTCAATGTTCCTCCAGTATGATGCTGAGAGGGTCGCCCACAACATGGTGGCATGCTGCATCCTCCACAACATCGTGCAGCAGAGGGGCAATGTTTTGGAGGAGGATGGGGGATGGGGAGGGGAAGGATGGGCGAGACATGGGACCCAGGCAGGCAGGCATGGGAGGCCGCACAACTTGTGCGCCAGGGACAACGCGCACGGGATGTTCTGATCGCCAATTCAGGTTCACCGACTGGGGATGGGTGGGGGACACTGGCTAGGGGCACAGGCACCGCATCCCAACCCCACACCCCCTCACTCCTTTCCCCGGCCAGCCCCCGCCTACAGCCCCCTGCCGCACTACGGGGTGGGGACCCTGGGTTGACAGTAACAGCGGGTCTGGCCCATGGGAAGGAGGATGATGACAACCGGCACATCGTTTGACAACGTCAGACTCCTGCCCACGGTAGCACCATCCACCATCCACTTGGGTGAGTCCTGCATGCAAGCTGCCCATTCCATCACATGGTCCCCATCGGATCCCCGGGGTAGTGGGGACGATCGGGGGGGCGGTGCATCCCAGGCCACCCACAGAGTCCGCTCCTTTCCCCACCCACCCCCGGCCAGCCAGACCAGCACACCCCTCACACCCATCAGACAGAGCACTGAGGCCGGTTGTAACAGTGGCAACAGGTGTTTAAAGTGAACAGGTATATACAGATTTGTGCCCTTGCCCTATAACTAAACTGTGCCCTGCACCCATGCCAAATTAACTTCCTGGCCTTATGGTCCCTAACGCTACGTCCATGTGGTTCCCCAGACGGTATAGCAAGAGTGGTGGCTGCCTACTGTGATTCCTGCCTTGTGACCTGGGTCCCCGTTGGCGGGTGTCTTCTGGGGCGTCCGCGCCTGGATAGGCCCGGCTGCTGCTCGTGTGTCCCGAGTGAAATGGTGCCTCCCCATTCTGCCCGCTGCCACCAGATGTGCCAGGGACAGGAGGGGGAGTCCGGAGTGATGCAGTGGTCCGGCACCTCCTCTGCAGGCATCACCGGCATGGGCCACATCACCTCCTCCTCCCTAGGGGTGCCTGATGGCCCCGTGCTACTTCATGGGGTGGGAGAGCGAGGGGCGCTATCCCCTGAGGCTCCCCCGCCATCTGGCACTGTTAGTCCTGGAGGTCCGCTCTGGTCTCGGCCAGGGCCTGCACACCCGCGGCCATGGAGCATAGGGAGTGGACTGTCTCCTTCTGGGACTGCACTACATCATGCTGCGACTGTGCCACCACCTTCTGGGTTTGTGTACCTGGGCAATGCCGCCGACGTTCCCAGCCATGACCTGCTGAAACTGGGCCACACTCAGGAACGCCACTGTAATTTCAAGGTGGCTCCGGGCATAGTCGCCTGTGAGGCAGCAACACTGTCCTGGGCCTCGGCCAGCACCTGCCCAGAATGCCCCAGGCTTTGGACATGCTGAACCATAGCCGAAACCGTCGCCCCGAATGCCTCCGCTGTGGACGCCACCTGTGCGGTGTTGGCCTGGGTGGCACATATTGTTGGCACCACGTTCTGCTGCTGCACACGGTTGGACTCCTCCAACTGCGCCTGCAGGTGCTGGATGCTGGCCGACAACTCCTCATGTAGTCCCTGAACTGCATCTCCACTATGGATGGGGATGTCTGTTCCAGTAGCATGATACCGATCTGGATGGCAGCTCGTTCCTCGGGTCGGCCTGCCCTCCAACTGTCGGCCCCCACGGTGTTCCTACCTCCACCTGCTGTACCGGGTCAACTGTATGGTGCTCACCAGATAGTGTCCCAGGAGCCTCTTCTCTCACCTACCCAACCAAGGTGAGTGTCTCTGAGATGGAGGAGGGTGCTGGAGATAGCTGTTGGCGTGAGAGTGGTGTAGGGTGAGGGTGGTGGAGGGTGAGGGTGGTGTGGGGTGCAGGGTGCGGGGTGTGGGTGCGGTGTTGGTACACTTGTCATGGGGAACTACAACTAAGCGGGGTCTCACTTCCTCACCCACGGCCGAGCTCCACCTCAGCGACCTTCCATTCCTCCAGGCCACCGACCATATCCTGGGCCCTCTGCTCAGCCACCAGTGAGGGCCCGCAGGTCCGGCGGTTCCCCTCTGGTCTTCTTCTGTTCCCAGCGGTTGTGTGTGGCCTTCTCCTTGAGGGGGGTGGATGGGGAACAGAAAACAACAGTGTTAGACAGTCCGACTCATGCAGCCCAGGGGCTGGGTAGCTGGTGGCCTCAATGGCCAGGGCACCCAGCCATGACAGCCGGTATGTGTACCGGCATGTGGGGCAGGGTGGGGATTTGGCTGACCTCCGGGTTGGGGGGGGGGTTTAGGGTTACGGGTGTGGGGGCGGGGGAGTGGGGTTGGTGCTGCCTACTCCCCCTGGCCACTCTGCGGAGGTTGTGTAGTTTCTTCCGGCACTGCGGTCTGGACGGTGTTACTGGTGGCGCTGGCTGCCTCTGGCACCTGCGCCCAGGCGTGACGAACGGCGGCAGCTGGCATCCTCCTTCCCGGGCTGGGGTACACGGTCATTGTGGTAGTCACCACTGTTGTATTATATTGTATATATGGGTATATACGGTAAGGCCCCTGTACTACAGGTACGGGGGTAGATCCCTGCCTGCTGGCTCCGCCCAGTAGGCGGAGAATAAATGTGTGTGCTCTCCGAACAGCAGCCATTTTGTAAGCTGCTGTAGGAGGCCACACATCTCTGTGTAATAAAGCCTCGATTACATTCTACTCTTGTCTCGTCGTAAATGATAGTGCATCAATTTATTACACAGAGATTTTTCAGAGATGCACCTCCGCATCAAGCCGGATCGCCTGCAGCTGCATCCCCAAGCAGTCAAAGCCAAAATGGACTTCCAACATTGGCTAGCTTGCTTTGATTCTGTACACGCGGCTGAGCTCCAACGTTTTTCCCCTCGTCCAGGACGCGCCTACCTACACAAAGGCCATGGCGCTACTGAAGTAGAGTCAGCAGACCAACAAGATCTATGCCAGGCACCTCCTATCCACGCAGCCCCAACTTCCCGGTGAGTCTGTGGAAGATTTCTGGCATGCCCTGGTGAGAGACTGTGACTGCCAGGCCATTTCAGCCACTGAACATTCTAACCTGCTAATGAGAGATGCGTTCGTTACGGGCATAGCGTCTGACTACATCCGCCAGCGCCTCTGAGAAGGGGCCATGCTTGACCTTGCGGCGACCAAGAAACTAGCGCTCTCGCTCACGGTCGCCTCACGCAACGTACAGGCTTATGGCCCTGACCGCATGGCCAACCCCCCCTGTGCATCGTAGACCCCGCCAGCGGCCATCGCATCGTGGACCCCATCAGCAACCGCCCTCAGCCAACCCCACGCCTGCGCCACGTGGCAACCAACCAACCCCGGGGGACCCAAATGCTACTTCTGCAGCCAGACAAAACACCCCCGGCAGCGCTGCCCGGTGTGGAGCGCGCTCTGCAAGGCCTGTGGCAAGAAGGGATATTTCGCTGCAGTGTGCCAGGCCCGCTCAATCGCCGCTATTGTCCCGGCATCCCCCACGTGCGGCCAGTGGGCGCCGCCACCTTCCTCTCCTCAGACCACATGCAGCCCTTGGGCACTGCCATCTTGCTCCACTCACAACACGTGCGGCCCGTGGGCGCCGCCCTCTTGCTTGCCTCAGAACCAATGTGCACCGCCATCTTGCCTGCCCCAGGACACGTACGGCCCGTGGGCGCCGCCATCTTACCCGTCCCAGGACCCCTGCCCGTCGGGCACCTCATCGGGCCGCTCATCGCCTGCAACCGCCGACGACCAGCCGCGTCTCGCCTCGGTCACAATCGACCAGTCTCAACCGCACAACATCGCGACCGCTTCGACAAAGGTGAAGGTCAACGGGCACGAGATATCCTGCCTTCTGGACTCCGGGAGCACTGAGAGCTTCATCCACCCCGATACGGTAAGGCGCTGCTCCCTCGCGGTACACCCCGCTAACCAAAGAATCTCCCTGCCCTCCGGATCCCACTCCATGGCGATCTGGGGGTACTTCATCGCCACCCTCACCGTCGAGGGCGTAGAGTTCAGCAGCTTCCGGCTCTATGTCCTCCCCAACCTCTGCGCTGCCTTGCTACTCGGCCTGGACTTCCAGTGCAACCTCCAGAGACTAACCCTGAAATTCGGCGGGCCCCTACCACCCCTTACTGTTTGCAGTCTTGCGACCCTTAACGTTGACCCGCTTTCCCTGTTTGCAAACCTCACCCCGGATTGCAAACCTGTCGCCACCAGGAGCAGATGGTACAACATCCACGACAGGACCTTCATCAGGTCTGAGGTCCAGCGGCTGCTGCGGGAAGGTATCATCGAGGCCAGCAACAGCCCCTGGAGAGCCCAAGTGGTAGTGGTGAAAACCGGGGAGAAAAACAGGATGGTCGTTGACTACAGTCAGACCATCAATCGGTACACGCAGCTCAACGCGTACCCCCTCCCACGAATATCTGGTATGGTCAATCAGATTGCACAGTACCGGGTCTTCTCGACAGTGGACCTGAAATCTGCCTACCACCACCTCCCCATCCGTAAGGCGGGCTGCCCATGCACTGCGTTTCAAGCAGACGGCTGCCTTTACCATTTCCTTAGGGTTCCCTTCGGCATCACTAACAGGGTCTCGGTCTTCCAACGGGAGATGGACCGAATGGTTGACCGGTACGGGCTGCGGGCCACTTTCCCGTACCTGGACAACATCGCCATCTGCGGCCACGACCAGAAGGACCACGATGCTAACCTTTCCAAATTTCTCCACACTGC
Source organism: Scyliorhinus torazame (assembly GCF_047496885.1). Classification (NCBI taxonomy): domain Eukaryota; kingdom Metazoa; phylum Chordata; class Chondrichthyes; order Carcharhiniformes; family Scyliorhinidae; genus Scyliorhinus; species Scyliorhinus torazame. The sequence goes on along the minus strand of NC_092713.1, from coordinate 212,286,700 downwards.
CACACTCCTCAACCTAATTTACAACAAGGAGAAGTGTGTGTTCAGCACGAACCATTAGCCATCCTCGGCTATGTGGTTCAGAACGGAGTTCTAGGGCCCGGCCCCGATCGCATCTTCCCCATCATGGAACTCCCCCTCCCCCACTGCCCCAAGGCCCTCAAACGATGCCTGGGGTTCTTTTTGTATTACGCCCATTGGGACCCAAACTATGCGTTCAAGGCCCGCCCACTCATTCAATCAACCGCTTTCCCATTGACGACCGAAGCTCACCAGGCTTTCAACCATATCAAGGCCGACATTGCCAAGGCCGCGATGCACGCGGTCGATGAGACGCTCCCGTTCCAAGTCGAGAGCGATGCATCAGACGTCGCTCTGGCCGCCACCCTCAACCAGGCAGGCAGTCCCGTGGCATTCTTTTCCCGCACCCTCCATGCCTCCGAAATTCGGCACTCCTCCGTCGAAAAGGAGGCCCAAGTGATTGTGGAAGCTGTGCGACATTGGAGGCATTACCTGGCCGGGCAGGAGATTCACTCTCTTCACTGACCAACGGTCGGTTGCCTTCATGTTTAACAACAGCAGGGTAAGATTTAAAAACGATAACATTTTGAGGTGGAGGATCGAGCTCGCCACCTACAATTACGAGATTTTGTATTGCCCCAGTAAGCTCAACGAGCCCCCCGATGCCCTGTCCCGAGGTACATGTGCCAGCACACAAGTGGACCGACTCTGGACCCTGCACGACGATCTCTGTCACCTGGGAGTCACCCGCTTTTACCACTTCATTAAGGCCCGCAATCTGCCCTACTCCATCGAGGAAGTCAGGGCTATCACCAGAGACTGCCAGGTCTGCACGGAGTGTAAACCGCACTTCTACCGGCCAGACCGTGCGTGCCTGGTGAAAGCCTCCCGCCCCTTTGAACGCCTCAGTATGGACTTCAAAGGGCCCCTTCCCTCCACCGAGCGCAACACGTACTTTCTTAATGTGGCTGACGAGTATTCCCGATTCTCCTTCGCCGTCCCATGCCCCGATATGACATCTGCCACCGTCATCAAAGCCCTCAACACCATCTTCGCTCTATTCGGTTTCCCCGCCTACGTCCACAGCGACTGGGGATCCTCATTTATGAGCGATGAGCTGCGCCAGTACCTGCTCAACAGGGGCATTGTCTCGAGAAGGACGACCAGCTACAACCCCAGGGGAAACGGGCAGGTGGAGCGGGAGAATGGGATGGTCTGGAGGGCCGTCCAGCTGGCCCTATGGTCCAGAAATCTCCCAGCCTCCCACTGGCAGGAGGTCCTCCCCAACGCACTTCACTCCATTCGGTCGCTCCTGTGCACCAACGAAACCCCCCATGAACGTCTCTTTGCCTTCCCCAGGAAGTCCACCTCCGGGGTTTCGCTCCCAACGTGGCTGGCAGCTCCAGGACCGTTTTCCTCCGCAAGCACGTACGGCTTCACAAGGTGGACCCGTTGATTGAGAGGGAACAGCTACTCCATCTGAACCCACAGTACGCCTACGTAGCATACCCCGACGGCCGCCAAGACACAGTCTCCCTCAGGGATCTGGCACCAGCTGGGTCCCCACACACCTCCCCCACCTGCCCCAGCGCCACCCTCCCCTCCCCCGGCATACCCCAACGCAGCCCCCGCTCCAGTCTCCCCTTGCTCCCACCCGGGGCTGAAGAGGATTTAAACACGCTCCGGAGTCACCGAAGACAAAGCCGACGCCCGAGTCGCCACCAGCACTGCGTCACTCTCAACGACAGATCAAGGCGCCCGATCGTCTAAATTTGTAACCTTCTCTGTAACTTTAAAACCAATCTGTATGTATATAGTTTTTCACCACCCCCGCTGGACTCATTTTTAACAGGGGGTGAATGTGGTAGTCACCACTGTTGTATTATATTGTATATATGGGTATTACGGTAAGGCCCCTATACTACAGGTACGGGGGTAGATCCCTGCCTGCTGGCTCCGCCCAGGAGGCAGAGTATAAATGTGTGTGCTCTCCGAACAGCAGCCATTTCATCAGCTGCTGTAGGAGGCCACACATCTGTGTGTAATAAAGCCTCAATTACATTCCACTCTCATCTCGTCGTAATTGATAGTGCATCAGTCATTCACTTTTCCTCCATCGTGTCCAGGAGGGTCTCCAGCTCGGCGTCGGTGAAGCGTGGAGCTGCTCTCCTTGCTGCCATCTTGTTGCCTGGGATGGTGGTCTGTGGGGAGTTAAGTGTGTATAGCGGCTACAGCTTGTCAGCCTTCTGAGTGTCAATTGTAAAACCAGCGAATCCAACATTGTTTCTCATTAGAATCAACTGTGTTCCACGTGGCGCCGGTGCTAGCCCCTTAACAGTAGCGGAATCGGTCCAGGTGTGGCACCAGTTTCGCTGCCATGGAAGTCCACGAATTCTGCGTTGGTGTCAACACTTAGTTTCAGAAACGGAGAATCCGGTGATAATAGCAGAATTAATTTGAAATTGTAGTTATCCATTTAGCATGAAGAGATCAAACACGTCTGTATCGATCTGTATCACACACACATGTTTTTTAGCTGAAGTTGCCAATTGTAAGAAGACACCCCAAGGATACAATCAGCCTGACTCGTTCTCAGGCAGAATCTCCACAGGTGTTAGCTCTCAAGGCCTGTAATAACAATGTGGGATATTCTACAATTTGCTCTGGTGCCATGGTGTTTTGAGATAACGAAAGTGAGGCCAGGATCCCATAGAGCTCTTTGTCAATTGTAGCCTTGTTCATACATCCAAGTGACTTCACCTGGTCTCTCGTGAGGGTGAAGTACACTACAGTCGAACAGCTGTATAATTTCCCCTTGGCAGATCCCCAATGGGAACACAGGAACATTCTTCACCTCAAGAGCCATCAAAAAATCTCTGCTTAAATACAATGGACTGCATCATTAAAAATGATGGGCGGGTTCCAGATCAGGAATTCCACACAGACATTCACCCAAGGCCAGAATTGAATCTGGGACCCTGGCACTATGACCCAGCCACCCCATATAAGGGATTAATTATTCAAGAGGATTTAAATATTTTGAAGGGGCATTCATGAATGGGAGTTACTTTTTATCATAGAAAAGGGAGCAATAGATATCTATACCTTTACTTTATTTATTCTCAACATGGTTCCTGAGGCCTTTCCATCGTGGATTCCAAGTAAGTTGGCATGGAGAGTGTAAGGACAAAGGATGATGGGTGTGTTTTTTTAAAATATATTTATTAAAGTTTTTTAACACAATTTTTCACCCTTACAAACAATAAGCCCCCCCCGTAACAAAATAGCAAGAAATCGCACAAAGCAAGATATATACATGGTAAAACGACATGTTACATAGCTTTGTACACTGGCTCTCTCCCGCACGTGCCAGTTTCCCAAATCCTTCATGTTTTCTCTTGCTCATCCACCCCCCCCAGGCAAGCCCCCCTTCTCCCTTCTCCCCCCCCCCCCCCCCCCCCACAGGACGTCCCACACCGGGTTGCTGCTGCTGCTGACCGACCATCCTCTAACGCTCCGCGAGATAGTCTAGGAATGGTTGCCACCGCCTGTAGAACCCCTGCGCAGACCCTCTCAAGGCAAACTTTATCCTCTCCAGCTTTATGAACCCAGCCATGTCGTTTATCCAGGCCTCCACGCTGGAGGGCTTCACCTCCTTCCACATTAGCAAGATCCTTCGCCGGGCTACTAGGGACGCAAAGGCCAGAATGCCGGCCTCCTGCACTCCCGGCTCGTCCACTACTCCAAATAGTGCTAGCCCCCAGCTTAGCTTGACCCGGACTTTCACCACCTGAGATATTGCTCCCGCCACTCCTCTCCAGAACCCCTCCAGTGCCGGGCATGACCAAAACATATGGACATGGTTCGCCGGACTCCCTGCGCACCTTCCACATCTGTCCTCTACCCCAAAGAACCTACTCAACCTCGCCCCCGTCAAGTGCGCTCTGTGAACCACCTTAAATTGTATCAGGCTGAGCCTGGCACACGAGGAGGAGGAGTTAACCCTACCTAGGGCATCAGCCCATAACCCCTCCTCAATCTCCTCCCCCAGCTCCTCCTCCCATTTATCCTTCAGCTCCTCTACTAGCGCTTCCCCCTCTTCTTTCATCTCCTGGTATATTGCCGACACCTTGCCCTCCCCGACCCATTCACCCGAGATCACCCTGTCTTGAATTTCTTGTGCCGGGAGCAACGGGAATTCCCTCACCTGTCGCCTCACAAACACCCTCACCTGCATATATCTAAAAGCATTTCCCGGGGGTATCTCAAACTTCTCCTCCAGTGCCCCTAGGCTCCCAAATTTCCCGTCAATGAACAGGTCCCCCATTCTTCTAATCCCCGCCCGATGCCAGCTCTGAAACCCCCCCATCCATCCTCCCCGGGACAAACCGGTGGTTACCCCTGATCGGGGACCACACCGAGGCTCCCATTGCACCCCTGTGCCATCTCCACTGGCCCCAGATCCTTAGCGTTGCCACCACCACCGGGCTCGTGGTATACTTTGACGGCGAGAGCGGCAGCGGTGCCGTCACCAACGCCCCCAGGCTCGTTCCTTTACAGGACTCCATCTCCACCCTCTTCCATGCCTCCCCGTCTCCCTCCATCACCCACTTGCGGATCATCGCCACATTTTCTGCCCAGTAGTAGCTCCCTAGGTTTGGCAGCGCCAACCCTCCTCGGTCCCTACTGCGTTCATGGGTGTGCTTATATGAGTTGCCATGGGAACTTTAAGGGACCATGGGAGTTGGCATAAATTGTCAGAGACCCCTCCCACCCAGGCTTGCCCTCTTCCAGACCCTTCCAGCAGGCAGGAGATCTCGCACATCCAGACATAGGAAGAGTTTCTTCCCCACAGCTACTAGACTCCTCAACGACTCTCCTTCAAACTGATCTATTCTCTGTAAGAACACAATTCATGACTCCCTGTGCTGCTCTTGCTCATGTATTTGCTTTGTTTGCCCCTTGTTCTGCACTGTAACCAATCACTATTTGTCGATGTACCTTTTGACAATGTATTCTGTTGATTATTCTTTTTGTCTACTTTGTACGTAGTGTGTACGTTCCCCTTGGCCGCAGAAAAATACTTTTCACTGTGCTTCGGTACATGTGACAATAACTCAGTCAATCAATCAATCAATCAATTTGTTGCATGGGCACAATAAGGGACCACAAGGGTTGGCTAAATTAGCATTAAGGTGGCAGAGGTGCTACAAGGAACCATAGGAGTGGTGGGAGCATGAGTTAGCTTGGAGGCTGTGAGGAGCCATTGTGGTTGGGTAGGGGAGCATGGATGGGGCTTGGGGAGTGGAGTGAGGGATGACAGGGTGTGTGGGGTGAGGGCATAACATTTAACAAAATTACTAGGGCCCAAATCCCAGAGAATCAAGGCGTGCATTTTAAACAGCCCGCCTCAGCCCCCGTGACAACCTCCGATCTGCGTCCAGAGGAAGTAGGTCCAACTCTATCCCACATATGACCCCCTGGAACCAAGACCCTCACATTCAGGTGAGTTTCTCCCAAGGTGGGCATGGCAAGGCGGGAGATTTCCTAACTCACGCTTCCTGACTCAGGAGCAAAAACCTGGGCTCATGTGTTCGCAATCCAATTCAAAAGGGATCATAGGTTATATTTACATAACCATGAACTCATTTAGAGCTTAAGATTCTAAAGATTGTACTGCACAAGCATGGTTCTATGGATGATTTTGAACTAATGGAACACAAAAGTAGGTTTGATTGCACAGGGCAAATACATCTAATGAGCTTTCGGTTACATCACCCTGCTTAGAAGCCATATTTTTAGACATAAATTCTAATTAAATGTGACTGATATGACTTGCTGCAGCAGACGTTAAAAAAGAATGTCAGCATTAAGCACGCATGATCTGTGCTGACCTCTAATTTCCACATGTTTCAGGCCTGACTGATCTCATAATATTAAAAGTAAAACAAATTGGTGGCCGCCTGTCTTATTGTCAAAGTTATGTAGCTACAGCATTACAAAAAGCCCCCCCAAAATGTCAGATAGGCTGAAAGTAATAGTAATTAGATAAAATGTGACTTTACCCTTTTCCAGTTAAAACAAGATAGTAACTAGAACAAAATGTCTCCAGGATGCCATTAACCTATGCTTAGACTGGCACTGACTCTCATCCTCTCTTTGCTTAACCTGAAATGTGACAGCTTGGACGTGAATAAAAATGCAGAAAAGCGCAGAAAGCTGATAAAGGTGAACTTGGGCCGTCATAAAGTTATTATTTTAACATAGACTTGGTCACATTAAAGGCAGACATGATCATTCGGCTCTAAGTGCACAGCAAAGATAACTCGACCCTCCACTTTTAGCAAGTGAAGGGGTTAACAGATCAGAATTTATTTCTTCCTCCCTCAGTAAAACAGTCCAGAATCTACATTAATTTTGTTCTTTATTATATTCCCCACTACTCCAAGTTTTAAATATATATAGGTATTATTAGAGATAGCTAGACCATCATCTTGCTTCCTTCACTAATGTGAGTGCTTATGCCTGGGAATAAGGCAGGGAATGCACGGAATACAATTATTAAATTGCCTGTGCAATGAACTTATCTCTGTTATGCTACCAATTGAGGGTTTTTTTTAAATCAGAAGCCTGTGCCTCCTAAATGACCAAAGCTTAAAGGCTCGATCTAATGGCAAGGATCCATGCGAGCCGGTTAGATTGCGGGAGAGTCCAAAATCAGAATCCATGCCGGACACTGATCGGTTTCCGATCTAACCAGCCCGCTTCCATTGGCGGGTTCCGGATCTCGTCCAGACGTGGTGAGGTAACTCAATTGAGGGAAATCTCCATCTTAGTAACAAGATGGAAGCCCTATCTCACGGCCCCCCGGGATCTAGCTGACTTCCCAGTGGGAGGTCACACGGATGCCGTTTGCCACACCTATTTAAAAACGGGAACCTAGCGCAAAAGCTGCCCTTGTCCCACCAAACATCTCCAGGACAGAGCTCTGTACGTGGTAATATGGTGTATGTCACTTTAACTCCCTCTGACTGCGAGCAGCCTCTGGCTGCACAGCTGAAGGAATTTGCGAATAGGAAATTGACAATGTTAGTTGAGTGAGCACTTCAAAAGAGCTCAAGTTGATTCTCATGGAACACGTGCCATTTCTCAGATGAGTGTTATTGCCTAACATTCCAATCAAACTGTGAGGCCTGGACACTCTGTCTGGACACTGATGGCATCAGCACCACAGAGGCAGCAGCCAACAAGCAAATGGTCTAGAGCTGAGCTTCAGCACTGGTGATATCCTGGCAACCAGAGGGTGAGTGGGTGGACCAGTGGAGGGTACCTGAGCTCGGTCCGAATGTTTCTGGCAGGAGTCTGGGGTCCAGGGTCTAGTGGCCCCTGCAATGGCCAGGGTGTGTGTACAGGGTGGGGTTGCACCAGCACAACCGGGTCGGTGGATGGCACTCTGAGAAATGGCATAACGGTGGGGGAGGCTTAGGGTTTTGCGGGTCCCTGGGTGAAAGCCATAACTGATTGTTGGTCTCTCATCTTCTCCAATTCCTTACAGATATAACAATATGGATGGTATTGTCGATGCCACGGTGGCAACCCGCGTGGTGCTGGTGGCAGCCCTGGCAGCCAGACGCCAGAGAAGGCAGCAGCACCCTCGACACAGCTCAAGGCAGCACCCCATGTGCCATGGGCTGCCGTCCACCCTGCAAACCCAGCTGCCCATCAGGCCGAGGGGAGACCCGGAGGGGGAGGCCAGTGAAGGCCCAATGTGTACAGGTGTCGTTGGTTATTTGAGGAAATGTCGGACAGCAAGTGCCGTACAAGGCTCCATCACAACAAAAGGAACAGTGCGGCGCCTATGCCATGTCCCTGCGGACTTGGCACCCCGTGGAAGAGGAGGCTACCAGCTCCCTGTGGCCGTGAAGGTCACCCTGAACCTTTATGCCACCAGTCCATTCCAAGGCTCGAGCAGGGCATATCACATGCTACAGCTCATAAGTGCTTCCAGGGGGATAGATTCTCCCAAAATGGGACTATGTCCCCCACGCCGGCGGAAAAGCGCTTGTGTTTCCCTCCGAAGATTCCTGAAGAACGTTTGAGCTGATTCACTGCCTTGCAGGGGGCTAGCAGGGACCCAGGGTGATCCACGCAGCTTTAGCTGTGGATACGGGCCCCCACACGTCTGGTTTCGAGTCCGCCCATGCGCACGGCGGTGGCCTACAGTGCGGACTCATACCACGGAGGCAGTTGCAAGACGTAGGGCCCCCAATCATCCGCGCGCCCGAAGATGCGACTGTGCACAAGCACTCTCGGCCGCCCAAAAGGCCCCCTGCTGTCCGATTCCCCCACCCCCCACCAGGGCGGCCGTGGACTGAGTCCGCAGCCACCACGCGAACTTCCCGAACGGCGAATGGTGGTTAAAACCACGCCGTCGGGAACTCGGCCAGTTGAGAGTGGAGGATCGCTGGGCGGGCCTCTGGAAATGGGCCCCCAGCCACACGGTGTACTACCCGAAAACGCCGATTCTCAGGTCCCGGAGAATCGCCGAACCGGCGCCGGGCCCTATTTCGGTGCGAAAGTTGATTCTCCGCCTCCCATGCCAAACGCGATTTCGGCGCGGGGCTGCGGAGAATCCAGCCCCGGATTTGCACCAGGCACAAAACAGTTTGCAATGTTTATGGGCCCTCCAAGCAGACAGAATCAGGTTCACGCCCATGTCAGGAGGCTCGGAGGCCATTGTAGGCCTTGGGTTGTCAGGGACATGGGAGAGCAGTGTCCTGGACTACCCACTGGTACCCTGGTAGTGCCAATCTGGAACTACACTGTCAGGTTTACAATTCCAACGGATGGAGCCTGAAAAGGATGGGGACAGAAGGGACACCTATTGGAAGGGCGCCAATGCAAGCAATCCTTAGGAGACTCTGCCTCCACCATTTTTTGAGGAAGAGTGTTCCCATTCAGAAAAAAGGGAAACCGGAATGACAAACCTCACAAACTGACCTTAGAGCAACATGGGGCGGGATTCTCCAAACCCCCGCCGGGTCGGAGAATCACCGGGGGCTGGCGTGAATCCTGCCCCCGCCGGTTGCCGAATTCTCCAGCACCGGATATTCGGCGGGGGTGGGAATCGCGCCGCGCCGGTTGGCGGGACACCCCCCCGGCGATTCGCTGGCCCGTGATGGGCCGAAGTCCCGCCGCTGTCAACCCACGCCAGCCGGCGTGGATTGAACCACCTTTGGGACGGCGGGACATGGTGGCGTGGGCGGGCTCCGGGGTCCTGGGGGGGGCGCGGGGCAATCTGGCCCTGGGGGGTGCCCCCACGGTGGCCTGGCCTGCGATCGGGGCCCACCGATCCGCGGGCGGGCCTGTGCTGTGGGGGCACTCTTTTCCTTCCGCCTTCGCCATGTCTCCACCATGGCGGAGGCGGAAGAGACCCCCTCCACTACGCATGCGCGGGGATGCCGTGAGCGGCCGCTGACGCTCCCGCGCATGCGCTGCCCGGCAGAGACAGTTTCGCGCCAGTTGGCGGGGCACCAAAGGCCTTCCCGCCAGCTGGCGTGGCGGAAATCAGTCCAGCGCGGGCCTAGCCCCTCAAGGTGAGGGCTCGGCCGCTCAAGATGCGGAGACTTCCGCACTTTTGGGGCGGCACGATGCCGGACTGATTCGCGCCGTTTTTGGCGCCGGTCGGTGGACATCGCGCCGATATCGGAGAATCCCGCCCATGATACCCATCTACCTCAGAAGGAGCTCTGCACTTATTGAGGAAGGCTTTATTTTTAAGGGAAGATGCTGTGCCGGGAGGTGTAGGGGAACCTGTGCATAATAGTAAGGGGATAAAGACTCTGGAGAGGTGTAGGATTAAGGGTTACATTTATTGCGAGCTATTGAACATGTGCATAAGGATTACAGACACGTCAGTCACTAAGAGAAGATGACTGAGAAGCACCTTAAAGAGCAGTTCCAGCTATGTCTTAGTCTTACTAAACCTTAGTTTTGATAAAGAGCCATCCAGACTTGAAACATTAGCTCCCTTCACTCTCCACAGATGCTGTCAGACTTGCTGAAATTGTCCAGTATTTTCTGTAAATAGTGTGTAAATAAATGTGTTTTCAACAGAAGACCATTGACTCCAGCAAGATCTATTCTAGAATAAGAAGCTAGCTACAGAGATAAAATCAGAATAACAGGCAATGTGTTACTGAGGAAGAGTGCTATTCTGTCAAATGTGCCATTCATTTGGTGAGACATTAAACTGAGGCCCCACTTTCTTGTTTCTCTGTTTCAAGTGGGCATTAAACATCCCATTGCACTTTGAATAACACGTTTCTATCAAGGGGCTGGTTTAGCACAGGGTTAAATAGCTGGCTTTTAAAGCAGACCAAGCAGCGAGGGTTTAATTCCCGTACCAGCCTCCCCGAACAGGCGCCGGAATGTGGCGACTAGGGGCTTTTCACAGTAACTTCATTTGAAGCATTCTTGTGACATTAAGCGATTTTCATTTCATTCAGTGACCAATCCATCTTTTATTGAAATTAACAGCATTCAACTCAGAACAATTATAAGACTTACCTGTGTGCAAAATGGCCACCACATTTGTCTATATAACAATGTGGCAGCACTTCAGAGCAATTCATTGCATGTGTGGTCTGCTTGATTGACAGCCCACTCATTACCATAAAGATGCACTCCCTCCAGCACACTGTAGGCTGCGCTGTGTATGATCAGGGCAGTATTGTAGCACAGTGGTTGGCGCTGCTGCCTCACAGCTCCAGGGACCTGGGTTCAATTCCAGCCTCGGGTGGCTGTCTGTGTGGAGCTTACACTTTCTCACTGTGTCTACATGGGTTTCTTCCGGGTGCTTTGTTTTCCTCCCAAACTCCAAAGATATGCAGGTTAGGTAGATTGGCCGTGCTGAATTGCCCTTGGTATCCAAAAGGTTAGATAGGGTTACGGGGTTGGGGTGGAGACATGGTCTTAAGTGTGGTGCTCTTTCCAATGGCTGGTGTGGACTCGATGGACCGAATGGCCTCCTTCTGAGTAGGGATTCTATGATCTGCAGAATGCTCTGCAGCAACTCATCGAGGTTTCTTTGAAACCAGCTCCCAAACCGTGCACCTCCACCAACCAGGAATAGAATGGGTGAGGGGACTTGGGGACTCATCACCTTAAATTCCCACCAAGTCACACACCATCCTGACATGGACATATACTGCCATTGCTTCAGCATCACTGGATCCAAATCCTGGAACTCCCTTTTCAAGACAGTACATTCACCACATGGACTGCAGGGGCTCAAGAAGGCAACTTATTCCCACCTTCATGAGGGCAATAAATGCTAGCCTTACTGGTGATGCCGACATACTGCAAATTCATTTTAAAATAGGATTTGGGGGTCATTCAGATGCAAGGCACTATTTATAAAGGTAGATTTTTTTCTTTATCATCTCGTAGATTCTCATTCCTTTGAGAAGGGCAGCACGTAGCATAGTGGTTAGCACAGTTACTTCACAGCTCCAGGTTCCCAGGTTCGATTCCCAGCTGGGTCACTGTCTGTGCGGAGTCTGCACGTTCTCCCCGTGTCTGCGTGGGTTTGCTCCGGGTGCTCCGGTTTCCTCCCACAGTCCAAAGATGTGCAGGTTAGGTGGATTGGCCATGCTAAATTGCCCTTAGTGTCCAAAAAAGGTTAAGTGGGGGTAACTGGGTTACGGGGATAGGATAGATATGTGGGCTTGAGTAGGGTGCTCTTTGTAAGGGCCGGTGCAGACTCGATGGGCCGAATGGCCTCCTTCTGCACTGTAAATTCTATGAAAACAATTCTCAGAGATTGTTTATTGAAATTTTCATTTTGCCATTTTCTCTACACGCCCACATTCAAAGTGCATCTCTTTTTGTTTTCAATTAACTTCTTTCAAAACAGGGCTGGATAAATGACCTCCTACTGAACAACACCAGAACAACTTGTATTTACATATAGTGTCTTCGATATTACAAAACGTGGCAAGGAGAGTTATAAAATAAAATGTTGAAATCAAAGGCACTGTGTTGACAGCAGTTACAGGTTGCAAAGGACTTACATGGAATTTACAGCATAGAGTTGGATACAACAGGGTAGGATTCTATCCGATATCTATTATTTCTTCTTCCAGCATGTACTCAAGAGCTTTATCCATTAAAAAAACTGTTCTATTTGCCTCAGCAATATTGACATTCTGAAAAGAATTCCAGGTTCTGTTGTGTTCATTTGTTCCTTCTATTGGAAAAATGCCTCAACTCCCCATGACTCCCATCTGAGTTTGCAAGCTGCAAGTTATAAAATCATAGGGCACGATCTACCGGCTATGCTGCGCCCGAAAAGGAGCGCGCTGCGGTGCAACGTGGCTAGTAACTGCTGAGAGACCCGGATCCAAGGATCTACCTGGCTCATCACGCCTCACGAGGTAAAACGCGATCTCGCGAGACGGTGCGTGTGAAGCCCGCCCATTGTGGGCGCCATCACGTTTTGGCAAATCTGCACATTAAAGCGAGACAGCTAGTCTCACTCTAATCTGCAGTTCACTGAGGTAACCAAGGTGTGGGATCTATCCCCTTCGCCTTGGAGACCTCGGGCAAGCGCCGTTCAGTGCTGGCCCCACAAACAGGGACCAGACGGAACAGCACTTGTGGAGATCACCTTGGGGATTGGGGGCCCCCAGGTGCATGCCCTCTGGGAAGGGTGGCACCCTGGCATTCCTGGTGCCAGCCTGTCACCCTGGCAGTGCCACCTGGGTGCTAGCCTGGCACTGCCAAGGTGACATTTGTTTACTGATGGGGGTCGGGCCCGGGGTGTTATGTTCACGTGAGGCAGGGACAAGGCCAAGGACCCCCTTATAGGTGAGTTGGGGCTTTGGTGGAGGTTCAGGGGTCGTGTCTCGGGGTTGAGAAATCGGGACACCATTTAAGAATTTCGGCAAGTGGGGCTCCTCAGGGCAGGAAACAGGACTAAGTGCGGCCTCGCGTTCCCTTGTGGTCCCATATTTAAGGTTAGATAGCATTGCGCTTCTCGTCACTACGAGCATCGGGAAACACGCGGCTAAACACGCTCGCTATGAGACTCTATTCCCATTAGGTTTGATCGTGCCCAGGAGGTGGAATTTTCCAGTCCCTTGTCTGAAGTCTATGCATGTTTTCCTGGTCCATCACATTCTCCATCCCACTTATGACAATTCCTGTGGAGGGCGGGCCTGGAAAATCCCAGCCGTAGAGATAAACCTCCAGGTAAATCCTGTTGTTACGAAATGTGTCAGGGCATTCTGTAATGTGTCAGGGCTTCAGTCCAATCAACCCTGTAGCCACCTGGGTTGGCCACTTCCCGACTTAAAATGGAGAACCGCAAAGACTAAAGGGAAATTCAGCCAACACAGGCAAAAACTAGCAAGTGCAGAAATCCTGTGTATTGGAACTTGCAAAAACCAGACCGCATTGAAACCAGCAGCCATCTGCATAGTAATGAGCGATTCTCAGGCACAATTGATACACTTCAGGTGAATAAGGCCAAGCCAGACTCCTCGGCGCCAGCAGGAGCCAAGACAAAGGAAGGCCAACGGACATTTAGGGACCGCCCAGCGATCAGGGAACAACTCCAGTATTGGAGAAATCGATCCAAATGATCGGAACGTAGTCCAATCACTTGGAACCAGGTACGGGGTCCGCCCCAAAGGGCGGGAAACCCCTGGGGACTATAAAGTAAAGCCCCCAAGTTCAAATCGTTCTTCTTGGCAGGGTCACTCAACAACGCAAATCAACCCGAGAGTGAACTGCCCAGCTGCCGCACCAACCAAGTAAGTCACCAGTCAACGCTCGCTACGAGATAGGCGCTCCTAGCTACAAGTCCATACCAGCTTTTGAATCCTGCAGACTCAGGACCTGAGCGAAAGGCCATTTGTTCCCCTGACCTAGTGGGCCAATTCCGAAGCTAAGTATAGGCCTTTTAGTGATAGAGAATAGTCTAGAAAGTAGAGTTTATGCATGAGTAGTGATTTACTGTGTATAATAAATGTGTTTTGATTTGAATCTTACTAATTGGTGTGTTGAGTTATTGATCAGTACTTGAACTTGAACCTCGTGGCGGTATCATAGAGATACGTGGCAACTCTAGAACAAAGATTATTGAAACAGAGAAAATTACGGATTAAGAGCCAACCAAAGTTAGCAACAACCCTATCAGCAATGTGACCCCATGTGGAGGCTGTGTTGCAGGACTAATCAGCCACAGGAAATTTCAATTGATGATGCCCATTAGTTTATATAAAGGGTGAAGTTGAAGGAAAGAGCAGAAGGTGGGAAGTAAGAGGCTGAGGGGTTCCTCAATGCACACAGTCAGAAAGCTGTTCTGCGCAAGGATCTCTATTGGAAGGTTGGTAAACAAGTAAGATTTAAATCAGAGGTAGGAAGGATGAGAAAGGTGAGATGTTTGAGGGAGCAAAGGTACCATAATACTTGGGGGAGAATCGGATGTAATAGAGCGATACTGTGTGGGGACAGTTTGGACAGGACGGTAAGTGAAATATATGGCTGAGTAGGATGGCTTTTGTGAGGGGAAGGAGATCCTGCCTGTAAACCATGTCAGAACTGGAATATTAATTCATTTATCCTTAGAGCAGCACGGTGGCACAGTGGTTAGCACTGCTGCCTACGGCGCTGAGGACCCAGGTACGAATCCCGCCCCTGGGTCACTGTCCGTGTGGAGTTTGCACATTCTCCCCGTGTCTGCGTGGGTTTCGCCCCCACAACCCAAAGATGTGCAGGTTGGGTGGATTGGCCACGCTAAAGTGCCCCTTAATTGGAAAAAACAATTGGGTACTCTAAATTTTAAAAACAAAATTAATTTATCTTTTCCGAGGAAACGAGTATCTTTGAGTGTGTCATGGAGTAGATGATTTGGTGGATCAGGAAGGAGTTAGCAGAAGAGGTATCGTTTTAGCAAGGCAAATGCTCCTAAACTCTCTGCAGTAAGTTGAACAGCAAGGCTGACATCGTTTCAGTTATTTTTTAAATACATTTTAGCCTGTGGGCATATCGCTTCAGCCGATATAAATCGACCCACCATGGAAAGGAGACGAACAACCACAATACAGTACAATTCCACAAGGTTGTCTGCAAAACCAACATTTCCCATATATTGGTATTACTTAAAAATGAGATTTATCTGTACACACTGCTGTTCAACATGAGAGTGCATCTGTGCAAAAGGTCTCCACCCACAGGGACAAATAAAAGCACAGAATAGATTAATACAAATTTCAGAAAAGCAAAAATAAAACTGTTGCATCGTTAAATAATAATGTACCCTTCCTCTCTCTAAACAAAAAAAACCCATTGAAAATGGAAAGAAAGCAGAAATATGTCATGCATAATGGAATAGGGCTGCAGAACATAGTGCATCAGCATTGAAATTGCTGTCTGAGCAGGAGCATTCTACCGAAAGATAATTCCAGCTGGTTGCAATATTAATGTGCAAGTTCCTGACCTTTGTAATAGATCATTTAATGGATCCATACCAGAAAAAGCTTTCAAGCCCATTCACACCGATGTCATTGTTGGTTAGATATGCAAAGCCGAACAATGAATTCATCTTATCCCTGCAATAAATGTCACCCCTTCTTTACCCAGCTATCATGACAAAATTATGCCAGCTCTGCATGTGGCTCACTATAAAACTGACAATGGTATTCCGCTGAACAGCTGGATGAAGAATCACAGTAAGGGAACTGAAGTTTTGAAAAAAATGTCAAAAAACCTGGTTTGATTGACAAGATTTGAAAGCTAATTTAAACTCAATTACGCTAAAATCCCCTGCAAGAGGACTCAGCAGTCCCAGCACATCCTCCATAGTAATTTAGCTGAGCAGATATAATTGTGAAACTGCGAAGTCAATTTAAAAAGATGAAAGGAATCTCAAAAGGTATTCATCTATTTTTTTTCTCTCTCCATGCTGATGGCCCGGCTGTGCATTTTTAATTCTTTCAGGAGATGTGTGTGTCGCTGGCAAGACCAGCATTTGTTGCCCATCCCTAATTGTCCTTGAATCGAGTGGCTTGCTAAGTAATTTCAGAGGACAGCTAAACGTCAACCATATTACTGTGGGTCTGGAGTCACATGCAGCTCAGATGGGATAGGGATGGCAGATTTCTTCCTGAAAGGACTTTAGTGTACCAATTGAAGATAGTTGGCATGGCCACCATTACTGGGATTAGTTTTATGTTCCAGATTTATTAATTGATTATAAATTTCACTGGCTGCCATGGTGGAATTTGAACTAACGCCCCAGAACATTAACCTGGGTCTCTGGCTTACCAGTGACATTACCATTGAGCCACCGTTTCCCTTTTAAGTTAATGACTCGTATAGCAGCACACTCATTTGGAATTTTCTTTTCCTGAATAAACAAAATGAATGGTGTTGTATTTGTACAAGATATTGAAGGTTTCCTCTGGGTGTAGAATCTACAACCCTGTGGATATTTTCAGACATGTATGATGGAACTTATGAAATCCATTAAAGGAAGCACTGTCTTCATTACGTAATGTTTACCAAATCTTTCCATTTATACACATGCACATAGACACACAGGAAGGCGTGCATGCACAGGCACACATATACACAAAATCCAATTACAGCCATTTTTCAACGGGTCTCGGCACCATGAAGCAGCAGTGTTAACCACCGAGCCTCCATGCCGTCCATGCAAGGAGCAAATTCTAACGAAGCTATGGATTATTGTTCTGGTGGCATTGACAATATTTATCGCAATCAAGAGGAAGCCACCAGTTTAGAGATTATAGCATAGGAAGTTCACACCTTTCTGGTATTTTACTGAGTAACTATTTGTATGTAAACCCTCAGGCTGATTTACCACCTCTTATTTGACCCCATTACAATCTGAAGCAAATATCCTGACTAATCTTTCCTCCCTAACTCTGAAACACTGAGGGCAATTATAATGTCTGGACAATTGTCAAGGTCAAGAATTTGAACTGAGTCCTCCCTCTATCTGTGAAATACCTGCTCACTGGATCAACCTGGTAAGACTTTGGGGTCACTTACTGATCAGACATCTCCCCTAATTAAAGACTCTGATTAACAAGTGACTTCTATAAGTTGTTCAAAAATACCTTTCTAAAAAAAAAAAATTACAATTAAGTTCCAATTGTTTCCAATATGTCAGGTCAACACTGTACTCTTACACACTAAGGAGTCTGCATGTTCCCCCTGTGCCTGCGTGGGTTTCCTCCAGGTGCTCCAGTTTCCTCCCACAAGTCCCGAACGACGTGCTGTTAGGTGAATTGGACATTCTGAATTCTCCCGCTGTGTCCCCGAACAGGTGCTGGAATGTGGCGACTAGGGGCTTTTCACAGTAACTTCATTGAAGTGTTAAGGGAAGCCTACTTGTGACAATAAAGATTATTATTTATAAGAATCAAGTACAACTGATGGTGATCTTGTCAGACATTATCAGTCAAAAATAAAATAATTCCTCCACATAAAAAATCAAATTGTACATTTTATTTAAAATGTAGCACATTTTTATTTTAAAATCAGAATTGTTAAGAAATTTACTTTTTAAATTCTATTAATATATTCAATAGAGAAAAATAAGGAGGCAGTGGCACAGCAGATGTCAGGTGGAGTATATGAAACAAAATACTCACATATTCAATTTCTGTTTTCTAGATAATGGGATTTAAATTTGCTGTTCAGGAAGAATTTGTCGGATCTCTCCCACATGTAATAGATTTTCCTGCTGCGTTACAATGCATGCAAATGGGTTTTCTATACATGAAACATTAACTGGCCTCACCCAACTAGTTATTATTTCACTAATACCTATATTATATTAAATTTGTGACTGCTGGAAAGGAGGAGGTAAGAGGGCAGGTGTTGCACCTCTTGTGCTTGTACAGGAAGGTACTGTGGGATGGGGAGAAGATGTTGGAGATGATGGAGAAGTGGACCAGGATGTCATGGCAGAAAAAGTCCCTTCGGAATGCTGATTGGGGAGAGGCAGAGAAAATATTCTTGATGTTGGCATCATGTTGGAGGAGGCAGACATGGCAGAGGATGACCTGTTGAATGTGTAGGCTGGCAGGGTGTAAGGTAAAGTCAAGGAGAACCGCATTGTGATTCTGGGAGGGAAAGTATAGTAGGGCGGTAAATGGAATGGATATGTTTGAAGGCTTGTTAACCACAGTTTCAGAAAAGTTAAATTGAAATTCAACTTCCCAAGTTGGCCTATCATTTCGCTCACGTTCAAGCTCCCTGTTACTAGAAGCATTGTCACAACAGTTGTCAGCCATATTTTTTTGCTGACTTTGGACTGGCCTGGAACGCTGCTTCAGTCATTCCCTAGACCTCCTACTGTCATCAATTTAATTAGCAGCCTTCCTGCCATTGCCTTTAGACCAATGGCCACCTGCGATTTTCTCAGGCTACTTCTGGTAATGTTCTGCTACTCCACCATAGTTTATTTTAGGCTCTTAAACTGAAGTTAAGGAATGTAGGAAGGCACGGGGAAATGTTCAGGGACCAGGGAAAAATAATAGGGGCAAGAGAAAGCAGGGGCATGTTGTGGAGCAGAGGCATGTGGTGGAGCAGAGGTATGAGTCAGTAGGCAGTGGAAGTAAAGGGGAAGAAGCAATGGCGAGATGCAATGGAATTAAGAGGACCTTTTAGGGGTGAAAGGAAGGAGGAAATTAGGGAATTAGGGGAAGCAGAGTTTTGGATCCATGGGGCCAGGTGGGAATGTACAGGTACAAGTGATCAAGAAAGATATTTAATCTGAAGTTGCTGGTAAGAGAGAATTTTGGGACAGGGGGTAACATAGAGGAACATGTTTGTTGTGATGAGAGAGAAGCGGTGTTAGAAGTATTAGGAGGGGGGAAATTGAGCTGAGAGCGAAATTTTGTGAATAATCAAAACAGGAAGAGAAGACATTGGGAACTAGACCCTAAGATGTTTCACAGGGGACACCAGGGGATTAAAGAAAGAAGCTTGTTATATAGACCGTGATAATGTACCATATGTCCGATGTGTTTTTCAGTCCCTTTGAGCATTACAGAGCCTGACTAAAATAGGATTGATTAAATTTTATTTATATTCTCTTGCAAGCTCTCCTAATCATTTTCTGGATTTTGGGAGTCTAAATCTTCCTTCTTTATTGATTTTCATTATAATAAGCATAATGGGCTCACGTTCTGCCTCGCTGCAGAAATGTAAAACTAAATTTGCTCTCAATGGGACCAGCAGAAGAACTAAGAATTATTTCAGTGATGTTTTTTAAGTGAAGGCATTGTACTGAGAAAGTATGACACAGGAGTAAAGAATTCAGAAATGTTAATATCATATCAAAATTTGCAAGCACAACCCATATATATCATAGTTGAAACAAATCAACTGTGGCACAAATAGAGCACGGGGAGCTAACCCAGGGGCTATCTGAGTAGAGTTTGATTGACAGTCGGATTCTGGTTCGAGGTTCTGTGTCATGAAAGGGATCATTTGTTTGCTTACATGTTACGGGTAGATCAGGCACTAAGAGCTATTATCTGGGCTGTTACAACAGAATAACTTGGTAGCAGCAAAGATTCTGAGTGGAAAATCTTCACAGCTGACTGCAGAATGTGAGCATGAGCACAGTTAACAGCCAGAAAAGACCCATTGAAATGATTAATGCTTTTAAAGTCTCAGTGGGGAAGGGTATGAGGGAGGTTTCTTCTGATCGATCTCATTTACATCAGTGTATTCATAACAAGTGTACAAGTTTACAATATAGAAAACAGAGATATAGGACAGAGAAATGATTATCAGCCTTCACCACTCTGCAACTTCTGCCACAAAGTAAAACAGGACGTTTGCAAAATATAGCGAAGAGAATGTGAGCAATGTGGGCATCGACTTTGTCAGTGGGGGGGCAGCACGGTGGCACAGTGGGTTAGCCCTGCTGCCTCATGGTGCCGAGGTTGCAGGTTCAAACTCGGCTCTGGGTCACTATCCGTGTGGAGTTTGCACATTCTGCCCGTGTTTGCGTAGGTTTCGCCCCCACAACCCAAAGATGTGCAGGGTAGGTGGATTGGCCACGCTAAATTGCCCAAAATGAATTGGCTACTAATATCTCATACAAATAGCCATCCATCATATGTGAGAGAGTCTACACATCTTTTCAGCTGTGAACCACTCCGGCGTTGGGCCGCTCCAAAGGTGCGGAATCCTCCGCACCTTCAGGGGCTAGGCCGGCGCCGGAGTGGTTTGCGCCGCGCTTGTCGGCGGGGAAGGGGCTTGGCGCCATGCCAACCTGTGGCGAAGGGCCTCTGCCGGCCGGCGTGAGTTGATGCATGTGCAGGAGCGCCAGCGTATGCTGGCGTCATCCAAATGCATGCGCAGGGGGATCATCTCCATGTCGGCCACCGCGGAACACCACAGCAGCCGATGAGGAGGAATAGAGTGCCCCCACGGCACAGGCCCAGCCGCGGATCGGTGGGCCCCGATTGCGGGCCAGGCCACCGTGGGGGCACCTCCTGGGGCATGATTCCCACCCCTGCCAAATCCCCGGCGCCGGAGAATTTGGCAGCTGGTGAGGGCGGGATTCACGCCGCCCCGCGGCGATTCTCCGACCCGGCGGGGTGTCGGAGAATCCCGCCCCTGATTCTTCACTCATCCAGGGAGCTGAATTTAACAGCTGCGGCTATAGCTCTGTCCAGCAGCTAGAAAGCCCGCGGCTCAGCATTATTATGAGGTTTATAGGATTTTTATATTTTTGGCCTGTCTCTTTAATTTAGGGTAAAATGGATAGGGTCACGTGACGTGTTCTGAATTCTGCTAAAGATGAAAGTAGCCCAGATCGTTTTACTGGGAAGAAGGTGCAAGGTGTTCGTGTGTAGAGACAATGGCAGCAGCCAATGTGCTAACAGTTCCGAGACTGCAAGCCTCCAAAGTCCCAAAAAAGTGCTGAGAATGTCAGGTTGCAGCTGTTCTTCAAACTGTCTATTTAGTTCCAAGATGACAGACAGCTGGACCCTCAAGGTCAGCTAATCAGCACCGCTACCTGGATAAAAGGCCCAAGTGATTTGCATTGCCATAGTGATGTGCTTCGAGATGGGAAAGGTACAGATGAAGCCATTGTGATATCAGGTTACAGGCTTTCCAAGGATATCACTGAATATCACAGACAGGCAAGTCTGCAAGGGTAAAAGAAAGATAGAGCAGCTAAAGTCCAAAAGTCTTGATGGTTCACTGTGCCGAATGCAGGTGAAATTTGCACTCAGATTTAAAAAATGAAATTCATGAGGAGTTCAAATGAAGCTAGAAGATTCACCTAGTTTTCACAAAAGAGGATTGTCAGTAATACTTCATGAAGGAGGTTCTGGGGTTAGCAATGACCAGGATGATAAAATGAAAGAACAGGGGCGAAATTCTCTCCAAACGGCGCCAATCAGACGGGCATCGCGCCGCCCCAAAGGTGCGGAATGCTCCGCATCTTTGGGGGCCGAGCCCCAACATTGAGGGGCTAGGCCGGCGCCGGAGGAATTTCCGCCCCGCCAGCTGGCGCAGTGGAGGGAGTCTCTTCCGCCTCCGCCATGGTGGAGACCGTGGCAGAGGCGGAAGGGAAAGAGTGCCCCCACGGCACAGGCCCGCCCGTGGATCGGTGGGCCCCGATCGCAGGCCAGGCCACCGTGGGGGCACCCCCCAGGGCCAGATCGCTCCGCGCCCCCCCCAGGACCCCGGAGCTCGCCCACGCTGCCTTGGCCCGCCATTCAAAAGGTGGTTTAATCCACGCCGGCGGGACAGGAAATTTATCGGCGGGACTTCGAGAATCAAGCGGGGGCCTGCCAACTGGCGCGGCCCGATTCCCGCCCCCGCCGAATATCCGGTACCGGTGACTTCGGCAACCGGCGGGGGCGGGATTCACGGCAGCCCCCGGCGATTCTCCAACCCGACGGGGGGTCGGAGAATGACGCCCAAGATGTCTTTACTGAGTAATGCTTTCAGTCTGTTTGTTACAGTAAATGTCTTAAATGTGAAATCTTGTCATGCCATTCCTCGAACTATTAACGGGAAGTTTGAATTTCTTTTTTAAAGTTTTTTTATTAAGTCAAGGGATTAGGCTAGGCCAGCATTTATATCCCACCCCTAATTGCTCATGAGGAGCTGGTGGTGATCTTGAACACCTGCAGACTGCTCTTGTGATGAAATTTAAAAGTAAATTTGTTAATTTGGAATTAATTGAAGAACTAAGAATTATTTCTGTGTATTTTTTACTAGAAGGCGTTGTACTGAAAAAATGTACCAGAGGAAGAGAGAATGCAAAATTATTAATATCACATCAAAATTTGCAAAGCGTAATTCATATCGAAATTGAAACAAATTGTTAACTGTGCTCATGCTTGAAATTCGCAGTCAGTTGTGAAGATTTGCCACTCAAAATCTTTGCTGCAACCAAGTATTATTGCTGGAACAGCCTAACAAATGGTTATTCATGCCTGAGCTGCCCATAACATGCCAGAAAACAAATTAGCCCTTTCATGACAGAACCAAAAACCAACTGTACCAGAAGCAAACTATCATTCAATTCTACTCGAGGAGCTCCTGGGTTGGCTCCCTGGGCTCCGTGGGGTTCATAACACCCACTGCTGCCATTCTTGGAAGCTCCAACACACTTTAAATCATTAAGCAGTTAATTGCCTTCTGTCGGGTCTTCTGTACTTTTACGAATGGTGGTCCCGTTTCTAAAAGCTGCCAAACAATCAGAGGGCCGGTCCTCAACCCCAGGCCACCCATTGGAAGTGGTGGCCACTGCTGGTACTGCAGCAAGTCCCATAAAGCGAAGATGGAGAAGACCCCAGAATTAAAGGAAGTTTGTGTGGCTCGCCAAGGCCAGTCAAGCAATCCCGGAGGTAAGGATTGGAGTCATTGTGGAGGAGAGGGGTTCTTTCAGCGGGGATGGTCCCTGCTGCCAGGGGAACCTTCAATGGACCGCAGGATGCCCAATCAGGAAGGCCACCTAAGGACTTCAATTGGCCTAAGGATGGGAAGGCCATCCTCAACCTTCCCACCCCTGGTTTGATCAAGGGGAGTTGGGAGTTACAGGCACTACAGCTTCCCATTTCTACAACTCTTTGAGACCTCTAGTCCGCTCATGAGGGCAGAATTAAATTTCACCTAATGCCTATGTGTGCTCTTTTTAAAAGGAAAGGAGGCAATATAAACTAAATGATACAATTTGAATAGGGGCTTCAGGATCAATGACATTTTGAGGCTCATATATATAACTCCTTGACGGAGACAGGACACGTTGGTAAGACTTAAAAATAAAACAAATCCTTGGTTTTGGAAGTTGAGCCTTATAATGCAAAAAAACAAAATATATCCCAAACCTTTAGATATAACTGGCTAGGTGTCAACTTTAGCCTTGTGTTAAATATTGGGCACTACACGACAGGAAAGGTGTTAGCCTTGGAGAAGTTGCAGAAGAGATTTATTACAATGATACTAGAGGCAAGGGACTTCAGTTATCTTGTGAAACCAGAGATTCTGAAGTTGTTCTTTTTAGAGTGTAGGAGATAAGGATGAATTTGATTGAGGTGTTACAAATCATGAATGGTTTTGGTAAAAGTAAATAGGAGAAATGTGGCGGAATTCTTCATAGCCCGACGCCGAAATCAAGAACGGCGATTGGGTGGAGAATGGCTCCCGACGCCGAAATCAGGGAAGGCACCGGTTTGAATTTGGTTTGCGATGCTCTGCTCCCTCCAAATCAGCGTCATTGGGATGCATGCTGCACGCAATCACAGCCCTGTTGAGCATCGTTAGCCGGCGCACACGTGATGCTCCACCTCCAATGGGCCGCGTTCCCGGCAAGGGATACGTGTGATCCCAGCGGTCGGGAGTCGGGCGTGCCAGCTGTGGACAGTGGGCCTGCCACACTCGGCCAAGATCTGTGCCGCTGGCCGGGGGGGCTTCTGTTAGGGCAGGGGAGTGTTGGGAGTGGCCAGGAGGTGGCCGGGGTGGGCGGTACACGGTCCAGTATGGCCGGCGCCGTATTTTCCGCGCGACCGGTGAATGTGTGGAGGTTGCAGGTGTGCGTGGCTGCAGCTTGTCAGCCCTGCGCATGTGCGGCCTGGGACCCGGCGATCCTCTGACCATTTTCTGTGGGTGTTTCACGTAGCGCCGGTGATAGCCCCTCACCGGTCCCGGAATCGGTGAGGGTTTCACTCCGATTGTCCCGTCGTGAAACACCACGGACCCTCTATTGGCGTCGGCACTCAGACTCAGGAACGGAAAATCCAGCCCATTGTTTTTATTGCAGAAGAATCAGTAAACAAATGTCACAAATTTAAGATGATTGCCAAAAAGAACCATGAAGAAATGTCATTCACAAAACAAGTCATTGGGCGTGTTTCAACGGGACAGAAACAGAGTCCCGTTTCAGGCGCGGTGAGCAGGGTGTTTCTCGGCAGTCACGCTATTCACTAGTACTTTGTCTTTTTTTGGCCTTGGTGGGAAACGCACTTGCTTCATTTCTTGCACTTGTGAACTTGTGACCTCAACTCACCAGTGCATGGTGAGTACTCACTGATCAGACACCATTTATAAAGTCCAGCCCTAACTTTCGACCTCTGTCAGCTACCCCACTGTGGCCTCTGGACCCCCCACTGCGCCTAACTTGCTTCTTACACTGTCCTCAAGCCCATCTCACCCCATTTATTAAGGGCAAGGCACATCCGGGCCTGAACCTGACACAGGCAAGCTGGCATCTGGGCACCTTGGCATTGCCAGCCTGGCACCCTGGCAGTGCCCCTGCCAGCTGGGAAGTGCCACCTGGGCACCCTGGCCGTGCCATGGTGGCACTTCCAGGGTGCCAAGGTGCCAGTTTGCCTTATCTTCTCCAAATGTAAAAAGTCCGACACGTCATTCACCCACCCCACTGCCCTTGGCGGTTCTGGAGCCCACCACCCTAACAAGATCCTCCTCTGGGCTATCAGGAAGGCAAAGGCCAACACGTCAGCCTCTCGCCCTGCCTGCACTTCTGGATCTTCCAGTGCACCAAATATCACCATACACAGGCTGGGGGCCACCTTCACCCCTAAAAGTTCCAACATTGTCCCTGAAAAGGACTCCCAAAACCCCACCAATTTTGGCAGGACCACAACATGTATGTGTGATTCGCCCGCCCCCTTTAACACTGCTCGCACCTGTTCAGGATCTCCGGAAAGAACCCATTCATACGGGTCTTTGTTACATGTGCTCTTACACCACTTTAAATTGAATTAAACTCAATCTCGCACATGAGGAGGTCAAGTTTATCCTACGCAAGGCCTCACTCCAAACCCCCCTCCTCAAATGCACCACCAAACTCCTCCTCCAACCTCCTCTTTTTCTCCTCCAATGAAGGCCTCTCCCTCTCCATTAACTGCCCATAAATATTGAAGGCCTTGCATTCCCCTACCTCTTCCTCAGACACCGTTTTTTCTAACAATGAAGGGGGAAGTAACCGGGGGAAGGCGGAAATGTGGCCAGCTCCTTCCTCACAAAATTCCTGATCTGCAAGTACCGGAACCTGTTCCCCTTCAGAAGCTGACATTTCTCTACCAGTTCTCCCAACTCTGAAAATCTACCCTCCACAAACAAGTCCCTGAACCTTTCAATCCCCTCCCACTCTCAAACTCTGTCTGTCGAATTGAATTCCGCTGGAATAAATCTATGATTTCCAGAAATTGGCACCCACAATGACATACCCTTCAGCTTAAAATGTTGCCTAAACTGATTCCTAACTCTTAACGAGGCAACCACCACCGGACTCATAGGGTATTTGGCCAGCGAGAAAGAAAACGGAGCCATCACCAGTGCCCTCAGACTCGACCCTATACACGGAGCTTCCTCCATCCGCCAATCCATCCACGACCCATTTCCAAGCCTTCTCCACATTCGCCGCCCAGTAATAGTTCATCAAATTTGGCAACGCCAACCCCCCTTGACCGCTTGCCCTTCTGTGAAAAGGGTCTCCGAATCCAAAGCACCTTACCTGCACATACAAAGGCCGCAATTATCCTATTTACCCTCTCAAAAACAGATTTAGACAGAAAAATTGGGAGATTCTGGAAAATGAATAAAATCTTTTGAAGGATCGTCAGTTTCATGATTTGAACCTGCTCTGCCACCAATAGCGGGACAACATCCCACCTCTTTAAATCCACCTTCATCCCCTCTACCAAGTTGGCCACATTCAACTTGTGCAACAGAGCTCAGCTATGTGCCACCCAGATACCGAAAACCCAACCTGACCAAGTGAAATGTTAACTTATCCATGCCCCTACCTTGTACCTGGGAACTTACCGGGAACACCTCACTTTTCACCAGATTTAGTGGATACCCCGAAAAAGAGCCATATTTAGTCAACATCTCCATGATCCAGCTCATACTTGGGAATGGGTCTATCACATATAACAGCAAGTCGAGTGCATAAAGGGACACACGATGTTCCACACCCCCCTCTCTATTTCCCTCCACTCGGTTGATGCCCGAAGTGCCACCGCCAACAGTTCAATCACCAACGCAAAAGGCAACAGGGAAAGCATTTATCCCTGCCTTGTTCGCCTGTGTAATTGAAAATACTCTAAACCTGTTGCATTAGTGCGAGCACTAGCCGTAGAGGCCCTGTACAACAACTTAATCCAACCAATGAACCCTTGTCCAAAACCAAACTGCCCGAGTACCTCGAAAAGATACTCCCATTCAACTCAGTCAAACACTTTCTCTGCAGTCATGGATATTATCACCTCCGTTTCCTGACACGTCGGGGAAACAATTAATAGCCTCCTAATAATGGACAACAATTGTCACCCTTTCACAAACTCTGTTTGGTCCTCAGCTATCACCCCTGGCACACAATCCTCCAAGCGTGTTGCCAACACCTTAGCCTACAACTTTGCATCTTACCCGGCAGAATTTGCGACGGACCTGGCATCACAACTGTTGGGGGCATTTAATGAAGCATTGGAGAAGGGGGAGTTCCCGGAGATGATGACGCATGCAGTAACACACTAATCCCAAAAAAGGGGAAGGACCCGGTGGAATGTTGGTCGTATGGGCCGATATCCCTATTGAACACGGATGGCAGCACGATGGCGCAGTGGGTTAGCCCTGTTGCCTCACGGCGCCGAGGTCCCAGGTTCGATCACGGCTCTGGGTCACTGTCCGTGTGGAATTTTCACATTCTCCCCGTGTTTGCATGGGTTTCACCCCCACAACACAAAGATGTGCAGGTTAGGTGGATTGGCCACGCTAAATTGACCCTTAATTGGAAAAAATGAATTGGGTATTCTAAATTTATTTTTTAAAAATGTTTTAAAAACTATTGAACACGGATGTGAAAGTATTGGCTAAGTTGTTGGCGGGGGTGGGGGTTGGAGGATTGTGTCCCATGGTGGTTGCAGAAGATAAAACAGGCTTCGTGAAGGGCAGGCAGCTCGCGAGTAATATAAGACACTGTTAAATGTGGTGATGAATCCGTCACGGGCTCTGGTACCGGAGGTGGTGGTGTCCATGGACGCAGAGAAGGCATTTGATCAGATGGAGTGGCGGTACTAGATTGAGGTTTTGAGAAGTTTTGAGTTTGGGCCAAGATTTGTGGCATGGGTGTGGTTGGTGTATGTGGCACCAAAGGTGAGGATGAATGATATGAGCTCACAAAGTTTTGACTTACACAGGAGTACGAGGCAGGGATGACCGTTGTCGCCGCTGCTGTTTGCGCTGGCCATGGAGCCATTGGCGATGGCTCTTAGAGGATTATGAGGGGACAGAGAGCATCGGGTGTCGCTCTATGCCGATGACCTGTTGCTGTATGTTTCGGATCTGTTGGAGAGTATGGGAAGGATTATGGGCCTGCTGGGGAGGGTTTGGAAGGTTCTTCGGTACAAATTGGATGTGGGGAAAAGCGAGGTCTCCCCGGAGAATGAACTGGGACAGCGGGCTAATTTTGGAGGGATGCCATTTACGGTAGCGAGGGATAGGTTTAGGTATTTTGGGATTCAGGTAGCAAGGGAATAGATGGGGTTCCGTAAGTGGAACTTAACGTACCTGGTGAGGGAGGCCAGGGAGGACCTTAAGAGATGGGATACACTGCACTTAACGTTGGCAGGGAAGGTCCAGTGGTGAAAATGAATAATCTGCCGTTCTTGTTTTTTTTCAGGCTCTCCAATCTTTATACCAAAGTTTTTTTTTCTGAAAGTGAACACGATCATTTCAGACTTTGTATGGGCAGGGAAGGTGCTGAGGGTGGGGAAGACCCTGCTACAGAGGCAGAGGCAGAGGGGGGGGTTGGCGTTGCCGAACTTACTTCATTATTATTGGGCGGTGAATGTGGACAAGGTGCGGTGGTGGTGGAAAGGAGAAGAGGTAGAGTGGGTCAGGATGGAGGAGAAATCTTGTGAGGGGTCTAATTTGAGGGCCATGGTGGTGGCAGCATTGCCAATGGCTCCGAGTAGGTATTCAGGGAGCCTGGTGGTGCACTCCACTGGAGGAGCTAAGGGAGAGGATAAAGCTGCCAAGTGGAGTGAGTTCGGGTATCTGCAGGTTATGGACTTTGCACGAAAGGTCTGGAGGGGGTTCCCTAGGTTGCCGGGATACACCCTGCTAAAGCGACTGCTGCTTCCAGATGTGTAAGAAATTAAATGAAATGAAAATCGCATATTGTCACAAGTAGGCTTCAAGTGAAGTTACTGTGAAAAGCCCAGTCGCCACATTCCGGCGCCTGGTCGGGAAGGCTGTTACAGGAATTGAACTGTGCTGCTGGCCTGCCTTGGTCTGCTTTCAAAGCCAGCGATTTAGCCCTGTGCTAAACAGCCAGGAGAGAAGAATTGGGGATATATACAAGAGGCTGGGGGAGCAGGGAGGTGAGTGGTTGGTGAAGATCAAGGAGAAATGGGAAGCGGAGTTGGGATGGAAGATCATTTGGGGAGTATGCGTAGGGTAAACGGGACCTCCTCTTGTGAAAGGTGTCATAATATGCATCCATGCACATCATGAGGTAAAAGCAGGCAGTGACAGACACCCAGGTGACCCAATAAACATACAGAACAGAACACGACCAATCACCAGACAGAACACCAGAGGGGGGCTTCCAACTATAAAACACACGAGGAATCAGCACTCTGCCTCTCTCCACTGGTGACAACTGTAGTGACAGTCAGGGTGTACAAATCATTCAACACCTTCTACACGTGGATCAGAGCTAGCCTGGTCTAGATAGTTAATGTTAGTTTACTTAGAGTAGTAGAGAGTCAACTCACAGGCAGCTGTGTGCTTCGTTACTGAAGTTCAATAAATCTTATTGAACCAACGCCTACATTTGGTGTATGCTTGATCATTTATCTGCATCGTGTTGCAGTCATTGTTACCCCAGGGTGAATAACACGACAAAAGGATGAGCCTGATACAGTTTAAGGTGATGCACAGGGTGCATACGATTCGGGCGAGAATGAGTGGGTTCTTTCAGGGGGTAGCAGATGAGTGTGAGAGGTTTGGGTAGGGGTCAGCGAATCATGCACACATGGTTTGGGGTTGCGAAAAATTGGGAAGATTCTGGGCGGGAGTGTTCGGGGTCTTAGCCGGGATAGTGGAGCAGGAGGTGGACTGGACCCTTTGGTGGCAATATTTGGGGTTTCAGAGAAGCTGGAGCACATGGAGAGGAGGAAGGCCAATGTCATGGTCTTCGCCTCTCTGATTGCACGGCTGCGAATTTTACTGGAGTGGCGGTCGGCATCGTCACCTGGGGTAGGGCCTTGGTTGGGTGGCCAGTACAACTTCCTGCAGTTGGAGAAGATAAAGTATGAGTTAAGGGGCTCTGCAGGGGGGGTTTGAGAAAAGGTGGGGGATGTTTGTGACCGTGTTTGAGGAGCTGTTCATCGCAGGGAAGTGGGGGGGGGGGGGGGGGGAGTGAAAAAGAAGAAAAATCTGTACAGACTGTATCGTTGATTGCTGCGAAGTATGTTTCCTGGGGTGTTTATTTGCTGTAACCTGTTTTGATATATGTTTGTAATACAATACATTTTTTTTTAAACAACTTTGCATCTACATTTAGCAATGACATCGGTCGATAAGAACCACAATCCTCTAGATCCTTATACTTTATCAAAATTAATGAAATCGAAGCTTGTGCCAATGTGGGCGGGAATTTCCCCTAGCTAACAAATCATTAAGCATTTCTATTAGGTGAGGCCCCAACTCCATCGCAAACTTTTTATCAAATTGCGCTGGGAATCCATCTGGGCCTGGAGCCTTACCAGATTGCATTGTACCAATGCACCTTATCACCTCCTCCAGCCCATGTCCCTGCACTTCCCCTCCTCCACAAACGGAAAATCCAAGCCATCCAAAAATGCTTCATGATCAGATATAACAATCAGCAAGGACTACGATTTTACAACCCTGGAAGCAGTACCTTATTCGCAACAAAAAAGTTGATACGGGAGTATACTCGGTGTTCATATGAAAAGAAAGAAAATTCCTTCACCCTCGGGTGCCCATTCCTCCACGGACCCATACTCCCCCATCTGCTCCATGAACTCAAGTAACTACTTCACCACGCCCGACACCTTCAGGGATTTGGGGCATGACCGGTCCAGCCTTGGGTCAAGCACACAATTAAAATCCCCTCCCATAATCAACCGATGTGTATACAAATTCGGAACCCTCCCAATACCTTGTTGATAAATTCCACATCATCCCAGTTGGGAGCGTACACATTCACTAACACCACAGGAGCCCCCTCCAATCTTCCACTCACCATCACATATCTTCCCCCCAGGACCCTACTATATTACTCGCCGAAAAAAGCCACCCTTTTGTTGATAAGTACCGCAGCTGCCCCCAACCAGTCTTCGTATCCAACCTTGAATGGAACACTTGCCCCACCCACCCTTTCCTCAACCTCGTTTGGTCCTTAACCCTCAGGTGCATCTCCTCCAGAAAGACCATGTCTGCCTTCAAACTTTTTAAATGGGCGAACCCAAAGGTGTTTAATTGGACCATTCAGTCCCCTCACATTCCATGAGACCTGTCTGGTTGGTGGGCTCCAAACAACCCCCCCCCCCCCCCACCCGCCCCACACCCTGATCAGTCATACTCAAATCCTAATAGACTCCTGCAGGCCCCTACCTCGCCCAACTCCCAGGCCCACACAAGATGGCTGCTGCCACCCTCCTCTGTCCAATGACTCCACAAAGAAACCTTTGTCATCAGCAACCCACCCTCCCCCCATCACTTCTTCCATCCCAAACAAAGAAAACCACACCGCCCCAGGCTTGCTATACCAGCCCACACGAAAAACAAAGAACAGAAAAAAACAGCCCAACCCCTTCCTCCAAATAGCTGGTCATGGATTTCCCCCCTCTCACTTCACTTCCGTTAACCAGCATTTCTGCTGGCAATGTCACTCAATTTGAGGCTAAACACAAATTGTATTTACAAAAGGACCCACATAATTTAATCTCGTACCTCAACATCCTTCATCCCCACATGTCCTCCCCAACACCCCTCTCCTCCCCGCCACGCTCCCCACCATACCCAACAAATGTTTTAATACACCCAGTGCCTGTACCCCACAGGCAGGGTAGCAGCTACTACAGAACTATAAAACTATACATTTAGAGTACAAAATGAACAAATAACAGCAGAAAACAAAAACAAACAGGTCTTCACCCCCTCAGCACACTGCCATAGCTCAAACATGCAAGTGAACCCACCCAGATTCCTCAAATATCCCCCAGCCCATGATCTTTTATAAAGTTGTTCGCCTCCCCTGGCATGCAGAAGTAGTGTTCTCTCCCTCCATGCATGACCCACAAGCGAGCCGGGTACATCATGCCAAATTGCACTTTGTTCCTGAAAAGAGCACCTTGGCCTTCTCTTAGCCAGCTCCGCTCACAAGTCCTGATAGAATCAGACAGTTTGGTCTTCCCAGCTACATTCGCAGGTTTCCTTTGCCCTCCTCAGGATCTATTCTTTGTCCAAATATCGATGAGCTGTGCGATAATTGCCCGTGGTGGTCCCCCAGCTCTCAGCTTCTTCCTCAACGACCGATCAGCCCGGTCCACTTCAGGAGGGCGGATGAAGACCCTCTCTCTCACCAACTGTTCAAATATCTTGGCCACACATTCCGTGGTTCTCGTCCCCTCAATGTCTTCGGGCTCTACGTCCTTGAGCCGTTCTCCAGATCATCAATCTTGTTTTGCCCCTCCAACGTCAACAACATCATTGCCTCCAAAGAGGCAATCCGATCCTCGTGGTCTGCAGCCATCTCCTCCACCGTCTGGATTGACGCATTCTGCGTCTCCAGCTGTTGTTCCAACCTCTCCAGGGCAGCCTAAATTGGCTCTTCCACTCCCTCAGTGACCGTCAACCTTTGTGTTTTGAATTCGGCCGATAAGAGCTCAACTAATTTCTCCGTCGACCACTGTGCGGGCAATGACGCCACAGGTCCCTCCGCATCTTTTCCCCTCCTGTGCCATGCGTGTCCTCTTGCTTGACACATTCCTCATCTGGTAACTCTTCAACATCACCCACCAGAGGAGAAATCCTAGTTCTTCAATATTAGCACTTTTGCACCTGCACCACCCCCGTAAAACGGGCAAGAAGGGCCAAAAAACCAGTCCTCGGGCAGGAGCCACCTTAGGTGCAACCACTCACTCCGTGTCCCTTTGAGAGTAATTATAACTGACGCAAATTGATATCACAGGAGTACATTTTTCCCCCAGTACTGCTGGCTATACACTGTACAAGGGTTCCTACCATGTAATTGCTTCCTGCAATTATGTTCATGCTACCCTCCTTTTGGATTCATCATTCATCTGCTGCTGATGCTCTGCAGCTTGTGGTATCTCCTTCGCTAGGAAACTCTTCTTACCTCAAGCCAATGATGCCCCAGGAAGATTTCTTGCTATGTCAGTGAATCTGCCAGTGGTTTATACTGTTGCCTCAGGCAATTTTTCTATCCACTGACTTTGGCTGTTGCTTCAGTCCTGACAACTCACAGTAACTGGTCAATGTCCAAGGGGACAATTATCTTATACTGTATTGTAATTTTGGAGATTCAATTATATTAAAAGAAAATCTGAATTTTAAGTCAGCAAAAATAGGGGTAAAATATGATTGTTTCCTGTTAGTTAAAAAGTGTCTGTCACGCACCATATATCTATGCACACTGGTCAAATGGTACACATCCCATACATTTATATTCAGGTGTAGCTATGAACTGAGTATTCAACCACCAGACATATCAAAGGAACCATAGTTTGATAAGGTTTGATGGAAAAATGATATTCATTGGTCCAGTCGCTCTGACAGGTACAACAGATGCATAATTGACAATTACCTTCCATGCAAATGATGTGCTTCTCTGGTATATTGCAAAAGGATCAGGTTTTACATTGTATGCACTATATATTAATTTAAACAAGTATCTGAAAGGCCGACTTAGCTTTCAATTAATGTCAGATTCCTGTCTTTCCTGGTATCTTCATTCACTGTGGTCAAGAGAATAGAGCTGTGCCATCCTGCATATAGAATCCCTACGGTGCAGAAGGAGGCCATTTGGCCCATCGAGACTGCACCGACCGACCGAGAGCACTCTACCGTGGCCCAATCCCCCACCCTATCCCCATAACCCCCCCAGGGGCAATTTAGCATGGCCAATTCACCTAACCTGCACATCCTTGGACTGTGGGAGGAAACCAGAGCACCCGAAGGAAACCCACACAGGCACGGGAAGAATGTGCAAACTCCACACAGACTATCACCCGAGGTCGGAATCGAACCCGGGTCCCTGGTGCTGTGATGCAGCAGTGCTAACCACTGTGCCACCGTGCCACCATAAACAAGCTGCCAGGAAAGTTACAACCTCTCTGGTCCCTCCACCATCCCCGCCCTACCCCCCACCCCCCCACCCCCCCCAAATCTGAGTCTAGCCTCACTTTGGCACAACCAAAAGAACTTGGCGCTTAGTGCCAGGGCACCGCCAAGTCATGTCCCTCACCATTTGGGGATTATACTCACCTCCACACCCCTGGCCGACAGTGAACGGGCCCTCTAAATTACACCCATGGTATTGCGACAACCAGCATTACCTTAATGATAGAATCGTGGTTCCACAGCACACAGCCGTTTGAGACAATAGTGCCTAGTTTGTTTGCACTATCGACTGCAACCAATTAATAAAAATTTGGTGTTAAACCACGTTTTACCAAAGCAGGTTGAGGCAGACGCTGAGGACATTGAGGTCATCCATTTTAAAGTCTAGATTGATTGTATTTGTATACTTAAAAGCAACCATATCGTTCCTCAAGTTATATTACAGAAATTTTATTTGAACATTGACATTTATTCAATGTTACAAAAGAACAGACTATTATTTTTTGCCAAAACCAATGGTTTAACTTTTCAAAACGATTGTAATAATTTGGGAAGGTCCATCTGGAGAATACACTTGTTTTTCAAGTTTCTGACCACGAACTATCAGGCTTTAAGTGCTACGTGATTTAATTGTTGTTGAAGTCATATTGCATCCCTGCTACCTTCAAGTCCCCACAGGCTACAATTAAATGATGGCACATGTCTGTCTCTTGTATTTCATTCTTCTGCAGCTAGATCTGACATTTTTGTCCCAGTGGCATAGTCTTAGACTCATGATAAATGAGATCTAACCTAAGAAATCTGTGTGCTCCTGGAGACTCTGACAGCCTTCCAATTATTCACGCCAACTGTTTGGGACCATGCGTTATGGGGACTGAGTAAGTCAGTTTACACTACTTGAGATTCTGGGATAGTTACTTGCATTTGATAATTAATTCTCCATCATTTCATCAGTCTTGCATGAAAATAGTGAAGGCAAAACTTAGATAGCACTAGGTTCAGGCATGGAACTCGCAATGCACAATTAACCCGATGTGGTGAATGTATAATCACTGATAATTCACCAGTGCACTGTTATGTTATGAACCCTGTGGGCTCTACCTATGGGCCATTGTGTGGCTTCACCCACAGGGATATGTTGGGGCATGTACGGGCTCCGCCCATGGCTCCACCCCCTTTACAGGAAGTATAAGAGCTGCCGACCTGCGGGGCCGCCTTCAGTGTTGTACCGGTCACAGGCAAGCTCAGTTCTAAGCTGATTAAAACCACGGTTTACTTCTCCACGTGTTTTCGAGTGAATTGATGGTCGCATCAATTTAATCAGCTTAAAATACTACTATGGAATCAGCCCTCAAACCTGACAGACTGGAACTCGATCCACAAGCCGCGGAGGCGAAAGAAATGTTTTCACACTGGCTTCGATGCTTCAAGGCCTATCTCACCGCGTCGTCTACGCCATCTGTCACTGATGAACAGAAGCTGAGCCTCCTCCATGCATGGGTGAGCCATCACATTTCTGTCCAGCTCGGCAAAGCCGCTTCCTATACAGAGGCCCTCGCACTACTCGAACGCCTCTATGTGCGGCCTGTGAACAAGGTATACGCACGACACATCTTCACTACTCGCTGCCAGCGCCCCGGGGAGTCGCTAGATGATTACCTACGCGACCTCAAAGCCCTTGCGCGCAACTGTAACTACCAGGCCGTTACGGCCACTCAGCACATGGAGCTCGCCGTCCGAGACGTTTAGTGGCGGGGGTCCGATTGAACTCTGTGAGACAGCACCTGCTCGAAAAAGGGGCCCAGGACCTGGACGACATGGTAAAACTGGCTACCTCTCTGGAGGCCGCTTTTCAGAGCCTTACTGCGTTCCCGGCCGATCACGTGACCCCCTCGTGGGCCCCCGACCCGAGACTAATGCAACCTCAGGAGCCTAACTCTTAAGTTCGGGGGGCCCTGCCCCCGCTCACCATATGCTCACCATATGCAGCCTCGCGACCCTAAAAATCGACACCCCCCCCCCCACTCTTCGCAAACCTCACCGCCGATTGCAAGCCAGGAGCCACCAGAAGCAGGCGGTAGAGCATGCAGGACAGGACGTTCATTAGGTCCGAGGTCCAGCGTCTCTTGTGGGAGGGGGTCATAGAGGCCAGCAATAGCCCCTGGAGAGCTCACGTGGTGGTCGTCAAGACCGGGGGAAAGTTCCGGATGGTGGTTGATTACAGCCAGACCATTAACCGGTTTACGCAACTCGATGCGTACCCCCTTCCCCGGATTGCAGACATGGTAAATCAGATCGCGCACTACCGCGTGTTCTCCACGGTGGATCTGAAGTCTGCATACCACCAGCTCCATATCCGCCTGGAGGACCGCCACTACACGGCGTTTGAGGCAGACGGCCGCCTTTTCCATTTCCTCCGGGTCCCCTTTCGCGTCACGAACGGGGTTTTGGTGTTCCAACGAGCGATGGACCGAATGGTGGAACAGTACGGGTTGCGGGCCACGTTTCTGTACTTGGACAATGTCACCATCTGCGGCTATGATCAGCAGGACCACGATGCCAACCTCCACCGATTTCTCCAAACCGCCCAAAAACTCAACCTCACCTACAACAAGGAGAAATACGTTTTCCGCACAACCAGGCTAGCCATCCTCAGCTACGTCATGGAAAACAGGGTCCTAGGGCCCGACCCTAACCGTATGCGCCCTCTCCTACAACTACCTCTCCCTCACTGTCCCACGGCCCTGAAGAGGTGCCTTGGATTTTTCTCCTATTACGCCCAGGGGGTCCCCCAGTATGCGGACAAAGCCCGCTCACTATTTAAGACCACCCTCTTTCCACTGGCAGCCGAGGCCCGCCAGTCCTTCAACTGCATCAAGGCGGACATCGCCAAAGCTGCGATTGGCATGGTGGACAAGTCCGTCCCCTTCCAGGTAGAGAGCGACACCTCAGAGGTCGCTCTCGCCGCCACCCTCAACCAAGCAGGCAGACCGGTAGCGCATCCTCACCACCTCCAAAATTCGACACTCCTCAGTCAAAAAAGAAGCCCAAGCCATCGTGGAAGCTGTGCGGCACTGGAGGCACCACCTCGCTGGTAGGAGGTTTACCCTCGTCACCGACCAACGATCGGTTACCTTTATGTTTGACAATATGCAGCGGGGCAAGATCAAGAATGATAAGATCTTGAGGTGGAGAATCGAACTCTCTACGTATAACTACGATATAATATGTCGTCCTGGGAAGCTCAACGAGCCCCCAGATGCCCTGCCCCGCAGCACATGCACCAGCGCGCAAGATGACCGACTACGGGCTATCCACGATGACCTCTGCCACCCGGGGGTCACCCGGCTCGCCCATTACATCAAGGCCCGCAACCTGCCCTACTCCACCGAGGAGGTCAGAGCTATAACCAGAGACTGCCAAATCTGTGCAGAGTGTAAACCGCAATTCTATCGACCGGATAAGGCCCACCTGGTAAAGGCATCCCGGCCCTTTGAATGCCTCAGTATCGATTTCAAAGGGCCCCTCCCCTCCAATAACCGCAACACATACTTCCTTAACATCATAGATGAGTTCTCCCCCTTCCCGTTTGCCATCCCCTGCCCTGATATGACCACCCCCACTGTCATTAAAGCCCTGCATAGTGTCTTCACCCCGTTTGGTTTCCCCAGTTATGTCCACCAGCGACAGGGGCTCGTCGTTCATGAGCGACGAACTGCGTCAGTCCCTGCTCAGTAAGGGCATCGCCTCGAGCAGGACTACTAGTTATAACCCCAGGGGAAACGGGCAGGTGGATAGGGAGAACGCGACGGTCTGGAAGACCGTCCTACTGACCCTGCAGTCCAGTAATCTCCCAGTTTCTCACTGGCAGGAGGTCCTCCCTGATGCGCTCCACTCTATTAGGTCCCTCCTTTGCACGGCCACAAACCAGACTCCTCATGACCGTTTGTTTGTTTTCCCTAGGGGAGCTACCTCAGGGGCCTCGCTTCCGCCCTGGCTGATGACACCGGTCCAGTCCTCCTCTGAAAACATATTCGGAGCCATAAGACCGACCCCCTGGTAGAGAGGGTCCAGCTCCTGCACTCCAACCCACACTATGCGTACATCGAACACCCCGATGGCCGGCAAGATACCGTCTCCCTCTGGGACCTGGCGCCTTCGCAGGTCCCCTTCCCCTCGGGATATCCTGGTCCACTCCTCCATCACCCCCGACACCTCACCCTCTTCCCACATCACCTTCCCATGCAATCGCAGAAGGTGTAACTCCTTCCCCCATTACCTACTCTCTGCTCACCATCCCAGGGCATAAACACTCTTTCCAAGTGAGGCAGCGCTTCACGTGCACATCCTTTAATCTGGTCTATTGCATTTGCTGCTCCCAATGCGGTCTACTCTACATTGGAGAGACTAAATGCAGAATGGGTCACCACTTTGCAGAACACCTTTGGTCCGTCCACAAGCAGGATCAAGACCTTCCTGTCGCATACCATTTCAACTCACCGTCCTGCTGTCAAATCCACACGTCCGTCTTCGACCTGCCGCAATGTTCCAGTGAAGCCCAGCGCAAACTAAAGGAACAGCGCCTCATCTTCAAATTAGGCACATTACAGCCTTCTGGACTTAACATTGAGTTCATCAAATTTGAACTGTGAACTCTCTCCTCCACCTTCACTCCATTTTTATTTCTATCAATTTATTTTCATTTCTTCCATCGAACTGGTTTTCCCTCAACATTGTTCCCCCCTCCCCCACCCTACTTGGGCCATCTGTTCCCTGTTCTTAGTTGCCCTTTGTCACGCTGCTCACCTTTGTTCTGCCATTAAAACATTCTAATCGCTTTACGTGCCACGATCAGCATCCTTCTTCGCCATAACCACCCCATTAACATTCCTTTTGTCTTTCTGTCCATGACATCGTTGTCAATCTCCACCTATCGCTGGCCATCTATCTAGCCCCACTGCTCCACACCCTCCGACAACAGCATAAATCCGACCCTATTTCTAGTTCTCTCCAACTTTGACAAAGAGTCATCCAGACTCAAAACGTTAGCTCCCTTCTCTCTCCACAGATGCTGCCAGACTTGCTGGGATTTCCAGCATTTTCTGTTTTTCATTCAGATTTCAGCATCCTCGGTAATTTTCTTTTATACCATTGTGATGTGTAGCCCAGCATTGAACGCACTTTACAGGGGCTGCACATCTCAGCGGCGGGCCCAGATTTCTGTGAGGCTAGCACATTGTTAAGCCACCCTGCACCTCTTATAGGCAAGGTGCATTTTTGCTGCAGCGGGGGCTGTAACTAGCTACAGAAGACTAGAAGATCACGAAGAAGCTACAAAAAATAGTGTAACAGGCCAGAGGGCTTGCCTCTAGGTTCTTGTAGGTCATGCTGGAGGCTGCAATGCAGAGGTTTGACAGGAGGACATTTGTTCCTTTTTCTCAGGGGCGAAGCCACAATTCTAAGGGGGCAGGTAGCCGTTGTGTAAAGTCTATCACAATAAACAATTTAACAACTGGAACAGCAGACATGTGAAAGAAGAAAGCACCATGACTGTGATGCACGATCAATTGCACAAAGACTAAAGTTGGGTACAACTGTGGCTTTATTACAGTCAGATGTGTGGCCTCCTGCTGCAGCTGGCGAAATGGCAGGGCACTGGAGGTCATGCATATTTATACAGTTCTCAGTGGGCGGAACCAGCTGGCAGGAGCTACCGGCGAACCTGTAGTGCAGGTCCTACCTTACATCCCCTAATACAGTGGTTCACCACATTCACCCCCTGTTAAAAATGAGTCCGGCGGGGGTGATGTGCAATTATGTACAGTGGTAGGAAAAAAAGAAAAGTCCATGTTGACGGTCCGGAGTCCGTCAAAGGTTCAGCCGGTCCGGTGCTTTGGTGCTTCGTTGGGAGCGGCGTAACGGTGGCGGTGAAGTCGGTGCCGGCGGTAGTGGAGGTGGCACAGGTGGCAGTGCTGATGCTGGCCAGTCATCGGGGAACTCCGGAAGTGTGCCGAAGTCCTCTTCATCCTCTTGTGCGGAAAAGGGGGGGGTTGTCTGGTGGGGTCAATATTGGCGGCACGGTGGGAGGGGGGAGAGCATGGGTGGGGGGATGTGTTGGGGTGGAACCTGACGGTGCCAGGTCCCTGAGTGAGACAGTATCTTGGCAGCCGTCGGGGAACTCAACATAGGCATATTGAGGGTTGGCGTGGAGCAGGTGAACCCTGTCCACCAAGGGGTCCGCCTTGTGGAGTCGGACGTGCCTACGGAAAAGGACCGGTCCTGGAGCTGCGAGCCAAGTCGGGAGCGACACCCCAGAGGTTGACTTCCTGGGGAAGGTAAAAACACGTTCATGGGGTGTCTTATTAGTGGCGGTGCACAATAGTGACCGGATGGAGTGTAGAGCGTCAGGGAGGACCTCCTGCCAGCGAGAGGCTGGGAGGTTCCTGGACCGTAGGGCCAGCTGGACGGCCCTCCAAACCGTCCCATTCTCCCATTCTACTTGCCCATTTCCCCGGGGGTTGTAGCTGGTCGTCCTGCTGGAGGCTATACCCCTGCTGAGCAGGAACTGACGCAGCTCATCACTCATGAATGAGGATCCCCTGTCACTGTGGTTGTAGGCGGGGAAACCGAACAGAGCAAAGATGGTGCTGAGGGCCTTGATGACGGTGGCAGATGTCATATCAGGGCATGGGATGGCAAAAGGGAATCTGGAGTACTCATTGACCACACTGAGGATGTACGTGTTACGGTCGGTAGAGGGGAGGGGCCCTTTGAAATCCACGCTGAGGCGTTCAAAGGCGCGAGAAGCCTTTACCAGGCACGTACGGTCTGGCTGGTAGAAGTGCGGTTTGCACTCCGCACAGACCTGGCAGTCCCTGGTGACTGTCCTTACTTCCTCAACGGAGTAGGGCAGATTGCGAGCTTTGACCAGATGGTACAATCGAGTGACCCGCGGGTGACAAAGGCTGTCGTGTAGGGCCCGGAGTTGGTCCACTTGCGTGCTGGCACATGTACCTCGGGAGAGGGCGTCTGGGGGCTCGTTGAGTTTACGGGGGCGATACAAAATCTCGTAATTATAGGTGGAGAGCTCGATTCTCCACCGCAAGATTTTATCATTTTTGATCTTGCCCCGCTGTGTGTTATTGAACATGAAGGCTACCGACCGTTGGTCCGTAAGGAGAGTGAATCTCTTACCGGCCAGGTAATGCATCCAATGCCGCACAGCTTCAACGATTGCTTGGGCCTCTTTTTCGACGGATGAGTGTCGAATTTCAGAGGCATGAAGGGTGTGGGAAAAGAATGCCACGGGTCTGCCTGCCTGGTTTAGAGTGGCGGCAAGGGCGACGTCTGAAGCGTCGCTTTCTACTTGGAAAGGCAGTGACTCGTCCACTGTGCGCATACTGGCCTTGGCGATGTCTGCTCTGATGCGGGCGAAAGCATGTTGTGCCTCGGCCGTGAGGGGGAATTAGGTGGACT
Source organism: Scyliorhinus torazame (assembly GCF_047496885.1). NCBI lineage: Eukaryota > Metazoa > Chordata > Chondrichthyes > Carcharhiniformes > Scyliorhinidae > Scyliorhinus > Scyliorhinus torazame. The sequence goes on along the minus strand of NC_092713.1, from coordinate 212,245,270 downwards.
GAATGAGTGGGTGGGCCTTGTCCGCATAGTATGGGACCCACTGGGCGTAGTAGGAAAAGAACCCCAGGCAGCGTTTGAGGGCCTTGGGGCAGTGGGGGAGGGAAAGTTCCATGAGGGGGCGCATGCTGTCGGGGTCGGGCCCGAGAAGTCCGTTTTGGACTACATAGCCGAGAATGGCTAACCAGGTTGTGCTGAACACACACTTCTCCTTGTTATAGGTCAGGTTGAGAAGAGTGGCAGTGCGGAGGAATTTATCGAGGTTGGCATCGTGGTCCTTCTGGTCATGGCCGCAGATGGTGACATTATCTAAGTAGGAAAGGTGGCCCGCAAACCGTACTGGTCGACCATTCGGTCCATCTCCCTTTGGAAGACCGAGACCTCATTTGTGACGCCGAAAGGGACCCTAAGGATGTGGTAGAGGCGACCGTCTGCCTCGAAGGCCGTGCATGGCCGGTCCGACTTCCGGATGGGGAGCTGGGGGTAGGCAGATTTCAGGTCAATTGTTGAGAAGACCCGGTACTGTGCAATCTGATTGACCATATCAGATATGCGTGGGAGGGGGTACGCGTCGAGCTGCGTGTACCGATTGATGGTCTGGCTGTAGTCAACGACCATCCTGTGTTTCTCCCCAGTTTTAACCACTGTCACTTGGGCTCTCCAGGGGCTGTTGCTGGCCTCGATAATACCCTCCTTAAGCAGCCGCTGGACTTCGGACCTGCTGAAGGTCTTGTCCTGAGTGCTGTACCGTCTGCTCCTAGTGGCAACGGGCTTGCAATCCGCAGTTAGATTGGCAAAAAGAGAGGGGGGATCGACCTTGAGGGTCGCAAGGCCGCAAACGGTAAGGGGGGGGTAAGGGGCCACCGAATTTGAGGGTGAGGCTCTGGAGGTTGCACTGGAAGTCCAGGCACAACAGAAGTGCAGCGCGGAGATTAGGAAGGATATAGAGGCGGAAGTTACTAAATTCTACCCCCTGGACAGTGAGGGTGACGGTACAGAAGCCCCGGATCGGGACAGAGTGGGATCCGGAGGCTAGGGAGATCCTTTGATTGGCAGGGTGGACCACGAGGGAGCAGCGCCTTACCGTATCTGGGTGTACGAAGCTTTCGGTGCTCTCGGAGTCCAGCAGGCATGATGTTGCGTGGCCGTTGATTTTCAACGTCGTCGACTTGGTGGCCAGGTTGGCGGGCGAGATTGGTCCAGCGTCATCGAAGTGAGCTCAGGTAGCCGTCGGATGCTTCGGGTGGCAAGCGTGTCCGGTTCCGATGTCGGGATGTCCGGAGACACTGTGGGGGACAAGATGACGGCGCCCATGGTGCACACATTGCGGGGTCGGGACAAGATGGCGGCGCCCATGGTGCGCACATTGCGGGGTCGGGACAAGATGGCGGCACCCATGGGGTGCACGTGGCCGAAGGGGGACAAGATGGCGCCACCCATTGGTTGCACATGGCTCCGGGAGGAAAAGATGGCGGCTCCCATTGTGCATCTGGCGTGGGGGAGGGGGCGATAGGGTGTGCGATCACAGCGACTGCACGGGCCTGGCACACAGCCGCGAAGTGGCCCTTTTTACTGCAGGCTTTACAAATGGCAGTGCGGGCTGGGCAGTTTTGGCGGGGGTGCTTCTGCTGACCGCAGAAGTAGCAGCGGGGGCCCCCGGGGTGCGCGGATCGGCGTGCGGCGCAGGCGTATTGGGAAGGCAGGGCCCGGGCTGTGGAGGTCGTCTGCGGGGTCCAGGAGGGGTAGGAAGGGGTAGAAGGGTGGGCAGCGCGGCAGGAGGGGTACGATTGCACATTACGGGATGCGATCGTCATGGAGAGCGCCAAGGTTTTCGTCTCCGCCAGTTCGAGCGTGGCCCCTTCCAGTAATCGTTCTCGGATGCAGTCCGACGCAACCCCGTCACAAAGGCATCGCGCATGAGGAGGTTCGCGTGTTCGCCGGCCGTAACGGCCTGACAGTCCCAGTCCCGGAGGAGTGGAATTAGGGCCCGCCAGAAGTCTTCGATGGAATCACCAGGTAGTTGCGAGCGGGTGGCGAGTACATGCCTGGCGAAGTGCGTGTTTGCCTTCTGCGCGTAGTGTTCCTTAAGGAGTTCCATTGCTTTTGTGTAATTCGTGGCGTCTTGGATCAATGGGAACACGCTGGAGCTCAGTCTGGAGTACAGGATGTTTATCTTCTGAGCCTCCGTTGGCGCGGGGTCCGCAGCGTTGATGTCGGCCTCAAAACATGCTAGCCAGTGAGTAAAGTCTTTTCTGGGGTCGGGCGAGTGCGGATCCAGCTGCAGGCGATCGGGCTTAATTCGGATATCCATTCTGCGGAAAATCTGACTGCAATAAATTGATGCACAATCAATTACACAAAGACTATAGTTGGGTACAACGGTGGCTTTATTACAGTCAGATGCGCAGCCTCCTGCTGCAGCTGGCGAAATGGCAGGGCACTGGAGGTCATGCATAGTTATACAGTTCTCAGTGGGTGGAGCCAGCCGGCAGGAGCTACCGGCGAACCTGTAGAGCAGGTCCTACCTTACATCCCCTAACACAGTGGTTCACCACAGACTGTTGCTCGGATATCAGACAAATCATCAGCATGTGCCGAGCGTAAGTGCATACCAATTACACATTAAGTGAGTGGTAAACTTTATGATTACAGTACATCTTAGCAATGCGATATAATGCCCACAAAGTCACTGATCGGTATTAATTTAATTGGCTTGTCTCAATGAATTACGTGGCTGATTTGGAAATCCACATCATTGATACCTACCTGTATAACATTCGATATCTACCCAGAATAGTTTGATCGCATCCTCACCCTGGGGAAGTCCGTTACCCTGGCAAAGTCACCTGTTCCCTGCTTGACTATTGTCTTCTCTCTGATCAGCAATTCCCCTCTCCTGACAATCAGAGTTAGTGTCACTTCTCTGATGCAGCAGTGGATAAACAAAGGGCGGGATTTACCGGATGTTCCTGCCTGCGGGAAATTCAGATCCCACGCACGGGTTTCCCGGCGATGTAGGGTGCTGTCACCGGGAAATCCCACTGACAACAGTAGATCCCACCGGCGGGCTGCCTCCACCGCCAAAAAACAAGCGGCGGGGTGACCAGTAAATCCCGCCCAAAATGTGGGACGTTTTCTACCTGCTCCAGTCTGAAATGGAAAACCGGCAAAGGAATTTGAGGGCCACAGTCACCTTCACAACCAATGGAAGCACAGTTCCCACCTGGCACTAAAGTAATAGACCTAGGTGGCAAAATTATGTAATCACCTCCTGATGAATTGCAGACACCAAGCACACTGGTCCTGGTTTAGGTCAAGAGCTCCCATAAAACAGTAGATAGGTAAGGCCTCATTCTGAAAACCCTCTCTCCCTAATCTCTTCACTCGAAAAGCAACTTATCTTTTTTGCGGCCTTTGCTCCATTCTTTCTCTCTCATGTTGCAACTCAATGGGGACTACTGCTATATTCCCCATGACTAGGTGTGCTTAAAGCCCTAGTAACCGACACCTTCCCCATGTGGAGCACCATTCACTGCAAATTTACCAACTGCTTTCAACTCCTTCAAATACTCAGTACTTCCACAAACTCAGAGACAATAGAAAATAATCAGCAACTAAACTGCAAGTTGTTGATGATCTTTTACTGCATATTCATGAAAAGACCTTAACTAGAGCGTCAAGGTACAAAACGTCATATCTGATATCAAATCAGCATTAGCCGCTGAATGAGATCACACTATGCCTGCTCTCATACATATGGAACACGTATAACTCCCAGGATAATACCCTCACCAAGGTAGCATCTGGCACAGGCCAGAATGGAAATTTGCAGAAAAGACAGAAATGCCATTTTGCTACTAAATTCATTGTTCCAAAACTATTGTCACTACAGCAACATATTTTGCATCCTGCAAGCTAGTAACTGTAATAAAACCATATTATATATCAAAAATGACTTTATATATTTAATGGACTGAAACCAGTGGTCTAGGTTTAAAAGAATGAACAGCAACATTGTATTAAAAAGGACTTAAACAGCAGCTCTGATGGCTGAACATTTTCCGAAGGCAATAAAATGGAGCAATACTGTGATGGAATGCAAGTGGCCCATCTCCTGAATCATTCACAAAACATCCAGTCAATCACCTATGTATTCAGCGAGGTGTGGAACTAGCCATTGGACACAACCACTTTGAACAATGAGCCTTGAATGAGAAGGAATCACTTCCAGCCATAATCTAATCATGTCTAAACCATGGACTTGGAATCAACTTGTTATGAACCATATTTGTATAATTGGTCAGTTGATGAGAGGGAATCATGTGGTGAGCCAATTAACCTTATTTTGTATTTTAGAAACATTTTTTTTTCCAAGCTAAAGAACAGAGGAGAGGGACAGAAGGAACAGGAGCCTGAGTGGATACTCTCTCTCTCCATCAATCCTGCAAGCTTGAGCCCTATCTGTTGTTTGAAAAGCCACATGCTACAGTCAGTGTTTTAATAATTTGGGGTAGATGGTAGCATAGTGCTGATCTCATGACTCATCCAAAGGCACAGGCTAATGCTCTGGGAAAACAGGTGCAAATCCCACCATAGCAGCTAGTGGAATTTAAATTCAATTAATAAACCTGGAATTTAATAAACTGATCTCAGTAATGATGACCATGAAACTATCAGCAATTGTTGTAAAAACCCATCTGGTTTAATAATGTCCTTTAGGGAAGGAAATCTGCCGTCCTTAACTAGTCTGGTCTACATGTGACTTCAGACCCACAGCAATATGCTCCTCTCTTAACTGCTCTCTGAAATGGCCCAGCAAGCCACTTAGTTTAAGGACAATTAGGGTTGGGCTACAAATTCTGGCTTTGTCAGCAATGTATGCAACCCATGATATTTGTTTTTAAATATACCCAGCAGCTGCTGTCTCTGGGAGAAAAGACATAAATCATCCATCAACATCTTTAAATTGTCTCAATGAAAAACCAGAAAGACCATCGAGTCCAGTCTGAAACCATCCAAGCCATCAATCTACAAGATCTATACCATTGCCTTTTATTGGACTTCTAAACTAAATAACCTGTCCACACACTTTGTAAACTGCTTACGTCTGTGTGTGAACCTTTGAATGGATTGGATTTTGTTTATTGTCACGTGTACCGAGGTGCAGTGAAAAGTATTTTTCTGTGAGCAGCTCAACAGATCATTAAGTACATGAAAAGAAAAATAATAAAATACATAATAGGGCAACACAAGGTACACAATGTAAATACATGGCATCGGGTGAAGCATACAGGGGTGTAGTGTTAATCTAGTCAGTCCATAAGAGGGTTGTTTAGGAGTCTGGTGACAGCGGGAAAGAAGCTGTTTTTGAGTCTGTTCGTGCGTGTTCTCAGACTTTTATATCTCCTGCCCAATGGAAGAAGTTGGAAGAGTGAGTAAGCCGGGCGGGAAGGGTCTTTGGTTATGCTGCCCACTTTCCCCAGGCAGAGGGAGGTGTAGATGGAATCAATGGATGGGAGGCAGGTTTGTGTGATGGACTGGGCTGTTCACGACTTTCTGAAGTTTCTTGCAGTCTTGGGCTGAGCAGTTGCCATACCAGGCTGTGATGCAGCCTGATAGGATACTTTCTATGATGCTTCTCTAAAAGTTGGTAAGAGTTAATGTGGACATTCCGAATTTCCTTAGTTTCCTGAGGAAATATAGACGCTGTTCTGCTTTCTTGGTGGTAGCACCGACGTGACATGAATGCATGTCTGAGACATAGTTGAAATGTTTCTATTACTTTTTTAAAATGGACATTCTACGTACAGTAAAGTCCCACTGTTCGCTCGTTTTACAACTGTATAAGTGACAAAATTGTGAATGATAAACATGGGTGGCGATTTTCCGAGCCCCGCGCCGGGCCGGAGAATCGGAGCATCAGCACCATGACGCCCGACGCCGGCGCGCGATTCTCCGAGGTGCGGAGAATCGGCGCCATTTGCGCCGGCGTTTTTGGCGCGGTGCCAGCCACAGGCCGCTGGAATCGGCGGGGCGATTCTCCAGCCCGGATGGGCCGAGCAGCTGCTCCAGCACGACAGAGTCCCGCCGGCGCCGTTCACCCCTGGTCGCTGCCGGCGGAACTCTGCGGGAACGCTCGGGGGTCGGCCTTTGGGGGGGGGAGGGGGGCTCCTTCACCGGGGTGGGGCCTCCGATGCTGTCTGGCCCGCAATCGGGGCCCACCGATCGGCGGACCGGCCTCTCTGTCGACGGGCCTCCTTTCCTCCACCGGCAATGTCACATCCCTGCGCCATTGTTGTGCGGGGCGGCCTGGGGGAGGACGGCCACTGCGCATGCGCTAGTTGGCGCCTGCCCAACTGCGCATGTGCGGGACCTAAGGCGCCGCGTCTTTTACGTGGCGCCGGGTCTCCAGCACCATGCCGAGGCCCCAGAATAGGGGTCTGGGAACGGGCGCCGACGCCAGAGTAAAACACTCAGGTTTTTACTCCGGCGTCGGCACTTAGACTCCTGTTCGGAGAATCCCGCCCATGGTTCCCAATGGGAGTCAATTAGATAGGTTCCAACAATGTGAGGGCAGCACCGGTTTGTGTCGTTACACTGCTGCAAATTGCAGTACAGTACCTGTATACAACTAAGGGGGAGCCTCTGAGCAATACAAGACATGTTAAAAAAAATTAAAAAGAGGCAATCCTCATTTAAGAAAAAAGTGAATCATCTAAAAAATGAAAAACATTTCAAAATTGAACAGCGGTGTTATTGCAGCTCTGGAGCAAGAGATTTGGACATTTCCAAGTAAATTTCTCTACTTTGGCTGCATTTCAGCTGCAACCATTCCAGGTACTGCTTCTCATCCCTGCCAGGAAGGTGCTTAAAAAAAGAGAATTAAATGTCCACAGCCAGGACTAATAGACAGAATCCACTTCCAGAGACTGCGATACCATCTCTCTGTTAAAATGTGTCGAGGTCACTTCTTCGTCATGGTTGCCATCACCTTGGGAAAAGAGGAGGGTGGGAGGGAAAGAAAATGTGGATAAGCGAACATTGCTCACGCGATGGCCGATGCAGTGTACAAAGTGCATGGGTAAGTGAATACATGAATAGGATGTTGCAAAGGCAGGACTTTACTCTACAATAAATAATACTTGAAGAAAACTTTGGGCAGCATGGTAGCACAGTGGTAAGCCCTGTTTCTTCACAGATCCAGGGACCCCGGTTCGATTCCCGGCTTTGGTTACTGTCTGTTCAGAGTTCGCACATTCTCCATGGGTCTGCGTGGGTTTCCTCCGGGTGCTCCGGTTTCCTCACACAAGTCCAAAAAGACGTGCTGTTAGGTAATTTGGACATTCTGAATTCTCCCTCCGTGTACCCGAACAGGCACCGGAATGTGGCGACTAGGGGCTTTTCACAGTAACTTCATTGCAGTGTTAATGTAAGCCTACATGTGACAATAAAGATTATTATCAATTTTTTTTTAAACCTGTCCTGTGTGTGTCTCCTACAGTCACAGCACATAAACAATTCAACACTGACTGGATTGGGAAGCATATCCTTTTTAAAATAAAAACCTTGTGATCAAATGAGAAGTGGGAAGAGAGGGGAGCCATTTCACCTCTTCACACTGATCCTAACACTAATCTTGATGAAGTCCAGAAGGATATGGAGGTTCACAAAATATCACGTTTCTTTTTGGGAAATATCTCGGGTGTGCGTACTCAGAAAACTACGGCAGCACCTGAAGAGCACAATAATCAAACAAAGAAAAGGTTGCTTCCAGTTTTCACACAAACTCAATTTTTAAGTAAAAAAGAAAACCTTGAAATAAAAAATGGCATCAAAATGACAGCAATCAATGGATAGCTTTTACGTTTATTCACATGATTGCAGATAATGTTGATAATGCAGATAATGCTGCAGTCTTCCAAGGATCTCAAGTCTATTGTATAAGGACATCAAATTACTCAGAACGAGGTACTAAAAGTATCATTGTGCTCTTTAATATGTTTAAATTGAAATAACCCTATTAGCTATTCAATCTTGTGAATACGCATGAGGGATGATATCAATTGTTGTCACTTTATGTTTAGCATCACTTGCAAAAAAAAATCTATTTTCATCATTTAAATGCAGTGATAAGGAATGGAAAACCATATTTACATGTGCTGCGTTTTTCCAATATAAACTCACTCCAAGTACAACAAAATGGGCGAAATTCTGCCATTTCAAGACGAAGTGCAGTGGCGGGTGGCTCCGACAGTGCCTGACTCACTGGCCATAATCGCAGGACCCCGCACCAGATTCAGTACTTGGAACCTCATTAATTATGCACAAGCAAGTTCCCCTCCAACTCTCCTGGTCGACCAGCAGCTGATTCGCCCACCCACCCTCAGCTGTCTTCACCAGGCTGTGCAGGGTGTCAGCAACTCAGGGGGAAAAGATGAGCAGCGTCAATAAGAAGTCTGTTCCGCGATTCAACCACCCTCCCCCTGAGTCCATCACCTTCAAGGTGGCCATGCCCCACATGCACCTCTTCCCACCATATCTGGAGTCTTTGTGCATCCCGATCCAGTAAATAATGTGATATCCCTTTGAACCCCTTGTTTGTGAGCTTTTCATGCAGCCTTGCCAGAATCCAGCTTCCCTCCCCTCAGTCTTCTCCCCGCGATCCATTATTCAGCTTCTCCATCCACCCCTTCACCCTCTGCCTGCCATCATGAACCCTTGCCCTTCCTCCTTCCTTGCACAGCCTTCCTCCCACACTGACCCTCCTCCCTGTCTTCATCAGACCACCAGAACCCCACCAACCCTCTCCTTGCACTCAAGACCTGGTCAAACTTTGTTGCAGTGGCTGCATGAGGTCCACACCACAGTCCTGCCCAGATAGACACAGGTGTGGCACCAGGCGGAAAGGAGACCCCTGTACTTCCCAACCCCAGGCGCAGAACTGAACTGAGATGGTGACAGAGAAGGGTCCATGAAAACCAGCCGGGCATGAAGATAGAGGCAGGAACCGGTCTTCCCCAGACTGGTGAACAGAGTATCAGAAGCAGCGCAGCACTATGGCAGTGTTGCACTCACCTTGAAGTCTCGGGTGAATTGAGGACCGCCTTGTGCACACCATTCTTTAGCGAGAGGGTTTGACGGCAACATGATTTCTCACTGACGTGTTGCAAGATTTGAAAGGCCTGACAGGACACAGGCGGGCAGCTGTTTTGAGTATTCATGAGATGCAAATCGCATTTACGTTACCTGCCAGCGGGATGATCGACCCACCATTAACCTGCCATTGGGAAAATTGCAACCTACTTTTACGCTGGCGAGTTTCTCACCTTTTGGCTCCGGCCAGATTCAACACACCTGCTCGTTACTAAATAGGGGTAATCCCCCAATGTGTTGTATAAATCATAACTTGTTAAGATTAAACTCCTTTGTTATTCTAATAGGCTATAAACCCTTTTTAAAACAAATGCGATATTACGAACTGTACAAGAATTGCTACATTTTCTTGTGCCGCGTAGAATACAAAGCAATGTCTATTCTGTGCTCGTGTAAATCTGTACGAAGCTCCTCCAATTCCATCAATCTGAATTTAGCCTTTCAGTATCTCTTTGTGTGCCCTTTGCTCACATACATTCATGACATTTCCTTTCAAAAGCATCTAAGATATTTCTCTCAACCACTTCCTGTGGTACCAGCTCCACATTCTAACCACCCTCTAAGGATCCACTTTCTCCTTGTTCCCCATTGGAGCTTTTAACATCTACTTTGTATTTTTAGCCCCTAGCATGTGGATTCTCCCAGAAATGGAAACATTGGGTAGGATTTTTCAGATGGTGTGGTTTCCTACTCCACAGCCGGAAAAGGCCCCACAACCTTGGAGCGCAAATTGGCTGGAAGCGGGATGTTCATCCCACGTTCAGGAGGAAGCCCCCTCAGAGAGCAGCCAACAAATGTGATTGGCCAGCATGTCTGTAGTCCCAGTAGCGTCACTGGAGAGTTCGCCACTGCTGAGACTGCACCTATCCCCACAAATCTAAATGTCGAGATCCCAAGATAAAGGTAAGTACAGGGGGCTTGGGTGGCAGGGACAGGAGAGGAACCTCTGGGGGGGAATGTGGGGGAGTTATATTTTGTGATGGAAAGGCTGGGGATTAGGGAGGGAGCTCTCGGCAGGGGCAGACCTTTGGAGGGGTGCCCCAAACAGGAAAGTGCGTCAGTGTGAAACCATTACACCTTCCCTGCCCTAGGTCCAGGCAGGCCTATCTGCTAAGTTTACCCCTCATTCCTGGCCCCCTCCCACTCGCCTAAAAATTGCGGCTAGGCAATAATTGGCCAATATTTGGGGAATGGGTGGAATCGATGTTCACCCGCCCGCCAATAGTTCAGGGTCGGCCGGTAGGCAGTGGGAAGTTACCTAAAGAATTTTAAGAGCTCCTCTGCCTGCAAACCCACCAACAGGAGCCCACAAACTTCTGCCCTCTCTCTCCAACTCTGCTTTGACCAAACAAATCAAACTTCTAAGCCTTTTCTTTTCTAAACAAATTGCCCCAACCTATTCAGTTGTTCCCGATAGCTGGAATCTCTCACATCAAGAACCATCTTTTCAAATAATGTTTTCATATTCGCCAGTGCTCCTATGCCTTTTTATTATATGGAGACAAAATTAAGCACAAATGTCTCGTGCAACCTGGTCATTAACACAACCTTGCTAGTTTTGAATTCTATACCCGTAGAAATACATACCAATGCTTTGTTAGCATTTACATTGATTTGCTGAGCTGCAGCAGTGCTTTAAATATTGGTTTACCTCTACCCTAGGTGCCTTTGCTCTTCTACCCCCTTTAATTTTACTTTTAATAAGTGGGGGTGATAAGGTAGTATTTCCTTTCAAATTGCATCCCCTCATAGTTATCAAATGTTAGAGCCCATCTGCCATATTACTGTCCAGTCTGCAAATTTTCTAATGTCTTTTTGCAGTATGTTACATTCTTCTTCAGGATCAGTTTATACATCCAGTTTGACATTATCTACAAATTTGCTATTGCTTTACTTCCTCCTAATTCTGAAGCATCGATGAACAACAGTGGTCCCTGCACTAGTCCTTGTGCAACATCAATCTGCAACACCAACCCTACTTCCATTCTGAGTCCCCTTTACCTCCATTCTCTCCTCTCTATTGCACAGCCAATTTGGCAACCACTCAGCTATTTTCCCCCTAACTTAAGTCAGCCATGACTCAGCTGGCAACACTCTAGCCTCTAAGTCGGAAAACTGTGGGGTTCATGCCAGGGTCTTGAACACACAATTCAGTCAGCACTGCTGGTGCATGACTGAGAGAATGCTGTGCTGTCAAAGATGCCATCTTTTGGATGTGCTTTCAAACAAACCTCATCCGCTCTCTCAGATGGCCATTAAAAATCCCAGCGCAGGAGAGTTATTTCCCAGTGCCCTGGCCAATATTGATCTTTCAATCAATGTCACAAAAAGTTTACTACCATAGAACATAGAACATAGAACAATACAGCGCAGTACAGGCCCTTCGGCCCACGATGTTGCACCGAAACAAAAGCCATCTAACCTACACTATGCCATTATCATCCATATGTTTATCCAATAAACTTTTAAATGCCCTCAATGTTGGCGAGTTCACTACTGTAGCAGGTAGGGCATTCCACGGCCTCACCACCTTGCTCTTTGTGGAAGTTTGCAGTATGCAGGTTGATTACTACATTTTCTACATTACAACAGTAACTACGCTTCAAGAGTACTTCATCGGCTGTAAACCACTGGAATAAACGATGGCCATGAAAAGTGCTATATAAATTCGGGCCTTTCTCTTTCGCTTTCTGGTATGCAATCAAAGTCCTATTGATATCTGTTGCCTCTGAATTATATCATGTTAATTAATTAATCTTTCAGATTCCATGCTGACTAATTTATATTTTCTGTCTCTAAATGCTCTTCTATCACTTCCTTTAGTATCTTTCATCTCGTGAATCTTCCCTAGATTTCCCGAGTGCATGGACTGGAATTTTATCCTCTTGTAATTTTGCTTGTTTGTCAATTATTTTCTCTCCTTCCACCCTAACTCTATGAATCTTTTTAAGCTCTTATTTTGTTAACTTCTTCAGTAAAAACAGAGTTGAAGTTGTTATTCAATACTCCTGCCATATCTCTATCACTATCTGAGTTTCATCTTGTTTATCCTTTTGTATTCCCTATCCCGAATTTAATTTTCCTTTGATTATTCATGTATCTATGGAACGTAATTATTTCTTTTTATATCTCTTGATAATTTGATCTGGTAATTTGTCTTTGCTTTCCTGTCGGTATTTTCTTTTCTTCTTAAGATCTTTATATTTCCCTTTGCCATCATTTCCTTTAGCATTAAAATACTCCTCTTTTATTTTAGGCTCAATTTTCCCTTTAGTTATTTATTTATCCGAGAGTGCCCCATAATTAACTTTCTTGCTTTTAACGGAATACAATTATCTTGAACTCGCTTGATTACCCTTTTTAAAGATTATCTAAATCTCCCATGATTGTTATTCAATACCTGATACAAAGTTCATGGTTGGGATTCTCTGAGCCCGCGCCTGGTCGGAGAATCGGCATTGACGCTGAAAATTCCCGATGCCAGGCGACCGGAGAATCAGCGGCAGAATCGGCGGCAGTCTCCGCATGCGGTTGACGCGGCGCCGGTTGGGGGCCGTTGAAAGCGGCCCCCGTGGCGATTCTCTGCAGTCGACCGGCCGAGTTCTGCCGGCATGGTTCTCATATGGTACCATCCGGCGGGAGCTCGGCCACGGTGGCCGTCCTGGTGGGGGGGCGGGGATACCAGACTCAGAGGCGAGAGGGGCTACCTTCTTTCGCGCGGGCCCATTGTGTCGCTACGCCATGTTGCGCGGCGCCGGTACGGAAACGCACCATGCCCATGCGCCGGCGCGGAGGTGGCCGCTGCGTGCATGCGTGGACCCGCGCTGGCAGTGCAGGGCCGCGTATCCGTACTGGAGCTGCACGGAGCACACCGGCACCATGCTGGCCCCCTGAATTGCTGGACCACGAGGCCCATTGACGCCGGCGTGAAACATTCCGCTGTTTACACCGGCGTCAACACTTAGCCGGGATTTTGGAGAATCCCGGCCCAAAAATGAAAATCGCTTATTGTCACAAGTAGGCTTCAAATGAAGTTCCTGTGAAAAGCCCCTAGTGCCACATTCCGGCGCCTGTTCGGGGAGGCTGTCACGGGAATCAAACCGTGCTGCTGGCCTGCCTTGGTCTGCTTTCAAAGCCAGCAATTTAGCCCTGTGCTAAACAGCCCTGGTATTTGCATCCAATTTCCATTCACTATTTGGCGATCTATTACGATGGTGAGTCCTCATCTTATAACTCACCCGCATGAATTCTGTGACTATGTTACTCTTCAGTACATCTTTTTATTCCATTGTCATTATGTTAGATGAGATTTTCCCGGATATCGGCAAAAAACAATTGCAGGCTGAGGTATTATCATAAATGTAAGAACTGCAGGGGTTAATGAAATGTCTAGATCAACCACAAGAGGGAGCGAGAGTTGCAAACATATAAGACATTGATGCTAAGCCTTATGGGGGAGAGAAATGAAGGAGTTAGTTAGAGCATAGACTGAAGAAAAGATTGTGTGAATAAGAACAGATCATAGTTTATTATAGTGTAGAGATTAGTTGTAGGTGAGTGTAGATTATATGTTAATTAACAACTGTGTAGGGCAGCACGGTGGCACAGTGGGTTAGCACTGCGGCCTCACGGCGCCAAGGTCCCAGGTTCGATCCCGGCTCTAGATCACTGTCCATGTGGAGTTTGCACAGTCTCCCCGTGTTTGCGTGGGTTTCACCCCACAACCCAAAAATGTGCAAGCTAGGTGGATTGGACATGTTAAATTGCCCCTTAATTGGAAAAAATGCATTGGGTACTCTAAAATGAAAATATAAAATTATCAACTGTGTATTGTTTAGGAGTGCGTGTCAAATCCAAATTAGCAGTGTTAATAAATTTATAGCTTTGTACAAGTTGAAGCTATTTTGTGGTCTTTGTGAACACTACACCAACCATCCTGAATTTAGCAACAAAGAACACCACAGAGGCAGGAAAAGCAGCGTTGAGCCCGCCAATGGCAATGGCGGCTTTTCCCGCCTGAGAGGGGAAAATTTTATGCCACGGGTTTCACGCCATATCACTGGCAGATGGCCTCAGATTTGCCCACCCCGCCATCATCTCAGAGCTGCAATCAACCACCCCAGCACACACTTCGGGAAGTGTGATGGCTGCCAAGAAACCTGCACTTGGATGCGGTCGAGGTCAGGCATGATGTCCTCTATCCGCGCTTTGGAAACAAACCAGCCAGCAAGGTCACCAACCCAACATGGGAGGTGGTTGGCAATGGTCTTGAGGGCCAATGCCCTGGAGAGGAGGACAACCATCCAGTGCCACAAGAGTGTTATCCTCCGTTCTGTCAGTAAAATCACTTCTCATCGCTCTTAACTCATACACACCCATCACACACCCACAGGAATTTCACTGACTGCCAGCTCAAAGGACAATACCACTCGCTCTCCCACACACATCCTCTTCCCTGCAGGTCATGCCCTCATCACCTCACTGGTCGTCTTGCTATCCACAAATGCCAGACATCCTGATCATCTGCCTTGGCGTGCTCTCATACACGACAGCAGGCTCACAACAAGAGGGAGAGATCTTGAATGGTGGAGGAATGCCAGAACTCAAAGGTCCTCACGTACTTCGAGGACAGAACCATCCAGCTCTGGCCGGAGGGAACGTTGACTGCTACTGTGCTGATGGTCAGGCCAGCGGCAATAAACCAAATGAGGATCCAGCACTACATCATCCATCAGACAACCATGTTGTGAGTGATGTCTTCTGTTTCTAAAGGCTCCTGCTTTGGTGAGTTCTAAGATAACTAACCCCTCCTTTCTTTTGCAAGCATACCTGGGAAGCAGCCCATTGAGTCCACCAGTCAGGTCCTCAACTCCATCCCCGAAAGCAGCACAGAGACGGGATTCCTGGACCCCAATGTAGAAGAATCATCACAGTGCTCACCCACACCCTGCACAAGCATAGAGACACATACCTCAAGAGGACCTACTTCCAGAGTAGCCTCGGGGGCACAATCTGGTGAGCACACCACTCTCTCAGAGCCACAGCAGACAGAGGCAGGGATGTCTCAGGGTGTCAGTATTCAGAGGATTGTCAGAGACCAGGAATCTGCAGTCAGATGTCAAGCCTCTGGACTTGCTCATGTTCCAGTTGCTGGAGCTCCAAAGGGAAATTAGGGATAGTCAGGGAGGGATGTCTGGTACACTCCTTGAATTGAAAGGCTGCATGGACAAGTCCCAATGCCCTCTTGTCAGAGGTGATTGGGCCGTCACATCAACGTAACAAGGTTAGCACAGATAGGGTGGCGGCCGATGTGGAGACCTCAGTACAAGCATTCTCCATGGTGCTGGTATTTGTTGTGATCCATCAGTGCCAATGCCACACAATGGCAGGGCTTCTTGAGCTCTCTCCAGCTGCCCCTCTATCCCAAGGAGGAAGCCTTGGGCCCTCAGCCACCCATAGGGAGGTGGATCAGTTGGTACACACCACAGGGCCTTCCATCCAGGTCACTGCGGGAGTTCCCACCCCATATGAATCCCCTCTTCACGTGATCGCTTAAGCTCCAACTCCACAGACCAAGGAGAGTGGCACTGCCACACAGCAGGACATTGAAAGCAGACTGGGGCCCTCCAGAGGACGCTTGCCATGGCCATCACAGGCAAGATGGCGTGGCAGACAACAAGCTGTCTCCACCTCCACTGTGGATTTTGGGGATGCACCAAGACATAGCGTCAGGGTAAGAAAGGTTAAGGAGCTCACACAGCGTGGGCATGGTGTTCGGCACTTGTACATAATATTCACCTCTGCAAATAAACTCCCACGAATTGTATCCTTTCTTTGGCTCCTTGTTCTCATGAATTGGGTTCCTGTAATCCCGACCTTAAAACCTGATTCCTGCACAAGAAAAAAAGCAGGCTGCTTAGTCTAGGGATTACTCCCTGTGCTTTGTGCAAGGTTTCCACGCGTTGAAGGGGTTTCTTCACAGTAATTCAACAAATGAGTCATGCCTGTATTTTGTAAGGAATGAGGATATCTCCCACAATGTAAAGGGTTGGCGTCACTCTTTCCAGTCATGGTCAATGCGTGCTTCCTGCACCTTTTGAGGTACAGTTGCCGGACAGGAGTCAGACATTCACAGGAGCTCTGTGAGGATCTATGAACTGACTCCACTGCAAGTCATCATCATCCCCTTGCCATGTAAGGACTGTGGGCAACCGTTCTGCCCCCAGGCCTTAACACAGAGGGTTTGCATTGCCATCAGTCAGATGGTCCCAAGTTCGATCCCGGCTCTGGGTCACTGTCCGTGTGGAGTTTGCACATTCTCCCCGTGTTTGCGTGGTTTTTGCCCCCACAGCCCAAAAACAAATGCAGGGTAGGTAGATTGGCCACGCTAAATTGCCCCTTAATTGGAAAAAATGAATTGGGTACTCTAAATTTATTTTATAAAAGAAAGAATGTCCTCATCAGCCTCCGCGAATCTTATGGCAATTAGCACGCCTGGTACAACAACTACCCCTCCGAGCTCATCTGTCTCAACTGGACATCACCACTGCCGCATGGCCGATATCCTGTCCCTCAAAGGCCTCCTCAGCCTTGTCCCCTTCGACATCCTCCTCAGGCTGTTGCCCTTGGGAAGATTGCATCCATGACCTCCTGGATACACTTGTGTGTGGAGAGTTGTAAAATCCCACAGAGGTCACCGGTAGAACACTGGAAGGAGCTACTAACATATAATTTGAGCGCGGCTGTAGCTTTTAGTGACACTGGCATGGATGACCTCCAAGTTCCTGTAGCACCAAATCCTGCAGAAGCTGGCAGATGTGACCAACCAGTTCCCTGGACCTGCGTAGTCTTTGGAAGGGTTATCATTCTCGCATCTAGGCCTGATAATTAGGTACAAATGTACTATAATGATGTTCCCAATGTTGAACGGTGGAAAATGTGGCCCGTCACTGAAGTAAAGCTTGACTTTGGCCTTCTTGCAATATTTTCTGCTCCCTCATGGAACCCGCCCACTCAAACAGGGGGGAAATTCTCAGCTGTTATCTTTAGCTGCTACAACAACTACACCTCCAATCCAAACCTTTAAAATGTTTAAAAGATCCTGCAATATTTAGTTATTAAGCTAGTTCTCTATGACATCATGTTCCAGATATTAGGCCAAGCTAGAGTCGCAGACTAGCGTTACAGTCTCTCGGCGGTTGTGGCAAGGCCCAAACAACATAACTGGCTACAAAGCGAAGCCGAGCAGTATCTCCAGCAGCAGCGCACCCCTCCCCAATGAACGCAAGCATTCTATGCTCGGTTCGACCAGGAAACCAATGATCCGTTGTCGAGTGCTCCAGCAGCCAATAACTCACCCAGACCCACCGTCACAGCTTCCGAAGTCAGATTGGCCTTCCTGAAAGTGAACCCGCGGAAGGCGACAGGTCTGGATGGGATCCCTGGTCGTGCACTCAGAGCCTGCGCAGACCAGCTGGCAGATGTGTTCGCGGACATCCTTAACCTGTCCCTACTCCGCTCCGAGGTCCCCACCTGCTTCAAGAAGACCACCATCATACCGGTGCCAAAGAAGAACCAGGCAACGTGCCTCAATGACTACCGTCTGGTGGCCCTGACATCAGTCGTAATGAAGTGCTTGGAGAGGTTGGTCATGAAGTGCATCAACTCCATACTCCCAGAACACCTTGATCCCCTGCAATTCGCATACCGCTGCAACCGGTCCACAGCAGACGCCATCTCCCTGGCCCTACACTCACCCCGAGAGCAACCTGACAACAAAGACTCCTACATCAGACTCCTATTTATTGACT
The DNA here is from genome assembly GCF_047496885.1 of Scyliorhinus torazame. Classification (NCBI taxonomy): domain Eukaryota; kingdom Metazoa; phylum Chordata; class Chondrichthyes; order Carcharhiniformes; family Scyliorhinidae; genus Scyliorhinus; species Scyliorhinus torazame. The sequence continues at coordinate 212,227,310 of NC_092713.1, read as the reverse complement.
ACAGCTCCGCCTTCAACACCATAATCCCAGCCAAGCTCATATCAAAACTCCAAAACCTAGGACTTGGCTTCTCACTCTGCAATTGGATCCTAGACTTTCTGACCCACAGACCACAATCAGTAAGAATAAACAACAACACCTCCTCCAAAATAGTCCTCAATACCGGGGCCCCGCAAGGCTGCGTACTTAGCCCCCGACTATACTCCCTGTATACACACGACTGCGTTGCAAAATTTGGTCGGAATACAGGAGGGAGATAGAGAACCTAGTGGAGTGGTGCAATGACAACAATCTATCCCTCAATGCCAGCAAAATTAAAGAGCTGGTCATTGACTTCAGGAAGCAAAGTACTGTACACGCCCCTGTCAGTATCAACTGGGCCAAGGTGAAGATGTTTAACAGCTTCAAATTTCTAGGGGAGCACATTACCAAAAATCTGTCCTGGTTCATCCACGTCGACGATACCACCAAGAAAGCACAGCAGCGCCTATACTTCCTCAGGAAACTAAGGAAATTCAGCATGTCCACTTTAACTCTTACCAACTTTTACAGACGCAGCTAGAAAGCATCATTATAGCCTGGTATGGCAACTGCTCGGCCCAAAACCGCAAGAAACTTCAGAGAGTTGTGAACACAGCCCAGTCCTATCACACAAAACTGCCTCCCATCCATTGACTCAATCTACACCTCCCGCTGCCTGGGGAAAGCGGGCAGTATAATCAAAGACCCCTCCCACCCGGCTTACTCACTCTTCCAACTTCTTCCATTGGGCAGTGTCATGTGAGAGTACCTTTAAGAAATGGATGTTTAAGCAATGTACCTTTAAGAAAACAGGAAAGTCAGAGAGTGGGTGGTGCTGAGCTCAGTTCAGCCATTTTGAAGTTTAGTTTCAGTTGGAAAAGAGCTTGGGGTGTGTCTGTGTTTGCAGTGAGCTGGATCTGCTGTGGGGCGAAATTCTCCGTTATCGGCGGAAAGTCCGTCGATCGGCGCAAAAAACGGCGCAAATCCGACTTGCGTCACGTCGGAAAAATGGGTCGAAAGTCTCCAGCCCGAAATGGGCTAGCAGCGACGTAACAGGATCCGCGCTTGCGCAGTGGTTCACGCCGTGCAGCGTCATATGCGCCGCACGGCGTGACGGCTCATAAGGCCGCGCTGCTCCCCCCCACCCGACCGGAACACCCGACCGGAACACCCGACCGGAACACCCGACTGGATGGCTGGCCGCCGCTCAGCCCCGAGGTTCCAGTCACGGGATGTGGAGGCGCTCCTGGACGCAGTGGAGCAGAGGAGAGAGGCCCTGTATCCCGGGCATGGCCGCAGAGTTGCCCCACGCCACAGCCGGCGTCTGTGGAGGGAAGTGGCAGAGGCCGTCACCGCTGCGGCCCTGACACCACGGACAGGCACCCAGTGCCACAAGAAGGTGAACGACCTCGTCAGAGCAGGCAGGGTGAGCCTCCCCATATCCCCCCTCCCCCATATCCCCCCCTCCTCCATATCCCCCCTCCCCCATATCCCCCCTCCCCCATATCCCCCCTCCCCCATATCCCCCCTCCCCCATATCCCCCATATCCCCCCTCCCCCATATCCCCCATATTCCCCCTCCCCCATATCCCCCCTCCCCATATTCCCCCTCCCCCATATCCCCCTCCCCCATATCCCCCCTCCCCCATATCCCACATATACCCCCCTCCCCCATATCCCCCCCCTCATATCCCCCTCCCCCATATCCCCCTCCCCCATATCCCCCCTCCCCCATATCCCCCCTCCCCATATCCCCCAGATTCCCCCTCCCCCATATCCCCCCACCCCCATATCCCCCACCCCCATATCCCTCCTCCCCCATATCCCCTTCCCCCATATCCCCCATATCCCCCATATCCCCCATATCCCCCCTCCCCATATCCCCCCTCCCCATATCCCCCCTCCCCCATATCCCCCCTCCCCCATATCCCCCTATCCCCCCTCCGCCATATCCCCCATATCCCCAAGTGAATCCAGCCCTAACCTTAACCTCTGCAATGCACGCGCAACCGATGGCGTGCATTCATATACCTGCCTAACAGTGTTGCCTTTTACCCCTGCCAGCCCCCCCCCCCGCCCCCACAGGAGAAGCGCGCACACAGCAATAGGGAGCATGTGAGGACTGGAGGAGGGCCCGCTGATGAGAGGCCACTGACCGTACACGAGGAAAGGGCCCTGGAACTGGCTGGCGGACCTGGGGACCGGGAGGTTGCTGATGCAGAGGTCGGGGGCGTACTAGCAAGTGAGCCACCGACAGCCCGTCCCCATATCCCCCCTCCCCTATATCCCCCTCCTCCATATCACCTGATCACTGCCTGATGTCTAACCATGCATGCTTCATTGTGTATCGCAGGACCAAACGTCCAGGCACCCATCCCCGCAGATGCAGACCGCCCGCAGGATGCCACTCGGAGGCCACGGGAGACAGCGAGACCCGGACCCTCCAGCATGCGACGCCCGCAGGATGCCCCTCGCACACCACGGGAGACGGAGAGACCCGGACCCTCCAGCATGCGACGCCCGCAGGATGCCCCTCGGAGGCCACGGGAGACGGAGAGACCCGGACCCTCCAGCATGCGACGCCCGCAGGATGCCCCTCGGAGACCACGGGAGATGGAGAGACCCGGACCCTCCAGCATGCGGCGCCCGCAGGATGCCCCTCGGAGGCCACGGGAGACGGAGAGACCCGGACCCTCCAGCATGCGACACCCGCAGGATGCCCCTCGCACACCACGGGAGACGGAGAGACCTGGAGCAACAGGGAGACGACACCCCCGTCACGTGCGGGAGCGACCACCCAGCGACAAGGGGGGCAGCCACAGGCCCCCGTCACATCCGAGCCAGGACACCACTACCCAGGACACCACTACCCAGGACACCACTACCCGGGACAGCACTGCCCAGGACACCCCTACCCGGGACAGCACTACCCAGGAAGACGAAATACCGGACAGTGACTCAGAGTGGATGGGTGGAGACGAACCCCCACCCCAAAGTGCCATGAACTCAGAGTGGGACGAAGAGCACGACACAACGCCACTGCTGTCACCAACACCCTCCACCATCGCAGAAACACTCACCTCGGTTGGGCACTTTAGTGATGAGGCGTCTGCTACACTCACTGGTGCGCACAACACAGCCGTCCCGGTACAGCAGGTGGAGGTAGGAGCAGCAGAGGGGCCGTGCGGTCGGAGGGCAGCCCAGCCCAAGCGAACATCTGCCGCCCAGATGGATCCCGTGTTCCTGGAGTTACCACACCCACACATAGATCCGATGCAATCACCGACCCGGAGACGAGCGAAGAGGGTGACGGCCGGCTTGCGGCGGCTGCAGTCGCAGGTGGAGGAGTTCACCCGCGTCCAGGAGCTGGGAGTGGTGCCAGTCATGCGTGCCACCCAGGCTGACACCGCACAGGTGACGTCCGCGGTGGAGGCAATGGGTGCGACGGTGTCAGACATGGGGAACGGTTTGCGAGGCCTGGGGCTTTCCGTGCAGGCGGCGTCTGTGGCCCAGGACATGGCTGCCCTCTCACAGGAGGCCATGAGCCAGTGCCAGCGCCAGATGGCAGAGGCGCTCAACGCCATAGCCCAGTCTCTGCAGGCCATGGCCCAGTCTCTGCAGGCCATCGCTGAGGGCATCGGCGCCAGTGGCCATGTGCGAGCCGGCGTCGCACTGTCACAGACAGGGTTTGCCAACCCCCTGGGCTCCATGGCTGCAAACCTGCAGACCCCTGTCGATACCAGCACGGGCCTCCAGGACTGGCAGCGCCAGATGTCGGGGGGGCGTCGGATGGCCAGTCCGTTCGCATCCCCCACCCATGTAGAGGCCTGGGAGCCATCGGGCACCCTGAGGGAGGAGGAGGTGGTGTGGTCCGTCCCGGCTCCCCCTGTAGGGGAGGTCCCGGTACACCGCGACACCTCGGACTCCCCCCCTTCCGTCCCAGGTGCATCGGGTGGGCAACGGGCAGGGCAGGCTGGCAGCTCGCCATCCCAGTCGCCCGGGCCGCAGCCTGGCCCATCTAGGCCAGGACGCCCCAGGAAACGGCCGCCAAAGGGATCCAGTGTCAGAGGGCAGGAATCACAGGAGTCCACCTCCAGTTCTGCTGTACCATCTGGGGAACCACGTAGACGTAGTCAAAGGGCCCAGAAGGCCAAACAATTAGACACAGAGTAAGTTGGCACGGGTGCAGGGCACAGATGAGTTTTAGGGGTTAGGGCACGTGCATGAACTCGTTTGGTTATTAAAGTCAATGTTACACCTACAGAAGCTGCCTTTGTACTCTGTCCAAAGCGTGCGGGGGTGTCATGTACGTTGAGCGCAAGTGTGTGTGAGGGGTGGTCTTACCTCAGCCCCAGGTGAGTCTGCCCCCTCCCCCCTGGGCCGCCATCAACATCCCCCGGGCTTAGGACGGGACCGTGCGCTGTAGTGTCACAGCCGCATGCAGAGATGGTCCGGGTGGATGGTGGTACTGTGGCCATGGGTCAGACATAGTCCAACGATGTGGAACCAGGAGCTCACCGCAGGGCGGGTTGTCATCATCCTCCATGGCCTGCAATAGACACGCATCCACCCGCAACTGTGTGAGCCCGGCCCGTTGTGCCGCAGGTGGATCGGCAATGGGGGGGTGGGGGGGTGTGCATGCGGGTGGGGTGGGTGGGGTTGGGGAGGGGGGTGAGGGTGGTCGGCTGTTGCCATGGTGTGCGGTCTGTGGCCATACTACCCGATTCCCACGCCCCTCTAGTCAGCGAAGCGGGCGGCTATCAGTCTGTCCCGTGCCCGCTGGGCCAGCCGGTAACGGTGGACAGCCACCCGCCTGTGTCTACCCCGTCTGCCCTGACCATTACCCCCATCCCCCTCATCTGGGGAGGACTGCGCCTCTTCCTGCTGCTCCTCCACTCCGCCCTCCTCTGCCTGCGGCACATCGCCCCTCTGCTGGGCTATGTTGTGCAGGACGCAGCACACCACAATGATGCAGCCGACCCTATCTGACCGATACTGGAGGGCACCCCCAGAGAGGTCCAGGCACCTGAAACGCATCTTCAGCACGCCAAAGCACCTCTCTATCACTCCCCTTGTCGCTACATGGGCATCATTGTAGCGGTTCTCCGCCTCATTGCGTGGCCTCCGTATAGGCGTCATCAGCCACGATCGCAATGGGTAGCCCCTGTCGCCCAGCAACCAGCCCCTCAGCCGGGGATGGCGTCCCTCGTACATGCCGGGGATGGATGACCGCGACAACACGTATGAATCATGTACACTGCATGGGTAACGGGCGCAGACGTGCAGGATCATCATGCGGTGGTCGCAGACCACCTGTATGTTCATCGAATAGGTCCCCTTCATATTGGTGAACACGGCCCTGTTATCTGCAGGTGGCCGCACGGCGACGTGCATCCCATCAATCGCGCCCTGGACCATGGGGAACACGGCCACGGCAGAGAAGCACACGGCCCAGGCATCTTGGCTGGCCCGGTCCACAGGGAAGCGGATGTAGCGGTGCACCATGGCATATAGGGCATCTGTCACTGCCTGGATGCACCGATGCACCGATGTCTGCGATATGCCGGACAGGTCCCCACTCGGTGCCTAGAATGACCCCGTTGCATAAAAGTTCAGGGCCACCGTAACCTTGACGGACACGGGGAGAGGGTGTCCCCCGCCAGTGCCACGCGGTGACGGGTGTGCCAGCAGGTGGCAGATGTGTGCCACGGTTTCCCGCCTCATCCGGAGTCTCTTCCTGCATTCCCGGTCCGTGAGGTCCTGGTATGACTGCCGGGGCCGGTACACACGGGGCGCCCTCGGGTGCCTCCGTTGCCGTGGGGCCGCACCGTCCTCCTCCCCCTCCTCATCCTGTCGGTCAGGTGTCCCTCCAGCCTGGGCGGCTGCCGCCTGGCCCTCTGCGGCAGCCTGCGCCGCCTCTCTGGCACGCTCCTCCTTCTCCTCCTCCTCCTCCTCCTCATCCAGGGCAACATAGACATTAGCGGCTGCCGCCACGGCGGCCAACATCGCTGGATGATCGGAAAACATGTCGGCCTGGTGGGGGGGGAGGGGAACGACGACATGTCATCATTGCCCATATCCCCTCCTCCCCCCAGCCAGGTGGCATGGACCGCATGGGTCCAACTGTTGGAGGCTGGCACCTGGCCAGGTGGACCAACTCACTTGCCCTCGCATCCCCCTCCCCGGCACGGACCCCCCCCCCCAACCTCCTCCCCGGCACGGACCCCACCTCCTCCCCGGCACGGACCCCCCCAACCTCCTCCCCGGCACGGACCCCAACCTCCTCCCCGGCACGGACCCCCCCCCATCCCCCTGCCCGGCACGGACCCCCTCCCCAACCTCCTCCCCGGCAGGGACCCCCCATTCCCATCACCGGAACGGACCCCCCCCCCAACCTCCTCCCCGGCACGGACCCCCCCCCCCATCCCCCTCCTCGGCACGGACCCCCCCCCACAACCTCCTCCCCGGCACGGACCCCAACCTCCTCCCCGGCACGGACCCCAACCTCCTCCCCGGCACGGACCCCCATCCCCCTCCCCGGCACGGACCCCCCCCCAACATCCTTCCCGGCACGGACCCCGACCTCCTCCCCGGCACGGACCCCCCATCCCCCTCCCCGGCACGGACAAACCCCCAACCTCCACCCCGGCACGGACCCACCCCATCCCCCTCCCCGGCACGGACCCCCCCCCCAACCTCCTCCCCGGCACGGACCCCAACCTCCTCCCCGGCACGGACCCCAACCTCCTCCCCGGCACGGAACCCCCAACCTCCTTCCCGGCACGGACCCCCCCAACCTCCTTCCCGGTTTGGACCCCAACCTCCTCCCCGGCACGGACCCCAACCTCCTCCCCGGCACGGACCCCCCCCATCCCCCTCCCCGGCACGGACCCCCCCCAACCTCCTCCCCGGCACGGTACCCCAACCTCCTCCCCAGCACGGACCCCAACCTCCTCCCCGGCACGGACCCCCCATCACCCTCCCCGGCACGGACCCCAACCTCCTCCCCGGCACGGACCCCCCCAACCTCCTCCCCGGCACGGACCCCAACCTCCTCCCCGGCACGGACCCCCCCCCCATCCCCCTCCCCGGCACGGACCCCCCCCCAACCTCCTCCCCGGCACGGACCCCCCATTCCAATCCCCGGAACGGACCCCCCCCAACCTCCTCCCCGGCACGGACCCCCCCCCCCATCCCCCTCCTCGGCACGGACCCCCCCCCAACCTCCTCCCCGGCACGGACCCCAACCTCCTCCCCGGCACGGACCACAACCTCCTCCCCGGCACGGACCCCCATCCCCCTCCCCGGCACGGACCGCCCCCCAACATCCTTCCCGGCACGGACCCCGACCTCCTCCCCGGCACGGACCCCCCATCCCCCTCCCCGGCACGGACAAACCCCAACCTCCACCCCGGCACGGACCCACCCCATCCCCCTCCCCGGCACGGACCCCCCCCCAACCTCCTCCCCGGCACGGACCCCAACCTCCTCCCCGGCACGGACCCCAACCTCCTCCCCGGCACGGACCCCCCCAACCTCCTTCCCGGTTTGGACCCCAACCTCCTCCCCGGCACGGACCCCCCCCATCCCCCTCCCCAGCACGGACCGCCCCCAACCTCCTCCCCGGCACGGTACCCCAACCTCCTCCCCAGCACGGACCCCAACCTCCTCCCCGGCACGGACCCCCCATCACCCTCCCCGGCACGGATCCCCCCAAACTCCTCCCCGGCACGGACACCCCATCCCCCCTCCCCGGCACGGACCCGCCCCCCCAACCTCCTCCCCGGCACGGACCCCAACCTCCTCCCCGGCACGGACCCCCCCAACCTCCTTCCCGGCACGGACCCCAACCTCCTTCCCGGCACGGACCAACCCCCAAACTCCACCCCGGCACGGACCCCCCCATCCCCCTCCACGGCACGGACCCCCCCCCCCCACCTCCTCCCCGGCACAGACCCCAACCTCCTCTCCGGCACAGACCCCAACCTCCTCCCCGGCACGGACCCCCCCAACCTCCTCCCCGGTTTGGACCCCAACCTCCTCCCTGGCACGGACCCCAACCTCCTCCCCGGCACGGACCCCCCCCATCCCCCTCCCCGGCACGGACCCCCCCACAATCCTCCCTGGCAAGGACCCCAACCTCCTCCTCGGCACGGACCCCAACCTCCTCCCCGGCACGGACCCCCCATTCCCCCTCCCCAGCACGGACCCCCCCCCAACCTCCTCCCCGGCACGGACACCCCATCCCCCTCCCCGGCACGGACCCCCCCCCCATCCTCCTCCCTGGCACGGACCCCCCCCATCCCCCTCCCCGGCACGGACCCCCCCACAATCCTCCCCGGCAAGGACCCCAACCTCCTCCCCGGCACGGACCCCCCCCCCATCCTCCTCCCTGGCACGGACCCCCCCCATCCCCCTCCCCGGCACGGACCCCCCCCCTCCCCGGCACGGACCCCCCCCCAACCTCCTCCCCGGCACGGACCTCAACCTCCTTCCCGGCACGGACCCCAACCTCCTCCCCAGCACGGAACCCCATTCCCCCTCCCCGGCACGGACCACCCCCAACCTCCACCCCGGCACGGACCCCCCCATCCCCCTCCCCGGCACGGACCCCTTCTAACCTCCTCCCCGGCACGGACCCCAACCTCCTCCCCGGCATGGACCCCAACCTCCTCCCCGGCACGGACCCCCCCCCCAACCTCCTCCCCGGCACGGACCCCAACCTCCTCCCCGGCATGGACCCCAACCTCCTCCCCGGCACGGACACCCCATCCCCCTCCCCGGCACGGACCCCCCCACAACCTCCTCCCCGGCACGGACCCCAACCTCCTCCCCGGCACGGACCCCCCACCCCCCTCCCCGGCACGGACCCCCCCCCCAACCTCCTCCCCGGCATGGACCCCCCATCCCCCTCCCCGGCACAGACCCCCCCCAACCTCCACCCCGGCACGGACCCCCCCATCCCCCTCCCAGCACGGACGGACCCCCACCCCCCCCAACCTCCTCCCCGGCACGGACCCCAACCTCCTCCACGGCACGGACCCCCCATCCCACTCCCCGGCACGGACCCCCCTCCCGGCACTCCCCCGGAGCCCAGCCCACTCTAACCACCCCCCCCCCCCCCGCCGCACACACACACACACAACCCGAGACACACCTCTCCTCACACATTCAGACTGCGGCCACGCCATCGCCTGCCCAGAGCCAACCCCCCAGGCCGTCACTCACCTCCACGCTGGTCGGCGTGAACCTGGAGCACAGGGTCACGCCGATGAAAAGGAGGTTTAATTTACGTCGACGTGAACGGTCATCACGTTGACGGGACTTCGGCCCATCCGGAAGGGAGAATATCGGCAGGCCGAAAATCGGCTGCCTTGCGCAGACCCGTGCCATTCTCCGACGGCAGCAGCGACATTAACGCCCCACCGACCTTTCTCCCTTCGGAGACTTCGGCAACCGGCGGGGGCGGGATTCACGGCGGCCAACGGCCATTCTCCGACCCGCTGGGGGGTCGGAGAATGACGCCCGTGATCTCTGCCATGAAAGACTATCTCTGGATCATTTGGGTGATTTAAACTCATAAAAGTAATGCCTTTAACCTGAGGTGTTTCTGTTTAAAGGTGTTAAGTCTCTGGGATGTTGAAAGGAATAACTGAAGGATTATTTAGTGTGTTATTTTCAGGGTTATCTTTGAAGTAAGGGGTGTTAATTGATCCAATGTTTATTTAAAAGGTTAAGTTGAGTTCATAGAATAAACATTGTTTCGTGTTTAAAAACCCATGTGCCCACAACTGTAATATCACACTGGAGAACAAGCCGTGTGCTCGGAAAAGCAACAATAGCATTAAAGGGGGAAGTTGGTTGAACTCCATGATACATTTTGGGGTTCTGAAAATGCCTCGCCCATAACAGCAGTAGATACAAAAGTCTGAGAACACGCACGAACAGATTCAAAAACAGCTTCTTCCCCACTGTTACCAGATTCCTAAACGACCCTCTTATGGACTGACCTGATTAATACTATACCCCTGTATGCTTCACCCGATGCCGGTGTCTATGTATTTACATTGTGTACCTTGTGTTGCTCTATTATGCATTTTCATTTTATTTTATTTGATCTTCATGTACTTAATGATCTGTTTGAGCTGCTCGCAGAAAAATACTTTTCACTGTACCTCAGTACCCAGTACACGTGACAAGAAACAAATCCAATCCAATCCAATCCTCTCCAAATTAATATTTCCAGTGCATCCAGTTTTTAAAAAATACTACTGACCTTGCCATACCAACAATTTAAATTGCTTTTATTCATTACTCCTCTCACTGTCTTTGGCAGTTTTGTCTTTATGGAGTGTAGCGCACAAAGACTCCGAGAGACGAATAGAGTGAAGTCGATGAGGCTTTATTAAGCGTGACTGTTCCCCCGCAGTTCGGTAGCAGACTAGCCTGCGGGGGAGGACTCCTGGTTCTTATACTCCGCCTTCGGGGCGGAGCTAGAGGTCAACGGCCAACCAGGACCCGGGATCTGTCAGCCAATGACATCACGGCTTCACAGTCCCACATGACCCCTAATGCATACTACCACATGGAGTAATCACATTCACATGCCCACACGCATACACACACCTACACACACATTCACTCTAGTGCTTGAATTATAATTGCCGAAGGACAGAGTTTCTGGGAAAAACCCATGAAAGGAAGTGTAGCAATGTGTAAATGGAGAAATAAATCCATTAAAATAAGAATTAAGTTTTTTTGACATGCAAGTATTTATGTAGTTGTAAAATTGTCACATGTTGGAGAGAAATATATCACCGAGGCAGTGGGCAAGTTGGGAAAACAGGTCACTAAAGGATGGGGAGGAAATGGTCTGATTTACTTGGGATCTGGTTGTCATGATATTCAAACACACACATCATGATAGACACACCAACAGACAAATCAGAACACACAACACCACAACCAATCACAGACAAGGACAGGGACAGTATAAAAGGACAAACACGACACCTGGTGGCCAGTAGAGCTGGAGACCAGGACAAGGACAGGACCTGTTACACTACACACTCAGGGAGACACCACGTGCAGAGTATCCAGACCAAATTGTATATAGCAGTTGAAATAAAATAGAGTTGTACCAAATACAACTGTGTTGGTTCATCTGTGCATCAGAGCACCCAACACCACACTGGTTGGACAAGAGATCTTACAAATAGGCCATGTAAGGTTGGGCATTTTCCTTATGGGGAGCAGGAGATCAAGGATCATTAGTTTGCAACTGCTCTGACTTGCTACAAGTATTTTAAAAGGTTGATAGATTTTTTTTAAACTTGTGTTTCCCTAGTGGGCCCCCCGCGCCCTCCCCAATTTTACTCCTCTCCTTTCACCCCAAAGGGCATGGACTCTTCCTGCAGTGAGACTTCAGTCACACCAGACCTCTCATAACTTTCCATCGTCATGTGGGATTACGGATGAGTGTCAGGAGATTTGACAACCAGAGGTCTGGTTAGATCCCACTCCCATCCCTCTTTCATCTACACGCAGAAGTACATTTTACAGCAAACTGCACCGGTTAACAATCAGCAACAAGAATCCAAACTGATAATCCTGGTTAGTGATGGTGGGGGACAGAGGGATAGTTAAAGTTTAACAGGAGCACTTTTTTTTATGTTGAAAGATTATGTAAAATGCAGTATTCAAAAAGCCCCCTTCAATATCGGCAAAAAGTACAAAACTGTGGCCATTTCTGCAAAGAAGTTGAGAAACTTTAATAAAATGTAATTAAATTTACAGAGTTATTTCAGAGATCACAGACAATAAACAGACTGTCAGAAGAAACTAGTTTCCAATCTGAAGTCATTTTTAATAATGTCCAATAATCCTTCCTTTTCGTCTGTGCGAAACCAATTTTATTACCTTATTAACTGTGAAAATTATCCAGGTGTATCAAAGGATTTTGCATTGAGTGTAATTTAAACTGAAGCAAGTCACAAAATCCCAGGTTACCCTGCTGGTATAGTGTGTCGACAACCCCAGCCTACATTATTGCCGACTTTCACATCACCGTAAGTTTCTTTCCCAACAAACTAAGCAACTGTTGAAGAGCTGCCATCTGTGGCTGGAACCATTCAGGGAAGGCATGCGCTGTTTGTCTTTGATTCTAATTTGATATCCAAAATTGTAAGTTGTTGCTGAGATTCCAACAACCAGCAATAGTGTGGAAGCCGAGAACAATCTTTCGCTCGGTGGGAGCACTCTTGCGTCAAGTCAGAAGACATGGGGCTTGAACACAACTCCTGTGAGCAGATAACCTCTGTCCTTGAATTTGGGGCTGATATCCAGCAGAAAGCACACTGGTGTGAGTGCACACCCCCAACCACCCTCATCACGAGGTTTGCAATGTTAGCATTCATGTCAACAGGGCTAGAATACAAGACCAGGGATGTACTTCTGAGGCTATATAAAGCTCTGGTAAGACGCCACTTGGAGTATTGTGAGCAGTTTTGGGCCCCGTACCTAGGGAATTTCATAGAATTTACAGTGCAGAAGGATGTGCTGGCCTTGGAAAGGGTCCAAGGAAGTTCCCTGGAATGAAGAGTTTGTCCTGTAAGGAACGGTTGAGGATTCTGGGTCTGTACTCATTGGAGTTTAGAAGAATGAGGGGGGATTTTATTTAAACTTACAGGATGCTGTGAGGCCTGGATAGAGTGGACGTAGAGAGGATGTTTCCACCTGTAGGAAAAACTAGAACAAGAGGACACAGTCTCAGACTAAATGGACGATCTTTTAAAACAGAGATGAGGAGGAATTTCTTCAGCCAGTAGGTGGTGGATCTGTGGAACTTTTTGCCGCAGAAGGCTGTGGAGGCCAAATCACTGAGTGTCTTTAGACAGAGATAGATAGGTTTTTAATCAATAAGGGGATCAGGGGTTATGGGGAGAAGGCAGGAAAATGGGGATGAGAAAAATATCAGCCATGGTTGAATGGCGGAGCAGACTCGATGGGCTGAGTGGCCTAATTCTGCTCCTATGTCTAATGGTCTTAGTCCATAACACTCTCCCACCGTGTAAGAATAGCCACCACACTGACTAATTTTTAAAAAATGGTTAGTGACCATTGGAGGAGCTTTCACATCGCAACCAATCGACCTGTTAATCAGTCAAGGCATTCGTGCATGACTTTATATTATCTAAATATATCAAAACAACTTTCATGTCATCCTGTGCAATGGAGAAAAGAACATTAAATGCCATCGTTATCCAGCAGGAAAGTGAACCACAACATGGTATGGAAAACAGTCCCCATTTTAGATAAAGAGGCATGTTCGTTCAGTGTCTATGGATCCTCAGTTGTGGTTTGCTGGCCAGATTCATTACCAGGTTCATTAACTCTGTGAATCACAACAGGGGCTTAGAAAAAGGAGAATTTGCATTTAAACCGTGCATTTTACAACCTGAGAACATCACAAAGAGTTTCACAACCAATGAAGTACCTTTGCAGTGTAGGCACTGCAGGAAATTACAGCAGCAAGGCCCAGAAAAAGCAATGGGATAAATGACCAGATCATGTCTTTTTGTGATACTGAAGAGGAAATATAAAATAGCAAATGCATGGCTTAATAATTTTTATTTTTTTAAATTAATGGCTGAATCAACATTGATATGCTCACACCCCTCCCCCATGTTGTCTGACCCCCCCCCCATGTCCAATCAACCCATCCCCCGATATCTGACCACCCCATCCGTTCCCCCCCCCCCCCCCGCCCCCCCCCACTGATGTCCGACTCCCCGCCATGTCCAAACCCCCACATCCCACTCGCTGACCTTACCTGTGTAGCACTTTTTCCCTGGCCTATTTTAAATGGGACATTTAAACTCCCCAGCATCTTCTGTTTCTTATTTTAATACTGTGACAGCCTAGAAATCAATGCCAGTGCTGTTGACAAGCACAGCAGTGGGCCATGATCTATAGCAACCTTGCAACATGCAGATAGTGGATAGCATGGGAACCAAGAACGGCAACATGGGTGAGGTACCCTCAATAATGACACTTAGAGATTAAACTGTAAAGAAGGCTTTATTAGACTAATAACTATGCTAGAGCTAGAGACGAGAGCTGACTGTTACAGACCATGAGGCACCCCTTATGTATGGCTCCCAGATGGACGGAGCCAGAGGCGGAGTCCCCAGGGTTACAAGCCCGGTCTTAAAGGGGCATCACCTTACATGATGATAAGGCAGTAACCGTTCATCACATTCACCCCCTGTTTAAAAAGGAGTCCGGCGGGGGTGAAGTGCCATCATAGGTCCATCCGTCTCGGTGGCCGGATCGTCCTCCTCGAACTCCTGAATTCGGGCGGTGGTGCGGCGGGCACGGACGTCCCGGTTGAGGGCACATCCGGGAGCACAGCGGTCGGAGCTTCGGTCCGGGTCGGGGCAGGGGAACTAGGCAGGGCCGGGGGTAGCAGAGCCGGCGCTGGCGGGGTGTGTAAAGGGGGGGGCGCAAGGGGGGCGCACGGTAGGGGCTCACCAATGGATGGTAGGGCCGTAAGGGGGTGTGTTGTAGGGGGCGACGGGTCCTGCAGGGGAGCGGCGCGGGAAGGGGCGTCTATGGTGGAGGATCCAGCGGGTGCCAGATCCCGGAGGGAAACCGTATCTTGCCTGCCGTCAGAGTACTCCACGTAGGCGTAACTGGGGTTGGCGTGGAGCAGTCGGACCTTTTCAACTAGGGGGTCCGTTTTATGGCTCCTCGCGTGCCTCCGGAGAAGAACAGGTCCCGGAGCCATCAGCCAAGGTGGAAGCGAGACCCCGGAGGTAGACGTCCTGGGGAAGAGAAACAATCGGTTGTGAGGGGTCTCATTCGTGGCCGTGCAGAGGAGTGACCTAATGGAGTGTAGGGCATCGGGTAGGACCTCCTGCCAGCGGGTGGTTGGGAGATTTCTCGACCGCAGGGCCAGAAGGACAGCCTTCCACACTGTCGCGTTCTCCCTCTCCACCTGCCCATTTCCCCGCGGGTTATAACTGGTCGTTCTGCTCGAGGTGATGCCTTTGCTGAGCAGATACTGACGCAGTTCATCGCTCATGAACGATGTACCCTGGTCGCTGTGGATACAAGCGGGGAAACCGAACAGGGTGAAGATGCTGTGCAGTGCCTTAATCACCGTGGCTGAGGTCATGTCGGGGCAGGGAATGGCGAATGGGAAACGGGAGAACTCATCGATCATGGTGGGGAAATAGGCATAACGGTTGGTGGACGGGAGGGGCCCCTTGACGTCCACGCTCAGTCGCTCAAAGGGGCCCGAGGCCTTCACGAGCCGAAGCTTGTCTGGCCGGTAGAAGTGCGGTTTGCACTCCGCACAGACTTGGCAGACCTTGACCATGGCCTTGACCTCCTTGGTTGAGTAAGGTAGGTTGCGGGACTTGATGAAATGGACGAGCCGGGTAACCCCCGGGTGCAGAGGTCATTGTGGATGGCTTGCAGGCGGTCCTCCTGCGCGTTGGCGCATGTGCCGCGGGACAGGGCATCTGGGGGCTCGTTGAGCTCCCCTGGACGATACTTGATATCGTACGAGTAGGTGGAGAGTTCGATCCTCCACCTCAAAATTTTATCGTTTTTTATTTTGCCCCGTTGCGTGTTATCGAACATATAGGCGACCGACCGTTGGTCGGTGACGAGGGTAAACCTCCTACCGGCTAGGTAGTGTCTCCAGCGCCGTACAGCCTCCACAATGGCTTGTGCCTCCTTTTCGACTGCAGAGTGTCGAACCTCGGAGGCGGTGAGGGTTCGGGAGAAGAACGCTACTGGTCTGCCTCCTTGATTGAGGGTAGCAGCCAGGGCGATGTCTGATGCATCGCTCTCTGCCTGGAAAGGGATGGTTTCGTCCACCGCGTGCATGGCGGCCTTGATGATGTCGGCCTTGATGCGGTTGAAGGCCAATTGAGCCTCAGCCAAGAGGGGAAAAGTGGTGGTCTTTAGGAGTGGGCGGGTTTGTCCGCATACTTGGAGACCCACTGGGCGTAATAGGAGAAAAGCCCCAAGCACCGTTTGAGGGCCTTGAGGCTGCGGGGAGGAGGGAGTTCCTTAAGGGGGCGCATGCGGTCGGGGTCGGGACCTAGGACCCAGTCTTCCACGACATAGCCGAGGATGGCCAGCCGGGTGGTGTGGAAAACGCATTTGCCCTCGTTATAGGTCAGGTTAAGGGCTCGGGCGGTCTGGAGGAACTTTTTGAGGTTAACGTCATGGTCCTGCTGATCATGGTCGCAGATGGTGACATTGTCCAAGTACGGGTATGTAGCCCGCAAACCGTACTGGTCCACCATTTGGTCCATTGCCCTTTGAAAGACGGAGACCCCCTTTGTGACACCAAAGGGGACCCTGAGGAAGTGGAAGAGCCGGCCGGCTGCTTCGAAGGCAGTGTAGGGGCGGTCTTTTGGTCGGATGGGGAGCTGGTGGTAGGCAGATTTGAGGTCGACCGTGGAAAAGGCTCGGTATTGGGCGATCCGATTTACCATTTCCGCGATGCGAGGAAGGGGGTACGCATCAAGCTGCATGAATCGGTTTATGGTCTGGCTATAATCCACGACCATCCGTTTCTTCTCCCCAGACCGGACTACCACCACTTGCGCTCTCCAAGGGCTGTTGCTAGCCTCGATGACCCCCTCTCCCAGTAAACGCTGGACCTCTGACTTGATAAAAGCCATATCTTGGGCACTGTAGCGCCGGCTCCTGGTGGCGACGGGCTTACAGTCAGGAGTGAGGTTAGCGAATAGCGAGGGGGGTGCGACTTTCAGTGTCGCAAGGCAGCACACCATGAGGGGCGGCAAGGGTCCACCGAACTTTAGTGTCAGGCTTCGGTGGCTGCACTGGAAATCCAGTCCAAGCAGCAGGGGGGCACAGAGGTGAGGGAGGATATAAAATTTGGAACGGGTGTATTTGGCACCCTGGATCGAGAGATCCGCAATACAGTACCCCGTGATTTGTACCAAGTGGGACCCAGATGTGAGGGCTAAGGTTTGGGATGCGGGATGGGTGCGTAGGGAGCAGCGCCTTATCGCTTCAGGGTGGATAAAACTCTCTGTGCTCCCGGAGTCGAAGAGGCATGCAGTGTCGTGCCCGTTGACCTGGACCTGCATCATGGAGTTCTGCAGGTGTTTTGGCCGAGTTTGATCGAGGGTGATCGCACCCAGTCGCGGGTAGTCGGAGTCGTCAGCCGAGTCGGACTCGTAAAATGGCCGCCGCCGCGCGTATCGGGTCGAGAATATGGCTGCGGACAAGATTGCCGCTCCCATGATTCGAACGAGGCTGATGACGCGTCAGAAGAGGGCGTGTTGGGTTGGTGCACAGCAGCATTGCGAGGCCTGCGGGCCTGAGAGCCTGATTTTCGGGCCGGCTGTTCTTTGTTTTTATGGCCCCTGGGTCTGGCCAGGCAGACCCTCGCAAAGTGCCCTTTCTTCCCGCAGTCGCTGCAGATCGCAGAGCGGGCTGGGCAGCGTGGGCGTGGGTGCTGGCCCTGCCCGCAGAAGTAGCATGGTGTGCCCCCTATGGTGAGCGGGTCGCCGCGTGCCGCAGGCCTGTATTACGGTTGAGTCTGAGGACGTCCGGGGGGGGCTGGCAGAGTCCGCGGGGTACGTACCCACGTTAAGTCGGGCCACCTCCAGCGAGGAGGCGAGCGTTAGCGTCTCCTGGAAGTCTTTTGCCCCGTTTTTCAGCAGCCGCTGCCGGATGTAGGTCGAGCGGATGCTGGACACGAAAGCGTCCCTGATGTGCAGGTTCCTATGGACTTCCCCTGTCACATCCTGATGGTCACAGTCCCTGGCAAGCGCGGTGAGTTTCTCAACAAACTCGTCGAGCGATTCCCCCGAGCACTGCCAGCAGGTAGAGAGCAGATGCCGGACGTGCACCTCATTGATGGTTTTGACAAACCGCTTACGGAGCAACTCGATCGCTTCCTCATAAGTCGTCGCCTTTTCGAGCGTGGCGGAGAGTCTGTGACTCACCCAGGCGTGGAGTAGACGCAGCTTGCGTGGCCCCAGGATGGGAGTTTCTGCAGAGTCCAGGTAGGCCTCGAAGCACTGCAGCCAGTATTTAAAAATGTCCTTCGCCTCCGGCGTTCGTGCTTCCAGATTGAGCTTCTCTGGTTTTAGGCCTGCGTCCATCCTGAATCTAGTTTAGTCTAATAAATTGAGGTACCCTCAATAATGATGCTTCGAGATTAAACTGTAAAGAAGGCTTTATTAGACTAATAACTATGCTAGAGCTAGAGACGAGAGCTGACTGTTACAGACCATAAGGCAGCCCTTATGTATGGCTCCCAGATGGGCGGAGCCAGGGGCGGAGACCCCAGGGTTACAAGCCCGGTCTTAAAGGGGACATCACCTTACATGATGATAAGGCAGTAACCGTTCATCACAATGGGACATACTGAAGACACCCTTACAGGATGGAAACAGAAAGCATTTGAGGAGATGTAATGGCTGCACTATTGTACCGGGTGGCAGCAGAGAAAGGAGATAGGCGAGAACGGAGGAGGTAGGCCATGAAGAAGAAATAACTACAACACATTTAAGTTTTTTCAGCTGTCTGAATTTAATATTATGACGTTCGGGAATAAAATTCACATAATTAAACTATTTGTGTTTTCAAATGTTTTAAAAACTGAGAAGTCAGCATTGAAACGTTAAGTGCATCTGTCATATACAAACATTGTCTAAAAGTATTTATGTTTTATGATATGTAATATAAACAGAAAAATTTAATTATGGAAAGGGATCATTATCTATAATAGTTATAGCTCTGCATGTCAAGCTCTTGTTTATTTCTCCGTCAAAATGTGCAGCCGTTCAAAATTTTGAGAATTGTTTGCAACCCAAAATTAACAATAGGAAATACACATGGTCCATGAATTTAATGTCCCACCAAACTGATTGACGATTTAAATGGCTCGTCGCATCCGCCAGGGAGAGAGAAACACGTTGCACCATGGCAGGACTTGAAAAACCTGACCAGATATTAGTGTGTGGCTTAGGCTCCACCTGGTGGCATGTGGGTGAACTTTTGTAGTTGTTAGTCATTTTAAGAGTTCTGTCTGTACTATCAGTATTTAGAATGCACTGTTTTGCTCACTTAAAATCAATTAATAGGTACATTGGGTTGGTAGTTTTAATTCTAGTCCGGATTGTGAATTGAATTAATTTCTGGCTCACGGATATGACATTTGACCCTGTTGTGCTGACCATTGTAGTGCAGAGACCAGTCAATGAAGAGAGTCCCGTCCTCCCCCATTTCCAATAAATCGAGGGGAGAGTTCGCACTAGTTGCCTACACTAGTAACACCAGCTCAATCCAAGCAGAATTGTTCAGTCAAACCCATCAAAATCACGGAATTTTAAACGCAATTGAACTACAATTGAATCACCTACATTCTTATTTCCTTGATCTTTTATGATAGTTCTGGACTCAATTGAACAAATCAGGCTCCGCCTGCAAAACTGTTTATGCTCCTGTAGCAAAATTATGCCAATTCTGCTGGTTTTGGATCATAAAGTTGCATTCATTATCCACAGTCAAAAAATACTGATTTGCTCAGAAACTGACTTGTTTACGCTCACGGAACAATTAGTTCTGCATCTTTATGAAAGTAATTTTTGGCTATTTTAAATCTGAGAGGTGTTTGATAGACACCCTTAATAAGAATTCTTACTTTTGTTGATAAATTGGAGTCTGCACTTGCTCCCAGTGTCTG
Source organism: Scyliorhinus torazame (assembly GCF_047496885.1). Taxonomy (NCBI): domain Eukaryota; kingdom Metazoa; phylum Chordata; class Chondrichthyes; order Carcharhiniformes; family Scyliorhinidae; genus Scyliorhinus; species Scyliorhinus torazame. The sequence goes on along the minus strand of NC_092713.1, from coordinate 212,207,545 downwards.
CATGGGTTTCCTCCGAGTGCTCCGGTTTCCTCCCACAAGTCCTGAAAGATGTGCTTGTTAGGGTGAATTGAACATTCTGAATTCTCCCTGTGTGTACCCGAACAGGCGCCGGAGTGTGGCGACTAGGCGATTTTCACAGTACCTTCATTGCCTACTTGAGACAGTAAAAAAGGTTATTATTATAGAAATCCATTTTCTTTTGTATTGATAAAAGTACACCAGGTTAGCATTCTTCAGTAAATTAAGGAATACCGTGTTACGGAAAATTTAAATATATATTCTATTATGCAGCCCTCCTCTGATTCACAGAATATTTCACATTTGTGATGATGTAAAGTATTACTGGTGGAAATTTGAACTACAACTTAAATAGCGCGACATCCCAATTGTAGACGTATTGGGTTCCAATAACTGCCGACCAGAGACTAGTAGATGTTTATTAACAGTAAGCGAGCTGCTCTTTTATGCTGTGCCTCTTCCGTGCTCCGGGGGAACTCCCGTGTACCAAACACATCACCTCTTTTGCACCTACTTCATCCCAACGTGCAACGTCCATGTGACCACCCGGTCAGCATCTTCCCCGTTTCAGTTGGGACAATTGGTAGAACTGAGGTGTAACAATGTGGGAGAATTGTCACAAAGTTAAAATATGTACACATATAAAATTAAATAGGGCGAACAATACATAACTATTTACAAGGGGCAAGATACTGATTGAGCTACTGCAGCTAGGAATTGTCCATCGCGTCTCTTTCCCCTCTCTTTAAAAAAAAAAATTTGTAGATTAGCTCATCACATAGTCCTTGAAGCTTGGATTTGGTTGGCTCAGGAGCCCTGAGTGTGTGATTGTGTCAGCCGGCAATGCATGAGATGCCCTCAAGTTGGTGTCATTAGTGTAAACGGCAGCAGGTGTCTTTGTGGTGTACCCCAAAGCTGCAGGGCCTGCAGCTTTGACTGCTTTGACCTCTGGAGAGGACTCTATTTTAATTGGTGTTGAGGGCCTGGATTGCTGGCTGGATGCATGGGATATGGTGGTGGTTGATGGTGGTGTTTCAGGATACCTGCAGTATGCGACATCGGTTTCATATGTACTGAACACTGTCTGAAGGAACCACATAGTTGTTTGGCTATGGGGCATACCATATACCACCGCCAGTTTGTCGTGGCCACTGTGGTGTTGGGTTCTCTGGTGCACAGATGAGCCAACACAGTTGTATGTGGTACAAATCTATTTTATTTTAACTCTTGTATACAGTTCGTTCTGGATACTCAGCACGTGTTGTCTCCCTGAGTGTGTCGTGTAGCAGGTCTGTCCTGGTCCTCGTCTCCAGCTAATACTGACCACCAGGTGTCGTGTTTGTGCTTTTATATCTTTCTGTGATTGGTTGTGGTGTTGTGTGTTCTGATTTGTCTGTTGGTGTGTCTATCGTGATGTGTGTGTTTGAATATCATGACATCCCCCCTTTTTACAAAGATATGTGCCTACGTGGTTATAAATATAATCGTACCGTGAGTGCATCTAAGAGTGTGTGTGTGTGTTGTGTACAGCGTGTGTATATGACGTAACTATTTACATGGGGCGATGTCGGGTGCGTCACACTAACAAGGTTGTACCATAACAAAACATGAATGCGAGAAAAAAAACAACTTGAACAGTGGTCCGGTCAGACGATATCTGGAACGATAAACAACAACAGGTTATAATACAGAAGTGTTTGACTTTTTGAACGTATGAACAGCGTTATAAGTCCAGTCTAATGGGTGACCGCCTCAAGAATAGGCTGGTCCTCAAGTCGGTTCAGCTGTGGAGATTTGGGTTCACACTGGTTCACCTTGGACTGTTGGAGGTGATGCTGTTGCCGAAGTCTCTACTTTTCCATTTGTTGTACTTCGTGCAGTGCTTGGTTTTTCATTCGTGCAAATATAACATTCAACATCTTTGTTAGTGTTGCCTTGGCTGTGGTTTGGTTCTGGTGGCGATGGAAGGGGCATGATCCGTGGCATCTCCACGAAGTCATCCTTGGGAACCAGTGGAGGATCCGGCGTGTGCGTACGGTTCAGTTGCGAGCGTGGAAGGCGGCGCAAAGCTCGCTGATTGCGCCTACGCACCAATCCATCCGCCCTGCATGCCAGGAACAAGGTGGAGTCTTTTTTCTTTTTATGTTTGTGGTGGACGGCATCTTGTAGCCGATGGGTCGTTGCCATCGAAGTAGCACCATCACTAATATCATGCAAGGCGATGAATGTGCCAGATGTGGAAGTTGGCCGAGACCGTGCACGCTGGTTCCGGCCACCTTCTGTGCCGGAAGGGCGACTCCGCAGAGAAACGTCGAAGCATGTCGCCTTGGAGAGAGAATTGTTGCTCGCATCAACGTCTGGCGATGGCGCGAATTGGTGTGTCCGTCCTGGACCGCCGGTGCTGGTCGCCACTGCCAACCCAGTGGGACTGCCACGCGATCCATTCCCTGTCGCCGTGGCATCCGCCGTCACCCTGAGCGTGCCATCACCGAGGCTGCGACACTGCCCGTCCGGAGCAAGGTCTGGCGTGCGCGAATCAGAGTCGGCGCTTGGCTGCTCCCCATCTGGAGTTCGGTCTGCCTTCCGTCGATGCTCCCCGTCCGGAGTCCCAACAGGTTCACTGGAGGCAGCCGAGATTCCCTGAAGCTGGAACATGCAGGAATGCACCAACCAGTGGAGAGGCTCGAGCCATCGAGGGTGGAAGCGGTGCGCCGCCACCGCAGTCGTCAGTGGTCCCACCCTGATCGTCGAGTGCCTCGGTACGCACTAGGCGAGGTCTGTCACCTTGCACCTTTTGCATGGGAAGTGGGATGCTGTCATCACTCATCTCACATCCCGTGGATAGATCCTCATTAGCAGCTTGCTGTTCACTAGGGTTGGGTAAATTGTCAGAGTTTTCATCTGGTGGTGCACACCATGTCGGTGGACTGTCATTGTCTTGCCGTTGTCCTTCATTTGGGCTTTTCTTCTTTGGAATTTTAAATCTTCCCCCAGACATTGCAGAACCTTGTTTATTACCCCCAAATTCTCCCATATGTATGGTCTCGAATATAGGATCCAATGTTTCTATCGACATTGTACTATTTTCCAAAGAACATTCCGTTTCAATTTTCTTCTCAGGTACCTCATATGTATCTTTGTCTAATGTACATGCCTTCATAGTCTCTGGGTCTGATTTTGCTGGGACTGGCATGGTCACAGTCTCTCTTTCACTGTTCTCAATTGCCCACATTATACTCCCCATACATAACTGCTTAATCACTGGGGTTAGTGTGGTACAATGGATAATCGGGTCGACCTTATCTGCATCTTCACCATTAGTGGAAAGCACACTTGGTTCACTTGAAACTGCTGCGGGTTTTAAATTCGTTATCTGGCTACTCGATGTCGGTGTCCTCAGGATTCTGGCTCCAATGTTATGCTCATTTATCAGTGGAGTGTGTATAGGTTCAATGCAATTAATGTTCCCCTCAAGGTTTGAAGAGTCATTACTGACTAACTGCTGGTCTCCGAAGTTGGGACTTTGCGGCGTTGTGTTGAAGGGAGACATTTGTCCCTGCTGTAGATATGATTCAGGTTGTGTTATTTCCATTACCTGAGGATCAATGTCTTGTCCATTTTTTCGATCCGTACTAAAACACTGGCAATTCTCAGTCTGCTCCTTGCAAGTTAAACATTCAATTAATTTCTTTAGCAAATCCTCAGCATCCTTCTGTGACCGTGCAGCATTATTAATCTCTGTTCGGCTATAATGATCCTGAAGGTCAGTGCATAAACCTTTTTTCTTCGGGCTTGGAAGAGGCGATTCCTTTGGCTTGTCTTCAGTTGGGCTTGAACAGTCTTCAGCGCTGTGCCCTTCATTGTAGCATGAGAGACCGTCATGGTCATACTGCTGTGTAGTGGAGCATGGTAGGCTGTTATAGCCTTCTTGCTGTTCACGTGAGCATGGCAGACTTGCATCGTCTGCTGCTGGTTGGTCAGGAGAGGTTGCTAGACCCTCATGGTCTTGTTCCTGCAAGGACCGCACATTGGAGTCTTGCGTTGCTTCTATCGTGGAGGCTGTCCACGAGCTCTCTGTGGAGGCTTGTGACACTGGAGTCACTTCTTGTTCGTGCAAGGACTGTGCTCTGGAGTCTTGCGTTTCTGCAATTGTGGAGTCTGTCCACGAGCTTGCTGTGGAGGCTTGTGACTCTGGAGTCACTTCTGGTTCATGCGAGGACTGCGCTCTGGAGTCTTGCATGTCTTCTTTCATAGAGTCGGGAACGTTGAGCGGGACGTGGACCACGCTCTGTGTGGCAGCAGGGCGCTCTCCGTGTGCTTGCACCGCTCCCTGTCTGTTAATGTCAGGCTGCAGCATCATCCGGTACTGATAAGTTGGGACGTCATATCTGCTGGATTGAAGATCCTCAAATCCGAAAAATGAATCCGCATCTGCGTCGGATTCAATGTGGGGGCCGCCAATGTGCAACACGAAAGGTTCGTCCGAGTCATAGTCGTATAGGACCACGGAGCTATCATTGGGCTTGCGAGGTCCGGAAACACTGTAAAGATCGTCATCGAAGTATTCGAGGTCGGAATCATCGGCTTGTGCGTAGGTAACTGCTTGTCGGAGGGTTCTTCGGAGGTCAAATTCATCTCCTGGGTCAATTTGCGGCAATGAGCTGTCATTCCAGGTGAGGGAAGGTTGATTTACAGCTTTAACAGATTTTTGTTTTTTTGATTTGGGACGTTTCCCCTTTAAATTGGATTTGGGACGTTTCCCCTTTAAATTGGTGCGGTCTGGGGCCTCTGACATCCTGGTGCTCGGTATGTAGCACGTAGGAAGCGACTGCGCATGCTCATATCGCTGTTCCTTTACCGATGGCCGTTTTCTTCACTGCGCATGCGCAGCATCTCGCGCATGCGCAAACGAAACTTCCGGTTCTGCGCACTGCTCGCGCAACTGTGCTAGCGTGATACCTTTAGCAAGATGGCCGCCGACCTCGACCCAGCCCTCTCTCAGGCCCGGGATTTCGGCCTCTGGGAATTCGGGCTCCGGGATCCCGGCCACGAGGTGAGTACTGCCGCTTTTCTTACCTTTACTTGCCGATTGGATTGCGTTTTCTTCACAGTACTTGGAGAATTTGTCCAGGACTGCCTGGTAATCGTACCTTTGCTGCCTCCTGAAGAAACTGAACCTTGTGAATATTTCTCTTGCCCTTGCACCGGCGATGGTGAGGAGAAATTCAATTTTTTCGCTATCATCCAGGTCTTGGAGTTCAGCTGCCACCAGGAACAATTCGAACACTTGCCGGAATCGCCGCCAGTTTTCGCGGAGATCGCTGTGGCACTGGAGCGGCTGCGGAACCGGGAGCTCTATCATTTTGCCTGGGCACTGCTGGTTGTCTCTGTACACTGAGGTATGCTGGCAGGTATCGATCCACTCCTGTACCATGTAGTGTTGGGTTCTCTGGTGCACAGATGAGCCAACACAGTTGTATGTGGTACAACTCTATTTTATTTTAACTCTTGTATACAGTTCGTTCTGGATACTCTGCACGTGCTGTCTCCCTGAGTGTGTCGTGTAGCAGGTCTGTCCTGGTCCTCGTCTCCAGCTAATACTGACCACCAGGTGTCGTGTTTGTGCTTTTATATCTTTCTGTGATTGGTTGTGGTGTTGTGTGTTCTGATTTGTCTGTTGGTGTGTCTATCATGATGTGTGTGTTTGAATATCATGACAGCCACATGTGGCAGGTTTGACCAGGTTCTAGAGGACAAAGTGTGCAAATGTTTCAATCTGTTCCTCTTTCATAAGGACGGACTCAAGTTGGTTTTGACCTTTGGTTGCAAAGGGGACTTGGCAATGGGAATCGTGCTCCTGGTGCACCTGGAGAACCTGTGCTGCACAGACGATAGCAGACCTGTTTGGGCATGTTTCTCAGGCTGAGGAGTGCAGCATAGAAATCTGTGTGGTCTCGGGCAGCTGCTTGGCTGAATGCACCACATCAGGCCATTGGACTGTGGGTACAGTGGATGTGCTCAAAGTCCCATGCATGTGCAAGGTCCTTGAACCCTCCGGAAATAAACGGACAAGAATTGTTTGTAACTATGCACGGCATGAGTGATGACGTGTCTCTTGAGCTTCATTATAATCATGCTCTTCTTCATGTTTGGCAGGTGGTCGATTTCAAATCAACCAGAGTACAAGTTGACTAACACCAAGTGCTGCATACTGCTCAAAAATATCAGCCGCCGTGAACGACTATGGGAGATCTGGGACCTCATCTTAAATTTGATGCGGCTTGAGTGCATTGCATGGCGCACACCTGGATCTTTCTCTCTCCATGTCCACATACATTGAGGGACAGTATAGGGATTCCTTTGCCTTGTAACTGGTTGCCTCTAAACCCTGGGTTCCCTTGGTGGTGTTGTTGGGTATAGTACCTTTGCAAATGGGTTGGGATGACAAATCACTGACCACACAGGATCAGCCCGTCTTGCACAGTTAGCTCCTGTTGCATGGAGAGGAATGTGAAGGGCTCATGGATAAGCTCTTTTGAGGATTTGTGCCAGCCGTTCATAATGACTTTGTTGAGTTGTATGCACATGAGATCTGCCTGTAAGACACCCTTAGAATGACTCAATTCAATGAAATGAGAGGACGTGTATAATCATGATGTCAATATCCTCCTCAAGATCTACCTTGTAGCAGGAAGGGTCTGGAAAAAGCATCAGTAAGGTACAATCCCTTACCACGTTTGTAGAAAACGCTGAGGTTGTAATGCTTCAGCTGTAGCATTATACGCTGTAGTTGTGCAGGCACGGTATCAAGAGGCATTTTAGGAATAATAATGAATGGCTGATGATCTGTTTCAACCTTTAAAAGATGACCATATATGAAGTCATGGAATTTCTGACAAGTGAAGATGACGGAAAGGAGCTCCTTCTCGATTTAGGCACAACGTGTCTCTGTGTCAGTGAGAATCCTTGATGTGAAGGCTACTTGTCAGCCATTCTGGATGCAAACTGCACCAAGTCTGTGCTGGGAAGCATCTGCTGATAGGAGTGCAGGGTTTCAAATGTCAAAGTGTTGGAGGAGGTGAGAGTGCCTGCTTGGCCCTCCTGCCAACACCATTCAACATCTTGGTGGAGGAGCTGACGCCGGGTTTCGGAGAGCTCACTGTAACAAGAAATGAACTTGGAAAGATAATTCATCATTCCAAGGAAGTCCTGCAGGGTGTGCTCGTCCTCAGGAATGGCCATCTGTCATATAAATGTTGCTTTGTCTGGATCTGGCTTCACGCCATTGGCTGTGAGCAGGTTACCCACATAAGGAACCTGGTTGACCCTGAATCTGCATTTAGCAGGTTGAACTTTAACTGGATGGTCCTGATTCTATCGAGGAAATCATTATCTGCCTACCAGAGACATGAATGTGGTGAGTTTCGAAGATTCTTCATCCAGCAGGATTTGCCAGAACGCACACTTCGCATTCGAGGTGCTGAAGACCTTGGCTTGTGTGGCAAATAGAAGAAATTGTCATACGTTATAGTTTGTATTTTTTAAGCAATATTATTAAAACCTAGGTTGGAATGCATACAGGCAGTATGTCTGCTAGAGGCATGATTACAAGTGGTGATATTCAGTGATTTGTACAGGGAAAGTGTTTTGCTAATAGATATTAAAAGCCAGTTTACCTGTTTGCAGATCAAGAGCTAATGTAGTATAACAGTTTGAGCCTGGCTAAACAAATCAAGACACATCTTGTAACAAGAGACAAAAGAATGCCATGTGCTTTGAGTGCAATCGGTGCAACTAATGGGAGGGGCTGAGTCTGTCTGGGCGAGGGAGAGCTTCCAGGACTCTAAGCTGAGCAGAAGGTTTTTGACTTGATTCTAAAAAGGGTTCTCTCTCCAAGCACTCTGCACCAAGATAAGCAAGCAAAACCTAGTTGTTAATGTACACACCTGTAGTATTTGAAATATATGGGTTTGCTTGATTGGAATATAGAGCAAGGTTTCAGGAAGCAAGTTAAGATGTCGTAACTGTTAACTGTAAACCTATTTCTTTGTTCCTAATGTGCTAAGTCTACGTTCAAATTAAAGTTTGTTTTTTAATATAAAAGCTGTCTATTGGTCAAGGTTATCACTCCTGCGGTGCAGTACAATTTTCTCAGAATTTTATCAAATGCAAATAGATAGTCCAAAATTGGGGTTCTGGTCCAGATCCATAACAATTAGGCTTGTCAGCTATGACCTGTTCCACTGTCTTCATGGGATGATGTCTGAGCAGAGCTTTATTTAGGTAGACTGGGTCAATGCAGATCCTGACCGTGCCATCTATTTTACTGCAGCCACTATTGCTGAAACCTAGGCCGGGATTCTCTGATCCCGTGCTGGGTCGGAGAATCGCCGGAGGGGGGCGCGCGAATCCCGCCATGCCACGCCAGCGCCGGACTGCCGATTCTCCGCCGACTGGAGAATCGTTGCCAATCACGTCTGCGCGGTCACCACGGCGCCGGTCGGAGGCTGTTGAAAGTGCCTCCCCCTCGGTGATTCTCCGCGCTCAACCGGCCAAGGGCCCGCGAGTTCCGCCGAGTCCCGCCGGCGTCATTTGCGTATGGTCCTACCCGGTGGGACCTCGGAGTTCTGGCTGCGGGGGCCTTCCTGGTGGGGGAGGGTGGGCGGAGCCAACTCCTGGGGGGGGGGGGGGTGTGCCTCCATGGTGGCCAGGCTTGCGATCAGGGGCAACCGATCGACCGGCGGGCTCATTCCAGGGGGGGGGCTATGTTCCTCCGCGCCGGGCCCCTGTAGGGCTCTGCCATATTGCCCGAGGTCGGCGCGAAGATGGCTTTCGGTGCCGGAACAGCGCACAGCACTCCAGTGCCATTCTAGCCCTCAAGGAAGGGGTGAATGCCTCGGCCTGGAGGCCCGTTGACACCGGCGTTGCTTGTGCCGGTTTTGACGCTGGCGTCAACACTTGGCCGGGATTTCGGAAAATCCCGGCCCTAATCTGTGGCACCCAGTGTTGTAATGTGGTCCAGCTCATCGATTACTTTCATCTTGATCGCTAGGGAGACCCATCCCAGAGCACAGTCCGCAGGTGGAATCAAGTCAACTATCTTCAATGGTGTCGCAGTTGAATAGGACTTTATATTCCATAATTTCTGGAGCCTGGTGCTACAGTGTTTACACATCTGGATTTTTGCGGCTTCACATTTTGGTCAACGACATGACACTGAAAACTGTGCAGCGTGCAGTGGAGGATGATAACACCCTCTGTATGGATCGTTTGTCTGCCATACGACGTGAAGTCCACTTGAGTGCAGGGATCTGAGGCAGCATATGCGTCAATTTCACGCAACTACTACCTGGGCAGGACATTGCACTTTGCTCCTGTGTCGATATTTATTTTTAGTTTTGCTTTTCTGCCGGCACTATTTAATGTGGTGAGAATTTCACCCTTCTCTGTAACAGTGTCGATGCTCTCACCGTAAAATGTTTTTGGACGTCCAAGTGCACATCTGCAACTTCTTTGAATTGACCATTAGGCCAGCATCGCAGTATACATGCCACTATTTTCTGAATTTCGTCCAGTCTGTGACGTTTTTGTCAAACACGAGCAGGTTGATCCAACAAAATCTCTGACAACTGCCAACTCCTGACACCATGTCAGGGCAAACAACAATGAACAACAGTAGATGCTTATTCACAGTAACTGAGTAGCTCTTACATGCTGTGTCTGTGTCCAAACTCTGAGGGGAGCACCCTTTTATTATCCCTTCTGTTACCATGTCATCCCAACGTCCACGTGACCACCATGGTGGCACTGATTGTAGCCAAAAATGAAAACTATACATCGGCTGCATTTTCAAACATAAAATATATCCAGTCAATTTTAGTGCCCTTTTCCCCAAATTGAGTAAATATAATCTATACTTGAAGAATTATTAAATGCTGCTATGAAATCACCTTTGTGGAGCGAATCACCTCATTTTGTCACCTCCCAGCATAGATCACTCCAGTTCACAGACGTTTAGTTTCTGCTACAGATTTCCCTGCGTGCAACAGGGGGCACACTTTCTGTTTGACCTCTGGATAAGGAAACAGTGTCTCCAATCACGTTGGAACATATTTTGCAATTGACCTCAGCAACCAAATGAAGTGAAAAGTCAGAATTCAAGGTTCTTTATACCCCAAGTGGAATTGACTGAGGACTGGCTCAAGCCCAGTTCTGATGCTTTTCATAATCAAATGGCATGCTCACTGGGACTTCTGGTGGTGCAATGTAGGAGGAGGACATGCACGAGGTGACTCCCACTGGATTACGGTTCGTTTTGCCCCTTTCCTTAGTATCAGGGGCTTGTTTCTTCTTAAAAACCCACATAATTAATGCTATAAGGATCTTTCACAGTCAAAATGCCCAAAAAAGTCAGTGGAAAGAACGTAGATAGCAGCAGTTCATCGACGCAATTGGAGGCCTCTCAGAGTTCGTCGGCAAGTAAAATGGCAGAGTCAACTCTGGTGCTCTGGCCAGTCTATATCAGCCAAGGTGCTTGCTAATACCTTGCCAAAGGAATTCAAGAAACACCAGGAACTTGTGTCAGAGGACCTCCGGAAATCGATGGAAGAGGCCTTAGCCCCCATTCGAGCAGCTTTAGGGAAAACCAATGAAACAGTAGAAACTTGTGGAGCCACAATTAAAGATATGGAAATAGCCCTCTCAGGTAATAGTGATTGGATTGTCTCTCAGGAAGCAGAGATATCTCCGGTGGTCAAAACGGACAAATCATTGGGGAGATCAAGATCAATTACCTAAAAAATAGGTCCAGAAGGCAGAATATTCGAATTGTGGGACTGTCAGAGGGGATTGAAGGCCCAACGCCCACTGAGTATTTCACAGACATGTTTGATAAGATGGTGGGTGAGGGTGGATTCACATCCCCTCTTGAATTAGACCAAGCCCACTGGCGGGTCGGGTACAGGCGATTAAAATGAACGTGTTACTGGCGGGTCGGGTACAGGCGATTAAAATGAACGTGTTGCCACGATTTCTGCTTATTTTTCAATGCCTGCCGATTTTCATGCCAAAGGCTTTTTTCAGAGAGATTGAGGGAAGGATTACGTCTTTCATATGGGGAGGGAAGGTGGCCAGAGTTAGAAAGGTGCTACTACAGAGGAGAAGGCAGGCAGGGGGTTTGGGTCTTCCGAATCTGATGTATTACTACTGGGCGGCGAATGTGGAGAAGGTGTGGAGCTGGGTCAGAGGGGTTGATCCCCAGTGGGTCAGAATGGAGGAGAGTTTGTGCAGGGGGTCGGGATTGAAAGCACTGGCAACAGTGCCGCTCCCGATAGCCCTGGGGAAGTACTCAGGGAGTCCGGTAATAATAGCTTCATTGAGAATTTGGAGGCAGTTTTGCCAACACTTCGGATTGGGGGCAGGATCAAGGGAAATGCCGATTTGGGGGAACCACAGATTTGAGCCAGGGAGGTGGGATGGAAATTTTCAGAAAAGGGAGGAGAAGGAGTTAAGACACTGAAAGATTTGTTTCTTAGAGGTCGATTTGCAGGATTGAAGAAGCTGGAAGCGAAGTATGGGCTGGAACAGGGGGAAATGTTTAGATACATGCAGGTTCGAGATTTTGCCAGAAAGGAGATACAGAACTTCCTGGAGGAGCCGGCCTCCACATTGCTGGAGGAGGTGCTAACGACAGGGGGACTGGAGAAGGGGGTAGTGTCAGCGGTCTACGGAGCTATTTTGGAGGAGGAGAAGGCACCGCTGGAAGTGATCAAAGCAAAGTGGGAGAAAGAGATGGGAGAGGATATGGAGGAAGGGTTCTGGTGTGAGGTGCTCCGGAGAGTGAATGCCTCCACCTCATGCGTGAGGTTGGGGCTGACACAGCTGAAGGTGGTGTACAGAGCACACCTCACGAGGGCAAAGATGAGCCGATTCTTTGAAGGAGTAGAAGATGTGTGTGAACATTGCGGAGGGGGGGGGGGGTGGGGGGCTAACCACATTCATATGTTTTGGTCCTGTCCAAAGCTAGAGGATTACTGGAAGGAGGTTTTTAGGATAATTTCTAAAGTGGTGCATGTGAAACTGGACCCGGGCCCCCGGGAGGCCATATTCGGGGTGTCGCCGGGAGGCCATATTCGGGGTGTCGGACCAGCCAGGGTTGGAAACGGGTGCGGAGGCAGATGTTGTAGCCTTCGCCTCGTTGATCCCCCGAAGGCGGATCCTGATGGGTTGGAGGGCAGCCTCTCCACCCTGTGCCCTGGCGTGGCGGGGGGATCTGTTGGAATTCTTGACTCTTGAGAAGGTTAAGTTTGAACTGTAGGGAAGGTTGGAGGGGTTCTACAATTCATGGGCATTATTTATTATGCACTTTCAAGAACTGGATAACATAGAACATTAGTTGGGTGGGGTGGGTGGGAGGGTTGGGGGGGAGGGGGGGCGGTGGGTGTTAATGGTGGCCATGGGTGATTCCTGATTCCTTTTTGTCAGTTGTTTATGTGAACATGTGGGCGAATGTTTTGGGTTTGGTGGGAGGATGGGATTGTTGTTATCGATATGGGGATTGACATATTTGTTACTGGTTATTGTTTATTATTGATTATTGTTTATTGTTGGTGGGTGCAAATTTGGGAGAAAATGCAAAAAAGGAGGAAAATAAAGAATTTTTTTTTTTAATTAAAAAAAAGAATTAGACCAAGCCCACCGCATGCAGTGATAATGAAGTTTCATAACTTCATGAAGAAAGAAAGGGTCTGAGATGGGCGAAGGAGCATCGTGACTTTAAACGGGAAGGCCACACCATCAGGTTCTACCAAGACATGGAAACGGAGCTGGCAAAGAAGAGGGCAGTATTTAACAAAGCCAAGGCCACATTGTACAAAAGTGCAATCCAGTTTGGTGTGGTCTGCCATGCTTGGCTTAAAGTAACCTTCGAGAGAAAGGATTATTTATTTGACGCACCTGGAAAGACAGAATCCTTTGTTAAAAGACACAAGTTGGGTGCGGTGTAATTGAGTTTTTGGTTCTGTTCATGGGCAGCAATTATGGCTGACGATTATGAGCTAATCCATAAATTTAAACCTTTGTTCCGTCACCCCCATAATTTTGAAAAGGATAGGAAGTGGGAAGGTGAAAAAAAGACAGATAGCCAAGGTAAGAAATGGATAGCTGGGAATAATCCTAAATCTCCTCCTCAGACAAGGAAAGAGATGAGCCTCGAAAGCCTAGGTGTTGCCATTGTAATAAGGTGGGTCACGTTCGTTCAGCATGTTAGAAGTTGCAAGGAAAGCCCATGCGACTTGTTGGAGTTCATAAAGAGGATTCTGAAAAGGAAATAAAAGTGGAGAATACTACAGGGCAAACAGTCGAGCTAACTGGACTTAAGAGACCTGTGGTAAACACTGCTGTGGGAGCAGGTGTGATGAATGAGGTCGAGGAGAGATATGCAGGGTTTTTGTCTAAGGGAAAGATCACCCCATTTTCCTCATCTAATGTAGTCAAACCCATAACTATCTTAAGGGACGCAGGTGATACTCGGACTCTCTTACTGGAGGATTTAGTTTTCTCTCCAGAGATTTCAATGGAAGCTAAAGTACTAGTGAATGGGATGGGTGGAGATTGTATCCCAGTTCCATTGTATAAAATACAATTGGAGTGTGATTTAGTGTCAGGTCCAGTACTTGTCAGGATGGCTAAGGAATTCCCAGTGAATGGAGTAGATTTACTTTTGGGGAATGATTTGGCATGTGAAGGTTATAACTTCACCCATCAACGCCTTCAGGGGAGGAGTACAGGGCAGTTGGTGAGGAGATAGACAAGCAATTCTGGAGGCCAATTTCAGAGAAACATATAAATAGTGCAGCAATTGGGTGCCTGCCGTGGCTAATTAGCTGGTAGAACCCTCGCCTCTGTGGTGATATGTATCACTGTAAAGACACAAGGGGTTAATGTAAATACATGTAGACTAGCTAGACACTAGAGGGAGCAACAGAGACATGACACACAGACACTCAACCAATAGAACAGTTAGATAGGATACGACCAATGGGCATTCACGATATACACAGAGGTGACACGACCACAGGAGGGCATTACACCAACCCATATATAAAGGACACAACACACATGATCTTCCTCTTACAGTCAATGAGTAGAGACACAGGGTTGATTCAAGATTACACCCACCACGTGGATTGTAGCAGCTGGTTAGTCAGTCTGAGTAGCTATAGAAGGATTAACAGTAGTGGTGAACCTGAGTAGGAGAAGTGTAAATAGTTTAATAAACGTGTTGAAGTTATCTCCACGTCTGAACCTTCCTTTGTCAAGTGCACCACAAGGAAGCCGCTTATGCTACGCCTAGAGCATAACAAGACATCTTCCAAGTCAAAAGGTTTTGGATTCAACTCCCAGTCCAGGACTTGAGCACAAAAATTCAAGATGACACTGAGGAATGCTGAACAGTCGGAGGTGCTGTCCTTCGGGTGAGAGATATAAACTGAGCCCGGTCCTTCCTCATACATGAACAATCCTACAGCACCATTTCGAAGAAGTGCAGGGGAGTTATTTCTGGTGCTTGAGTCAATATTCATCTCTAAATCTTTTTTTGCTAGGATTGATAGATTAATCTCTGCCTTTTATCCCAGGATAAAAAGAGCCTTCCTGCAGAGATGGTGACAATCAGCTACCAAACCTAATGCTCTTTTACTGGACGGCGAACATTGGGAAAGTGCAAAGATAGTGTGAGATGCTGGGTGCGGGGTGGAGACGGATGGAGGAGGCCTCTTGTGGAGAGTCATTCTAAGGGCACTGGTTACAGCCCCTCTTTTATTCTCCCCGGCCAGACTCTCGACAAGCCCGCTGGTAGTGGCATCTTTAAGAATTTGGAACTAGTTTAGGCAACATTTTGGACTGGGTGATGTGTCCTGTCACCAATCATAGGTTTGCACCGTCCAGGCTGGATGCAATGTACAAGATCTGGAGGAAAAAGGGGGTTGAGAGGCTCAGGGATTTGTTTGTGGAATGTACGTTTGAGGCTCTAGAGAGGATGAAAGAGAAATTTCAACTCTCAAGGGTATTTTGCAGGTGAGGACCTTTATTCATAAAGAGCTGTCTTTGTTCCTCCCGATGCCCAGACCCACACTGATAGATAGGATGCTATCATGGGACGAGATGGGGCCAAGAAAGATCTCCGATATCATAGAATCATTGAATCCTGACAGTGCAGAAGGCCATTGACCCATCGAGTCTGCACCGACCCTTCAAATGAGCACTCTACCAACCACTTCCCTCCTATTCCCATACCCCCATAATGCAAGCTGCACAACCCTGGACACTAAGGGGCAATTTATCATGGCCAATTCACCTAACTGCACATCCTTGGTCTGTGGGAGGAAACTGGAGCACCCGGACGAAACTCACGCAGACAAGGGGAGAACGTGCAACTCCACACAGACAGTGACCCAAGCTGGAATTGAACCCGGGTTCCTAGTACGGTGAGGCAGCAGTGCTAACCATTGTAACACCATGCCACCCGCTGTGCCACCGTGTAGCTCGCTGTGCCACATGCCGCCCACACGGTGTTTGCTGGAGGAGGGAAACCATCAGTAGAAGAGGTGAAGGAGAAGTGGGAAGAAGAGCTGGGCCTGGCTACAGGGAGGTGTGTGGAGTGAGATCTTGCATAGGGTGAACTTTATCTCCTCCTGCAGTAGGTTGAGCCTAATACAGTTTAAAGTAGTACATATAGTGCACTTAACTAACGCGTATGAGTGGGTTCTTCCCTGGAGTGGAGGACAGGTGTCAGTGTTGTTCAGGGGCCTGTGAATCACTCACACATGTTCTGGTCCTGCCCCAAGCTAGTTGGGTTCTGGGTCTCGTTTTTTAAGATCATGTTGGAGATCTTTTGGGTCAAACTAGAGCCGTGTCCGCTGGTGGCGATCTTTGGGGTGTCAGACTCCCAAGAGCTCCTTGAGGGGGGAAAAGGCTGAAATCTTGGCCGTTGCGTCCTAGGTGGCCAGGAGGCGAGCCCTGCTTGGATGGAGGTCAGCGGTACAGCCCACGGCCTTGGCATGGTTTGGTGACCTGGCAGAATTCCTGCGATTGGAAAAAATTCAATGTTCCCTGAGAGGGTTGGAATAAAGGTTTTATTCCAGATGGATGCCATTCATCACTTTCTTTAATGACCTGTTTGTGACTAAATATAACCCCTCATACATGATCTACTCGCCAGGTAACAATCGTAACAATATTCCAATAGCCCTTTATCTGTAACCAAGAAGGTGGTTGGAATCAATCATCACATCACATTTTACGACTCCTTAATTACAGCTTTAGCAGGCACACCGTCTGGACATTTTAACCTATTTAATAATGGGCACGATTTAACCAGAACAAAATCTATGTCCATTTTGGGGCATGTTTAATGGGATGGTTCCGGCGGCTGCAGCTCCATAAAACACCCCACTACTTAACAGCACATTGCCTTTTTTTTGGCCACGTGAGTGTCTCTCTGCCAAGGCCGCACTTAGAATTGGCTCCTCGCAGATTGTGTAGCCATCTGGGATGGCCACTTCCAGAATACAAAATGGATGCTCGCAATGAATGTAGGGAACTATGGACAATGTTAGGAAAGCAAGCAGGCACAGAGCCTGTATGCGTATTGGGAAGGCAACTCCCAGACGGGACTGAAACTGTAGGTCAATTAACATATTGATGGCCCATCTCCGGGAACAAAGTGTAGCCACCTAAAGTGGCCAACTCCCGATTTAAAATAGCAAATGGCAAAGGCTGATGGGAAAGTCAGCCAACAAGACAGAACCCAGCGGCTGCAGGTTTGCTGTGTATTTACCCCTGCAAAAACCAGACAACATCGATACCAGCGACCATCAACATAACAAAATAACAGCCATCTGCATACTGATGAGCAACCCCGGGAACAATAAGTAACATTTAGACACACAAAGCAAAGCCAGACTCCTCGACGCCAGCAGGAGCCAAAACAAAGGAGGTGAATGAGCACCTCAAGACCGCCCATCGATCAGGGAACCGCTCCAGTATTGGAGAAAATCGAACCAAGCGATTGGGACAAAGTCCAATCACTTGGGACCAGGTACAGGGTCTGCCCCAAAAGGCGGGAAGCCCCTGGGGACTATAAGAGTTGAGCCCCAAGTTCTAATCGCTCTCTTCTTCCTGCCCGGGTCACCCAGCAACACGAATCAACATTGACCGTGACCGGTGCAGTGAGTCCAGTGATCATCAAAATCGTAAGTCTTAATTCAACGCTTGCTACGAGATAGGCGCTCCTCGCTACCAATCCGTACCAACTTAGAATCCCGCAGACTCAGAACCCGAACAAAAGGCCATTTATTCCCCTGACCTGGTGAGCCAGTCCGAAGCTAAGTATAGGCCTGTTAGTTATAGAAGTAGCTTAGACGTAGAATTTGTGCATGAGTAGCGATTACTGTGTATAATAAATGTGCTTTGATTTAAATCTTACTAATCGGTGTATTGGCTTATTGATCATTACTCGGACTTGAACCTCGTGGCGGTATCATAAAGATACCTGGCGACTCGAGAGCAAAGGTAATAAAACAGAGCAATTGAACCAAGGAGAATATCAGCAACATTATTTGGCGACATCCTGACGGCACCCAATCTAGAAGTGGAAAACCACTCCGGGAGAACCCAGAATTTGAATTAGAGATCCAATTGGAAACAGAAAACCACAAGTGTTCAAGCAGTTCTGATCAATACTCATAATTCGGAAGTGTGTGTATGCATGCGTAACTAACAGGGCGATAAGGTAAAAATGATAGATTTTTTGTTGCGACAAAAATGTCGGAAGTTTGTATATCGGAAAGTAGCGAAAGCCGTACCCGTATTTACAGCACCGCCTTCATACCCCTATCCCAAATTTGAAGAGCAGCATTCGGATTAAAACCCCTGTCCCAAATTTGAAGAGCAGCATTTGGATAGGAAGAATGGCAATGCAGCGCCTAATGAACCCAGAGGAATTTGCGGTCGCAGCGACCAGCAGCAGTAGAGTGGGACAATGTTCCATTTGGGAGGAAGAGATCAGGAAATATCTCAAAGGGAAAGGATGGCCCCCTTTGGAATGAATTCTGTGACAACGAGGAATCAGGCCCCGGGATAATAGGACATACTTGGTGGGAGAACCTGAGCGAGATCCACAAAAAGAGCTTAGGGAAAGCTCGCAAGCCAGTGGCAATTGTGTCCTGCTTGGCACAATTGCGAGGCACAGAGGAGGTCATTAGGACGCTCCAGAAAGAAGTTGAGGGCATACATCGAATGAGTAAGGTCGATGTAAGCGAGGTAGAAAAGGAGAATTTGGAATTGAGAAGGAAGTTGGCAGCAAAAGATATAGAGGTGGAGGATGCCAAAAGGGCACACCAGTCTTGTCTGGCGCGCTTAAGCAGCTTCCAGTCTCAATATGAAAAGGCCTATCAGGACACGCAACGTGCAGTCCTGGTACGTGAAGAAACAGAAAAGCAGGTAGAGGCATTACAGAGACAGTGTAGTGACCTCAAGGCAGCATTAAGAGCACTCCATGCTGCCACCACAGAACAAAGACAAAGCACGTTAGATCACACAAAGTGCCGGAAGCAGATTGCAGAGCTGCAATCGCTGCTTTCAGTTCAGAAAGGTTTCCAGGAAACCTTTGGAGAAAAATTGGATCAGGAAGGTTGCATTGCGCAGGTCAAAGAGACACAGCCTGAGTGAGTGAGACACAGACAGAGTGAGAATTTGAAACTTGGTAATGTGGTGCAGTGAGGTAACCAGGAAAGGTAAGTGATAAATCTAATTCTGTTGTTTTTCAGTTAAAAGTGCAGTGTAGATTAGTGTCTGATTGGCTGAAGCTGCCCCCACCCTAATTGCTGAGAGCAGTTATCTGGCAGTCACCTGAGGCCTGTTTAGGGGCACAAAGGTACACATTGTATTCTTCTCTTTGAAGTTTAAGTAGTGTGAGTCATCCTAAAGTCTGTATAAAAGACAGCCAGAAAGCATACTTAGTAAGCATTGCACAGGTCAAAGAGACACAGTCTGAGTGAGTGAGACACAGAAAAAGTGAGAATTTGAAACTTGGTAATTTGGTGCAGTGAGGTAATTCAGTGCAGAGTGGGAGAAGGTGCTTTTCCCCTACTATTTTGTTCCCTCTCTTCCTTCTGGCCTGTAACTTTTAATCAGCAGGGAGAGAACCTGAGAACATCTGAGACCCTCAGAAGGTAAGCAAGTGATTTTTATTCATTTTTACTTTTATTACCTTTTCAAATTGTGTGTGTGTGGGGGGGGGGGGGGGGACGGACTGAAGTGACATCACAGAAAAGCTGTGACCTGAGTGGCTGGTTGGGAATCTACACTAAATTTAAAAAATTAAGCATTGGTAACTAATTAAACATAATTACTTAATTATAATTTAGAGGGGTATCTAAGCCAGAGATCGGAGAGTACTATATTTAGCTTTCACATTTATATTAGAAATCTAGTGCTAGGAAACAGATAGTTCACAGAAACTTTTTTTTTTTAAATTTTAACTTTTAACTTTAATTTACTAATTAATTGACGCAATGTCAGTTAGAGGGGTGCAGTGCTCTGACTGTGAGATGTGGCAGGTCCGGGAGGCTTACAGCGTCCCGGATGGCTTCATCTGCAGAAAGTGCACCCAACTGGAGCTCCTCACAGACCGCATGGTTCGGTTGGAGCAGCAATTGGATGCACTTAGGAGCATGCAGGTGGCGGAAAGCGTCATCGATAGCAGTTATATAAATGTGGTCACACCCAAGGTGCAGGCAGAGAAATGGGTGACCACCAGAAATGGCAGGCAGTCAGTGCAGGAATCCGCTGTGGTTGTCCCCCTCTTGAACAGGTATACCCCTTTGGATACTGTCGGGGGGGATAGCCTATCAAGGGAAAACAGCAGCAGCCAGAGCAGTGGCACCACGGCTGGCTCTGATGTTCAGAAGGGAGGGTCAAAGTGCAGAAGAGCAATAGTAATAGGGGACTCTCTAGTCAGGAGCACAGATAGGCGCTTCTGTGGAGGTGAAAGAGACTCCAGGATGGTATATTGCCTCCCTGGTGCCTTGGTCCAGGATGTCTCCGAACGGGTAGAGGGCATCCTGAAGGGGGAGGGCAAACAGGCAGAGGTCATTGTACATATTGGTACTAACGACATAGGCAGGAAGGAGCATGAGGTCCTGCAGCAGGAGTTCAGGGAGCTCGCCATAAAGTTAAAAGACAGGACCTCTAGGGTTGTAATCTCGGGATTACTCCCTGTGCCACGTGCCAGTAAGGCTAGAAATAGGAAGATAGAGCAGCTAAACACGTGGCTACACAGCTGGTGTAGGAGGGAGGGTTTCCGTTATCTGGACCACTGGGAGCTCTTCCGGGGCAGGTGTGACCTATATAAGAAGGACGGGTTGCATCTAAACTGGAGAGGCATAAATATACTGGCCGCGAGGTTTGCTAGTGTCACACGGGAGGGTTTAAACTAGTATGGCAGGGGGGTGGGCATGGGAGCAACAGGTCAGAAGGTGAGAGCATTGAGGGAGAACTAGGGAATAGGGACAGTGTGGCTCGAGGCAGAGCAGACAGGGAGAAGTTGCTGAACACAGCGGGTCTGGTGGCCTGAAGTGCATATGTTTTACTGCAAGAAGTATTGCGGGTAAGGCAGATGAACTTAGAGCTTGGATTAGTACTTGGAACTATGATGTTGTTGCCATTACAGAGACCTGGTTGAGGGAACAGCAGGATTGGCAGCTAAACGTTTCAGGATTTAGGTGTTTCAGGCGGGATAGAGGGGGTTGTAAAAGGGGAGGCGGAGTTGCGCTACTGGTTAGGGAGGATATCACAGCTGTACTACGGGAGGACACCTCAGAGGGCAGTGAGGCTATATGGGTAGAGATTAGGAATAAGAAGGGTGCAGTCACAATGTTGGGGGTTTACTACAGGCCTCCCAACAGCCAGCGGGTGATAGAGGAGCAGATAGGTAGACAGATTTTGGAAAAGAGTAAAAACAACAGGGTTGTGGTGATGGGAGACTTCAACTTCCCCAATATTGACTGGGACTCACTTAGTGCCAGGGGCTTAGACGGGGCAGAGTTTGTAAGGAGCATCCAGGAGGGCTTCTGAAAACAATATGTAGACAGTCCAACTATGGAAGGGGCGGTACTGGACCTGGTATTGGGGAATGAGCCCGGCCAGGTGGTAGAAGTTTCAGTAGGGGAGCATTTCGGGAACAGTGACCACAATTCAGTAAGTTTTAAAGTGCTGGTGGACAAGGATAAGAGTGGTCCTAGGGTGAATGTGCTAAATTGGGGGAAGGCTAATTATAACAATATTAGGCGGGAACTGAACCCGGGAGAAGATGACGACCTTGGGACTGACTCCCAAGCCGAGAACCCCTTTGCGACCCTGTTCGCAACCGAGAACTGAGGTGTCCAGATGATGTTTTAAAGGAACCGCTTGGGAGAAGTGGTGTCCTTTCTGATGGAACCTGCAGCATGTTTTATGTTGTTTGTAGTGTTTTGTTAAATGTTATATGTCAGACAGGAATTTTTTTTTCACGGCCCCACGCCTTTTCGGCCAAAACCTCTGAGGACTTGCCCACAGAGAATCACTATTGCCAGACACTAGTTCAGCGGAACTAGCTTGTCTGCAGAGACTTGTTAAGGTACCAGACCCCCGTTCATAACTGCTCTTCTGGTTCAAGGAAGGAATCACTACGGCAGCCCCACCATGATGACTACATTACTTGCCCATTCTAGTCGGTTGCTCAGGCAGTGGAGAAACGGCTTGGGACCCGCCCTGCCTGGGAACCCCCCCTCTGGTCAACTACGCTCGGGTAGGAAAGACACGGCATTGGTAACCGTCCTACCCGGGGACTCCATCCAACTCTTATCCATCGCGGCCCATACGCACCTCATTTTGGAAATTTTAGTTCAAAAGGTTTTGTTTCCTTTCAGGCAACCATTAGGTTGCCAACCATATGCTATTTACATCCTGAAACATTTGGATGGTAAATTGCACAGCCTTCGAGACGGCTCGCACTGGTTCATTATTTGGAAGTGTGTCTTGTCCTAAAATTCGGTTTTTGAAGAAAAAAAATGAGGGAGTCATACATAGTGACCAATTATAAAGGGAGTAATTGGCACTAAAGGACAGACAGACTATCGTACGAGATGTTGAACCAAGATAGTTACAGACACTATGCTTGTTTCCACAGAACTCCAGAAGCTCCAGGACCGGAGAAGAAAAGAAAAGAAAAGAAGAAGCACCATGAGGACATCCTCCAGATTGCTTATCTTTATGGACATTTGGTTGCGAGTGAACGCGAACCCCATGACCTCAAGCCCCCCCCCCCCAGCTGTTAATGTTTCACTTCCCCATAGTACCCAGAGCCCAGTCACCAGCGACACCACACCATCTTGGTGTGCCAGGTTTATAACCTGGTACTCTCTGTCATATGTAATAGAATCCTTACTGGTATTGGCGATACTCTGCTGCATCGTGCAGTCTATGCGTCTAAGAAAATGGAGAAGGAGAGCCTACCGCGTTCGAACCCCGGTGTATAGGATCAGATCCCCTATTTTCGGATACGACCAGACCCCCAACCCCCGCGATCTATAATAAAGAGCATTCATTTGCGGTTTTATTGTAAATAAAGAAATGTAAAGAACTGTTCATGAGCAAATTGTACGATCCTGAGCTTGACTGCCAAGCCAGGAAAACTGTGTATAAACTGCTATGATTTTGTTTGTATGGTTGAGGAAGTTAGAGTGATGAAATGTTTAAGTGAGTGTAGTGTATTAAGAATAGTTAGAGGTTCCCATTTTTTGTTTTGTAATGCATGTCCCTGTTTGACATAGCGCCCCTTAGAATTGTCAGTTAAAAATTTTTTGCATAGTTATGGTCAGTGTAGAGGCCATGAAGGAAGTGCCCCCCAGGTCAGGGAATGGAAAGCAACATAGTTAGTGATCCTTCGCGCTTCGCGTTAGGATCACAAGGAGGGGCTGTAGCCACCTAAAGTGGCCAACTCCCGATTTAAAATGGCGAACGGCAAAGGATGGGAAAGTCAGCCAACAAGACAGAACCCAGCGGCTGCAGGTTTGCTGTGTATTTACCTCTGCAAAAACCAGACAACATCGATACCAGCGACCATCAACATAACAAAGTAACAGCCATCTGCGTACTGATGAGCAACCCCAGGAACAATAAGTAACATTTTGACACACAAAGCAAAGCCAGACTCCTCGGCGCCAGCAGGAGCCAACACAAAGGAGGTGAACGAGCACCTCAAGACCGCCCATCGATCAGGGAACCGCTCCAGTATTGGAGAAAATCGAACCAAGCGATTGGGACAAAGTCCAATCACTTGAGACCAGGTACAGGGTCCGCCCCGAAAGGCGGGAAGCCCCTGGGGACTATAAGAGTTGAGCCCCAAGTTCTAATCGCTCTCTTCATCCTGCCTAGGTCACCCAGCAACACGAATCAACATTGACCGTGACCGGTGCAGTGACTCCAGTGATCATCAAAATCGTAAGTCTTAATTCAACGCTCGCTACGAGATAGGCGCTCCTCGCTACCAATCCGTACCAACTTCGAATCCCGCAGACTCAGAACCCGAACAAAAGGCCATTTGTTCCCCTGACCTGGTGGGCCAGTCCAAAGTTAAGTATAGGCCTGTTAGTTATAGAAGTAGCTTAGACGTAGAATTTGTGAATGAGTAGCGATTACTGTGTATAATAAATGCGCTTTGATTTAAATCTTACTAATCGGTGTATTGGATTATTGATCATTACTCGGACTTGAAACTCGTGGCGGTATCATAAAGATACCTGGCGACTCGAGAGCAAAGGTAATAAAACAGAGCAATTGAACCAAGGAGAAAATCACCAACATAAGGAAAGACACTCAAGCAGCCGATCTAGCTCCAGACATCCCGGCGCCAGTTCCCCAAACCGAAAGCGCAAACAAAGCCAGGCCAACGGCCACCTAAGACACGCCCAGCCATCAGGGCACCCACCCCTTTATTGGTCAAGATCAATACCAGTGATCAAGATGTGGCCCAATTAATTGGGGCCAAGTTTAAGGCCCACCCAAAGTGCGCGAAGCCCCTCTGGGTATAAGAACAAACCCCCGAGAGAGAATCGCTCTCTTGATTTGACTCTCAAAGCAGAGAGACCCATCCACCAGCTGCACCAGAAGCAAGTATGTCCAAGGTCAACGCTCGCTACCAGATGGACGACCTTAACTGTTCTCCTGTATCACTTCGAACTCAACAACCTCAGATTCGAACAACGGCCATTATTCCTCTGACTGAGTGGACACCCGAAGCTAAGTATAAGCGTTAGCGTTAGAGATAGTTTAGTTTGTAGTACTTTGTGCATGAGTAGATATTACTGTGTGTGTAAATAAATAGTATTGACTTTCAACGAAATAACTGGTGTATTGGCTCTTTGATCAGTATTCAGGTTTGAACCTTGTGGCGGTATCGAGAGATACCCGGCGACTCTAAAGCAAACATAATTAGGATTAAGGAAGGCGACCATATTGACCGCCATATTTAGAACCAGAGAAACAGAGCAACATTACTGGCGACATCTGACGGGATTCGACCTAGAAGTGGCCTAGTCACTCCGAGAGAACCCCAAATTTGAATTAGAAGCCAATTGGGAAACAGAAAAACCACAAGCGTAAGACCAATACTGATCAAACCACCAAGATTCGGAAGTGTGTTATTTGCATGCATACTAACAGGGATATAAGGTAAACCTGAGAGATTTTGTTGCGTAAAACTGTCGGGTGTTTTGTAGGCCGGAAATTAGCATAAGCCGTACCCATGTTTACATCACCACTTTATCACCCCCTGTTCCAAATTCTGTAGAGATCCCAGAGATAGCGATAGAAATGGCAATGAAGGCAATGGAACACCTTATGAACCCCCAAGAATTTGAGGTCGCAGCGACCAGTAGAATAGGACAGCGTCCCGTATGGGACGAGGAAATCAGAAAGTACCTCAAAGGGAAAGGATGGCCCCTTTGGAGCGAATTCTGCACGAATGATGAAACAGGTCCCGGAAGTATAGGGCATACTTGGTGGGAGAACCTGACAGAGATCCATAGGAAGAGCTTTGGGAAAGCTCGCAGGCCGATGGCAATCGTGTCCTGCTTGGCACAATTGCAAGGCACAGAGGAGGTCGTAAGGACGCTCCATAGAGAGATTGAGGAGAGAGACAAGAATAGTGAAGGAGACGTGAGTGAATATGAGAAAGAGAACAGGGAACTGAGAGAGCAGTTAGTGGCGAAGGACAAGGAGATGGCTGATGCCAAGCGGGCACACCAATCTTGTCTCGTCTATTTAGGCAGCTTTCAGTTCCAATACGACAAAGCCTACCAAGACACGCAACGCGCGGTGTTGGTAAGGGAGGAAACGGAACAAGTTGAGCAGTTACAGAAACAGTGTAACGATCTAAAAGCAGCCCTACGAGCACTCCACACATCCACGACGGAACAAAGGCAGAGCTCGGTAGACCACACTAAGTGCCGGAAGCAAATTGCAGAACTGCAATCTCTGCTTTCTGTCCAGAATGGGTTCCAGAGCACGTTTGGACACCAATTAGACCAAGAAAATGGCCCCGATTGGCAAGAGTTAAACGAGATTGCCCACAGATATGTACATGGCACATGTACACAGGACAAACCACAAAAGAGGAAAGCACCCCAACCCCCGACTGCACAGGCAGAACACACCCCTCTGAACCCTGTCACCACCCAGCGCAAGGCCTCAAAAGAAGGAGACTCAGATTTCCTATACACCACCCCATTAACCGTCACTCAATTAAGGGATGCGTGCGACAAGATAACACCGTTCCTACCCACATCGGACCCCCACCATTACTTTGCAAGAGTAAAACAACAGGCGACCATGTACGGCCTGGATGAAAAAGAGCAAGAGAAGCTCACAGTTTTGAGCCTCGACCCCTCAGTCGTGGCAGCCCTTCCCGACCCACAGAATGTAGGAGGAGGCACCCTCCAAGAAATGCACACAGCGATCCTAGATGCGATCGGCTACAACAAAGGAGACCCCGTAGAAGGCCTAAACAAATGTAGGCAGGAAAAAACAGAGCACCCCACAGCGTTTGCTGGACGCTTGGGGATTCATTTTAGAGCGGTGTTTCGAGAGTTAGCCCGCGCGGATTTGACCCCAGACAATATGGCCAAATGGACGCGCATCCTAGTCTCTCATGCGACAGAGAGCTTGCGCAAATTCCGACCCCTCAGACGAGGCCCACAATGAGAAATGGGTTTTGAAAAGATTGTCCCGTGCTTGGGAACTGTCCATCCAAGGTAAAACAGCTTATGGCAAAGCAGACGAAGAGCAGGCAGATGCGAACATGCATCCAGTTAGGACGCACCAGAACCCCGCATGGGTAAATGAGGGAAGAAACAACCCAGAGCAAACCAAATCCCAGGAGTGTTATAACTGCGGCCAATTAGGACACTATGCACGAGAGGGCAATGTGCCCCAGAAACAGCAGAGAAACCAACAGACAGGCACCCTAAATAAGAATAGGGCAAAGCCAATTCACGGTGTTAGCGCCCATTCTGATAACACAGATATGAATGGCACCGACTGACGGCTTTCGGGCTCCCCAACTTGGATCTGCGACACCCTTTGGGACAAGTCCGGTAGACCGGTAGTGACAGGCACAGTCCGGGGACACCCCGTAGAATTCCTTTGGGACACAGGAGGGTCCCGCACCACGCTCAACTCCTCCACGATGTTTCAGCGAGGCACGTGGCCCACCACAGACACCATTACACTCAGCAGTTTTACAGGGCATTTGCAGCAGGGACACATCACAGCCCCTGTAGCAATCCAGATAGGGAACATTAAGACTAAACACCCCGTAGTTCTGGTCGATCTACCCCAGACAGCCGAACACATTTTAGACATTGATTTTATGAGCTCCTACAATCTATCATTCGATCCAGTAAACACATGTGTGTGGAGAATGGCAAAGGCAGCACGAGCCCCCGCCACACTCACAGTTGGAGACTATGAAAATAGAATTAGCGCAGTAGGAGATTTCTGGTTTGACCCTCGCTCCATTAGTCAGAATAAACAAGTTAGGGAAGTCCTGCAGCAACACAAAGCAGCATTTGCACAGCACAAACACGACTGTGGCAAGATCGCTGGCTTGGTGAAAATTACAGTTCCCGACCCCAGACCCCAAAAGCAGAACGGTTTTCCCCAAGAAGCAGAGGGAGAAGTTTCAAATGTTATACAGAGTCTGCTTGATCAAGGCGTACTTCGATCAGTAGCCTCAACAAATAATGCCCCAATTTGGCCTGTCAGGAAACCCGATGGATCATGGCGACTGAACATCGATTATCGGGAACTGAACAAAGTAACCCCAGTAGCAGGCCCCACCATAGACACGAGTCCTGAGACCATGCTCAAACAGGGACTACAGTCAAAATGTTTTTCGGTTTTGGACATTAGCAACGGCTTTTGGTCCATTCCATTGGATAAAGCGTGCCATTACAAATTTGCTTTCATCTTCCAGGGACAGCAATATACGTGGACGTGCCTTCCACAAGGCTTCCACAATTCCCCCTCCATTTTCCACCGACAGCTGGCAAATGGACCAGCAAAATATTCCCGCCCCGATTGTCTGGTCCAATATGTAGATGATTTGCTTTTACAGACGGACACAAAGGGGAGAGCACATTTCGTTTCTCACCGAACTATTAGGGCTCCTTCAACAAATTGGCTGTAAAGTGGCCCAGATTTTACAGGAGAAAGTGATTTACTTAGGAACAGTAATCACACATGGCAAACGCGAGATCGAGCAGAAACGACTCAACTCGATCGTCAAATTACCCCTGCCCCATAATGTCACAGCCCTCCGGTCATTTCTAGGACTGGTTGGCTGCTGTAGAAACCACATCGACGGTTTTGCCACAAAGGCAGCGCCCCTATCCGAACTTCTCAAGAAGCAAGCACCTTGGGAATGGCTTCCACAGCACACCAATGCCGTAAAACGAGCCCTCACCACAGCCCCCGCATTACAGGTCCCTAATACACTCTCCCCATACACAATTGAAGTTGCTACCACCGACCGAACCCTTTCGGCCGTGCTCCTTCAAGAACAACATGATCGATTAGGCCCCGTGGCATCCACCTCACGTGTATTAGATCCAGTGGAGCAAGGATTTTCTGCCTGCGAAAGGCACCTGCTCGCAGTTTTTGGGGCAGTACAATAGTTCACCTACATTACAGGACTCAACCCCATCACCATTCTAACTGAGCACACCCCAACACAACTCCTATTTGATGGTAGACTTAAGGATGGCACAGTCAGCCAGATCCGCGCAGCCCGTTGGACCCTTCTCTTACAGGGACGGGACATAACAGTAAAGAGGACAAAGACACACACTTTCCTCGCCGATAATTTGCACTATGCAAAAATGTGAAATAATATCCACCAAGCACAATACAGGACCCTTTGTACCAAAGTCAGCTCCCCCGAAACCAGGTACTACACCCCAGAGACCCCAGCCCACAGACATAGGCGCACCCCTTAGAATCTATGTGGACGGCTCCTCCACAGTTTTAAACGGAAAAAGGATTACCGGTTGCGGTATATGTGTAGAGGACGCGCAGGGACATGCCACTGAAGAAATATCGTTGAAATTGCCAGGACATTTAGGCTCACAGGCAGCAGAACTAGCAGCCGTAGCTTACTTTGTAGAACACCCCGACTCATTCCCGACCCGAGCCGACATATATTCTGACAGTTTATATATCTGCATCTGTTTGACCGAATTCCTACCCCTGTGGGAATTGAGAGGATTTGTTTCCGCAGACGGAAAACCCCTACCCTCAGCCCCATTACTCCGGCATATCCTAAAGACAGCCAAGGACTGGAAATATGGCATTATTAAAGTCCGTAGCCACCATCGTTCTTCCCCCCCTGGTAACGTTAAGGCAGACGCCCTAGCAAAGGCATGTTCCAGACACGGTCACTTTTGGAACCCCCACCCCCACCCCCCCGAGAGTGCCCCAGTACACGCGGTTCAGTTCTCACAGACCAACATTCAGGATTTAGCAAAGGCCCAAAAAGAAGACACACATCTCAGGGAAGTTTTAAAAGGCAACTTCCCAGCCCCCTATGATAAGTACAAAAACGCGTTGACAACACATGATGGTGTTATTTTAAAAGACGGCATTTATGTAGTCCCCATCCAGGACAGGAATCAGATTATTTGCCAATCCCATGACAACCATGGACATCAAGACATAGAAGCCACCCTAGCCCACCTCAGACCTCTCTGCTGATGGCCCGATTTAAAAGCCAATGTGACTCACTACATTGAGAACTGCTTAATCTGTACCCAGAACAATCGGACAGATACGCAAAGAAAGGTCAGCTAAATCACACCCGCCCCGTTAATGGCCCCTGGACGAACTTGCAAATCGATTATATAGGACCCTTACCTCCCTGCAGGAATGGTTTGAAGTATGTGTTGGTGGTCATCGACACGTTCACAAAATGGGTGGAAGCCTTTCCATCCAGAACAAACACTGCCAAAAGGACAGCCAAAATCCTCACTCAGCACATCTTTACAAGATGGGGACTTCCACACAGCATAGAGTCCGATCAAGGCTCCCATTTTACAGGACGAGTGATGAAAAACATCCTTACAATTTTCGGAATCAAACAGAAATTCCATATTGCATACCACCCCCAATATAGCGGCATAGTAGAAAGAATGAACAGGACTTTAAAAGCGACCCTCAGTAAAATGGTGCAACAACACAACAGCACCTGGGACTCAGTTCTCCTCTTTGCACTACTCATGACCGGACGCCCCATGAAAAGGACAGAATATTTGTTAGGACTGGATTTGGCCAGCCCCACAGTCACCGCCCTCACACATGAGAAAGCAGTTCAACAGATTTTAGAGAATATGAAAGCAGCCCAGCTTGCAGCAGCTGTTAGACTTGGGACACACAAGAAGCAAG
Organism: Scyliorhinus torazame; assembly: GCF_047496885.1. Classification (NCBI taxonomy): domain Eukaryota; kingdom Metazoa; phylum Chordata; class Chondrichthyes; order Carcharhiniformes; family Scyliorhinidae; genus Scyliorhinus; species Scyliorhinus torazame. The sequence continues at coordinate 212,177,491 of NC_092713.1, read as the reverse complement.
TTTGCTTTGATAAGAAAGTACAGAGTAGGGCAGCAAGTCATGCTATCCCTATACAACCCCAGTTCATTCCTTTCCCCCAAATTTGCCGGACGTACTCCATCTCTGATAAAGTCAGCCCCTCTGTATATAAAATCACATATCATAATGGCAAATCTGCGTGGTTCCACATAAACCAGCTTAAGGCTTATGGCTCGCAGAACAACCATGCACACCACATCTCGCTTGCAGCAGCAGATGGGCACGCCCCACCCGCCCACGAACGACGTATTCCTACCCTTCCCCAACCTGTCCAGCCCATCTTCAGACATGACTACGACTCTACCCCCAGAGGCTCGACTCCGCCTCTCCCTTCCTCCAACCGACAGTGACAGCGATAGCGACAGCGATAGCGACAACCCCAGCATACCTCGCTACGATTACACCCCTGCATCAGGCCCCACTCCCAGCGACTCCGAACACGATTCCAGCTACCCCTTTGAAAGAACGTATATTAAAGCCCCTGATCCAGACCCATCGCCCGATGATCATGGATTACCCCCTAGCAGCTCCAACCTCGATACAAAACACTGGCACCGAGACAATTCGTTCAGGCTCATCCGGAATGATGAGATGGACCCTAATTCGCCCCAAACAGCTTTGGCACAACTACTCCAGTCACGAGTATGGCAACCGGGACAAGATGATGACTTAGAGTCTGACTCCCACCACACAAATCCTTTTGCGACTCTGTTCGCTTTAGAGCAATGAGGTGTCCAGTTGATGATAAAAAGGAACCAATGGTGTTTTACGGTGTCCTTTCTGATGGATTTTTGTTACGTTTGTGTGTTATTGTGAATGTTAAATGTTGTTTGTTACCTCAAGGTTTTCATGAACCCACGCCACCACTCTTTTAATGCCCACTGGCAGTTAAAGGAACAAGTTTGTCTACAGACAGCCAATCATAGCTGCTCTTCTGCTTTGAAGGTAGAAGATGGCCACAATAGGCAACCCCCACGACGATCACAAATTCTTACCGTTCTTCCCCAGTCACTCAGGCAGTGGAGAAACGGCACTGGTCCCTGCCCTGCCTGAGGACCCCCATCTGGTCAGCTACACTCGGGTAGAGCACATACGGCACTGGTCACCGTCCTACCCGGGGATTCCACCCATTCTTGCCCCGTCGCGGCCTACACGCACCCCACTTGGAACTTTTGGTTCAAAACTCTTTTGTTTGTTTTACGGCGCCCCTTAGGTTGCTTTCCATATGCTATTTACATCCTCAAACACTGGGATGGTACATTCACCGCATCGCCCACACAGGCTGCGAGACTGCTCGCACTGTGTCAGTATTTTTTTTTCTCGAATGTCTTGACCGAAATATTTTGTTTTTAAAATTTTTTTTTAAATTAGGGAGTCACAGATGGTGAGCAATTATAGTGGGTAATTGGCAATAAAAGGACAGACAGACAGACATACAAGATCTTAAACAAGATAATAACAGAAATTATGCTTGTGTCCACAAAACTCCGGAACCACAGAAGCCTCAGGAAGATTACGAAAGAAAGAAGAACATGAAGACAACTATCATAGTCTACATTTGGATCTTTGCGGGATCCCTACAGTTGCGTGCGGACGCGACCCCCACCTGACCCCTACCACACAGGCCATGAATGTTTCCCATCCTTGCCATACACTGTACCTAGAGATAGCAACCGATACACCAACCTGGTGTGACAAGTTCATTACTTGGTATTCCCTGTCCTATGTTGTAGAAGCACTATTAGTACTTACAATACTCTGCAGTGTCGTTCAGACACTAAGACTTAGGAAATGGCGGAGGAAAGCGTCCCGCACTCCGGTATACACATTCAGATCCCCTATTTTCCGACTTCAGCAAACCCCCCACCCTCTTTAAGTGAATTAAAGTGCATCCGTTTGTTTGTGTTTGTTTGTTCTAATAAAAGAAATGTAAAACTCTGTGCTTGACTGCCAAGCCAGAGAGACCTGTGTTGCTGGCACTGTATAGTTTAAAATGTTGTACATGTTTTCATTGATTAAGGATAGTTTAGTTAAGGACAGTTAGAGGTTCCAGTTTTTTTATTTTGTAATGCATGCCTGAATGTCATAGCGCCCCATAGAATTTTATAATGATGTGTGTACATAAAGTAATTTAGGTAAAAGTTCCAATCCATAGGACAGAGTAGTGTAGAGCCTGTCCTTGCTTATGGGTGCTTGACTTAGGAGGAGAACGAAGAAAATGCAGTAATTTGATCCTTCACGCTTCGCGTTGAGGATCACAAGGAGGGCGTGTAGCCATCTGGGATGGCCACTTCCAGAACACAAAATGGATGCTCGCAATGAATGCAGGGAACTATGGACAATGTTAGGAAAGCAAGCAGGCACAGAGCCTGTATGCGTATTGGGAAGGCAGCTCTCAGGCGGGACTGAAACTGTAGGTCAATTAACATATTGATGGCCCATCTCCAGGAACAAAGGAAAGACACTCAAGCAACCGATACAGCTCCAGACATCCCGACGCCAGTTCCCCAAACCGAAAGCGCAAACAAAGCCAGGCCAACGGCCACCTAAGACACGCCCAGCCATCAGGGCACCCACCCCTTTATTGGTCAAGATCAATACCAGTGATCAAGATGTGGCCCAATTAATTGGGGCCAAGTTTAAGGCCCACCCAAAGTGCGCGAAGTCCCTCTGGGTATAAGAACAAACCCCCGAGAGAGAATCGCTCTCTTGATTTGACTCTCAAAGCGGAGACCCATCCACCAGCTGCACCAGAAGCAAGTACGTCCAAGGTCAACGCTCGCTACCAGACGGACGACCTTAGCTGTTCTCCTGTACCACTTCGAACCCAACAACCTCAGATCTGAACAACGGCCATTGTTCCTCTGACTGAGTGGGCACCCGAAGCTAAGTATAGGCGTTAGCGTTAGAGATAGTTTAATTTGTAGTACTTTGTGCATGAGTAAATATTACTGTGTGTGTAAATAAATAGTATTGACTTTGAACTAACTAACTGGTGTATTGGCTCTTTGATCAGTATTCGGGTTTGAACCTTGTGGTGATATCGAGAGATACTTGGCGACTCTAAAGCAAACATAATTAGGATTAAGGAAGGCGACCATATTGACCGCCATATTTAGAACCACAGAAACAGAGCAACAATTGGAGCACCATCTTGTCTGGCTGCCCTGCTCCCCCCCCCCCCCCGCCCCCCACCTCAGTATCCCCTTCCCCATTTCCAAACCCCCCTGCCCCCACAACCGTGGGGAGGCCCCTGAAATCACCTCCCCCTCCATTTGCCTGATCCCTGGTAGTGCCAACCTGGCACCCATCAGTCTGGCAGTGCCAGGGTGCCCGGATGGAACTGCCATGGTGCCAGGATGGTTGTGCCAAGGTGCCAGATGTAGGTGTGCCAGGGTGCCACCCTGCCCTGCCCCAACCACCCAGGGGTCTCTAATGGCCTGGTAGACACCACCCCCCACCCAACTCCTAGGTGCCATTACAACTAATCCACGTTGGTGGAAACCAGTACTAAACTGCGCCCCAGCGAGGTCTTACAGGCATGGCTATTGGGGTCCGCCTGGAGGATCCTTCGAATGCATATTTAAATGCAACAAATATATATCTGAACCCAGACTTTCCAAACGATTACTGCAACAGATATAAAATATAATATGTAACAATTTTTACATTCATTACAACAGATAGTGAGAGGTCTGAATGCAGGCATTTGCACATTGGATGAGGAGCTTACATTTCAAAGCATAGGAGGGACATCAACATAAACAGGATCAAAACAACACTTAATAAAGGACTGCAAACGTGGCAGAATTGTGTGAGCAAGTTGAAATAAATGGAAGGTGGAGGATAAGAACTCTAGGTTTAGTTTCAACAGAATTACACCAAGTGCAGTAACATATTCATTTATATATTGTTTTATATCAGCCTCACTGAGTTTCTTCTATTACTGGAAAGTTAATTTACTAACAGTAAACTTAAAATATCAAAAAGCACAGATTATCATATAAACCGAATTGACAGGTAATTACTCTACATTTACTGTCCAAAAACTCTTAATTATCCAATTCCACCTTTCACTTTTTTAAATGACTAACTTTTTGGAAAAGGTAATGAAATACAAGAAATAATACCATTGATGTAGAAATGCTGGGTAATCTACCCTTTATGATAAATCAACCATCTGATCAAGTAGATCTGCCTAAATTTTTCATGAGGAACATTTTCACTTTGTGCATAGCAAAACCATTCTTGATAAATAGGTTGGGGGCGAGGGAGTGAACAGAAAGGGAGGGAAAAGGTTATGATTTTGTTATACCTAGTGTAACTTACCCTGAATAAGTGCAGAGAGCTCTCAGTTGAGCCACCAGGTGGCAGAATCTCACCATGAAAACAACAGTCAATCAATCTTTGAGGAATTCCCAAGACAAAAATACAAAGGGGTGCGATCTACCCAAATGGGAACAGAGTCCCATAACAAGGGCGTTAGGCCGGGTGTTTCCCGACACTCACAGCGCCGAGAAACCCCCATGCTATCGACCGGGACTCTGTCCCAATTCGCGTCGAGTCGGGCCTCAGTGGGGCACTCCATGACGCAGCCGCCCTTAGTTCCGTTTTCTGCACTGAGGAGATCTGCTCGCCGGAAATCCTCAGTGCCGGAGGAGATCGGGATGCCATTGGTTAGATCGTGGGAATGCGCATTAGAGTGAGAATAGTTGTCTCGTTCCAACATGCAGATTTTCTAAAAAGTGATCTGCCCACAATGGGCGGGGTTCACATCGCAACATCTCGCAAGATCACGTTAGATCTCACAAGGTGTGTATGTGCTGTGATGTTCACTTGAATATCATGACAGGGTAGACCCCGGAAGAGGGATCTCCCGGCATCGCCCCCCCACGTCGAGCCACACTGCTTTTCCGGCGTAATGCGCCCGGTAGATTGTGCCCAAATTCTGTAAAAAGTAGGACTAGTATTAAAAAAGTACAGAAATTAAACTGTGTTTCTCACCAAAAGGTTATCCCACAATTTTCGAAGTACTCTTTTATGCCATCTGATTCAGATTTTTGGCCCCTGTGAGTGCCGTATAAAAAAGGTGTTTGGGGCAAACGGGTAATTATCGTAGTGAGTTTGGAAATGAGTATCCAGTGATCAACATAAATAATCAGGCCCTCAACCATGGCCATCACTGACTCAGCCACACCTTGGACACCACCACTCATGCTGCTGACACCATGCACCAGGCTCACCACTGCGGTCACCACCCTGGCAGTGTTGTCTTCGGTGGCACTCATCGCCGGTGCTATCTCCTGCGCCCATAGCCTCTGGGACTCCTCCAAACGGCTCAGAACCTGCTGGAGTGTCGCTCACATCCCCTCTGAATCTCACGGCTGCAGCCTGTTGACTGCATCAGCTTCAGGTAAACCTGGTCCAGAGGCTCAGCATCTGACTGGGACCAGGCTGGGTTCTGGGATCCAGCAGACCTCCGACTGCTGTCTCCCCTTGACGTTCCTACCTCCAGCTGATGTGCACCAGCAACTGTGTGGTGCTCGCCAGATTGTGTCCAGGAAGCCTGCCCATCACTTTCACCCACCGAGGTGTGAGTCTCTGCTGGTGGAGGGTGGGGTTGACAGCTGTGATGCATCAATGGTGGTCTCCTCAGAGTTCCCCTCTGAGGTTTTCTCTTGGGAGGCAGGGGGAGGGGAGGGGGAGGTGGGGGGTTGCACCCCGGATGGGCTGGTTGCACCTTTGGGCGATGATCCTGCAGGAGAATGGACATGTGGGAGGGAAGGGTCATTCTGTCTGGCATGGCCAAGTCACATGTGACAGGTCATCTGGGGTGTGGGCTGTTGGATTCTCACCTCTGCGCCATGTGCCAACCTCTACATCGGTGAATGCCCTGCCCTCAGTCACCCCCACGACCTCCAGGATCTGTTCCTCATAGGGTGTGAGGACTCTGCTGTCCAACACCCTACTGCCCATCCGAGCCCTCTCCCGTATGTTGTGGATCAACGTCTTCTGTGGGGAGGGCATTGTGAATCACACGCTTCGTGTACCATACGGGGTTCAGGTGTGGGCAGCACTATTGGGCGTAGATGGGCCAGGGCATGGTATGGTGCTGGGTGGGGTGGTGCCAGGCGTTTGGTCGTCAGGGGGAATGTGACAAGTGGGGATCGGTGCCAACCCACCTGTGCGACCCAGTGGAGGGAGTTGATCTTCTTATGGCACTGGGTGCCGGTCCTCCTGGTGATGCTCCCTAAGCTGACAGCCACTGTCACTTCTTCCCAGGCTGCCCTGTGGCTGACCTTTCAAGCCTCTTGGGGGAACACGGCAGCATTGTTGGATTCAACCGCATTCAACAATCTGGCCAAATCATGGGTCTGGTCTCCTCGATGGCATGGCTGCGAGCTTTGTGGGGTTTGCTCTGCGGGATCAGAACAAGAACATAAGAACATAAGAACTAGGAGCAGGAGTAGACCATTTGGCCCCTCGAGCCTGCTCCACCATTCAATGAGATCATGGCTGATCTTTTGTGGACTCAGCTCCACTTTCCGGCCTGAACACCATAACCCTTAATCCCTTTATTCTTCAAAAAACTATCTGTCTTTATCTTAAAAACATTTAATGAAGGAGCCTCAACTGCTTCACTGGGCAAGGAATTCCATAGATTCACAACCCTTTGGGTGAAGAAGTTCCTCCTAAACTCAGTTCTAAATCTACTTCCCCTTATTTTGAGGCTATGCCCCCTAGTTTGGCTTTCACCCACCAGTGGGAACAACCTGCCCGCATCTATCCTATCTATTCCCTTCATAATTTTATATATTTCTATAAGATCCCCCCTCATCCTTCTAAATTCCAACGAGTACAGTCTCAGTCTACTCAACCTCACCTCATAATCCAACCCCTTCAGCTCTGGGATTAACCTAGTGAATCTCCTGCACACCCTCCAGCGCCAGTACATCCTTTCTCAGGTAAGGAGACCAAAACTGAACACAATACTCCAGGTGTGGCCTCACTAACACCTTGTGCATTGCAGCATAACCTCCCTTGTCTTAAACTCCATCCCTCTAGCAATGAAGGACAACATTCCATTTGCCTTCTTAACCACCTCTTGCACCTGTAAACCAACTTTTTGCGACTCATGCACTAGCACACCCAGGTCTCTCTGCACGGCAGCATGTTTTAATATTTGATCTATTTAAATAATAATCCCTTTTTCTGTTATTCCTACCAAAATGGATAACTTCACATTTGTCAACATTGTATTCCATCTGCCAGACCCTAGCCCATTCACTTAACCTATCCAAATCCCTCTGCAGACTTCCAGTATCCTCTGCACTTTTTGCTTTACCACTTATCTTAGTGTTGTCTGCAAACTTGGACACATTGCCCTTGGTCCCCAACTCCAAATCATCTAAGTGCTGCTCCCCCTTGTGAGTGGGGAACTGGTAGGCATGGTCCTGGCAAATCAGCTGGGGGGACAATGATGCGCACCGTAAAACCCGTGGGGCCTCGTTAAGAGGACCAATTAACATTTGATGCCCTGACGGCCTGGCCGGATCGAGCCTCACGAAGCTCGCGGCAGATCTTTCTCGCTACCACATTTAGAAACCTTTCCGTTAAATCGTGCCCAAATTGTTAGGAAACAAACTTAACAAATTGGGGCACAAAAATTACCTCAACCCACTTTCAGTGGCACATTTAATGTTATCAAGACGCTGAAATTTGTGTTCTTGTTGTGTGAAGAATGTTGATCTTTTTAAATTACCAAAGCCAACTTATCAGAAATCACACTGTCAGTGTAAACAGCATCAATTCACCAAGGCACTCATCTGACAAGTGGGTTATTGATTGCATAAAAGTGCCACAGACAGGAGTTTAGCGGAAGTATATTGGCTAAAGACAGTGCGAACAGGAATTTAACATGAACCCAGTTATGATGTAGACCAAAAATAGCTTGTGGCAATTTAGCACAAACACAGTAACCATTGCAGTTAGCTAAAAATAGTGAGCTGAATTTGGCCCCAACCATATCACCTGTGCAGAGAGTAACTTAATATTAGGGCGGCACATGAGGGTGGCACTGCAGCACGGTGGCCCAGCGGTTAACATTGCTGCCTCATGGCACTGAGCACCCTGGTTCGATCCCGGCCCCGGGTCATTGTCCTGTCCTTGTGGAGTTTGCACAGTCTCCCAGTGTCTGCTTGGGTCTCACTCCCACAACCCAAAAAGATGACCACGTTAAATTGTCCCTTAATTGAAAAAAATATTGGGTACCAAAATTTAGACAAAAAACAAACAAACACATTAAACAGTTCACTACAGGTAGCGCAGCGTTAAAATCGAGATCCCAAAAGCACTTTCTTTTTAAACAATAATTTTTTCCCCATTTACAGATGCCTCTCATATTGTTCCGGCATTAATGATCATGGCCATTAAGCATTTCCATAAATTTTCATTAGCAGCAATCAAAGTATCACCCAGTCCCTACCCCAGCATTGCTTTCCATCTGGTTTTTTTCTTGCGAAGGGTGATAACCACAAATGTGGATTCATCATCCACAATAAAGATGTTTCCTCTGTTATGTTGTAATGATCGTTTTCTGTAAATATTACAGAAATATTAAATTCCGGATGGATTCAAATACAAGCATGAAAATGGGCCAAGTGCACTCATGTTAGTGTTTGCAAATGTATTTATGTATTATCACCATGCTATGTGTTCTCACGTTTCAGGATATTATGTTGGACAATCATCTCTACTAATTTAAATACCTCTCCTTCCCTCATTGCAAACTAAAATTACAAACTAACAGTGTGAGTTAGCACCGATCTAAACCTGCAACCCCCTATTGATTCATGACGCAGTCTGTGCTTTTTTAACACTTGACAACACTTATTTTCTTAAACCCAGCTGTGCCACATACAGTTTTACAATTTGGAAGTTTGACAGAAAAATTACAATTCAGAACGTTGATCTTAACATTCCCATATATACAAGCTTAATTCACAACCAAGTTAATACTCCACTAAAGATAGTATCAAAAACTGATTCAAATTTAAAAAGGTAAACAAACAGGGCAGCACGGTAGCATTGTGGATAGCACAATTGCTTCACAGCTCCAGGGTCCCAGGTTCGATTCCGGCTTGGGTCACTGTCTGTGCGGAGTCTGCACATCCTCCCCGTGTGTGCGTGGGTTTCCTCCGGGTGCTCCGGTTTCCTCCCACAGTCCAAAGATGTGCAGGTTAGGTGGATTGGCTATGATAAATTGCCCTTAGTGTCCAAAATTGCCCTTAGTGTTGGGTGGGGTTACTGGGTTATGGGGATAGGGTGGAGGTGTTGACCTTGGGTAGGTTGCTCTTTCCAAGAGCCGGTGCAGACTCGATGGGCCGAATGGCCTCCTTCTGCCCTGTAAATTCTATGAATCATCACCCAACAAGTGAAAAAGCAGTGAAAGTACTGAAAATGGTGGAAATATGGGCGCACTGTTAATCTCCAGGTGGTGGGTGTTTAACTGCTGCTCTCTTCCAGGCTAAGCTTGCCAAACAAATGGGCGGCCATGCCATTCTGGAGGGTCCCAAAATGGATCACGTTAGTGATGAAATCACCAAGCTTCTTGATAGCCTGGACCTGCTCATCCAAGAAGTGAGTCTCCAGAAAGTCACACATTTGTGCATTGATCTTGTCATAAGCCAGTTTATGCCGGCCCGAAGGAGACTGATTTACGGTTCTCTCCAAATGAAGAGCGCACCTCATGGCTTCGAGACCAGTGCTACATTCATCTGGTTTTGAGACATCCTGCAGGGCAACACGGCCCCTTTTCTGGTTTTGGAATTTCATCAGCTTTTCCGCATGTTCCCTTTCCTCGTGGGATTGGTGTTTGAAAAATATGGCGAAGTTCTTCAGGGCAACATTGTCCCTGTTGAAGAAGGCATAAATAGAGATGTAGACATAGGAAGTGTAGAGCTCCCTGTTGATCTGGCAGTTGATTGCCGCTTCACATTCCTCGTGATAACTTTGCCGGATTTGAGAAGCTAACCGATCATCTGCTGCTCTTGTCCAAATCGGCAAGTTGACAAAGCAAAGCGTTAAAAAGGATTTCTTTTTGACTAAAGGGGGAAGTTAAAGGCACAAAGCATGCGTTTTATTCCGTTCAAACAACATTCTGCCCAGAGAACTAAAGAGCCACAATCTTAGTTACAACTGTAAATGAGATGGTTAAGAATACACAGTTACATGGCACTGTTTGATTCAGTACCTTGAGTACATTTAAAAAGAGACTTGTTAGTTAATTGTTTTGTTTTACTGGTATTTAAAAGAGAAACTTGCCCCAGAAACAATGGGTGTGTTCTACCAACCGCGTTGCACACAAAAGGCAGCGTGGCGTGGTTAGTAGATGCCGGACGACCCCTCTTCCGGGATCCACCCAGCTCGCCACACTCGTGCGATCTAACGCGATCTCGCGAGACATCACAATGTGAATTGCGCCCATTGTGGGCGGGATCACTTTTTAGCAAATTTGTGGGACAGCTAGTTTTTCTCTAACATCCATTCTCACAATCTACCCAAGACGGTGAATCTAACCCGAATGCCTTGGAGATCTCAGTCAAGCGCCATTCAGTGCTGGTCCTCACAAATGGGGAGTAGACGGATCAACACTTGTGGGGGGTCTCCCAGGTGATTGGAGGCCCCAGGTGCTTGCCCTCTGGCAAGGTGGCACCATGGCACTGCTGGTGCCACCCAGACACCTTGGCACTTCCAGCTTGGCACATTGGCATTGTCACCTGGGTGCCAAGGTTTAAGGCTGGCCTTTTTCCCGCGATGTAGATGGTGCCTGGGGGTGCCCTGTGCGGGTGCAGGGGAATGCAGTGGGGGGGGGGGGGGCATTGAGGACTCGATTATACGTGTGTTGAGGCTTGGGGGGGGGTTCGGCAGCTGTGTTGGGGCGGGTCGAAAGGTCAGGAAATGGCATCCCAATGTCCTTCTGCACTGAGGGGTTCCGGCAAGCGGAGCTTCTCAGTGCAGAAAATAGGACTAAGTGCGACGTTAACTGTGCATTCCCCCTACCCAAATGGGTGTTCGATAGCGTGGTTTCCTGGCGCTCGGAGCACCAGGAAACATTCGGCTAATCCTGTGCGTCACGGACTCTGTTCCCATTTGGATAGATCACGCCCAACATTTCAACTTGATTTGTAAAGTTTTCTTTAAAGTTTTGTCCTTTTGTCACAGGGCCCCTGTAGGGGACTGTCAATTAGATAATTACTTTATTTAATTTGTATGAAGTGAGACTCTCTATTTTATGTGGCCTTAAGGAATCGTGTTCCTCGTAGATATAGACGATGCAAGGTTGCAGCCCCTTTTTGGTATTTGAAGGGGTTGCTCCTCAAATTTTGGCCACACTTCAGCTCCAGGCTCCTGCAGCGAGATTCTCCCTTTCAAAAACTACGTTGAACACGACCGATTCAATGTAAAATGGGTCCGATTCACAACAGAGGAGAGGTGATCCATCCTGTACCTGGGATGGGGATGAAGTTACCACCTGCCACAATGCACCGGGCCTGGCCACAGATGGGAGAGGCCATGACGCCATGAAAGCTGTGGGCAGCACCACTAGGGCATGCCAGCAGTGCAGGAAGAAACCGTACAACTTCCTCAGGGCGGGCAGGGTGAGCAGGCAGCACTGTGCTCCTGGCACTAACCCCCGACGCACACACCCGTACCCCACCCAGAGGATAACCGAACACTCACCCTGCACCACCCATACTGGTCGCCATAGCCAGGTGCCCTGGCCACGAAGGCCACCAGCTACCGACCCCCTGTGTTACATGCGACCAACTATCTAACACTGTGCATTTTCTTTCCCTCCCCCCACCCCAGGAAAAGTCAGCCCACAACCGCCGGGAGAGGGAAACAAAATGGAGGGCGACCGCCAGACCTGCGACCCTTCACCGCTGCAGAGCAGAAATCACTGGACATGATCAGTGGGTCCGGGGAGCGTGTCACCGAGCGGAGGTCTGCATCGGGTGAGGAAGTGAGGCCGCGCTGAGTTGCGGTTCGCCATGGCACATGTGTCACCAACTTCATACCACACCCACTTCCACCTCTCCACCACCACCACTCCAACCGCCCCACTCCAACCACCCCTACATCCTTCCCCACCCACCCCCTCCACCATCACCTCCACCACCCTACACCACAGCCCCCCCACCACCACCCCAAACCGCTGTCCAATCATGCGTCTTGCCTTGTGTCTTGCAGGATCACCTGGCAATGAGGCGGGGCCCTCTGGGGCCCCCCGCCCCTGACCCAACCACAACCCCAGGAGGGGAGCAGCGAGGAGGAGGAAACGGAAACCGGTAGAAGACCTTGACCCGCAGCCCGAGACATCGCGGAGCACAGTCCGGGGGCGACACTGACCTCCCGCCACAGCTGTCTCCAACACCCTCCACCATCCAACAGACACTCACCTCGGTTGGGCACTTTAGCGGAGAGCCTACAGGGGCACCACCTGGTGCACATCATACATGTGCAGCGGTACAGGAGGTGGACGTAAGAACCCCTGAGGGGGGGGGGAACAGTCAGATGGTGGCCGACCTGAGGGACTAGCTGCCGTCTGGATGGGCTTTGAGCTTCTGGAAAGGCCTATCCCATCTATAGTGGAGGTGCAGTCGCATAGCCGGGTTCTGCATGAGGAGGTATCGGAATCCATCCAGTGACGACAGGTGCAGTTGGGAGTATCAAACCGGCTGCAGGAGCAGGCCTGGCCACGCATGGATGGCGTCCACAGTGGAGGCCTTGGGGTAGATGTTTCTGGTCACAGGTCAGGATGTCCAAGGCCTGGGGCACTCTGTGCAGACGGTGACCAAGGCCCAGGACAGAGTTGCCCTATCACAGGCTGCCATGTACCAGGGCAATCTGGGGAATTCAGCGGTGCTCCAGAGCATGGCCCAGTCATAGCGGGTCATGGCTGAAGGGATCGGTGGCATTGCCCGGGTGATGGCCGATGTGGCGCAATCGAGAGGGAGGTGGGCCTTGACTATTGAGACCCTGGTCAGGGTGGGCATGAGCTCCCAGGACTGGGGATCCACCTAAGCGTAGCGTTAGGGCCCGTATTGTCAGAAAGGTAGACAGCAGATAAATTGGCATGGGTGCACCACATAGGATAGCAATAGGGGCTAGGGAATAAAGCTGTATATATATGTTCATTTGTTCACATTAAACACCTATTCACAATGTTACAACCTGTCTCAGTGCTCTGTCAGGAGGGTGTGAGGGATGGATTGGCCTGAGCTTGCCGCAGAAGGGGCACAGGGGGTGGGTGGGGGGGAGGGGTTGGGCGGACATTGGGGATGGGTTTGGCGCAGAGTCCCCAGTTCAGTCAGTGCCCACAACTCCAGTCACCCCATCCCTCGCTCCCCCCTCCCAATCCCTCGCTCCACCCCCCCCCCCACCCCCGTCTCTGGCCCCACCTCCAGCACCCCAAGGGTTCGGTGGACCATGTGATGGAATGGCCAGCTCACATGCAGGGTGTGGTGATCCACTGTAATTGGAGATGTAAGGTAGGACCTGCACTACAGGTTTGCCGGTAGCCCCTGCCGGCTGGCTCCGCCCAGGGAGAACTGTATAAATATGCATGACCTCCAGTGCCCTGCCATTTCGCCAGCTGCAGCAGGAGGCTTCGCTTTAGTCTTTGTGCAATTGATCGCGCATCAATTTATTACAGTCAGATTTTCCACAGAATGGATATCCGAATTAAGCCCGATCGCTTGCAGCTGGATCCGCACTCGCCCGACGCCAGGAAAGACTTTACTCACTGGCCAGCATGTTACGAGGCTTATATCAACGCGGCGGTCCCTGCGCCAACGGAGGCTCAAAAGATAAATGTCCTGTCCTCCAGACTGAGCTCCAGTGTGTTCCCGTTGATCCAAGATGCAACGACTTACACAAAAACAATGGAACTCCTCAAAGAACACTACACACAAAAGGCAAACTCGCTCTTTGCCAGGCATGTACTTGCCACCCGCTCGCAACTACCTGGTGAGTCCATCGAAGACTTCTGGCGGGCCCTAATTCCACTTGTCCGGGACTGTGACTGACAGGCTGTCACGGCCGCCGAACACGCAAATCTCCTCATGCGCGGCGATGCCTTCGTGACGGGGATTGCGTCGGACCGCATCCAAGAACGATTGCTGGAAGGGGCCACGCTCGAACTGGCGGAGACGAAAACCTTGGTGCTCTCCATTACGGTCGCATCCCGTAACGTACAATCGTACCTCTCCCGCCGCGCTGCCCACCCTTCTACCCCTTCCTACTGCTCCTGGACCCCGCCGACAACCTCCTCAGCCGGGGCTCTGCCTTCCCAATATGCCTGCGCCGCATGCCGATCCGCGTACCCCGGGGGTCCCCGCTGCTACTTCTGCGGTCAGCAGAAGCACCCCCGCCAACACTGCCCGGCCTGCACTGCAGTTTGTAAAGCCTGCAGTAAAAAGGGCCACTTCGCGGCTGTGTGCCAGGCCCGTGCAGTCGCTGCGAACGCGCCCGCTATCGCCCCCTCCCCCACACCAGACGCACAATGGGAGCCGCCATCTTCTCCTCCCGGGTCCATGTGCGACCAATGGGCGCCGCCATCTTGTCCTGACCCCACAATGTGCGCACCATGGGCGCCACCATCTTGTCCCGACCCCGCAATGTGCGCACCATGGGCGCCGCCATCTTGTTCACCATAGGCCCCTGGATGCCATCTTGTCCCGACCCCACAATGTGCGCACCATGGGCGCCACCATCTTGTCCCGACCCCGCAATGTGCACACCATGGGTGCCGCCATCTTGTTCCCCGGACATCTTGACATCGGAACCGCACCCGCTCGCCACCTGAAGCATCCGATGGCTACCTGCAGCTCGCTTCGATGACGCTGGACCAATCTCGCCCGCACAACCTGGCCACCACGTCGACGACGGTAAAAATCAATGGCCACGCGACCTTGTGCCTGCTGGACTCCGGGAGCACCGAAAGATTCGTTCACCCAGATACGGTAAGGCGCTGCTCCCTCGCGGTCCACCCTGCCAATCAAAGGATCTCCCTAGCCTCCGGATCCCACTCCGTCCCGATCCGAGGCTTTTGTACAGTCACCCTCATGGTCCAGGACGTAGAATTTAGTAACTTCCGTCTCTATGTCCTTCCTAATCTCTGCACTGCACTCCTGTTGGGCCTGGACTTCCAATGCAACCTTCAGAGCCTCACCTTCAAATTCGGCGGGCCCTTACCCCCCCTTACCGTTTGCGGCCTCGCGACCCTCAAGGTCGATCCCCCCTCCCTTTTTGCAAACCTAACTGTGGAATGCAAGCCCGTTGCCACTAGGAGCAGATGGTACAGCACACAGGACAAGACCTTCATCAGGTCTGAAGTCCAGCGGCTGCTTAAGGAGGGTATTATCGAGGTCAGCAACAGCCCCTGGAGAGCCCAAGTGGTCGTGGTTAAAACTGGGGAGAAACACAGGATGGCCGTGGACTACAGCCAGACCATCAATCGGTACACGCAGCTCGATGCGTACCCCCTCCCACGCATATCTGATATGGTCAATCAGATTGCGCAGTACCAGGTCTTCTCAACAATTGACCTGAAATCCGCCTACCACCAGCTCCCCATACGGAAGTCGGACCATCCATACACGGCCTTTCAGGCGGACGGTTGCCTCTACCACTTCCTTAGGGTCCCTTTCGGTGTCACAAATGGGGTCTCGGTCTTCCAAAGAGAGATGGACCAAATGGTCGACCAGTACGGTTTGTGTGCCACCTTTCCGTAATGTCACCATCTGCGGCCATGACCAGCAGGACCACGATGCCAACCTCGAGAAATTCCTCCGCACTGCCACCCTTCTCAACCCGACCTACAACAAAGAGAAGTGTGTGTTCAGCATGAACCGGTTAGCCATTCACAGCTATGTAGTCCAAAGTGACCTTCTCGGGCCCGACCCCGAGCGCATGCACCCCCTCATGGAACTTCCCCTCCCCCACTGCCCCAAGGCCCTCAAACGCTGCCTGGGGTTCTTTTCCTACTACGCTCAGTGGGTCCCAAACTATGCGGACAAGGTCCGCCCACTCATTCAGTCCACCCAATTCCCCCTTGCGGCCGAGGCACAACATGCTTTCGCCCGCATCAGAGCAGACATCGCCAAGGCCGGGATGCGTGCAGTAGATGAGTCGCTGCCTTTCCAAGTAGAAAGCAACGCTTCAGACGTCGCCCTTGCCGCCACTCTAAACCAGGTAGGCAGACCCGTGGCATTCTTTTCCCACACCCTTCATGCCTCTGAAATTCGATACTCATCTGTCGAGATGGAGGTTCAAGCTATCGTTGAAGCTGTGCGGCATTGGAGGCATTACCTGGCCGGTAAGAGATTCACTCTCCTTACGGACCAACGGTCGGTAGCCTTCATGTTCAATAACACACAGCGGGGCAAGATCAAAAATGGTAAAAGCTTGCGGTGGAGAATCGTGCTCTCCACCTATAATTACGAGATCTTGTATCGCCCCGGTAAACTCAACGAGCCCCCAGACGCCCTCTCCCGAGATACATGTGCCGGCGCACAAGTGGACCAACTCCGGGCCCTACACGACAGGCTTTGTCACCCGAGGGTCACTCGATTGTACCATCTGGTCAAAGCTCGCAATCTGCCCTACTCCGTCGAGGAAGTAAGGACAATCACCAGGGACTACCAGGTCTGTGCGGAGTGCAAGCTGCACTTCTACCAGCCAGACCATGCGCGCCTGGTGAAGGCTTCCCACCCCTTTGAACGCATCAGCGTGAATTCCAAAGGGTCCCTCCCCTCCACCGACTAACACGTATATTCTCAGTGTGGTCGATGAGTATTCCAGATTCCCCTTCGCCATCCCATGCCCCGATATGACATCTGCCACCGTCATCAAGGCCCTCAGCACCATCTTCGCTCTGTTCGATTTCCCCGCCTACATCCACGGTGACAGGGGATCCTCATTCATGAGCGATGAGCTGCGTCAGTTCCTGCTCAGCAGGGGCATTGCCTCCAGCAGGACGACCAGCTATAACCCCCGGGGAAACGGGCAAGTAGAATGGGAGAATGGGACGGTTTGGAGGGCCGTCCAGCTGGCCCTATGGTCCAGGAACCGCCCAGCCTCTCGCTGGCAGGAGGTCCTCCCTGACGCTCTGCACTCCATCCGGTCACTATTGTGCACCGCCACTAACAACACACCTCATGAACGTGTTTTTACCTTCCCCAGGAAGTCCACATCCGGTGTGTCGCTCCCGACTTGGCTCGCTGCTCCAGGACCGGCCCTTCTCCATAGGCACATCCGACTCCACAAGGCGGACCCCTTGGTGGACAGGGTTCACCTGCTCCACGCCAACCCTCAATATGCCTACGTTGAGTTCCCCGACGGCCGCCAAGATACTGTCTCACTCAGGGACCTGGCACCGTCTGGTTCCACCCCAACACACACCCCCACCAATGCGCCCCACCTCCCCTCCCACCGCGCAGCCAATATTGACACTACCAGACCTCCCCTTTTCCGCACAAGAGGACGAAGAGCACTTCTGCACGCTCCCGGAGTTCCCCGATGACTGGCCAGCATCAGAACCGCCACCAGATTCAGGAGATTCAGTATGTCCAAATTCCCCAATAGCTCGTCTTTCGGGACTTGTGGGAGGAAACCGGCGCACCCGGAGGAAACCCACACAGACACGGGAGAATGTGCACATTCTGCACAGACAGCAACCCAATCGAACCTGGGATCCTGGGGCTTTGAAGCCATAATGCTAACCACCATGCTACTGTGCTGCCCACTGTAATGAGGGTCATATATAAGGTAGATAGTCAACATCATTTCCCAAAGGTAGTGGAGTCTAAAACTAGAGGGCATAGGCTTACGGTGAGAGGGGAGAGATACAAAAGCGTCCAGAAGGGCAATATTTTCACACAGAGGGTGGTGAGTGTCTGGAATGAGCTGCCAGAGGCATTTGTTATATTGGCACAGTAGCACAGTGGCTAGCACTGTTGCTTAACAGCCAGGGTCCCAAATTCGATTCCCACTTCGTTCACTGTCTGTGCGGTGTCTGCATATTCTCCCCATGTCTCTGTGGGTTTCCTTCTCGTGCTCCGGTTTCCTCCCACAAGTCCTGAAAGACGTGCTTGTTCGGTGAATTGGACATTCTGAATTCTCCCTCTGTGTACCTGAATAGGCGCCGTAGTGTGACGATCAGGGGATTTTCACAGTAACTTCATTGCAGTGTTAATGTAAGCCTATTTGTGACAATAATAAAGATTATATTTTTCTATGGGAAAGCTGGGATTATGGGCCAAATGTGGACAATAGGGACTAGCTTAGTGGTAAAAGCTGGGCTGCATGGACACGCTGGGCCAAAGGGCCTGTTTTCATGGTGTAAACCTCGATGACTCTATGAGTCAAAGAAACACTTCTGCGTGTCTGGATGTTGGTTCAGCAGGAAGCATACATACGTCATGTTGCATTGTGCAAATAAATCTAGCGCCGAGTAAAAGATTGGCATTTGGATTCCTACTTCACCATCTGGCTTCAGAATGAATTAACATCACCTTTTTAAAACAAATTCTGACGAGCTGTGCATCTGTTTTTAAAACTTGGAATTATAAATGTCTTGTTTATAGGTTATCGGAGTAGGAAAGATGAGGCATCTAGCCAGGTTAGGTAAGAAGCCTGGCTATGATTATCACCATTCTCTGCAACTCGATTTAATGCTGTATTTGACATCTTAATTTGATGATGGTAATACGTTAATCAATTCAAGGAATTATTACACGCAAGCAGAGACATGCAAAATATTTGTCATAAAATTAGTATCTTTATTGCCAATAAGGGGAGGAGCGAGGGCTATTTCTTTGTCAGCAAGGACAGCAGAAAAAAGTTGTCTCAGGTTCTTAAGTAATTGGTGAATTTCACCAGTGCATTTCCTGGAAACAACTTACTAAATTTCACTACACTTAGCACACACATTGAGTCATCCATGATTCGGGATTTACACAGTGAGCGCGATCGAACCTAAAAAATGAGTCCGTTCTGGGCCGGATTAGAGGGGTCATTCCCTGCGCTACAAGCACTGGGGACAACCCCGCTATCTAACGCAACTCTTTTTTGCGGGCCTCAGCGGGGAACGCCCCACTGAGGTTGCACTCAGTTGCATTCCCAGCTCTACAAGTCAGAGAAAAATTAGATTGGGGTGCCAGTGAGCCCCCCCCCCCCGATGAGACCCCCGGATCCTCCAATGCCCCAACTCACCTGTTGGGGGGTCGTCAAGCCCCTCCCCACACCCCATCTCATACAGACAGAGCACCGCCGGGCCTGATACATGGTGTGGGCAAAATGCTACCTCGGCACCTTGGCGCTACCATCCTGGCACCCTGACAGTGTCAAGATGGCACCTGGGTGGCACTGTCCGAGTGCCATGCTGCCGGTGCCAAAATGCCCAAGTGGCATCAGCAGTGTCAGGCTGTCAACTTGCCCAGATACCAAACACTTGGTGCCTCCGATTGCCTGGTAACACCCCCTAACCCCACCCTCTGACATGCCATTCTGTTTGGTCCCCGTTCATGGAGACCAGTGCTAAACAGCGCCTGGCTGTGGTCACCTCGTGTGGAAAGGAAATTAATGAGTTGCCAACGTAGAAGCATGCTGGGAAATGCTTGACTATAGTTCAACACTGCTTTTGAACAAAAATAAGTTGGTCAGGTAACATAAACAAAATACTGCTTAATATTTTGGTCTCGGCCATATTATGAAAACACATTGCCCTCCGAAAGATAACAAAATGTGTACTCAAGTTGTTTTTAGCCAAGTGCAAGAACATACATACTACGTATTTCATCTTATGTACTTTCCAAGGTCTATTTAAAAAAACATGGCTGTTTACTTCAAGCTGTTATTTCAGACTATAAAAATATGCTTTCTTCAATCGAATCTCAGAGTGCGGTGCCCTGGCTTTGCAGCTGGAACACTCTCTCTCCGCAAATATATTTGTGTAAATAAATTTCCTTAAATCGAACCTCGAGGAATTTGTCTTTATTATAATTTCCAAGGCAAACTGGCGTAGTCGTTGCAGTTTCCCTAATTTAACGGGACGTGAACCTCGAAAGGACTCTATAAATAGGACTCTCTCAGCTGAAAGGGAGAGAGCCATAGCGCGACCCCAGCTGAAAGGGGGGGGGGGCGCTCGGCAGCCTTAATTACTGACCAGTGACTCATGCTAGGATGAGTTATCGTAACGATAGCTGCATGGGAATAAAAAAGGTGCCTAAGAGACTAAATTTTTTTAAAAAACGACTTCAAGGTTTCTGAAAGGATAAACACCAGGTGCTCTCTCTGAAGTATTTTTAAATGATTTCCGCGGTCATTGTTATTGTTATATATATGTTCTAAGGTATTTTGCAGAAGGAACGATGAGCAATAAACTCGATGTCCCCTCACAGGTCATCCCGAACCCTCGGTAAAGACATCCGGAGCGAGAAAGATGGTGAAAGGATGGGATTGCAGTCCCACCCGGCATAAATGGGGGCTGGGTTCCCAATAATTAAATTTGTTTGAATGAAGGAAATGAGTCCCTCGAACACTGGTTAGCAAATAGAGGGAAAGAGGTTATCATGCAGGGGACCAAGAAGCATTTAACCCCCAGGAAGGATGTACCCCACCGAGCAGCACCTTCCCCTATTAGGCAGACAGACACTCTGCAAATTAGGAGCGGTAATACATTGCATTGATAATGGAATGTTTATAGAACTGTCTCAAATACGAGCTCACCAGCTGCAAAATTTAATAACTTCTGAGCCTGCGCCCGATCGCTCTGTGTCTGTGTTGTATGCTGGCAGCTGAACGTTAACCCTTACAGTACCACCGTTTTAAAAAAAACTGCAGGAAGTCTTACAAAAGGTTAATGGCCCTTGGGCACAGCTATTAAAACACCTGATAAGAGTCCAGCCGAGAGAATATCGTGACCCATTGTACGGCTTGGTATGCTCGTGAGGATGAGCAGGCATACAATTTACAAACTCAAAGTCACTTAGGAAAGTAGACCTCATTGCATATCACTCCTTTTTAGTTTTCGATGTTGTGTGATTAGGAATGTTAGTACAGTTGACCCATAATCAGAGGGACCTTTTTAGGATGGGTTTAATTTCAGAACTCCATTTAACATTGGCCGTAAGACATCCCACTAAGGCAAAGCAAATAGGAGAACTGATCAAAGAGGCCAAAGGAAAAAAGTAATACATGGGATTTATCTTGAAATGGACGGATGAAATTGCCTGATAGAATTTTATGGCAAACAGGAGGGCAAAGTGACCTGGAAAGAGGAGCAATGGCCCGCTACATTTGAAAGACAACAACCTCCCCGAGAGAACCATCGTTTACTCCCTTCAATCCTGGCCCAGGTACTGACACATCTATGGGCCCAACATAAAAATCATGTTGGAAAAGTACATTCTGCCCCAGCGCATAGGGTGCAGTTACAGACGAACGATGCCCTGCCCTGCTTAAAACTATACTGGTTAGCACCGGAAGCAGAAAAAGAGATAGAGGGAGTGATCAAAGCACTATTACAGCAAGGAGTGCTGAAGGAAACACAAAGCCCCTGTAACACCCCGAAACTCCCCATTCCAAAGGTAGGAAGACCCAACGAGTGGTGGTTTGGAGAAGATCTCAAAGCCTTCAATAAAATTGTTATCACCATTGCTCCATTGGTGCCGGACACAAATGTCATTTTGTCTTCTATACCACCAACAACGGATACTTTCTCAGCCTTTTTCTCCATACCATTGCACCCGGAAAGTCAACATCTATTTGCCTTTACATATCGGTATTAACAGTATTAAAAGAGACTTGGACGAGTGCCAGTTATCTGCAGGCTCAACATTCCCTCAATATGGTGACGATTTATTGATAGCTTCAGAGGGAGGGCTAGTTTGTTAACAGAATATCCTTTTGTTATTATCACATCTGGCAGAAAGAGGGCATAGGGTCTCATTGGACAAACTGCAATTCTGTCAGGAGACAGTTCAGTATTTGGGATTTCAGCTGCAGCAAGGACAGCGGAGGCTTGGGTCTGAAAGCGTACAGGCTGTAGCAAGGGTTCCAACTCCGCGCACGGAAAAGGAAAGCCTTACCTTCCTCGGCATAGTGGGCTATTGCAGGCAGTGGATACCGGACTATAGAGAGATGGACGCAGTACTGCGCAAGGCTACCCAACAGGACGCCCCTTCAATTGTTACCTGGATCCCAGAGAGGGAGCAAGCATTTCGTAATTTGAAACAAGCCATGATTAGTGCCCCTGCCTTGAGACTTCCTAATTTCAGCAAGCCCTTTACTCTTTATGTGAATGAAGCAGGGGGATTTGCAACAGGGGTCCTGGTGCAAGAGCATGGAAGAGGGAAAAGACCCCTTGCCTATTACTCAGTGGCCCTATGTGTTGTGGCAAAGGGTATGCGAAGTTGCTTCAGAGCAGTAGCAGCCACGGCGGCCATAGTAGAAAAATCAGTTTTGCTGCTGCTTAATTCATCCACAACGTAGCATTTTACTGCGGCTCGACGCACTGGGTATGAAGTAATCCTCTCTAAAACCAACTTTACCAACAAGCGAGTGCCAGCTGTCAACCCTGCTACACTCTTGCCCGCGCCCTTGGAAGCAGAACATATGTATGATCATGACTGTTTATAATTGATTGAAGCCACCACAACCCCTCGATCTAATTTATTGAGTCACCCACTAGAAAATCCAGACATCATCTTTTTCACCGATGGGTCAGCAAACCGACCAAATGATCTGACCCTCCTGGCTGTCTATGCAATAGTAACTCCATTCAAGGTAGTGGAAGCTTTTGCTCTGCCTTCGGGAACGTCTGCTCAAGCGGCCGAATAGTTTGCCCTTACTAAAGCATGAATTCCAGCTAAAAATAAAACAGTCAATATTTATACTGATTCCCGATCCGCTTTGGGGTAGGACATGATTTTGGCCAATTATGGAAAACCAGGGGATTCATAACTTCCTCCGACCAACCTATTAAACATGCTAAATTGGTTTTAAATTTACTAGGTGCTGTTCAGCTGCCCAGCAAGATAGCCGTTTTAAAGTGTGAAGCGCATACTACTGCAGACGATGAAGTCTCATGCAGCAATAGATTTGCTGATAAAATAGCAAAGGAAGTGGCTCTCAAACAGCAGCCACAACTACAAGCTGCTGCAGTTGAACTTCCGTCCACCATAACAGAACCAAAGTTAAAACAGGCACAGGAGCAAGCCTCGCTACAGGAGCATCGCTCTTGGCTAAAAGTGGGTTGCTATCAAGACAATCATCAAACCTGGATCCACTCAGAAACCTGCACAGTATGCCCCAGAAGTCTGCTTTTGCCACCATGTCGCCTTGCCCATGGGCAGGCTCATGTGGGCAAAGGAGGATTGACACATGCCATATGTCAACAATGGCATATACCAGGTATTACGGTATCAATTTAAAAAGTAGCCTGCACACGTATGATTTGTCAGAGGAATAATCGGGGTAAAAAACACCCACTGCCTTTGATCATTTACCACAACCCGAAATGCCTTTGGAAAATTTGCAGATAGATTTTGTACACATGCTGATGGCTAAAGAATTCAAATACATGTTGGTGATAGTGGACATGTTTTCACGGTGGGTAGAGGCTTTTCCAACTAAAGGAGATGATGCTAGAATAGTGGTAAATAGTCAGTTAAAGGAAATAATACCTAGTTTGAGATACCAATGGGTAGTAACAGTGACAGGGGAACTCATTTCACAGCAAATTGACCAAAGCCCTAACAGAAGCCATGTTTTTTGGGGGAGAAATTGCACATAACATATCAGCCACAATCCTCAGGAATGGTGGAAAAGGCGGATGGAATAACTAAAACTGCATTTACAAAAGTGTATCAACAAAATGGGCTGCTGAGATATTAATGGAACGTCCCACGACAACTGCAACTAAACCCCCAATGACTCCAGCGGCAGTGGCCTTAATATGGGCAGATGAGGCATCACTAAAATATGCCCAGGCCATGTGTGAAACCGCTGAGAGAAAAAAAATACATGAAAAGGTGCGACAGGCTCAGATGCATCCAAAAGAGGGAAATACACACCCTTCAAACCTGGAGATCATGTATATGTGAAAGCACTAAACAAAGATTATTTTTCTCCTCGGTGGAATGGACCCTACCAAGTGCCGCTAACAACCCGAACAGCTGTTAAAGTAAAAGAAAAGCCAGATGGGATCCATGCAACTCGTGTAAACTACATCATACAGAACTTTGAGAGTACTAGCGAAACGCTGACCTGAAGAGAATGACGGCGCTACTGTCCTTATGTATTATCATATTAATCCAACATCATGTAGAGGGTAAACTGCATATTAACACCTTAATATACATGGCTCACTCATACGCAGAGTGTAAATAAATTCAATTGTTGGGTTTGTACACAAATTCCCAGATGCTCGGGGGAAACCCCAACACCTCGGCAAGGCCAGTAGATGCTGGGAGCCGCTTTGATCCGGCTTTTAAACTCACTTAACTCTGCATGTCTGGGTCCCGCCCATTGTGGTGGGATCCAGATCGCAACGTCTCGCGAGATCTTGTTAGATCTCGCGTGGTGTAACGACTGTCGGGAATTCCAGAAGAGGCCTCTCACGGTATCTACCAGCCACGTCCCATCCCAGTTCTGACACGATGCGACCGGGAAATCGCACCCTTAGTCTTTGAGGAACATGGGTGGATGGTGATGTTTCATGAGCAGAATGTACCTGGCAGAGGTGTGCAAGGATCCTGATCTCCAGAGCATAGCTTTTAAAAGAATATTTTTGGTGTACAATAAAATCATTGAAGTCACTGAAGGGTGTGTTGAGGGGCTTATACCGCTGCCGTGGAGGATTCCATACCCCCATTGAATTCTCATGTACAGCATTAAAATTTTGCAGTCAGCCTTGGATCTAGAGACACCTGCAGTGCAATTTCCCACACAAGGATTGCACAGTTTGTCTTTCTAGCCTCTAAATGCTCCATCTAAATGCGCCATATGGTAGTATAGTGGTTATGTAACTTGACTAGTAATTCTATGGCCTTATCTAATGACCCAGAGGCAAAATTCACATCACATCAGGGCAGCTAGACAATGTTAATCTGTAAATTAAATTAACTGAAAAGATCAGTACAAAAGAAAGAATCAATATTGGTGATCATGCAATTATTTGATTGTTGTTATAAACCTGTTCTTTCGATAAAGAAATCTGTTGTCTTTACATGATTTGGTCTCTATCTGTGTCCAGACCCACAATATGGTTGACTCCTGACTGCCCACTGAAATGACAAGCAAGCCACTCGGTTTTTCAAACTGCTACAAAGGACACCGTGGGAGTACTTTCACCACAAAAACGGAACGATTCAAGGATGATCACCGCTAAATGCCGGCCTTGCCAGTAACGCTCACATACCAGGAAAGAATGAACACTAATGAGCAATGGACTGCAATATCACCACCTCCTCAGACAGCTACGACAATGAGAGGAGACTCAAGGGTGTCATGAGCGTTATGGGGGGTCTGCCTCCTCAGGGATCAGTGACTCAGCAGCAGAGGCAGGTGTGGACTGGCAGTAACTGGTTCGCTCAATGACAATCCATCCACAGCAGTCAGACAACCTTTTTCCCCCTTACAGTTGCCTGTGATTGGGCAGACCCGGGGCTACACCTACCCCAGCACCCAGCTCTGACGAACAGAAGCAGCCTGAAAAGCAGGCTCAGGGGTCAGGTTCCTCTCCACAGAGAAAGAGTCCCCTCAAAGCAAAAGAGAAAATGCTGGAAAATCTCAGCAGGTCTGGCAGCATCTGTAAGGAGAGAAAAGAGCTAACGTTGAGTTCAGATGATTCTCTGTCAAAGCTAAAAGGCATAGAAAATGGGAGATATTTGCTTGCCATTTTAACACAAGACCCTGCTCCCATGCCCACATGTCTGTCGTTGGCCTGCTGCAATGTTCCAGTGAAGCTCAACACAACTGGACGAACAGCATCTCATCTTCCGGTGAGGCACGCTACAGCTTTCTGGTCTCAACATCGAATTCAACAACTTCAGATGATTAGCTCTACCCCTTTGTTTACATTCCATTTCATTTTAGCTGTCTTTTACCATTTATTTATTTCTTGTCTTTCTTTATATATATTTCCTCTCACTCTTTCCTGCTATCTTATCCCCCCTTTCCTTACTTTTCTCCCCTTTGCTTCCCCCTTCCGGCCTTTTTCTCATTTTACCTCCCTCCCACCCATGTCCCCCCACATCTACATGTGTCACAGCTTACCCTCTGATTTTAGTTTCTCTGCTGTTTGGCCTTTCTCACTTTGTATTCTCTCTGGGGACTGCCGTTAGCACTCTTTTCCCTTGGTTTCTGTGGCTATGACTCACCTTTCATTCCCTCACCTACAGTATAAATATCTCCCACTTTCTATGCCTTTTAGCTTTGAAAAAGGGTCATCTGGACTCGAAACTTTAGCTCTTTTCTCTCCTTACAGATGCTGCCAGGCCTGCTGAGATTTTCCAGCATTTTCTCTTTTGGTTTCAGATTCCAGCATCCGCAGTAATTTGCTTTTATCAAGAGTCCTCTCAATCCAGGAGCTTCTCTCAAAACCAAGGTTGCCAGGATTCATCTAATCCTGCGATTGCAATGAGAGCCACCGAATTATATATCAAGGTCTATGCATATTCTTGTTGCCCACCAAAATTATGGTAATGGTTATGGCACAAGTTAAAGATTAATATACATTCTATATGCCCATCTTTCATCCCACAGTCCTTAATGTACAAGGTGCAGAGTGAAGATTGCAAGTCGGTGGTAAAATAAACCAGTTACTTTTACTTGGTCCCAACAGGGTTAAATGTCAGGGTTTAGAGAACTCCAAAGTATATCATGGAGTTCACCTGCCCCACAACTTTTACTAGATTGTGGTATGGGGAGCACATGGCCCACTCTACAGGTGTGATGCAGCCGACATCTAACAGTAATTTTTAAAGCAAAACAATGTTTATTCTATGAACTCAAGTTAACCTTTTTAAAACATAGTGAACATCTTAGCAACCATTAATTCAAATACAACCCCCAAAGAATACAACACTAAGTAATCCTTAAGCTTTCCTTTTAACATCCATAAGACTTTAAAAACACTTTTAACAGAAGCACATCAGGTTTAAATTTACTACTGAGAACAGTTATCACTCTGAATTTACCAAATGATCAAGAGATAGTCTTTACATGGCAGAGAGAACAAATTACACATTCTGTGGCTGACTGCAGCTCCAACACTGAAACAAAACCCAAAAAAACACAGACACACCCAAGCTGTTTCTCAAAGTGGAACTAAAAGCTGACAGACAGCCCAGCTCCACCCACACTCTGACATCACAGCAGTAATAAACACCCATTTCTTAAAGGTACACCCACTACAGTTATTCTATAAGAAACACCCATTTTATAAAGGTACTTTCACATGACACATGTCAGTGCTTACCTTATTTCATAGTAAACTGCTGATAACAAGCCACAGCAGCAATACCTAATAAATTTGTTAGAATTTCACTGAAATGCAGATATACTTTAATGAGTTTAATAATCACTGTAGCACTGGCATCACAGCTGTGCAATGACTTAGAGCAAGCACAGATGCCTGAATTTTGTGCCTGTTGGATGGGCGCACTTTATAGGCCCGTAAATGGACCTGAAATCTGCTCTGGCTGCGATGAGTCCCAGAATGCAATTTCATGTTGGCTGGCCAATTAATGGGCAGCTAGCGTGAAACACACATTGAGAAAGGCCCAGTGGGCAGAGGGCAGGCACCCAGAAACAGGAGGGTGTGGGCTGGTGCTTCTAATGGGATCCCTCAAGTGGACTGCCACTGCGGAGCTCTCTTGAGCAACTGCAGACCTGTATAAATTAAATCCCGATGAAAACAAAAGCAGCAATCTGTTTCTAGGCAACACATTCAAACACAAATCTCACTTCCCAGACACTTTAAAAAAAATTATTTCAGCCCTGACCTTTTATCCCATCCCAAACGGAGGTGGTAGCTAAAATGTAAAGGCTGCCTTGCCAATCGGCCCACCTGTCAACTGTAAAAGTCGACCAACCTTGTAAAATAGCTTTCAATTGGCCCATTAATGGGTTAATTGTCGACAGCTGCGCTTCAAACTCTTGCGTGCGCCTGCCGACGGGAATATCGAGCAGTTGCACAATGATGGCAGGCCGTGCATTTCTGGATCAGGCCTGTGTGCGCCTGCCTGAACAACTTTATGTAAATTTATGGCCATAAATACATAATTTGTCCGGATTGAAAAATCTAATGCAAAACTCGACAAATATGCGGGGGTCTCTGTTAAGTTCTGATAAACCCCTGGATCTGCAAACTCAAGTTCTTTGAAATCGCTGCCCATCTCCTAACTCGCACCAAGTCCTGTGCACCCATCACCCCTATAATCATTGACTTGCTCCTGGTCCGGAAACACCTCCGATTTGAATTTTTCACCCTCATTTTTAAATCTCTCATGGTCTTGCCCTTCCCTATATCTGCAATGTCCTCTTGTGCTCCAAATTCACGGTCTCTGCACTCTTTTGTGGCTGTGGTGTTCCTTGTGTTGCTAAATTCAGGATGGTTGACGTAGTGTTCACAAAGACCACAAAATAGCTTAAACTTGAAAAAAGCTGTAAATTTATTAACACTACTAATTTGGATTAGACACGTACTCCTAAAAAAATCATAGAACATTATTATTAACATATAAACTACACTCATCTACAACTACCCTTTATACTGATATAAAATATGATCTGCCCTTACTCCCTCTATCTGTACTTCTGACGGTCTCTAGCTAACTCCTGCACACTCTCCCCCACAAGGCTTTGCATCAATGCTTTATATACTTGTAACTGTAGCTCCCTCTACTGGCTACTCTAGACATTGCATTAACCCTTGCAGTTCTTACAGTTATGATAACACCACAGTGGCCACTTGCACTTCAGCATTTTTATTTTGGTCCATCACTGACAGTCACGCATTAAGTTTCCTACAGGCTCTAAGCTCTCAAACTCCTTCACTAAACCTAAAGACGTAGCTCCCTCTCCTTTTTATAAGCTCTCCTTTACCTCTTTGACCAAGCTTTTGGTCACCTGTCCCAAAATTTGTTTGATAAATTCTGAAGTGACAATGTTATTGCTCTGTCAAAGGCACTATAGAAATGCAAGTTCTTGTTGTTTAACTTTTAGATTCAACATAACCTTACACAAATTTGTGCGGAATGCAAATTTGAAGTAACTAAAATTATTCATTAAAGTGACCAAATAACATAGGAGGTAATTTGGCACAGTAGACAATTGAACCATTGCACTGACAAAGCAAGATTTCTCTGGATGGCATGGAGACACAGTGGGTAGCACTGCTGCCTCAAAGCGCCAGGGTCCCAGGTTCAATTGCGACCTTAGGTGACTGTCTATGTGGAGTTTGTACATTCTCCCTGTGTCTACATGGGTTTCCTCTGGCTGCTCCCACAGTCCAAAGAGTTGGCCAAGCTAAATTGCGCTTGATGTCTAAAGGTTAGCTGGGGTTACAGGGAAAGCGCGGGGGAGTGGACCTAGGGAGGGTGCTCTTTCAGAGGGTGGGTGCAGACTCAATGGGCTGAATTACCTCTTTCTGCACTGTAGGGAATCTATGATACAAGGACAAATCTAGGGCCTGTAGGCCACAGGTTGGATTTGCTTCACTCTAGTTTTGATGTAATTTGCTACGAAAGATAAAGTTGGACAAATCTGACCCAGACATAATGTTCAATGACAGAACTGCACAAAGTCTGTTGAAGGAGGAAGAAAATACAAGGAAGTGCTGAATAATTTGCAGAATAAATCACCAGCCCCTCTCCCTCTGCACTGAATAGTATGTTTGACATTCCTCCCTCCCCTAAATCTCCCCTGTAATCAGTACAGTACTTATAATTCGTAACTCAGTTGGAGAAGATCAGTGATAAGTCAGCAAAAAGTTATATTTGAGTGAAATCTTAAATGAGCATGAATATTGTAGTTGCACCACCAGCTCATGCGTCCTGTCGTTAAGTGGCACGTGGTAACTGCTGCTTCAGTCAAGTGAATTAGATATAATGGGAGTCTGACTGCATTTTGCAAAGCCAGCCCAGCGTACACCCCTTATTCCACATATCTACCCTTTTGTAATAAGTGGGAAATCCATTATTATAATCATATTCTACTTTATAACCTGTATAATTATCCAGTAGGCTAAGAACATTTAAACTTTGAAAGTGATAGTGTGAGGATGACCACCAGAGCAGTCAATTACACTCTGTAACTGAAAAATGCTCAGCCCTGTAAGCCGCTTCTGTTACTGCTGAATTTGACAGACTGAATTTTATAGTCAGTAAATGCCACTAGCCATTTGTTGCATGTGTGCTTTAAAGGAATGAGGCTCTAAACTTCTAAAAGTAAATTTTCAGTTTCAAAAGGTTATTTGACAATAATTAAGACTTATCATGTTGATAAAAAGGTTACTTGTACTGGAATGGACAAGTTCAAACTTTTTCTGGAGTATTTAATAATACTCGCTCACTTATTGTCACAAGTAGGCTTCAATGAAGTTACTGTGAAAAGCCCCTAGTCGCCACATTCTGGCGCCTGTTCGGGGAGGCCGGTACGGGAAATGAACCCGTGCTGCTGGCCTTGTTCTGTATTACAAGCCAGCTGTTTAGCCCACTGTGCTAAACCAACCCCTATTATAAATGTCAGGAGAGTTCAAGTCAGACAGCGGAGTTGCATTATTGTGCAGCTTTTGGAAGGGCAGACTATCTCAGGCAACGACTTTGACCACTCAAGTGCAGTTGCTGGAAGTTGACATCCAATTTACAGACAGGTAACAATAGTTGAGCCTCACCATTGTTGTGTTATGCTTCTTCATGTCGCATAAGCTGCTTCCTTGATGTATACTCTGACAAAGGCAGGTTCAGACTTGGAGATAGGTTTCACACATTTATTGAACTGTTAACAATTCTCCTACTTGAGTTCGACTCTCCTGCTAATCTTGCTATTGTAACTCAGTCTAACTAACCAGTCTGCTCTAAGCCATGCGGTGGGTGTGATGCTTCCGATCTGCCCCTGTGTCGCCTGTGGAAAGAGCAAGAGCATATGTGCCCTGTCCTTTTATGTGGGTTGCCACCTTGTGGTAGTGTCACCTCTGGGTGTCTTGACTGCCCATTGGTCGTGTCCTATTCTATGTGTTCATTAGCTTTTTAAAAAAATTATTCATTAAGAATTTTAACACAATTTTTCACCCTTACAAACAACCCCACCGCCCCTCCCCCCCCCACCCCCCGTAACAAAAAGAAAGAAAGCGCACATAGCAAGACATGAACATGGTAAATCGATATGTTACAGAGCTTTGTACATTGGATTCCTCTCGTACATGTCAGTTTTCCAAATCCTTCATGTATTTTCTTGCTCAAATACCCCCCAAACAAGCCCCCCTACCCCCTCCCTCCCTCCTCCCCACCCCCCCCCCCAATGTAAGACATCCCCCTCCCCCCTTCCTCCCCCCCCCTGGGTTGCTGCTGCTGACCGACCTTCATCTAACGCTCCGCGAGATAGTCTAGGAACGGTTGCCACCGCCTGTAGAACCCCTGCGCAGACCCTCTCAAGGCAAACTTTATCCGCTCCAATTTGATAAACCCTGCCATATCATTTATCCAGGCCTCCACGCTGGGGGGCTTCGCCTCCTTCCACATTAACAAGATCCTTCGCCGGGCTACTAGGGACGCAAAGGCCAGAATGCCGGCCTCTTTCGCCTCCTGCACTCCCGGCTCGTCCACTACTCCAAATAGTGTTAGCCCCCAGCTTGGCTTGACCCGGACTTTCACCACCTTAGATACTGTTCCCACAACTCCCCTCCAGAACCCCTCCAGTGCCGGGCATGACCAAAACATATGGACATGGTTTGCCGGACTTCCTGAGCACCTCCCACATCTTTCCTCTACCCCAAAGAACTTACTCAGCCTCGCTCCCGTCATGTGCGCTCTATGAACCACCTTAAATTGTATCAGGCTAAGCCTGGCACACGAAGAAGAGGAATTAACCCTACTTAGGGCATCAGCCCATAGCCCCTCCTCAATCTCCTCCCCCAGCTCCTCCCCCCATTTACCCTTCAGCTCCTCTACCAATTATGTGTTCATTAGCTGTATGTCTGCATGTCATGATGTCTCTGGTGCTCCCTCTAGTGTTTACTCAGTCCCAGTGTATTTACAGTGAAGCATATCACCACTTCCCCCCCTTTTTTCGTGTTACATATTTTCTGTACAGTGTTAAAGAAAATTGAACAAAATAGGTAGATAAGTGATGACATGTACAAATCATGATGACAGTGATGATTATACATTATCAAATAATATGTATGAGTCCAAAGTTCATGAATTAATATGGTCGAGTGGCTTTCTTGTATTGTTATTGAAGTGTCAATGTCGATGTTGTCATTTCCATGTGAACACCATCAGTGTCCCTGTGCTTAAGGAACCAAGACGTGGTCAAATCACTTAGTTGTCTGATTTGGACTCTTTTTTTCTATGCTTGTGGTAGCGATGCAGTATGTAATCTGTGTTGTCCGGCCTGGACTGTTTCTTGTGATTGCGATATTGAGGCCGTATGTCAGCTGCCTTGAAAGCTGGTCTGTTTGTTTGTACTGGAGCAAACTTGAATCGGTGAGATTTGCTGTCATGCCATGGTATGTCGAGGAGCTGAGCTGTTACATTGTCCTGCATTTGCAGAGTTGTACCATGTCGTACCAGTCGTTGCTCCAGTGTTGTTGTTTTTGTCATGCTTGTTGTCGACGTTCGTGCCTTTGGTATGCTTCTTGCTGTTGTCGGTGTTGTTGTTTTCATAGGTTTTGTTGTTGTGTTTGTTGCGCTCAATGACCACACCGAGTGGAGAATTCGGGTCCTTCACAAAGTTACTTGTGTCAGTGTCCTTTGTGGCATCTGCTGTTTCATTGAGCGTACCGTCTCTGATTCCTCAGCTCTCCTCGTCTGGAGTCATGTCCGGCTCACTGGAATCATCTTCGGCTTGTCGATGCTCCCCGTCTGGCGTCCTTTCTGGTTCACCTGAACCAGCTTTGGTTACTTGACACTCCCCGTCCGGAGTCATTTCAGGTTCACTTGAATCATCTGAGGTGTCACTTGAATCATCTGAGGTGTCTTGATGCTCCCCATCCGGAGTCAAAACATTCAGGAATATATTTTCTTGTGGCGAGGCTCGAGTGGATGAGGTTTGAGTTAACGTAGTGTCACTGGAGTCACTAGTAACCTCACTTTGATCGTCGAGTGCCTCTGTACATTCTAGCTGAGGTCTGTCAGTCTCGTTGAGATGTTGCACATCTTGTATGGGAATTGCGAAGCCTTTGTCACTTGTCGCACACGCAGTGGGTAGACCTTCAGTGTCTTCTTGTCGGTTAGATGAGCTGGGTAGACTGTCAGAGTCTTCTTCTGATGGCTCAAATAATCTGGGTAGACTGTCATAGTCTTTTGGTTGTTCACGTGAGCGTGGTACACTGTCATAGTCTTCTTGCTGTGCACTTGAGCGTGGCAGACTTGCATTGTCTGCCGCTGATTGCTCAGATAAGGTTGCTAGACCTTCGTGGTCTTGTTCAGGCAAGGACTGCGCTTTGGAGTCTTGCGTTGCTTCCATCGTGGAGTCTGTCAACGAGCTCGCTGTGGAGGCTTGTATCGCTCTCTCTGTGGAGTCTGGCATCGTTCCCAGTGTGGAGTCATGCAGTGGTCTCACTATAGAGTCGATCTGTGCACTCTCAATGGAGTCGTGCAGTGGTCTCGCTGTGGAGCCTGTCATCGCTTTCTGTGCGGAGTCGGGGACTCTTTGTGGTGCGTGGCGTACTGTTCATGGTGCGTGGTGTGGCGTCAGGCCGCTCTCTGTGAGCTTGGACCTCTCTCTGTCTCTTGGCGTCAGGCCGCTCTCTGTGGGCTTGGACCTCTCTCTGTCTCTTGGCGTCAGGCCGCTCTCTGTGGGCTTGTACCTCTCTCTGTCTCTTGGCGTCAGGCTACTCTCTGTGGGCTTGTACCGCTCTCTGTCTCTTGGCGTCAGGCCACAGCAGAATCCTGTACTTCTGGGTTAGGATGTCGTCTGTGCTGGGCTGAGGATCCTCAAATCCGACGAACGCGTCCATGTCTGTGTCGGATACTTCACTGTACAACACATCTCGTTGCGGTTCGGATTTGGTACTGAGGTCGCCACGTCCAATGATGAAATCATCGTCTGAGTCGTAGTCTTCAAGGACCATATCATCACTTTCTGTGTCGGAGCTGTCATTGTGCTCGTGATGTTCAAAGAAGAAATCAACGTCTGAGTCGTAGTCTTCAAGGACTAAATCATCTCTTAGGGTGGTGCTAACTGCTTGTTGCAGGGTCCTGCAGAGCTTACTTTCAGCTGCTTGTCGAAGTTCAGGCATTGTGCTGTCGTTCCAGGTGAAAGAATTGTGTTTTCCGGCTTTAAAAAAAAAATCTTATTTGCAGGCATTTCCCCTTTAAGTGGCCGTGGTCCGGGGCCTCTGGCATCATGACGCTTGTGACATAGAGTGTAGGAATGGATTGCGCATGCGCAGATCGCTTTTCCTATACTGTGCGCTCTTTGCACAACTGCGCATGCGCGGCTTCTCACGTATGCGCAAAACACTGTTTTGCCGGTACTCGTCTTCTGGGGAACCGCGCATGCGTTGCTCGTTTCTCAAGATGGCTGCCAATCAAAACTGCCGTTTTCTGCATTTGCAGACCTACCTTCGCCTCGTGGTGAGTATTGCCGCCTCTTTTACCGTTCTCTCTTGTGTTTTCCTCGCAGTTTGTTTCAAACTTGTCCAGGACTGTCTGGAAGTCTCTCTTATCTTGCCCTTTGGAGTACTTGAAGGTCTTGAAGATTTCTGCTGCACTTGCACCCGCAATGGTGAGCAGAAGCTTTATTTTCTCTGCAACCGCCACGCCATCTAGGTCGGACACTACCAGGTAGATCTCAAACTCTGTTCGAATGCACTGCTGTGGGTACCTGAACTGCTGAGGAACCGGAATCTCGAACATCTTACCTGGGTGCTGTTGCTGGTCGGCACGGATCTTGAGTTGAACTATACAGATTCAACAGGCTACTACTGGTACCATGTTGTGTTATGGTTCTTCATATAGAATAAGCTGTTTCCTTGATGTATGCTCTGACAAAGGAACGTTCAGTCTTGGAGATAGGTTTAACACATTTACTGAACAGTTAACAACCATTATTTCTACCACAAAATCCAGCCCATTGTATTCACCAGTCGGGCTTCTCAGAGCTGGGTGAATGCCAGAAAGCCAAAAGCTGTGTGATCCTAACAAACCATGTTGAAACCATGTTACTGCTGCTGGCTACATGAAGCGTATGTTGATTTTTTATGATGTATTTCACCTGTGGATTTCTAGATGAATCATAGGTCCCTCGCAAAGGTATATTCAGCCTGGTCAGATATGTCTGTCACGGTCCATATATGGATTGCCTTTGCAAATATTGTATCCTAATGGTCCCTGTTAATATCCAGAAAGCCTCATGACCAAGAATAGATCTGAGCCAATCTTTCACACACTCCTGTAGTTAATTATTTGCAGAGATGCACATCCAACAAGTACAAGTTCAAAACATTTATTTTTTTATAGGGTCACAAACAAACCTCCAGTTTATCCCTACCACCCACACAAGTCATTTACAATTAACAGTCTTAGTCCTATGGTCTTGTGCACACCAACTACCACCACCATCTCACCTCCCCCCCCCCCCCCAACCCCCCCCCCCCACCCCCCCCCCACCCCCCCCCCCCCCACCCCCCCACCCCTACCCCCACTCCCATAGCCCAACTGGTTCCTCTCTGAAGCTCAACTTCTTTTTTTTCCTTCATGAAGTGCAGGTAAGCAGGACCCACACTACTGCATATACTGGAACAACTGGATCAAATATTACAATTCCTCTTTTCTGCTTTATACTCTCTGCCATGCAACTTTACTACCACCGATATAATGGGCTACAAGAGAGCCGCGGGTAAATTAACATGTTGGCCTGTAATTAATGCTAAATATATCTTGAAAATGGCAGCTTTGTGCATTAGAATGATTTGTGCCTGAGAGGAAATTTGAAAGTGTAGGGAAAGTACGAGAACATTAATGCACTAAATTATTAGATTTACAGAGTAATTTCATCCAGCAAGTCACCGATAAAGATCACATATCATTTTCCACTCATTAAGCTATTTAGTTGCCTTGATTATTTCTAGCATTCCATTGAATCGCTAAAGATAAATTAAAATGTGAGGTATTTAATTGCATATTAAAGCTTGGGCAGTATGAGCAATTCCTTCATGTGCAGTGACCAAAAGCTCTTATTGATGGCAGATGAGGCTGTTGAGTTATATATTATTCATATCTGAAAGCTATAATTTGTCTAAATAAGCATGGAAAGGAAGGAGTAATGAAATGCAGTTTGAGACAGATCCCAGAAATTATTTGTTTCATCTTCAGTTTAGAATGAAGGTGTTGGATATAAAACCAGACAAGAGAATAGAAAACATAGTAAATCAAGGAGGGATGGTCTGACATGTCTGTCAAATTTCCTGTCAAGTCATGCATTGGAAAGTAATCCTAATAGGTCCTCCTGACAGAAATAAATAAATGGAAACGTTACATTGATATAATTAAGTGCCACTGACTTAAAATAAACATTGAGTAGCTGACAAGAATATCTTCAGAGTTTAATATCTCAGTATTGCAAAATAGGGCAGCATGATGGCACAGTGGTTAGCACTGCTGCCTCACAGCATCACAGATCCAGGTCAATTCTGGCCTCGGATGACAGCCTGTGAAGTTTGCACTTTCTCCCCGTCTCTGCGTGGGTTTCCTCCGGGTGCTCCGGTTTCCTTCCACAGTCCAAAGATGTGCATGTTAGGTGGATTGGCTGTGCTAAAATTTTCCCTTAGTGTCCACACGTGTGCAGGTTAGATGGGGTTACAGGGATAGGGTGAGGAAGTGAGCCTAGGTAGGATGATCTTTCAGAGGGTCGGTGCAGACTTGATGGGCCAAATGGCCTCCTTCTGCACTGTAGGAATTCTATGATTCAATGACTTTGATTCATTGACCATCTTCAGGCTAACCTCAGCCACCCTCAGGCTAACCTTGGCCTAACTCATAGCTGACCTTTCACCTTAGAGAATCAGCAAGAAACAGTTCTGTCAGTTCAAAGAGCAACTGAAGTATCATCGTGGAATAACGGGCACCCAAAGTCAAACCTCGTCATCCACCATCCCGCACATAATGTGGCAAATAACCACAACATATCTCTGTGTTAAAAAATAATTCACTTTCTGTGGAGGGGGTAGAAGAAATAAGAGGAGTGGTTAAGACAATGGAGTGCTTTACCAGGAATGATGCTGAAGGCAGAATCTATAATACACCTTTTAAAAGGGAATTGGATAACGGAATAATTATTTAATAACAAGTTTAAGGGAAGGGTGGGGAAATGGGACTATCTGGCTCTTTCAATGAACTGGCATGGGTAAAATGGAAGAGGTGACCTCTGTAATGTAAAATTCTATAAAGTATCCTATAATTCAGCTACACTAAAGATCATTTCTTGCAGTGGTGCTCCACATAATCCCTCTTTAATCCCATTTTTATTTTAGTGTTGTTACAGCAGTCTAAAAACATATGGGCTGGATTCTCCGTCCCGCCGCGCCAGATTTCTGGTTCAGCTCGCCGGCGGAATGTTCCGTTTCGCCAGCTGGTCAATGGGGTTTCCCATTGTGGGGCAGCCTCACGCCGTCGGGAAACCCCCGGGCTGCCGACAAAATGGAGAATCCTGACGGCGGAGAATCCAAACCATAATATTTCTCACAGCAGAGTGCAAGCACATTCTTTTTGATTGCGTATTTGTTTTACTAAAGATAGAGAAAATCTTTTCTCAGAATGAATTTCTGTACTTTTTTCCACTGTATTTTCCCTCCAGATTTTCCCAGCACTTTGATCAAAAATACTCTCATCAGAGGGGTACACGTATTGTTGTGATTTTTGTGTGCAATTCCCCAGTACCTTTCCACTACACTCAGCATATGTATTAGTATAAGGTTTCTCCCTCCAACATTTATATAAAGTTTTCATTGATGGTACACCATGGTTTAAACAATTCATCAGAATCAGATGTGAGTGAAGTATTAGTTTTTATACAAGGTGCAGACAACTGATATTTTAGCTAACTGTCCATTATAGGGTACAGGTTGACCAAAGGGAGTGCAGAAATCACAACCAATGTATCAAACTTCAATACTTTCAACAGGGGGGTGGTACGGTGGCACACTGGTTAGCACTGCTGCCTCACAGCACCAGGGACCCGGGTTCAATTCCGGCCTTGGCTCATTGTGTGTGGAGTTTGCACGTTCTCCCCGTGTCTGTGTGGGTTTCCTCCGGGTGCTCCTGTTTCCTCCACAGTCCAAAGATGTGCGGGTTAGGTGGGTTGGCCATGCTAAAATCAGTGTCCGGGGATGTGCAGGTTAGGTGGGGTTGTGGCTATAGGGTTGGGGTGTGGGCCTAGGGAGGGTGCTCTTTCAGAGGGTTGGTGCAGACTCAAAGGGGCAAATGGCCTTCTTCTGCACTGTCAGGATTCTATACTTGGCGTGAAATTACTTTTTTTGGTATGTTTCTATGTATTAGAATGTAATTCTTGTTTGTCATGTCTTAGAATTATGTTCATGTCTATCTGAAGTGTGATGCAGAAGCATCAAATTTGATACATCAAATGGGTTAATTCAGACAGATTGAAGTATCATTATGGTGGCTTGCAGAAGATAATTTGTTTGTTATGCAACTGATTGTCAAAATAGTAATCTCTTATTCTCACAAGTAGGCTTACATTAACACAGCAATGAAGTTACTGTGAAAAGCCCCGAGTCGCCACACTCCGACGCCTGTTCGGGTACACGGAGGGAGAATTCAGAATGTCCAAATTACCTCACATCACATCTTTCGGGACTTGTGGGAGGAAACCCACGCAGACTCAGGGAGAACGTGCAGACTCCGCACAGACAGTGACCCAAGCTGGGAATCGAATTTGGGTGCCTGGCGCTGTGAAGCAACAGTGCTAACCATTGTGTTACCGTGCCGCACTATCTACATTCGTAACTACACAATATTATAATCTCAGTTAGCGAGGAAATTAATGTTATTCAGCTGCTCATATTTTCAGTGCATGCCTGCTAAGTAGAAAAGTTTCTAATTTTTTTCATGCATACACAAAGTTTGATGGGCAATAACTTGTGTTGTTGCATACTGTGACAGAATAATTCTTTGAACTGTAGAATGATTACAGCACAGGAGGATGCCATTTGGCTCATCATACCCATTCTGACTCTCTGTAAGGAGCTACTCAGCTAGTCTTACTCCCATCTTTTCACCACAGCCCTGCACTTTTGTTTGCCTTTAGATAATTACCGAATTCCCTTTGGAATGTAACCTTTAAAGTTGCCTCAATCACCTCGTCTGACAGTGCATTCCAGGTAATAACCACTCACTGTACTTTTCACGCTCATGAATGTACAGGTTTAACTGTATGAGTCGGACAAAAACTTATTTTGGAAAAAAATGCTGCTTTTTCATGATCTGACCCAGTTTCTGCCTCAGTTTTTCTACCATGTGTAGTGACAGCTCCGTAGGAGTAAATCAGCAGAACATCATGTGTCAGCTGTAGTTCAGTTGGTGGCACCCTCTCCTCTGGGCCAGAAGATTGTGGGTTCAAGTCTGACTCCAAAGCTTTGAGCATTTGGAATCACACATCAGTCCAGTGCTGGTGAAGTGATGCACTGTCAGAGGTTCTATCTTTTCGTTGAGATGTTAAACAGGAGCTCTACCTGATCACTCAGGCAGACAGTAAAGATCCGCTATTTTGTAGCAGAGTATGATGATTCTCCCTGGTGTCCTGGCCAATATTTATCCTTCACGAATCAACAAAAAAACTCATAGGGGTATTGGGAGATTGCACGGCATAAATTAGCTACCGTGTTTCCTAAATTTCAACAGTGAGTCCAGTTTAATAAGTACTTCATCACCATAAAATCTTTTAGGACATCCTGCAGTCATGGAAGGTGATATGTAAGTGCAAGTTACATTAGTTATATCTGGGGCTGGTTTAGCACGGTGGGCTAAACAGCTGGCTTGTAATGCAGAACAAGGCAGCAGCATGAGTTCAATTCCCGTACTGGCCTCCCCAAACAGGCGCTGGAATGTGGCGACTAGGGGCTTTTCACAGTAACTTCATTGAAGCCTACTTGTGACAATAAGCGATTATTATTATTATAATAAAGTCTTTTTTCTCTTTCATGCTTAGATTGGATTTGAGCAGCTGTACGAATATTAGTGATGGGTTGAATCATCCAGTCAAATACTAGCTGAACGTAATCATGTGCCTCCCACCTTTGCTCCAATTGTTCTTGGACATTTAGAGAGCATGAGTGAACTTGCAGTTATGTAACACTCAGGATATACCTCAGGATTTCACAGCCAAGTTCAATCACTATTGTAATGCAAGCTAACATCTTGAATCAAAGGAAACTCCTGGGCGAAGTTCCATATGGAAGTTGGCAGCCTTCCTAAGTGACCATTCTTCATGCCCAGATCTAGACAACATCAACAAGCTACTTGTTCACATGGGGCATTCCTTGTCAGCCTTATCCCGTATTCACCAAACATCCAGTTCCCACGGAAGTCATGCACTGACAACAGCAGGAGGAGTCTGTCATAATATACACCAGTATATCATGGTGCAGACACACACTGATGGACACACAGTGTGACCAATCAACACACACAACACCACAGCCAATCACCAGTGAGAGCACATGCACTATAAAGACAGGGGGCTTCAGAGTTCCCGTTCTTTCGAGTTGCAGCTAGCTAGGAGGACAGAGCTCACAGCCTGCAACACAGACATTCACCATGTGCTGAGTGCATCGGCTGGTTAGGATAAGGCAAAGGTCTTTAGTTAAAGCTAGTATTGTACTAACCCACAGTCTAAGTAAGTTTAAACAGTTAATGATTCAATAAAATAGTGTTGCACTATTTCAAGTGTTGGTGACCTGTATGTGATCCAGAACACCCAACACATCATGATACCAGGAGTGGTGGGAGACTAGCACTTCTTAGACCTACCTGCAAGTGATCTGCCTTCTGCCAGCATTCCGTCATCCAGCGACATGGACAACATCAGCCCGCTACCGCCGCTCCTCAGCCGGTGGCTCCCGACCCACCCTTGAGACGGTCAACCAGAATTCGTCGCCCACCTCAGAGACTTAATTTGTGGACTTATGGACTTTCTGATTTGTTCTGTTCTTCCGTTTAATCGTTCAAGTGGTTTGTATATAGTGTTCATCTCGTTATTCTTGTGACACACTGTTTTTCTGCACCAGGCACCTTCCCATGTAAATTGCTTAGTTTTTACGTACATAATCCTGTAAATATTTTGCACACACGTAGTCAGGAACATTCACCATACACTATTTATTGCCACGCAGGTATATTTTTTATAAAAGGGGGGATGTCATAATATACACCAGTATATAATGGTGCAGACACACTGATGGACACACAGTGGGACCAATCAACACACACACTACAGCCAATCACCAGTGAGAGCACACGCACTATAAAGACAGGGGGCATCAGAATTCCCGCTCATTCGAGTTGCAGCTAGCTAGGAGGACAGAGCTCACAGCCTGCAACACAGACATTCACCATGTGCTGAGTGCATCGACTGGTTAGGATAAGGCAAAGGTCTTTAGTTAAAGCTAGTATCGTATTAACCCACAGTCTAAGTAAGTTTAAACAGTTAATGATTCAATAAAATAGTGTTGCACTATTTCAAGTGTTGGTGACCTGTATGTGATCCAGAACACCCAACACATTAGAGTCTTTGTTGATTTATGCTATCCCTAGTCTGGGGTCACCAAAGTCTATTTTAGTACCCCTACTGTTGACCAACTGAGATCATTTAGGGGAGTACAAATTTGCTTTTCCTCCATCGAAAGACTCTGGATGTTGTGACAACTGGAGCTTTTAAGGCTGAGCAGATATATGTAAAGTATCAAGGGATGTGGAGCAAAGAAAGGGAAATAATAATAATAATTAATAATAATAGAGTTGAGCACACATTTTTCATGATCTGATTGAATGGTAGAACAGGGTGAGAAAGGCCAAACAGTCTATTCCTGTCCCTAACAAACCAAAGACCTCGGAAATGGCATCTTCTGATCTGCATGGTTTACTGATGAACCCAGAGATTTCTGATAAATTGATTTAATGGTGCATTATTCCCTGAAGCTCAGTACACGAGGGTGCACATCCATTCAGTATCAAAGAGTTTAAAATGTTCATTCATTAAACATATTCTCTTAATAAACGCTCGTGGGAAAAAGTAATTTGTGAGCAATTAAGTGGCGTGATGCCCTTTCCATGACATATGAAAAATAGTTCACAGAAATTAAAAAATGGCATATGGTATAATGTGCAATAGATCCATGAAATTACTTTGAAATTCTAAAGAAGATAATAAATACTTCATAGCCCATCGTTGATCTGTAATTTGCACTCTGGGACTGAAAAATTATCCTTAATATATTCTCTTGTGAAACACACAACAGCATCAATCCAATTATTACGTTCTAATCAAATTTCTCTCTACAGTTCAGCAATAAAGTTAAAGCATGAGGAGGAAGGAGCAAGTCCAGCCATTACCTTCAATTCTGTTAACCCACACATTGGAATTTAAAGGATTAACACTGTCTTCATGCTCTCAGTTGACACAAAATGCCACCCGACAAACCTGTTTTTTCAGGATAAAATAAAGTTGCAGACATCAACAAAGCTATTAGGCAAATGTGACCAGCACAATTTACAGGTCATCGAACAATAATATTGTTATGCAGCAGTGTGGTGGCATTGTCACTGGACTAGTAATCCTGAAACCCAAGGTAATGCTCTGGGGATCCTGGTTCGAATCCCACCCTAGGCAGATGGTAAATTCAAATTAAATTTTAAAAATATGAAATTAAAAGCCTGATGGTGACCATGAAGCCATCATCGATTGTTGTAAAAATCCAGCTGAACTACAGTTCTTAAGGTAAGGAAATTTGCCATTCTTACCTGGTCTGGCCTAAATGTGATTCCGGATCCACAGCAATGTGGTTGCCACTTAAATGCCCTTTGAAATAACCTAGCAAGCCAATCAGCTCAAGGTCAATTGGGGATGGACAAAACATGCTGGCCCAGCCAATGATGCCCACATCCCATGCATGAATTTTAAAAATGAGTAACTTGCAGTTATATAGTAGATTAATAATACGTTTTTATGACTTCCTCAGAGTGTTGGCAAAATAAATTTCTGACAGAACCACTTCAGGAGGATTTAAGATGTCTGACCAAAAGCTTGGTCAAAGGATTAACTTTTAAGCAGCTTCTTAAAGGACGAATGAGCGATAAAGAGGTGGAGAGGGTTAGGGAGGGAATTCCAGA
This sequence comes from Scyliorhinus torazame, assembly GCF_047496885.1. NCBI lineage: Eukaryota > Metazoa > Chordata > Chondrichthyes > Carcharhiniformes > Scyliorhinidae > Scyliorhinus > Scyliorhinus torazame. The sequence goes on along the minus strand of NC_092713.1, from coordinate 212,133,833 downwards.
TGATCGGGCCCAGAGGTTAAAGCAATCAATGGTGGAGTTTAAGATCAGGATTGTTCAAAAGGCCATATTGGGAAAGCCATTTGCTTTTCTAGCTGTTATAACCCCTACGGGGAAACCATTATTGATCTACCCGTGGGGCTCGAGCTTCCCAGGTGGGGAGCGGAGGCCACCCAGCTGGGGCTTGTTAGAACTGATCTGCTAATTCTTTCAACCTCAAAAGTACAACAGCAGATGGAGGCATGGTGGCGCAATGGTTAGCACTCATAGCGCTGAGGACCCAGGTTCGATCCCAGCCCCGAGTCACTGTCCGTGTGGAGTTTGCACATTCTCCCATGTCTGCATGGGTCTCACCCTCACGATCCAAAAGATGTGAAGGATAGGTGGATTGGCCACGCTAAATTGCCCCCGAATTGAAAATTTCTTCATTAGGAAGTACAACAGCAGGGCTCCTGGCTGACCAAGTAGCGGCCACCATCTCTAAAATCCTTGAAGCCTGCTTTATTGTAAAAGCAACCCCATTCATTTTCAAGGACTTTCGTGCTGTTGTTTCCAACCAGCAACTCATCTGATCTGAACTCTGTCACATAGGAAACACCTTTTTGACTTTGACTTTCTGGACTCTGGAAATCACGTGAATGAATACTCATTTCTGTGGGTTTGTTTTATTATTACTATCCATAGTTGTCCCTCTACTGCATGTGTGTGTGTCTTAGGTTGCATAATAATTCATTGGCTATAAATGAGGGACATATATAAATGCAAACATGCTTCTGAAAATAATATCAATTGAAAATCTAGGTAATGTCCAGAATCGTCTCTAGTTTAACATGTCCATTGTCTATTACGATATGACATCAGGTTAAAGTGGTCGGAAATACACGGGCAGCACGGTGGCGCAGTGGTTAGCACTGCTGCATCATGGGTTCGAACTCAGCCCCGGGTAACTGTCCGTGTGGAGTTTGCACATTCTCACCATGTCTGCGTGGGTCTCACCCCCACAATTCAAAGATGTGCAGAGCAGGTGGATTGGCCACGCTGAATTGCCCCTTAGTTGGAAAAAAAATGAATTGGGTACTTTAAATTTTTAAAAAATGTTTGGGTTTTTAAAAAAATGTTTTTTATTGGATTTTTGCACAGAGTATATTTTGACGTTATTTACACAGGCTATATATGTAAGTAGGCATCCGTTCGTTCAGGTGAAGCACTTCCGGAGGGCAATCCTCGAGTGGGTCTGGTGCCGGTTGTGGTAATACCAGGTATTGCAGTACCTGAGAGGTGGGTGACCATTGGCTAGACCTAGGAGTCTACCATTGGCTAACGTACATAGCTCCGCCCTGCGAGGCGGGGTATAAGAACCAATGCCATCCCAGCAGCCTTCACTTTCTGTATCGAAGCTGCTGGGTACAGTTCTAGCTGATTAAAGCCTATTAGTTATGACTCACCTTGTCTCGAGAGTAATTGATTGTGCATCACCAGTGTTGCCCCTCGCTTCTCCCGGTTGGATTCCGCCGCCGTTGTCTTCTCGTGCTCGCTGCCGCTTCAGCCGGCCCTCCCGTCCTCCGTCTGTACTCTCCTTTTTCTCTGTTCCTGTGGATGTCAGGTTGGTTAACGTTTCCCTGCCTCCCCCCACCCCCCCCCCCCCCCCGCCTCCCTGGCTCTCCTCTATTGTTCCCTGTCTCTTCCCTCCTCCCCCCCAATTTTTTTTAAAATGATCGGAAACACATATTCTGGATATTTTATCTTACACCAACTAGCTAGTATTGATATGAAACGACAATAAAACCACAGTTGTGTCGCATGCCAATTAGTAACGAAGCGCTATCGGAAGATAGTTCCAGAGACAGAAATGTTTAGGCATTACAAAGTAGAAGATTTCATACCATTTAAGACATCTGGTACGAGCTGCCAGAGGCAATGGTCGAGGCGGGTACACTTTTTCCTTTAAAAAAATTAGACAGTTACATTGGTAGGGTGGGTATAGAGGGATATGGGCCAAATGCGGGCAAGTGGGACCAGCTTATTGATAGAAACTGGGCGGCATGGACAAGCTGGGCCGAAGGGCCAGTTTCCATGCTGTAAACATCTATGACTCTATGACAATGTCAGCTTTAACATTAACTAATTACATGAATGTTACATGAGATATTTAAGTCCTTTTAAGGTAAAAGCAAAATAGTACGGAAGCTGAAAATTTGAAATTAGAACAGATAATGTTGAAAATGCTCAGCAGGTCAAATAGAGTCTGGGTGCGATTCTCCGGAAAGTGTTCTAGCAAGCGGGAATTGTCGCGAGCTTCCCGGCGCTTGGCCCAGCGAGGACCGGCAACGCTATTCAATGTTAATTGGTCCACTTAATGAGGCCTCAAGGGCTTCTCACCGCAAATGAAGGCTCGCCAGCCGATTTGCCAGGACCGCGCTCGCCAGTCCCCCACTAACAAGGTCAAGCAGCACTTAAACAGCACTTGCTAAGCTAACCCCAGCCAGCTCACAAAAATGGCGCCGAGGAGACCAGCTCCATGATTCGGGGACGCTGACCTGCGGGGGCTACTAGATGCAGTGAAGGCCAGGGAGGGTGTCCTGTTCCCCTGAGGGTCCAGGAGGGTGAGTCATAGTGCTGCCTGGGATGAGGTGGCGGCGGCAGTGAGCTCGGGGAGTGCAACCAGGAGGACTGGCCTCCAGTGCAGGAAGAAATTCAATGACCCAAACCAGGCACCAGGCAGTTCAAGTGAGTAGACACCAACGCCCCCCCCCCCACCCCCAAGATATTCTCCCACCCTCCCCCCACGGGAGCGTCTATCCCCCCTTCCCCTTCAACCCCCCCACCCCTTCTTCCACCCCTCCCCCTTCAACCCCTCCGTCACACTCCTCCCACCACTGTGAACCACGCATGTGGCTAATGATGCCCTCTCTGTGCCTCCTTAGGAAAAGCTCTCCCACATTCACCGGGGACAGCCCAGACTGGCGCTGGTGTGCCGGTCATCAGAATCCTCACCGCCTTTGAGGAATGGGCCCTGGAGGTGACTGAGGTGGCTGAGAACAGAGCGGTCACCAATGCGGAGGCTGGCAGTTGCCTCAGAGGTGAAGAACTCCCGGGCCTCACCTGAAGGACCTGTCAAACGTGAGTTGTTATTGCCTTACTGACTGACCCATCCCTCCCACTGCCCACATGTTCCTTTTTCCGCAGGCCCTCCAGCCGACGGCGACGGCCCATCCCGGGCAGCACCCTCTCCAGCCTCCCAGGAGACCACTTCAGAGGAGAGCTTCGAGCAAGGCACCGTAATAGTAGCGGCACAGCTGTCAATCCCACCCTCCACCTGCACAAATACACACACCTCGGTGGGAAATGTTAGTGGTCAGGCTTCTGGGGCACCATCTGGTGAGCACCACACTGTTGATGATGTACATCAGGTGGAGGCAGGAACCCCCAGGCGAGACAGCAATCAGAGGGCTGCTGGATTCCAGGACCCAGCTGGCTCCCAGCCTGATGCTGAGCCTGTGGAACAGAGTTACCCGGAGCTGATGGAGATGTTAGGGAGCGGCCGGGACATCCAGAGGGAGATTTCAGTGACACTCCAACAGTTCCATAGCTGCTTGGAGGAGTACCAGAGATTACAGGCGCAGGAGGTGTCGCCAGCAATGTGTGGCACCTAGGCCAACACTGCTAGGGTGGCGACCGCAGTGGAGAGCCTGGTGCACGACGTCGGCACCATTAGTGAAGGTGACCAAGACGTCACGCAGACGGTGACAGCCATGGCTGAGGGTCTCGACAGAATGTCCGCCTCATTGGGGGTTGTCACCCAACACCAGGCTGACCTTGATGATGTTCTGTGGAACATGTCCCGCTCTCAGATGGCATGGCTGAGGTGCTTCGAAGCTTGTCCCATTCGCAGGTGGGCATTGCCGAGGCATGTCCCAGTCACTGAAGAACATTGCCGAGGGCTTCGACACGATGGTGCAGACCTTGACGAACCGCCAGGGTTGGCAGAGCCAGATGATGCAGGGCAGCCGGGGTTCGAACCAGCTGCTCCTCCATCCCAAGGTGAGCTCCAGAGCCCTATGTGCACCGACCGGGAAGAGGGGGTGCTGAGTGCCAAGCCGGACCCATCCCATGCAGTGGGGATGGTGGCCATCAACTCCCTTGGGTTCCATCCCTCTGATGAGGCTCAATCTCGCAGCAAACACATGGGACAGGACAGCACCGCTGTGCATGTGCCACCGACAATTGAGCCAGTGCCCTCTGGCCCCAGAGGACGCCCGCCAGTGGAATTGAAGGCCACGGGACGAGGTAAGTAGCTGGTTGCCTCCTCCTCAGATGTGCATCCTGGGGTCACACCTAAACCTAGTGGTAGAGCTAGGAAGGCAAAGCACATCGAGGATCACTTACAGCACCGGGTAAGTGCGGAGGGGATGTGGGGGTAGGTAGGGGGTGAGGGGGGTGGCACTATCAGGATGATGGGGAATTGTCAAAAACAATAAACATCTTTGTTCACAACCAGTATGATGCCTCTGTCACCTTCTTCCACAATCCGGGCTGACCCCCGAACCCTTGGCCCATCTCTCCAGGCATCTCCATATCGTAGGGGATGGAGACTCAAAAATCTGCGTCAAACTGGTGCCGCCCCCAATTTAGGCGTCCAAAGGGATTCTCTGCCCGATCACCAATTACGATATCGCCATCGGGCAATGGAGAACCCTGCCCCTTAACTTTGCTTCCCTCTTTACAGATTGTGCCAGACATGCAAAGTACTTCTACCACTTTCTGATTTTTTGCAAAGTCCTTTGGTATTGCTATGACAGTAAATGTCCCAAACTGAAATAATTTAAAAAGTTTTATTAAAAAAAATACAATCTTTGATAGATTGTTATTATCTCTGACCTGGAGAAAGGTGATGATTAGTGTCCCAAAGGTAAACACTGAACATTTAGTGGATTCAGATGCTCGCTGCAAACTAAGCACACTAAATAAAATAGGAGACCAGCCGAACTGAACAAATAGACTGAAAGTACAATGTGAGTTAGGTTAATTATGGAAGTGGTTGGAACAATGTCAGATGGAATTTAACACAGACAAGGGAAGAGTGTGACACTTAGGAAGAAAACTAAGGCAATATCAGTGTATTCTGAAAAGGTCTGAAATAGTTTTGGGTCAATTGAAAAAAATTTGAGGTTTACTTCATGAGTCCAATCACTGAGGAACAACTAACATAACAAATACGTTACCAAAAACAACAAGGTTCAGTCAAAAGGAAGGCATGTTTAACTCTAATTCCTGGTCAGTTAACCTTCATCACAATATCCAGAGGTGGCAGAGAGAACACAGATCCTTAGCATCCAAGAACTGAGGTATGAAGAAATAGTGGGAAAAACAGTGGCTGCATTTTTAATCAGGAACGGCCTGTTATGTTCTGCTGCTTGGCCCGTAGGAATGATGCACAATAGAACGTCCAGTTCTTGACCAGTTAAACTATGTGAAATATATTACAAACTACTAATAATGATAAATCATCCTAGAGCTACTGCAAGTATGACTATCCGCTAACACGTCTATCTCCAGACTTCGCGAGGTACAGAGTCACGTGGTAGATCTACACTGCCACCTGCTGGTTGGAGGTCAGTTACATCACTATAATATATGATTGCTTACGCATATCATCACAAAGACGTGTCTAGTTCTTGGTCCTGACCTTGTATGGCCTGCTTTATGCATGCAGAACATGATTTTCAAAGCTTCAGCCAATTAAAGGCCTATGAGCGGGCTCACCGTCCTGTCAAGGATAGCGGGTGGTCTCTCTGTACACTGGAGGGCAAATGGAAGGTCCTCTGGTGCTCAGGACAGCAGCCCCACCAGCCAATGTGGGATATGTCAATAGAAGGATACAGAAAGCGAATGACAAAGGCAGCAGGTTCATTTTATTTTTCTTTAAATCCACAGCTCTCTGGCCAGGACTTTGGTAACCTCTCCAGGGGATAGCTGGGAGGCGCAATGGAGGCCCAGCAGCATTTACCAGTCTGAAGGACGGGGTTGGTCTCTCACTCGATCCACTGTGTACTCCCCCACCACCACCGCCACTTCCTGCCCTTAGCCTAACAACACAGGCTGCCCACATTGCTGACTGGAAATCTCAGTCAATCCAACCTTGAGCCAGGGACCGTGGCAGCAAACCAGCAACACAAAATTGGGTGCCTGCCCACCTCGATCAGGACCCCAACCTTTTGAAAATCCATCCCTTCAACTGTTCCACAATGAAGAAAACAAGATTTGAGCACACAAACCAGGCTGGCATTCCAAAAGGATACTGAAGGAGTGCTGCACTGATGGAATTTCTGCTCTTCAATTGCAAAATTAACCTATGATCTTATCTGTCTTTTTCGATGGGCGTTAGAGGTCCCGTAGCAGTTACCTGAATAACTTGACGAGCAGGAAGCTGGTATCCTGGCTAACATTCCTTCCAGCAGTATCTCCAAAATATGAGTAACTATTTGTACATGTCAGTAATGTTTGTGGGATGCTGCTCACCAGAATAACTGTAATATTTGCCAATAGAACAATCAGGTTGGAAAGAGCCTCAGCTGCTTCAATGATTTGCCATGTGATATGAATCAGTGTTTCTCTGGGACTCACTTTTGGCAACCGGCCAACCTTCAGGACTCACACCAGCTGGCCTTCTCGACCCACGCTGGCCAACCTTCGTGAGACACACCGACCCCCCTTTGCGACATACGCCACGTTCGAGTACCTTTTAAGGCAAAACGGGAGTGCCTGCTTTGTCCTCACAATCTCACTTGAATCCGGTTCAAAGGAGCAGAGGGCACTGCACATATCAGGTGCCGACTTCAGCCAGTTCCTTTTTTATTTATTCATTTATTTTGTTTTTCCAATTAAGGAGCAATTTTTGCGCAGCCAATCCATCTACCCTGCACATCTTTGGGTTGTGGGGGTGAGACCCACGCAGACTCAGGGAGAATGTGCAAACTCCACACGGACAGCGATGGATCGAACTGGGTCTTCGGCGGCATGAGGCAGCAGTGCTAACCATTGCGCCACCATACCATCATTCAGACAGTTCCTTTGTGCAGTCTTAATCTTTATGAAAACGGAAAGTCCAACCTCACAGAGGTCGTCGTGAAGGGCAATGCAACAAAACGCATGTTTTACTCAGCACTGGATACTCCTGCGAGATGCTACACCAGAATGCTGACAGCCTCGTGAGCTTTTGGCATGTTTTTAATGTGGGATTACAGGTAAACTGTAATGTGGAGATGCAGGTGTTGGACTGGGGTGAGCACAGTAAGAAGTCTTACAACACCAGGTTAAAGTCCAACAGGCTTGTTTTGAATCACTAGCTTTCGGAGCACTGCTCCGTCCTCAGGTAAATGAAGGGGTGGGTTTCAGAAACATATATATAGACAAAGTCAAAGATGCAAGACGATACTTTGAATGCGAGTCCTTGCAGATAATTAAGTTTACAGTTCCAGACGGAGCAACTGGAGAGAGGGATAATCACAGGTGAAAGAGATGTGAATTGTCTCTGACCAGGACAGTTGGTAGGATTTCGCAAGCCCAGGCCAGATGGTAGGGGGTGAATGTAATGTGACATGAATCCCAGGTCCCGGTTGAGACCGTACTCATGTGTGCGGAACTTGGCTACAAGTTTCTGTTCGGCGATTCTGCGTTGTCGCGCGTCCTGAAGGCCGCCTTGGAGAATGCTTACCCGGAGATCAGAGGCTTAATGCCCTTGACTGCTGAAGTGTTCTCCGACTGGAAGGGAACATTCCTGCCTGGCGATTGTCGCGCGACGTCTGTTCATCCGTTGTCGCAGTGTCTGCATGGTCTCGCCAATGTACCACGCTTCGGGACATCCTTTCCTGCAGCTTATAAGGTAGCCAACGTTCCCAATCGGGGAACACGTCAAATCCTACCAACTGTCCTGGTTAGAGACAATTCACACCTCTTTAACCTCTGATTATCCCTCTCTCCGGTTGCTCTGTCTGGACCTGTAAACTTAATTCCCTGCAAACACTCGCATTCAAAGTATCGTCTTGCATCTTTGACTTTGTCTATATATATATATGTTTCTAGAACCCACCTTTTCATTCACCGAAAGAAGAAGCAGTGCTCCGAAAGCTAGTTATTCGAAACAAACCTGCTGGGTTTTAATTTGGAGTCAGCTCGAAGTTAATTACTGACTCTGGGGTCTCAACTTGAAAAGGAATTTTTCACACACTACTTCTCTTTCAAATTCTGAAACTTCTCTCATTTGCCATTACTTTGTTGCATATAGCACACATGGGCTTTGACTCCTTATTTGCATTATCGCAATTGACAAAAACTATACCTCAAGAAATCATCTTCATACTTCTTTGTTCCAAGTTAAGTTTCTTTTTTCAGTGCCATTTAGCTCACTGGGCTAAATCGTTGGCTTTTAAAGCAGACCAAGGCAGGCCAGCAGCACAGTTCGATTCCTGTACCAGCTTCCCCGAACAGGCGCCGGAATGTGGCGACTAGGGGCTTTTCACAGTCACTTCATTGAAGCCTACTTGTGACAATAAGCGATTTTCATTTCATTTCATTAACCAGAGGCCCTGGAGCGCTAACACTATCACTGCTCTGTCCTGCCCCAGGCTTACCTGAGCAATTGTCTCAAACAAATTCTGTTGTGAGATCCTACCCAATAAGTAAACTGCCTATTTGATTCTCTGGCCATCTCTTAGTTTTAAGAAAACCACATTGATCTTCACAGTTCACTTGCCTTGCTTGCCAGCAGCTGCAAAATTGAAACAGCTCTGCTCCCTGCTTTGGCACCAAAAGCACATACCTGGACTGCGCTTCACATCAATGCTACGTGTAGAGTACGCGACCTGCTCTCTGCTGCCATTTCTGGCCAGAGGATTCCACACAGCCTAATCATGTATCTCCCTTTAAAAGGCAGCAGCAGCCGCAACTCTTGGGGTAAAAGCCGGTAGCGGCTGTTGGGCGCTTCTCCTGCGATCGGGGCCACCGCGGGAATGGCCAGACCAATCGCTCCGCGACCCTCCTGACACCCGCTCGTGACTTACCCACAGGCCGCGACCCTCACATTGGAAAACACTGATATAATTGGAATTTTATCCTCATGCACAGGAAAAGGACAGTCAATCATAATTACAAATATAGCATATCATGTCTCCACTATATATTTTTTTAATGTATTTTGTTACAAACATGTAACAAAACAGGTTACAGCAAATAAACATCCCGTGAAACATACTTCCTGACAATCAACTATGCAGTCTGTACTGATCTTTCCCCTTTTTCATCCTCCCGCCGCTCCCCCCCCCTCCCCCCCTCCCACAATCCGTCCGCGACGAACAGCTCCTCAAACACGGTCACAAACATCCCCCGCATTTTCTCAAATCCCCCTGCTGAGTCCCTTAAATCATACTTTATCTTCTCTAACCGCAGGAAGTCGTACAGGTCACCCAACCAAGACGCTATCCCCGGTGGCGATGCCAACCGCCACTCCAGCAAAATTCGCCGCCGTGCAATCAGAAAGGCGAAGGCCACGACATCCACCTTCCCCCTCTCCATGACCTCCGGCTTCTCTGAAACCCCAAATATCGCCACCAAAGGGTTCAGATCCACCTCCTCCTCCACTATCCCGGCTAAGACCGCGAACACTCCTGCCCAAAATCTTCCCAATTTTTCAAAACCCCAAAACATGTGCGCGTGATTCACTGGCCCCCGCCCACACCTCTCACAGTCATCTGTAACCCCCTGAAAGAACCCACTCATTATCGCCTGAGTCATATGCACCCTGTGTACCACCTTAAACTGTATAAGGCTCATCCTTGCACAAGAGGAGGTCCCGTTCACCCTACGCAGTGCCTCACTCCATACTCCCCAATTGATCTTCCCTCCCAACTCCGCTTCCTATTTCTCCTTGATTTTCACCACCCGCTCACCTCCCTGCTCCCCCAGCCATTTGTATATATCCCCCATTTTTCCGACCTTTTCCACATCCGGAAGCAGCAGTCACTCCAGCAGGGTGTATCCCAGCGAACTAGGAAACCCCTTCCAGACCTTTCGGGCAAAGTCCCTAACCTGCAGATACCTGAACTCACTCCCCCTCAACAGCTCTACTCTACTCAAATGCCTTCTCTGTGTCCATGGACACCACGACCTCTGGTACCAGAGCCCCCGACATATTCAGCACCAGATTCAGCAGCCGTCTTATATTACGCACGAGCTGCCTGCCCTTCACAAAGCCTGTTTGATCTTCTGCCACCACCCCCGGGACACAATCCTCCATCCTCCCCGCCAACAACCTAGCCAATACTTACACGTACGTGTTCAATAGTGATATGTGCCTATACGACCCACATTCCACCGGGTCCTTCCTTTTTTGGGGGATTAGTGTGATTACTGCCTGCGTCATCATCTCTGGCAACTCCCCCTTCTCCAGTGCTTCATTAAACGCCCTCAATAGTTGTGGTGCCAGGTCCAGTGCGAATTCCTTATAAAGCTCTGCCAGATACCCATCCGGCCCAAGTGCCAACTTCATACCCCTGATACGATCCAGCACCTCCCTCAGCCCCAGGAGCTCATCCAATGCCTGCCTCTTTGCTCCCTCCTCCTGGAGAAATTCCAGCTCATCCAGAAACCGCCCTATGTCCCCCTCCTCTCCCCCTGGGTCCATCTCGTAAAGTACCTGGTAGCACTCCCTAAACGCCTCATTTATCTTCCCTGGCTCCGTCACAACATCCCCAGCCCCAGTCCATATCTTCAATATTTCCCTGAACGCAGCCTGCTTCCACAGCTGGTGCGCCAGAATGCTGCTCGCATTCTCCCCATACTCGTATTGCACCACTCTCGCCCTCCGCAGTTGCCCTACAGCCCTCCCCGTTGTCAGCCTGTCAAACTGCCCTGCAACGTTTTCCTCCTCACCAATCCCTCCACGGTGGGCACCCTCGAATATGTCCTGTCCACCTCCACTGTCACGCTAATTAGTCGGTCATGTTCCTCCCTCCTTTCCCTATCCGCACGAGCCTTAAACAAAATAATTTCCCCCTCGGACTACTGCCTTCAGTGCTTCCCAAAAAGTGGCCGCCAACACCTTCCCATTCTGATTCAACTCCACATACTCTTTAATTGTCGTCCACACCTGATCACATCCGCCAATAACCCAGGGTCAAACCTGCACGCCGGCCTCTGCTCTCGTCCCATTCTAAACCGAATCTCCAGCCAATGGGGCGCATGGTCCGAGATAACTATCCCCACATACTCTGCCCCCTCTGATGTGTTGGGTGCTCTGGATCCGTGGAACACATGCAGACCACCAACACTTAAAATAGTACAACACTATTTTATTAAGTCAGAAACTGTTGAACATAATTTCACTGTAGGTTAACACGATATTAGATTGAACTAAAGACCTATGCCTTGTCCTAACCAGTCTATGCACTCATCACATGGTGAAGATCTGTGCTGCAAGCTGTAAGCTCTGTCCTACTAGGAGGCTGCATCCCGAATGAGCGGGAACTCTGATGCCCCCTGTCTTTATAGTGTGTGTGCTCTAACTGGTGATTGGCTGTGGTGTTGCGTGTGTTGATTGGTCCTGCTGTGTGTCCATCAGTGTGTGTGTCATGATATACTGGTGTTTATTATGACATCCCCCCTTTTATAAAAAAATGTATATGTGTGGCAATAAATAATGTATGGTGAGAATGTTCCTAACTACGTGTGGGGCGCGAAGACATATTTACAGGACTACGTACATGAGAACTAAGCTATTTACATGGGAAGGTGCCTGGTGCAGAGAAGCAGTATGCAACAAGAATAATGAGATGAACACTATATACAAACCAGGGAAACGATCAAACAAAGCAACAAAACAATTCAGAAAGTCTATAAGTCCGCAAAGTTCATAAATTAAGTCTCTGAGGTGGGCGACAAATTCTGGTTGACTGTCAGGGTGGCACACCACTCATCGTCTGGATCAATGCTATATACCGATAGAGGCTGGATTCTTTGCTTCCGGGACACCCTGTTTTTTGTAACGTTACCGACTCGAAAAGGCGCCTTCGGGTCCTCACTGTCAATGTTGGGTAGTAGGTCCGCATCGGACTCGGTGACCGTGGGTTGAATGGCCTGGACATTCCTGCGAGGCTGGCTGAAGTGATGTGAGTTGGCAGGCTGAGCTGCTCTGCATAAAGCAGCATAGTGGCCAAGTTTGTCACATCTCAGACATTGTCGGGATTTGGCAGGGCATTGCCGCTATAAATGGGCGGAGCCACAGTTGCCGCACGTCGTAGCGTCAGTACGTTCGCTGCGCCACCGCGCATGCGCGGTGCGGTCGTACGTGGTGCGTGCCTGTGCATTACGTTCGGCGATGTCGCCGCCCCTCGTTTGGTGCTCACAAGCGCGTGAGTCCACGAAAAGTGCGCGAAATGGCCGCCCTCATCCAGGCTGAGGCCCTGGAGTTGCTCGATTGCTTGGAACCGTTCCGCCTCTTGGGGACCTTGCCGCGCCGTTTCAGCCGCTTGGATGTGGGAATACCGACTTGTGGCATTTTAGTGTAGCACGCAGGTCGTGATGGCGGTCGCTAGGGTGAGCTGCTTTACCTTGAGGAGGTAGGGGGTCCAACTGAACCGACTGAACACCGAAAACGATCTGGTCGCATATCATGGAGTCGGAGGTGGGCCCGTAGCGACAGGACTGCGCAAGGATGCGGAGGTGGGTGAGAAAGGACTGGAAAGGTTCATCCTTTTTTAAAAAAATATATTTTATTGAAAATTTTCGATCACAATTTTTTCCCCTTACACATCAAACATAAGAAAAAGAAAATTTAACAGTGCATGTAACATAGTAACCACAGTCTAATAACAAGTAGTTAACCAACATGGTAAACTATTCATTTAACATAAAATAAAACTCCCACCCCACCCTCCTGGGTTGCTGCTGCTGGTCATCTATCTTCCCTCTAACGTTCCCCTAGGTAGTCGAGGAATGGCTGCCACCGCCTGGTGAACCCTTGAGCCGAACCTCTCAGCGCAAACTTCATCTGATCCAGTTTTATGAACCCCGCCATATCGTTTATCAAGGACTCCAGTCCGGGGGGTTTCGCTTCCTTCCACTTGAGTAAAATCCTACGCCGGGCTACTAGGGACGCAAAGGCCACAACATCGGCCTCTTTCGCCTCCTGCACTCCCGGCTCATCCGCAACTCCAAATAGAGCTAACCCCCAGCCTGGTTTGACCCGGACCTTCACCACCTTCGAAATCACTCCCGTCACTCCCTTCCAATACCCCTCCAGTGCCGGGCACGACCAAAACATATGTGCGTGGTTTGCCGGGCTTCCGCCGCACCTCCCACACTTGTCCTCCACTCTGAAGAACCTGCTCGGAAAGGTTCATCCTTACCCTGCAAACGCTGTTGGAATACATAGCGCTCGAAACTTTCATTCACCTTTATGCTGCAGTGAGTGTCAAACTTAAGGAGGACCGTCTTGAACTTTGTTTTATCTTCACCATCCGCAAAGGTGAGAGAATTGAAAATGTGGATGGCATGGTCCCCGGCTGTGGATAGGATGAGAGCGATCTTCCTGGTGTCCGAGGCATCCTGCCGGTCTGTGGCTTCAAGGTAGAGCTGGAAGCGTTGTTTGAATATCTTCCAGTTGGCCCCGAGGTTACCGGTGATGCGGAGCGGCGGTGGGCTGACGCTGTCCTTTTTGCAGGATGACAGTATCATGGTGGAAGGCAGATCACTTGCAGGTAGGTCTAAGAAGTTCTAATATCCCTCAACTCCTGGTATCATGATGTGTTGGGTGCTCTGGATCCGTGGAACACATACAAGCCACAACACTTAAAATAGTGCAACACTATTTTATTAAGTCAGAAACTGTTGAACATACTTTCACTGTAGGTTAACACGATATTAGATTGAACTAAAGACCTATGCCTTGTCCTAACCAGTCTATGCACTCAGCACATGGTGACGATCTGTGCTGCAAGCTGTAAATTCTGACCTATTAGGATGATGCAGCTCGAATGAGCGGGAACTCTGATGCCCCCTGTCTTTATAGAGCGTGTACTCTAACTGGTGATTGGCTGCGGTGTTGAGTGTGTTGATTGGTCCCGCTGTGTGTCCATCAGTGTGTGTGTATCTGCACCATGATATGCTGGTGTATATTATGACACCCTCCACCCCAACAAAAATCTCGCAACTCACTACAAAGTAATCAATCCTCAAATACACCTTATCAACGTATGAAAACCCCCTGGGTTCTGAAAACGCCATAGGTCCACCATACCCTCCTCTCCATAAACCTGCCCAGCTCCCTTGCCATTCGTACCCTACCCATCGACCTGGGGCTCGACCTATCCACCCTTGACTCTAGGACACAGTTAAAATCTCCTCCCATGATCAACTGGTGCGTGGCAAAATCCGGGATCGCTGCCAGCAACCCCCTCATAAAACCCACATCATCCCAATTTGGGGCAAACACATTTACCAACACCACTGGTGCCCCTTCCAATACCCCACTCACAATCACATATCTCCCACCCAGATCCCTCACCTCCTTCGCACTCACAAATCCCATTTTTTTGCTCATTAAAATCGCCACGCCTCTCGATTTCAAATCAAACTCCGAGTTAAAAATCTGCCTGACCCAACCCTTCCTTTACCTAACCTGGTCCATCACACGGATGTGCGTCTCCTGCAAAAAGACGACCCCCGCTTTCAAGCTCCCGAGGTGCATGAACACCCAAGACCTTTCAACTGGCCCATTCAGTCCCCGGGCGTTCCACGTTACCAGCCTTACCGGAAGCCTACGCCTCCAATCCCCTCTACCGTCCATCATCTTCCCCACTTAACCCCCGCCACTTTAATTCACCCTGTACCTAGCCCATCCCAGATGGCCCCTTCCTCCGCCCCTGACCACATCATCTCTCACCCCCTGTCACATCGCAACAACCACCCCACCCCCTCCCCCCCTACCCATCCCTTCCCCCATACCCCCTCCCCTCGACCACCCCTCGGCCTTCTCCCCCAGAACGTCACTTCCGTTCACCAGCATAGCCAAAGGCACCTCTGCTTCCCTCCCTCCCACTCCTCAGCTCAAGAAGGCTCCCTGCTGACCTTACCTTCCCCCACCCAAACAAGGACTTCTCTTGACTCCAGGCAGCCATCTCCAAAAGCAAACAAATAAATGTTAAACACAAACAGTCCCCTAAAAGAGGAGGGGGGTTCGGAACATCCAACGCCACATAAACTCTTCACTCCTACAACGTCTTACAATCTCAAAATTAAACAGCAAAACCTCCCCCCAAAAAAAGACGAAAATCCCCCAATCCCTACCCCCAGTTCAAACATGTTGCCAACCATTACAAAGTGCCAGCATCCCAGTTCCCAAGCATTGTCCGCTCAGTTCTCCCCCAGTTTATGCCCCTTATTGAAATCTTCGGCCGTTCCTGGGGTCTCAAAATAATACTCCCGGCGTCCGAACGTCACCCATAATTTTGCCGGGTAGAGCACCCCAAACCTGATCTGCCACCGATACAGCACCACCTTGGCCTTGTTGAAGCCTGCCCACCGTTTTGCCAACTCGGCTCCGATGTGCTGATATATTCCCCTCACAGTCGCAGGTAAGCCTCTCCCTGGTCCATCGCAGAATCTTCTCTTTCTCCACAAATTTGCGGAGTCTCACAATCACCAGCTCTAGACTTTTTCCTCAGGGACCTATGCGCTCGGTCCACTTCAGGCGCCTTATCTAGTACCCATTCTGCCACCAGCCAGCATCTTCGAGACGTACTTCATGGCACTCACACTTCCACTCTTTCAGGCAGGCCTCACTATTCGCTGGTTCTGCCTTCTCGAAGCATTCTCCTGCTCCTCCACCTTTGCCTTCAACGCTTTACACAGGTCCCCTAGGAGCCCCATCTCCGCCTCCAGAGCCACCACACGATCGCTGTGGTCTGAGATCACTCCTTCGATCTCCCAAATCTGCAACCCCTGCACCTCCAAACACCTCTCCACCTGTTCCAGAGAACGCTTCAGGGGTGCCACAGCTCCTTCAATGGCCTTTGAACGATCTTCACGCATTTTCTTCCTCTGCCGGCAGAATTCCTTTCATAAACACCATCAGTTCCTCGATCTGGGGCCTTCCAGATTGCAACAGCCCTTCCCCCACCTGCATGTTTACAGTGGCTGCTGCAGGAATGGCTCCCTCCAACTTTTCAGCCAAATCTCGCCCTGTTTTCTGCCGGGTCTGATAGCCAGCAGACATACCACTCCTGGGGGAAACTACACCTCCGACATTCACCTACGACTTTTTTTCAAAATTCTACACAGTATCAGGTTCAAAGAGTTCTTTTCTGTGCCCTCAAGCCGGAGTCACCATGTGTGTGACCACTCACTCCATGGTCACAACCGGAAGTCCCCATATTTGGGCAGCACGGTAGCATAGTGGTTAGCACAATTGCTTCACAGCTCCAGGGTGCCAGGTTCGATTTGATTCCCGACTGGGTCACTGTCTGTGCGGAGTCTGCATGTTCTCCCCGTGTCTATGTGGGTTTCCTCCGGGTGCATCGGTTTCCTCCCACAGTTGAAAGATGTGCGGGTTAGATAGATTGGCCATGCCAAATTGCCCTTAGTGTCCAAACAAAAAAAAGGTTAAGTGGGAGTTACAGGGATATGGTAGATAGGTGGGCTTGAGTAGGGTGCTCTTTCCAAGAGCCGGTGCAGACTCGATTGGCAAATGGCCTCCTTCTGCACTGTAAATTCTATGATATCACTGCTATATGTCCATGCACTTGAATAAGTAAAGGCAGTATGATATTCTACAGTATTACAAAACATGTGTCCTCACAATTCGAAGGATAAGGCTAATAAATGCAGAAGAACACCATTACCTCCAGGTTCATCTTCAGGGACACATAATCTAGACTTGAATTCATGGGTGCTGGGTCAGAATCCTAGAACTCACAGCAATGTAACAACATTTGACCACAGAGACTGCAGAGGCTCATCACCCTCTTCTCAAGGATAAATAGGGAATGAATATTTTTAAAAAGTATTGATCTATATTTTGCAATCAGCGCAAGGTTACACTTCCAACTGATGTTCTGCGGATTTTGCACTGCAACTTACAAGAATTAGGTCGGCAAAACAATGGGCATGGTCCTCCAGCCATGCTGCATCGGAAAAGCAGCTCGCCGTGACGCAGTGTGGCCATAGAAAGCCGGGAGACCCCGCTCACGGGATCTACACGGCTTGCAACACCTCACGAGGTTCAGCATGATCTCGCGAGATGTTGCAAGGTCAATCACCTTTTGGCAAATCTGCATATTAGAGCGAGGCAGTAAGATTCAATCCCTTCGCCTCGGAGACCTCGGGCAAACGCCATTTGGTACTGGTCCCCACAAACGGGGACCAGACAGAACGGCACTCATGGGGGTCTCAAAGGGGATCAGAGGCCCCCAGTTACATGCCCTTTGTGCAGGGTGGTGCCCTGGCACTTCTGGTGCCACCTGGGTACCCTATTAGTGCCAGTCTGACACCACCAGCCCAGCACCCTGGCAGTTCCACCTGCGATCAGGCTGGGGTTGCCCGGCATGGGTGTTGGGGGTGTGGGGGGAGACCTTCTCATGTTGCATTTGGGCTGGAGAGGAGGGCAGAGTTTATTTTCAGGGCCTTGGCGATTGTGACGCCATTTTTAAATGGCGTCCCGATCTCTCGCTACAATGGGAAGGTCCGGTGAGAGGCGCTCCGCACTGTACAAAACGGTACAAAACATTCCTCGTTCAGGCCCCATATTCAAAGCGAGTCACGTTGAATAGCCACGTGTTTCTCGGCACTGCGAGTGATCTTTGGCTTGTATGAACTGGACAAGTACAAGCGTGCCTCCTTAAGCAATCAGATTGAAGAATCCTAATATGCAGAAAGTGTAAGTTAGAGTATTTAATTTAATGCAAAATTATGTACAGAAAGCAAAATGAAGAAAGGTGAGATTGAGAGAGAAAATTCCTAATGTTTTAAATTGCATCAATAATTAAAACCTAAAGGAATAATTCCCCACATTTTTAAAAGCTGATTTTCAGTGCCAAGATGTTTTGCAGCAATCGAGACTTATCATGCTATTAAATGAATCGGTGAGCTTTATTAGTAGATATCTATCTACTAAGTATCCCAACTTCATGCTGTTATATGTATTTTAATGCCAATTCTTTCATTAATATACTGTTGGTGCAAAAGCTTCTGGAATAACAGAGCAACTCATACAAACTTCCTGATTTCCACACTTAGCTACATATGTACAGACACCGGACGTTGCTGTCCAATATACTCATTAATAATAGCACAACCTCACCATTATTTCGACCGCATAATTAAGGCCAATGTTCGAACAGCACCTTTTATTCCAAGGAATTTCTATCATAAACAAAGTTTCCCCGTGTTGTTTTGCTACATGTCATTTAATTACATATAACTGAGCTAACAATTGGCTATTTCAGTCATTACATTATTCAACTCAAATTATTTTCCTGTTAAATTGTGGTCAATTCACTTTGGCATCACTATCAAATAATCTTATTTATTTAGAAATGTATAAACAGATGGTGTGCCTTTTGAGGCAACTAAAGCTAACTGTTGTAAACTGAAGGAGTGCTGCACTTGAAATAATTGTGTCATCATTTATTGAAGGGCCACATCTTGCTTGATGAGAATGTTTTTATTCAGGCTCTGAATATGAGCAACACATCCAAGCCAATTGAGTCATTTAGTTGTACAGAACCTGAGTATTGCTGAAAAATACAGACATGTTGAAGCTTTTCCTCTTGCACTCATCAGAACACCGCGCAGGAATACCAGTATAATGGGAAAACAACAATTTATACTGTATGAGAAGAGATGTTGATTGGTTGGCAAGTAGATACTGATTGGTAGAGACATCTACGCCTGATCCTCTGCACATATTTCCACCTCTGGCCATCTTTGGCCTCTACGGCCTACTGTTAGCACACCCCAGTCAATCCTTATTCTAGTCTCTCCACATAACTCGGGTCCTTCATCGCTGTTACTATTCTACTAACTCTCCCCTACACCCTCTGGAAAAATTTAACATTCTACCTAAAGTATAGTGCCCAACATTCCAGCTGAAGCCTAACCAGTGATTTATAAATTTTTAGCACAATATTCTTGCTTTTGTACTCTTTTCCTCTGTTTATTAAGCCACTAATCCCATATGGATTGTCAACTTTTCCTACCACCTCCAAAGACTTGTGTCTTTCAGGTTTCTGGTTCTTGCATCCCCTTTTAAAAATATATGATTTAATTTATACTACCTCCTCTGATGCTCAACACATCTGCAATTAAAATAGAAAATAATGGCTAATGTGGGGCGAAATTCTCCTACCCGCCCCGCCACATTTCTGCCCCGACCGGCCGGCGGGAGTCTCCGTAACACCGGCCGGTCAATGGGGTTTCCCATTTTGGGGCAGCCCCACGCCGTCGGGAAACCCCCGGGCGCCGGCAAAACGGAAACTCCCGCCGGCGGAGAATGACGCCCGTGAACTCTGGTGTAGCACCCACATGAGTTAAAAAATCCAACTACACTCAAACCACTAAGAACAGCAAATACACATTGAGAAGCTAATGAATAGAGCAAAGTTAGTCATTGTGTTACTAATTTAAGACAAGAAGTGTTGCAGAATAAACCCACTAATGGCCCAGATTCCCTAATACATTCTTTCAATTTTGCTGTGTATGATATCTGATTTTCCATGACGTCAGCTCTAATAAACAGACCCAACTGATTATAAGTGCATGTTCCCGTAAAGAGGTCTGAGTTAATATGTATTTCTGTCTCATTACCTACTGTTTCTTGTTCCTTTCAGTTGTTAATTTATCATCATGGCTGACAAGGCATCTCCTAGGTTGGACCTGAAGTAATACAATCAATTTAGACAACACTGATAAAGTGAAAATGAAGGAATGGGTCAAAGGCCCAAATCAAGATGGTGTGAGACTTGATGGTGAAGGTGTTCCTATGAAGTTGTAGATCACCCTTCTTGGTGATGCAGGTCACAGAGCTGGGAGCTACTAGTGAAGCTGCAGACGAGGCCAACAGCGAGGGTTTAATTCCCGTACCGGCTGAGGTTATTCATAAGGACCTGCCTTCTCAAC
The DNA here is from genome assembly GCF_047496885.1 of Scyliorhinus torazame. Classification (NCBI taxonomy): domain Eukaryota; kingdom Metazoa; phylum Chordata; class Chondrichthyes; order Carcharhiniformes; family Scyliorhinidae; genus Scyliorhinus; species Scyliorhinus torazame. Next base: position 212,113,670 of record NC_092713.1, on the reverse strand, counting down.
CTTGTCTCTCACCTGAGGTATGGTGATCCTCAGGTTAAATCGCCAGCAGCCAGTTCTCCCCCTCAAAGGGGAAAGCAGTCCATGGTCATCTGGGAATATAGTGACCTAACCTTTACTAGTGAAGTCAACGTAGTGAGTTATTGTAGTGTATTCTGTGTGTAGAACATGTTTTAGTCACAGCACACTGATGGAAGAAGTGAACGTTGAAAATAATGGCAGAGTAGTCATGCCAACTGCTCTGTCATGGATGATATTAATATTTCTGAGGTGTTGCTGCATTGCATCCATTCAAGTGTATGTTGATCATTACATCAAACAACGGGCTCGAACATTGTAAATGATAACAAGATTTTTTAAGAGTTGAGGCAAGCCATTTGTCAACCGGCCTCTGACCTGGCTATTATTATGTTTATATAGTTAGTCTGATTAATTTTCTTATCAATGTTGATCTCCAAGATGTTGATGGTGAAGCACACAGCCATGGTGGTGCCTCTGAAGGAAAAAGGTGGGCAAACAGGGGAAGGCGGTTGCTTTTTTTCTGATTTGAAATGGTCATTGCTTAGGACTTAGGTAGTATGAATGTATCTCACCACTTAACAACTCAAGTCTTGATGTTGTCCAGGTCTTGCTATAGGTTAGAATTGGCTGCTCACTACTGGGACTCATTGAGAAAATACACAAATTAAATCGCTCAGTCTAATTTAACTTAAGTAAAAAGACATTTATCCCAGTCATGGCCAGCAGCTATGGATTCGTGAATAATTAAATACAGTGCATGCTTTTACAACAACCAACCTAAATCTTCAAGTTCTTGATCTTCAAGAAATCTATTCATAATTGATAACTCACATAAAAGCCTTAAATTGAATGTTACCCATTTCACACTGCACAGCTGAAGGCTATTGCTAATAAGGAATTGGCATTGTTAGTTATAAGGGCACTTCACAGCTCTCAAGTGTATTCTCGTGGGTACATGTGCCATGTCTCAGATGGGAGCTATTGCCCAGCATTCCAATCAAACTGTGAGGCCTGGACACCCTGCCTGAACCCTGGGGGGCATCAGCACCACAGAGGCAGCAGACAACAATCAAACATCCAAGAGCTGTGCTTCAGCACTGGGGATATCCCCGCAACCAGAGGGTGGGTGTGTGGATCAAGGGCTGATCTGAGCTCGGTCCCCCTAATGTTCCCAGCAAAGGTCTGGGGTCTGGGGTCTAGGGGGTCCTGCTATGGCCGCGGGCGAGTGTCCAGAATGGGGTTCTCCAGCAAAACTGGCTCGGTGGATGGCACTCTGAGAGAAGGCGGATACGAAAGAGCGGGGGATATGAGTGTCCCGGGGTCGAAGCCCTAACAGATTGTCAGTCTGTCTCCTTCTCCAATTCCTTACAGATAGCACAAAGGATGGTGTTGTCGACCCTGAAGCAGCAACCCTCGCAGTGCTGGTGGCATCGCCTCTGGATCAGGTGGCAAACGGCAGTAAGAGGCGGCACTCCATGTGCAGGGGGGCCACCACACATCCTGCAAACACGGCTACCCATTAGGCCAAGGAGGGACCCAGAGGGCGACGCCGGCAATAGCCCGAGGTGTACAGGCATCGTTCATCGTACGAGGGATTGATGGACAGCCTGTTCCGCGGGAGGCTCCGTCTCAACAAGGAGATAGTACAACACATGTGCCATGTCCTTGTGGACTTGGCACCCTGTGAAGGAGGAGGATGCCCACTCCTGGTGGTCGTGAACATCACCACAGTCCTGAACCTTTATGCCACTGGACCATTCCAGGGTTTGAGCACAGACATGTGTGGCATATTGCAACCGACAGCCCACAAGTGAGGTCACGGATGCCATTTATGCCCTGACAGCTGAACGTATCAACTTTGAGCTGGAAAACACCCATCAAGATGCCGGGCAGCAGGATTCTCTGCCATCACCGCTCTAGGGGGTAATAGATAGCACGCACGTTGGCTTGTTCGCACCTGGGCAAAGGGAGGTGCCCTTCATTAACAGGAAGGGGTTCCACTCTCTGAATGTTCAACTCGTGTGAGACCATCGCCTCTGGATCATGCACGTGTGCACGCTTTCCAGGCAGTGTGCATGACAGCTACATCCTGGGACACCTGGAGATCCCCGGCATTTTCGAGGATCACCCCAGGATGACGGGTTGGCTCTTGGAGATGAGGTGTACCCTCTGAGTTCCAGGCTGATAACACCAGTGCGGAGGCCAGAGACCGCAGCAGAGACCCAATATAACCAGGCCCATGTTGCCACTCGTGCTGTTATTGAGCGGTGCATCAGGTCACTAAAAATGCGGTTCCAATGACTGGACCACTCTGGTGGTGCACTGTCTGAGGAACCTCTTTTAAACCCTTTATCTGACCCTTGTGTCCCTTTTAACTACTGTCTTGCTGGCTGCTGCAACATTGCAGATTTTGGGTTAAACTACAGGCTTTTGAAACCCCCCGTTGCAAGCTGCTAATTGGACTGACCCAAGGGGATTCCCCTCCATTGGGTGTACTGTGTGGCAGTGTACCATGATGTCATTTTGATGGACATGGCCAGCAGCTAATCGGCTCTTCTGGAATTCCGTGTCTTGTTCTATTCTCGATTGTGATTGCCGGAGCCCTTCAAAAGCTTCTGGAAGATTTCTGCAAAGAAAGGCAGGCTGGCTCTCAGGGTTTAGTTTCATTTTGGGACAGAGATGAAGAAGGCTATGAGTTCTCTCTCCCTGATGTGGGTAGATCTCCCTCAAACCCTCATTTGGAGGCTCTATTTTCTCCTCAGCTGAGCTGGTAGGCATTCTCTGTGTCGCTGTTAGTTTTCAGTTGGATCAAGAATCTGGAGAGCACAAGCCCCAATCTCTCTGATCTGATGGCTCTGTGCCTGAAGGTGCAAAATAAAGATCTTTTTCTCTCTACACTCAGATTGACTCAAGGAAGTTCAGTCCAGCAGCAGCTGCAGGCATGACCAATGGTTTAAAGGGTCAAAGATCTCAGGATAATATATGAATTATTGGTTAATTCACTTATGTTGGGCCACCGGTGTCTGTGGGGCTGGAATTGACCGTGCACTCGCTCAGGGTATTGTAACAACTGCAGTCCACCCCCAGAGGAACTCCCACTTTCTGTTGGTCCGCTGTGCCCTCCACAACCTGTCACAGCAGTGGGACAACATGCTGGAGTAGGAGGGATATGTAACCATGTCTGAAGAGGATGAGATGGGGTCGGACCAGTGGGGGCTGGAGAACGAGCCCGGGACCACCCGATGGAGCAGCCAGAGGATGGAGGACAGGCTGCGGTGAGGGTCAGGCATGCCTGGAGGACCAGGGAGGAGCTCATCCTCACCCGCTTCTCATTTGATGAGGCTCTATCCATCAGTTCACCCCCCCCTCTCAGCCCCCCAAACCCTCCTTCCACCAAATTCTCCTCCCCATCTCTCCATCCACCCAACTCCCCCCATTCACTCCCTCTCCCCATTGATCATCCCCACCTCAACCTTATTCTTCCCACCCATTCCACGACCCTCCCACATCACCCCCGCCCTTCCTCGACTTCCCTTTTTCACCCTTCCAGGGTCTGTGTAATATCAGGGGGTGGGGGTGCAGGCAGGCTTACTGTACAGAATAACATGACAGAGGCTTCACATGTATCAGGTGTTAGATGTTTAATGGTGAATATTTGAAACAGCCATTGTCCCAAGCTACAGATAGTGCCCTACTATCTACTGCTGACTGTGTGCTGATGGGGAGTGAGTTGCCGGGGGAGCATTTAAAAGCAACTCCCCCTTGTTAGCAGGGAGTTGCCAGGTGCAAGTCTGGCGAATCAGCTGGTGGGACAGACAGTGCCGGCGTGAAGGTTGTTGGGCATCATTTTTATCACCAAGTGCCGTTAAATAAATGCCCCAATCTCGCCGGCCTTGCCATTGGGAAACACCCAGGAAGTCGTGTCCAAAATTACACTGGGAATTTTTCCTGTTTGATCGCGCCAAGGGGTATGGAAATGCTTCCTTGTAAACATTTGCATAACAGCTTAGAGGAGATTTGGGCCAGAGAACCAACAGGCTTTTGAAATCTAAATCTGGAGCAACTAACAACTTATTCTTTTTAATCATCGCTGCCGCTTTTCTTCAATCTTGGAGGTTTACCTTACTCAATGACCTTTCTCCTGGGTTTCTCAAAAAAGAATTCAACAAGACTGAATAATGTATAAATTTTGTTAAACCAACGTAACAGATACTTTTCTCAAACTAATTTCCTTTTAAGGCATGAGGGACAATTGCTTCTTTGAAAAGAACATTGTGGCCATTTGAATAAAAACACCAATTTATCTTACCTCAATGTTGCTTGTTTTGTCAAAATATCTGAAGGAAAAACTGCAACTGAGATGATCATCTGTGCACAAAATCTCTCACCAATTGCTGTCCTATGTGGAGACTCAGGCCCTGACTCTGAAACATAGAGACAATAGTCTCATTGCGATTCTTACAAAAAGGATATTTGAAAATCACCACATATGTTTGCAGGCTCTGCCTTCCATTTCAAGATGAAGTTGCTGCTGAGAATAATTTAGATCTTTGTTTCACCATTGGAGGTGGTTCTTAGCAAGGGACGGGGTCGGGTAGCTCAGTTGGTTGGATGGCTGGTTCATGATGTGGAGCGACGGCAACAGCACGGATTAAATTCCTGTACCAGCTGATCATGAAGGTCTCGCTTTCTCAACTTGACCCTCGCCTGAGAGTCTTGATCCTCAGATTAAATCACTATCAGTCAGCCCTCTCTATCATAAAGACGGGACAGCAGGGAGAATGGCGACTTTCATTTCATTTTCACATCCTGGAGACTATAAAGAACATCTGCATCCACTCCAAGTCAGAGGGAGCCTCTGGCATAGCCTGGAATCATTTCGGGAACCAAGGAAGGATTGACGAATTCCAGAATCAGCTTCTTGAGAGCAAGATCTGAGGGCTTGGAAGATCTCATTTAATCCTTTCTTGCAATGTTTAAAGGTAAATAAAATATTGAATTGGATGTGTTCTGAGATAGATTTCAGAGAATCTCTATCCTACCTTGCTTTCTGGTGAGTTCCCAGGAAAGTGTAGAGAAGTGATAGAAGCACAGAGCATTTGCCCTTTGATTCCCAGTGATTCAGTCAAATTATGTCTCAATGTCAAGGGCAGCCACTCTCACCTCACCTCTGGAATTCAGCTGTTTTGTCCATGTTTGAACAAATTTTAAGGTCAGGAACTGAGTGACCCATGCGTAAGCCAAACTGAGTATCAGTAAGCAAGTTATTGCTCAGCAAGTGCCGCTTGATAGCACTGTTGATAGCCCCGTCCATCACTTTACTGATGATTGAGAGTATACTGATGGGGCGATAATTGGTCAGGTTGGATGGATTCGTCCTGCATGTACAGGACATACCTGGGCAATTTTCCACATATCTGGGTAGATACCAGTGTTGTAGCTGTACTGGAACAGCTTGGCTAAGGGGGCAACAAGCTCTGGAACACAAGTCTTCAGTCCTATTGCGGAATATTGCCATAGCCTTTGCAGTATCCAGTGCCTTCAGCTGTTTCTTGATACCACGTGGAGCAAATCTTATTGGCTGAAGACTGACATCCATGAGGCTGGGAACCTCTGGAGGAGTCCAAGATGGATCATCCACTTAGCACTTCTGGCTGAAGATTGTTGCCTGTTTTGTGTTCATGTAGGTTGAGGGGCTGACCACAGAAATGAGCCTTGATGCCTGAGCTGCAACGACAAGAGATGGACCACTTGTGACTGAATGTTTCCTAATAAAGTGGCCCAATCTACTACTGACTGTAATCCTGTTGCATAATTTCACAGGTTGCTGTATTAAACTTAAAGTTTTCTGTCACGGCCCCTGCCCCTCTTTCTAGAGGATGCCTTTTGACAACCAAATCATAGAATTCCTACAGTGCAGAAGGAGGCCATTCGGCCCATCAAGTCTGTACTGACCCTTGGAAAGAGCATCCTACATAGGCCCAATCCCCACACTAGCCCTGTATCCCAACCTAACCTTTGGACACTAAGGAGCAATTTGGCATGACCAATCCACCTAACCTGCACATCTTTGAACTGTTGGAGGAAACCAGAGCACCCAGAGGAAACCCATACAGACAAGGGGAGAAAGTGCAAACTCCACACCATCCCCCAAGAATGGAATCAAACACGGGTCCCTGGCGTTGTGAGGCAGCAGTGCCAACCACTGTGCCACCGTGGAGCACACAGCAGACTATGACAATTCTGGCATTGTGTTAACTGAAGAACCACTCGATGTGCCAACATTCCTGCAGGAGCCATCCTTTAGTGTACAAAAAGTTTGTGCTATCCAGATTCTATTTTGGGCCAAATGGCCTGTTTCTGTGTTGTATATTTCATGCAATTCTACTTAAAAAGAATAAATTGCATTTACTCAGAAATTGTCTAGTGTACACCAAAGAAACTAGTAAATCATTCAGTGTAGTGTTATAAGCCATTTTCAGTGATTTGCAATCAAGTTACTCAAAGTTGCAGGGCTGGACAAATCTTACTTTTTATGATCTATCCACTTTCAGTTTGATCAATATATCTGTAAAGTGAAAAATAAACTATTACATGTATTTATGCTACCGGTACATTGATTCACAAAAACATTCAAGTTTAGAATTATGCAAATTACCTTGTGCAAACTTTGGGAAAAAACTAGAATTTCACATACAAGTTGCTCCCAGTTTCTCAATTGCGAGCAAAGCAGATGAAGCAATTGGGGTAGTATAGCATCATAGAAGATATAGAGCAGAAACAAGCCATTCATCCCACAAAGTCAGTGATTTTGCTACTCGACATAAATCTCCTCCTAACCCATCAAGCTTATCATAGCCTTTCAGCATCTCCCAATTCTCATTTCTCCAGCAGACTATCTAGTTTCCCATTGAGAGTATCTTTGCTTCAACCACTTCCTGCAATGGCGAGTTCCACACCCTAACCACTCTCTTCTTAAATGCATTATTCCCCAATTTGATTTAATAAATGTTGCTATGTAGAATCTTCTCAAACATGCTTACTAGTCCTTGTATGCCCAAAAAGAGTTCAATATTAAGACCCTCCTCAAACTGCCATAAATCGATAGCTACTCGACCATCATATGTCAATCCGGGATGCAGTTTTGTGGAGGGACTAGGAGGAGTAAGAACTGCAGAAGCGCAAATGCAGTTTATCATGGTGCAGACACACACTGATGGACACACAGTGGGACCAATCAACATACACAACACCGCAGCCAATCACCAGTGAGAACAAAGAACAAAGAACAAAGAAATGTACAGCACAGGAACAGGCCCTTCGGCCCTCCAAGCCCGTGCCGACCATGCTGCCCGACTAAACTACAATCTTCTACACTTCCTGGGTCCGTATCCTTCTATTCCCATCCTATTCATATATTTGTCAAGATGCCCCTTAAATGTCCCTATCGTCCCTGCTTCCACTACCTCCTCCGGTAGCGAGTTCCAGGCACCCACTACACTCTGCGTAATAAACTACATCTACTCTAAACCTTGCCCCTCTCACCTTAAACCTATGCCTCAACCCTAGTAATTGACCCCTCTACCCTGGGGAAAAGCCTCTGACTATCCAGCACACGCACTATAAAGACAGGGGACATCAGAGTTCCTGCTCATTTGAGTAGCAGCTAGCTAGGAGCACAGAGCTCACAGTCTGCAACACAGACATTCACCATGTGCTGAGTGCATCAACTGGTTAGGACAAGGCAAAGGTCTTTAGTTAAAGCTGGTATCGTATTTACCCACAGTTCATGTTTAAATAGTTAACCTTTTAATAAAATAGTGTTGCACTACTTCAAGTGTTGGTGACCTGTATGTGATCCAGAACACCCAATACATCAGTTTTCTGTGCAAGTGTAGCCAATTTCACCTATTTTACACTCATAATACCTGTTCAAATTAGCAGAAAATCTTGCACCGGATGGCTGCATTGAACAATGCACTGGTACATTTCTTTCCAGGTGCAGAATGGTACAGGAAATATGGGCAGAGCCAACATCGGCCAAAAGTCTTGATCTCTGCCCACAAAAATAATTACCTGTGTTTAGTCCTTCACCTTCCCCCACACCTCACACATTGAAAATTGGGACTAATGCCTCAAAATTTCATCTGAAAACGTGCAAACATACCAGTTTATGAATATCATCCAAAATCATTTTTTGTTACTATTATCGAGTAACTGAAAAGGTCATATATTTCCTCACGTTTATTCAGAAGTGCAATAATACACCGTGTTTTATGTATTAAAAGCATGATTAATCTCTCCAGAAAATCTTTATAAATTAATACTTCAGCATTTTTTAGTCATCTTTCTTGGAAACCTTATAAAATACACTAATCGTTTTAGTGTACCAAGATCACTGTAAATAAATCAATTGCTTCAAAGACCTTGAACTTTATACAGGGATCACATGCCACATTCACAATTGCTACTGTTGTGTTTAACAAAGTGCATCAATGCCAATGGAGATTGCTGATATTTTCACTTGAAGAACCAACCCATGTCTAATCACGAGCTTTGCGTACTGTATTACAGCGAACTACAGCATTTTTCTTTGTATCTTTGCTGCTGAAGGTAGGGCCAACCTCAGCAGTAGTTCGGTAAAATATAGAAGGTGCTTTTTCCTGTTGCTGCAGCCAGTGGCAGAAGCCACTGTCATTCTTTATTGTTGTAAAGTGGTCCCAGGATATTAAAGTTCCTCTCTTACTTTCCAATCTTTGTGTTTCATTTGGTGAAATAGAGAAATCACAACTGGAGGTTATGGAATACAACATTCAATGCACAAACTATTTTTGTGAACTTAAATAAATTCAAACATTGCATTATGCAAATAATGTAATGCAAGCCAATATTTATTAAAATACAAGCAGAGCGTACATACTTCCAACATGTGCTATATAACTAATTAAATCTATTAATAAATAGTTCTCCTTTGTTATTTATTTTGTTTTGTGAACATAACTAAGAATTTAATTGCTGACATTTCACTCTTTTTTAAAACAAACGTATCACCATTTCAACACAAAACATGTTCAACTTTCTTTGAAAGTGCTCAAAGAGCTCTTAGCCTGACATCATCATGAGTGCGGCCAGAGATTACAAGTGATCCTCAAACTGCCATGCAAAATGATCATGTTTCACGAGGTACAAAGAAGATGCATCTCAAAAAGATGTGCATTTACTAATGAGAAATGCATTTACCACAATCTATGGAATTACTTATACCCAAGATTTATCTTGAAAATAAAAGAGTGTGATCAATGGGAAGAAAGTGGGCAGGAATGGTTTCCATGTATGTGAGGCACAATATGGATACTCAATTCCATTCTTGGCTCATATTTCAGTGATGGGTGTTCTCGGAACCAGCAATTTGAGTTAAGTTTAAAAACAGAACTAAACTTTTCCCTATCCACCAAGTGACTTGAATAGAAACAATGCGCAGGGTTATGGTAAAATCAGGGTAATGACACTAAACAATGATGCTCATTTGGAGAGCCGATACAGACATGATGGGCCAAATGGGCTCCTCTTGCACTGTAACTATTCTGTGATTAAGACCATTTTCTTTCTGTCCCGTGTTATGATCTCGGTTATGAGACTACTAGATTATAGATTGTACAGTACAGGCAAAAATAAAATCAAACAAAGAAATAAACCCATAAATCTAGACATCTAATGACCTGAAGAAAAACTGCCTCTTGTTGCACTGGTTCCAGTCACTCCTTCCCCTGCCTTGCAATCCAAGTCATGTGCTTCCTTCTATTGCTTTATTGATTTAGCTCTCCCCAGATGGAACTATTTTTTTTCTCTCCACATCATTCTTTTTGGAAGAAATGTCACTGGTAACTGTGCAAGCTGCAATACTATTAAGAATGCATTAACTCACAAGGGAGCCAGCTGCTTCACTCATAATTGCCATGGCACCACTTGTGACTGGCAGGCATTCTGTTGTTCTGTGGTTTAAGGTGCGAGGGGCACGGTTTAGAGTAGATGTATGAGGCAAGTTTTTTACACAGAGGGTAGTGGGTGCCTGGAACTCGCTACCGGAGGAGGTGGTGGAAGCAGGGACGATAGTGACATTTAAGGGGCATCTTGACAAATACATGAATAGGATGGGAATAGAGGGATACGGACCCAGGAAGTGCAGAAGATTGTAGTTTAGTCGGGCAGCATGGTCGGCACGGGCTTGGAGGGCCGAAGGGCCTGTTCCTGTGCTGCACTTTTCTTTGTTCTTTGTTCTTTGCTCCACAACAACTGGGATTATAAAGACTTTCTCGGACAGTTCAGTGGATGCATTTGCCACTTTGAAAACTCTTTGCTCATTAGTAAGTGATTTAACCAGCGTCAGTTTATAACGCAGACGTTTAAACTATTTTTAACCTTTGCCTTGAAAACAATTGCAACAACAAAACTGATATATGCAGCTCCAAGATATTATCCATAATGTAATATCTGTAAGGAATTGGAGAGGGTGTGAGACTGATAATCAGCTATGGCTTTCACCCCGGATTCCCCAAGCATCCCCCACCCTCACATCCCTTGCCATCCCTCAGGGTGCCATCCAACAAGCCTTGCAACTGCACCTCTGGCCACAGCAGTGGCCTCTGGGCACTGGCCCCAGGCCCTGTACCCCAGACACCCGCTGGAAACATGACGACCTGGACCGGGCACAGGTTTCCTCCCCGATCCTCACACACACCCTGTGGTAGCGGGCATGTCCCCAGTGCACTTCGTGTTCTAATGTTGGCTGCTGGCTCTGTGGTGTTGATGCCTCTGAAGTTCAGGACAAGTGTCCAGGTCTCACAGCCTGACTGAGATGCTAGGCAGTAACAAAAGCCTGCATCGTGGCACGTGTACCCACGGAGATCCACTTGGGAGCTGTGAGGCGATCAGGTTACTTGAATTGCCAATTCACTATTAGCAGTAGCCTTCAGCTGTGCAGGTCAGCGGGGGTTAAAGTGACATTCACCATATTACCGCGGTTGAGGCTCTGTCATGGTCATGTTTGGTGGGATATGAGTATACAAGATCCGGGGGATGGAATGGCAGAATGGTAGGACTGCGGACGCTGTACCGCTGCCCCCCCTCCCCCCCCCCCCCACCAATTTTATTTCCTGCTTTGTTGACATTGTCTTGTCACCTTTAAAGATTTGTGCACAAATACCCCCAATGTCTCCTCATGTTTGTGAAAACAAAGTACTGCAGATCTCTGAATTCTGGATTACAAACAGAAAATGTTTAGGAGGTCTGGCAGCATCCATGAAAAGAGAAACAGAGTTAACGGGCGCGATCTTACCACTGCGCCTTGCCAAACGCAAGAGGGCCCCAACCTCATGCGAGTCACTCGACTTGCGGTGCCCAGTGTGATCCAGATCATGTCATTTAAATGATCCATTAGGCACCTTATTCTTCCAATCAAAATATATCACCTCACACTTTTCCATGTTGAATTTCATCAACCATGTGGCTGCTGATTTCACCTTTCCCAACCTCTATCCCTGAACTGACCCCTGCTCCCAATAAACTGATTGATTCCCCCAATACCAAGTGCAAAAGGAGTACAACCTTTTTGTATCTAAGGTGCCCTTTACTGTTAATTGGCTTCCTCTCTGCCTCTGCTCTCAACTTACACCCCGCCAACAATGTCCCCTCCCAGAACCTGACCAAAGCTGCAGCCCTGAACGCCAGTCACTTTGAATTTCTACCCTGTTTCCACCCTTTTCTGCAAAATTACCTCTTCCATGAGATCGGCTTCCTGAACCCCTCGTGATAACTTTGCTAGTTCTGTTGGCCCACATGACAGCTTACGTTATTATTGCTTTTTTCCTACTGGCATTAATTAGTATTTTCTTTAAGAGTGCGGTTTAGGTCCCCACACAAAAATCTACCATCTGCCCATTTGTCCTTTCTAACTACTATCCCAGAGGGAGGGGGAAAACAGGAGAGGAGTACTGCTGAGTCCAGTCCCAGAGATGAGGTGGTGGATAAATTCCCAGTTGAGTTCAAGGTCTGTAGTTGGCATGGCCTTCCGACCACTGACCCTGTGTTGTCCTGTTCTGGATGGCAGTCATGAGGGGGTGGGGGTGGCCAAACTGGACAAGTCATTTCCTCCAGCCAGAGCCTAGGTCGTTGATTGCCTGGGTTCTGATGAAATGGCATGGTGGAAGTGATGGTGTCTCATGCTTCGATTGTTGGAATCCTTGAGGGATCCTGAGTCTCATTGATCCTGATCCTGCCTCATCATTGATTTTGGCTTTCTTTGTGCCCCAGTGTCTGAGGACTGTCTTGCATTCCTGCATCTCGGATATTATCCTGGCCTTTTCTCCCTGTTGATTTTGTTATTGCCTGCTTAATGTTGTCAATGTTTTCCATTTACAAGGAAGTGAATAATGTGGGTATGATGGCCTAGGCCATAGATTATCCTAATTTAACAAGTTCATATCACATTAAATCGAATGTTGAATGCGGGATTTTGGCACAGTCTTTATCCTAAATGTCATTGGGCCTTATATTGCCTGACAATCCATGTGGTGGTGGGAAAGGGGTGCTATTTGATGTCCGCCTCCGTCGCACTTAGAAGGAAGATGAGCAGAACCGGAGCAGGGTGAGGGGTAGAGGGTAGGGTTAGTTTGTGCTCGCTGTGAGTGAGAAAGGTCCTGCTCCCCTGCCCCCCACCCCCAGTTTAGAGGTCACAGTTACAGGGTTTTATTTTCTTACTTTTTCATTTAATTTGGATTCAAAGCATCTGTGCTTTTTTGTTGTTGTTGGCCTAGGCAGACTGCATGCTATATGATGGTTGTGTGACTTGTCCTGGGCCTGGAAGGGAGTTTGATTACATTGTGGAAAACCCCCTTAACTCTGAGATCTCGGGTTTTTTAGTCCTCTGTTTTTTTTTAAGCTATGGGTATGATGTAATGATGTGCTGTTGACTGTATACTGCTTTGGTGCTGATGGATCTGTGGAGGGAGCAGGTTGGGGATTTTGTCCCCAACTCATCCGGTCTTATTTGTTCCTGTGCTTGTAATTACTACCTGTTTTGTATTGACACCTATGGGTTTTGTAATTTTTATTTTGTTCTATGATATTTGTAAGAAAATTGAAAACGTCAATAAAAATACGTGTGGTGACCAGAATTGGACTCAATGCCCTAGCTGTGGCCTAAAAAGAGCCTCCTAAATGTTCAGAATACCTTCCCTGCTTTTATACTCAATGCCTCTGTTTATGAAGCCCGAGATCCCAGATGTTTTATGAACCACACTCCCAATATGTGCTGCCACCTTGAAAGTCTGTGTATGTGAACCAACAGGTCCCTCTGTCCTTGCACAGTATTTAGAACTGTGCCATTAAGTCGGTATTGCCGCTCCCTATTCCTTCTGCCAAAATGCATCACCTTGCACTTTCCTGTATTAAATTATAATCAGCACTGTCTGCCCTTTTTGCAGGCCTATCCTGTTGTAATGAATTTACATCATTCTGTTTGCTATTCCTCCAACTTTGATATCATTGGCAAATTGAGATTTTACTCTGTGGTCCAAATCATTAATACATCAAAAAAGCAGCAGCCACAGCAGTGACCCTTGGAGAACAGCACTGTCTACCATCTTCCAGCCTGAAAAATAATTCACCACAATTCAGGATTTTCTCGCCTTAAGCCAACCTCACACTGACCCTTCTAAGTGAGCTTCAATTTTATTAAACAGTCTTTCATGTGGCATTTTGTCAAATGTTTTCTTAACAGTCGGACCAGGACTTCTGGTGGCGGCCATGGTGTGAGTGGTCGGACACAGGCCAGCTCCAGCTTGAAGCCACAGAAAAGAGTTATTTTTACCCGACATTGGGTCGGATTTTGATGAAAAGGTGTAGGAGAAGGTGGAGGAGTCGTTTCCCTCGGGAGTGGTATGTTCACTGGTTCCCAAACCCAGCAGAAGACGGTGAGAGACCTGGCCAAAGAGTTGGAGGAAACCAGTGGCGCAGCAGCCATATAAAGATGGCTGAGAGGGGGAAGGGCTGCTGCAAGGTGGAAAGCCCCAGATGGAGCAGTTGATGGCTTTTATTAAGGAGGAATTCCACCAACAGAGGAAGGAAATGCGGGAGGATCGTTCGAAGGCCATCGAAGGCGCTGTGGCAACCCTGAAGAGTTTGTTGGAATGGGTGGAGAAGTGTTTGGAGGTGCAGGGGTCGCAGATTTGGGAGATCGAAGGCGTGATCTCGGACCATAGCGATTGTGTGGTGGCACTGGAGGTGGAGGTGGGGCTCCTCGGAGACTTTTGTAAAACATTGAGGGCAAAGTTGGAGGAGCAGGAGAATACCTTGAGAAGGCAGAACCTGCGACTAGTGGGCCCACCTGAAGGAGTGGAAGGTGTGAGTGCCACGAGGTACGTCTCGAAGATGCTGGCGGAGCTGGTGGCGGAAGGGGTGCTAGATAAGGCCCCTGAAGTGGACTGAACACATAGTTCCATGAGGCAGAAGCCTAGAGCTGGGGAGCCGCGTGGGCGGTGATCGTGAGACTCCACAAATTTGTGGAGAAAGAGAAGATTTTGTGTTGGGCCAGGGAGAAGCGTACCTGCGATTGGGAGGGGAATAAGGTCGGAATTTATCATGACATCAGAGCCGAGTTGGCAAAGCGACGGGCATGGTTCAGCAAGGCCAAGGCGGTGCTGCACCGGTGGCGGATTAGATTAGGGGTGCTTTGCCTGAAGAAATTATGAGTGACATTCGAAGGCCGGGAGTATTATTTCAAGACCCCAGAAGACTACATTAAGGAGTATAAACTGGGGAAGAACTGAGTGGACAATGCTTGGGAACCAGTGTGCTGGCAGTTCATAATGGCTCGAACATGTTTAAATTAGGGGTAGGGATTGGGGGATTTTCGTCCACTGGGGACATGGGGGCCTACACCTCTGACCGCGCGGCACCCTCGTGGGCCTTGTGGGCACAGCCATCAACCGCCCTGGGTGCGACACAAGCCTGCGCCGCGCAGCGGCCCCCCAACGCCGGAGGCCCGAGGTGCTACTTCTGCGGCCAGGGTAATCACCCTAGACAACGCTGCCCGGCACGGAACGCAACGTGTAACGGCTGTGGGAAGAAGGGCCACTTCGCAAAAGCCTGCCAGGCCCGATCACACCCTAAATCTTCTAGGCCAGCAGTGCTGCCTGCTGCCTGTCGGGACCGCACCCAGCTGCCGCGCCACCTGCCATGTGCGACCCGTGGGTGCCGCCATCTTTAATTTCGGCCAACACGTGCGACCCACGGGGGCTGCCATCTTGGACGCCATCGCCGCTGACACCCGCCACGCGCGACCCATGGGGGCCGCTATCTTGGGACCACTCTGCAGCCTCCCGGGAACCCATCTCACCCGACCGCACGTTGGCCGCCGCTACTTCCGACCGATCTACCAACCGCCTTCCGACACTCGCCTCTGTCACACTCGACCAGTCCCGGCCGCACCACCTCGTGAAGTCAACGATGACCGTCTGGATCAACGGGCACAAGACAGCCTGCCTTTTCGACTCCGGGAGCACAGACAGCTTCATACACCCAGATATGGTAAGGCGCTGCTCCCTCCCCATCCTACCCGCGACCCAGAAAATCTCACTGGCTTCCGGATCCCACGCAGTAGAAATCCGGGGGTACTGTGTCGCAACCTTACTGTACAAGGCGTAGAGTACACCAACTTTAAGCTCTACGTCCTCCCCCATCTCTGTGCTGCCCTATTACTGGGGCTCGACTTCCAGTGCCATCTCCAGAGCCTTACCTTAAAGTTCGACGGACCCCTGCCCCCCCCTCAGCATCTGTAGCCTCTCGACCCTTAAGGTTGCCCCACCCTCCCTCTTCGCAAACCTCACCCCGGACTGTAAGCCCGTCGCTACCAGAAGCAGCCGCCAGAGTGCCCAGGACAGGAACTTCACCAGGTCGGAGGTCCAGCAACTCCTGTGAGAGGGGATCGTTGAGGCTAGTAACAGCCCCTGGAGGGCCCAAGTGGTGGTCGTCAAGACTGGGGAGAAGCACCGGATGGTCATCGATTACAGCCAGACCATTAACCAGTACACGCAGCTCGATGCGTACCCACTCCCCCACATACCTGACATGGTCAATCACATTGCGCAGTATCGAGTTTTCTCTACAGTCGACTTGAAGTCCGCGTACTACCAGCTCCCTATCCGCCCGGAGGACCGCCAATACACTGCCTTCGAGGCAGATGGCCGTCACTACCACTTCCTCAGGGTCCCCTTCGGCGTCACCAACGGGGTCTCGGTCTTCCAAAGGGAAATGGACCGAATGGTTGACCAGTACGGGCTGCGGGCCACGTTCCCGTACCTAGACAATGTCACCATCTGCGGCCATGACCAGCGGGACTATGGCGAGAACCTCCAGCGCTTCCCCCACACCGCTAAACTTCTGAACCTAACCTATAATAGAGAGAAATGCGAATCCGCACAACCCGCCGAGCCATCCTCGGTTACGTCGTGGAACACGGAGTCCTAGGGCCCGACCCCGACCGCCCCCTCCTGGAACTCCCCCTCCCCCACTCCCTGAAGAGATGCCTGGGGTTCTTCTCTTACTATGCCCAGTGGGTCCCCAACTATGCGGACAAGGCCCGTCCACTGATCAAATCCACCATTTTTCCCCTGACGGCTGAGGCCCGACTGGCCTTCGATCGCATCAAGGCAGATATTGCCAAAGCCGCGATGCACGCTGTGGACGAGTCCATCCCTTTCCAAGTGGAGAGTGATGCGTCGGACTTTGCTCTGGCCGCTACACTCAACCAGGCGAGCAGGCCCGTGGCTTTCTTCTCCCATACCCTGCTTGCCTCCGGAATTCGACACTCCTCCGTCGAAAAGGAAGCCCAAGCCATCGTAGAAGCTGTGAGACATTGGAGCAATTACCTGGCTGGCAGGCGATTCACTCTCCTCACTTACCAACGGTCGGTTGCCTTCATGTTCAATAACACACAGCGGGGCAAGATCAAGAACGACAAGATTCTGACATGGAGGATCGAGGTCTCCACCTACAATTACGATATCTTGTATCGACCTGGGAAGCTCAATGAGCCCCCAGATGCCCTCTCCCGCAGTACATGTGCCAGCGCACAAGTAGACCGACTCCGGGCCCTCCACAGCGACCTCTGTCACCCGGGGGTCACCCGTTTTTTCCACTTCAGCAAGGCTCGCAACCTGCCTTACTCCATCGAGGAGGTTAGGTCCGTGACCAGGGACTGCCAGGTCTGCGCGGAGTGCAAACCGTACTTCTATCGGCCAGATAGAGCACATCTGGTAAAGGCCTCCCGCCCCTTTGAGCGCCTCAGCATGGACTTCAAAGGGCCCCTCCCCTCCACTGACCGTAACGTTTACTTCCTCAACATCGTTGACGAGTACTCCAGATTACCCTTCGCCATCCCCTGCTCTGACATGACCTCTGCCTCCGTTATCAAGGCCCTGCATAGTCTTTTCACCCTGTTCGGGTTCCCCGCCTACATCCATAGTGATCGAGGCTCCTCCTTTATGAGCAACGAGTTGCGTCAGTTCCTGCTCAGCAACGGCATCGCCTCCAGCAGGACGACAGCTACAACCCCTGGGGAAACGGACAGGTGGAGAGGGAGAACGCGACGGTCTGGAAGGCCGTCCTTCTGGCCCTACAGTCGAAATGTCTCCCAGTCTGCCGCTGGCAGGAGGCCCTCCCCGATGAGCTCCACTCCATCCGGTCGCTCCTATGTACAGCCACTAACGAGACTCCTCATGAACGTATGTTTGCCTTCCCCAGGAAGGCCACCTCCGGGATCTCGCTTCCGTCCTGGCTGACAGTCCCGGGGCCCATCCTTCTCCGCAAGCATGCGAGGAGTCATAAAGCCGATCCCCTCGTCGAGAGGGTCCTGCTCCTCCATGCAAACCCCCAATATGCCTACGTGGCACACCAGGACGGGCGGCAGGACACGGTCTCCCTTCGGGATTTGGCTCCTGCAGGCTCCCCGGCGACCATCACCACCACCCCCCACCCTACACCGTCTTCCTCCACCCCTGCCCACCTCCCTCTCGAACTGACACCCGCAGGCCCACCGGTGACAAGCACCACCACCATGCCCATACACCGCCCCCCCCCTTCACCGACTCAACATCTGGGTGAAGAAGAAGACAACACGCTCCCAGACATGCAGGTCTCGGTGCTGGCGCCCACACCACAGCCGAGACTGAGGCGATCACGGCGGAAGGTCAAGGCCTTTAAGACCACTTCACCCCCCCCCGGACTCTTTTTTAAACAGGGGGTGAATGTGGTAAACTTTGTTATTTCATTATATGTATTGTATTGTGCATGCCTGGGCTTGTCCAGGCTGGCTCTGCCTGTGGCTCCCCCCCTCGGGCTTATGTATAAAGGTGGCAAATCTCCGCCTCCGTACCCAGTTCGGATCCAGAGGCAGGAGGCTTGCTGTTTTGTGTATTAAAACCTCAGTTATGTTTAGCACTCGTTGTGTGTTATTGATGGTGCATCACAGAAGGAGTCTTTGTTTCGGTGGGGGGGGGGGGGTTCTTCCTTGAGCTGAGGAGGGGGAGGGGAGGTCTTTGAAAGGTGCGTTTGAGCAGGGGCTGCCACGCTAGCAAATAATGCTG
The DNA here is from genome assembly GCF_047496885.1 of Scyliorhinus torazame. NCBI lineage: Eukaryota > Metazoa > Chordata > Chondrichthyes > Carcharhiniformes > Scyliorhinidae > Scyliorhinus > Scyliorhinus torazame. The sequence goes on along the minus strand of NC_092713.1, from coordinate 212,095,011 downwards.
GTGAACGGAAGTGAGGTGGTGAGGGAGAAGGCCCAAGTTGGGTGGCCGGGGGGACGGAGGGGGAAGGGGGCAGGTTGTTGCAAGGTGGCAGAGGGTGAGAGATGACATGGTCAGGGGTGGAGAAGGGGGCCATCTAGGATGGGCTAGGTATAGGGTGGAATTAAGGGGGCTGGAGTTAAGTAGGGAAGATGACTGACGATAGAGGGGATTGGAGACATAGGCCTCCAGTAAGGCTGGTAACGTGGCACATCCGGGGACTGAATGGGGTGGTTAAAATGTCGCAGGTGTTGCTAATTGTTGCTAATTGTGTTTCTCTGAATTTGGCTCTGAAGATGGCGACCACTATGGTTGCCTCCCTTAATTCTAATTACATTTGCTCTAGAGTCGCCAGGTATCTTTCGATACCGCCACAAGGTTCAAAGCCGAATACTGATCAAAGACTCGATATACCAGTTAGTAAGTTCAAACTCAATGCTCATTAATTTACACACAGAGTCAAATATACTCATGCATAAAACTCTACAAACTAAACTATCACTACTACTAAAGCCTATACTTGGCATCGGGCGCCCACTCAGTCAGAGGAACAATGGCCGTTGTTCGGTTCGGAGGCTGCTGGGGTCGAATTGGTACGGAATAACAGCTAAGGTCGTCTGTCTGGTAGCGTGCATTGACCTTGGACTTACTTGTTCTAATGCTGCTGTTGGGCAGGTCTCTGCTTGATGAAAGCCGGAGCCACAAGAGAGTGATTCTCTCTTGGGAGATTCTTCTTATACCCAAATCGTTTCCCAATCGTTCTAATCGATTTCCTCCAATAGAGGGGTGGGTGCCCTGATTGCTGGGCGTGTCCTAGGTGGCCATTGGCCTGCTTTGTTCTGGTCTCCTCTGGCGCCAGGGTGTCTGTCTTGGTATTGTTTACTTAAATGTTACCTTTTTGTTCCCAGGGATGGCTCATTAGTATGGTAATGCTTTGCAGTATCGGTCTTGTCTGGGAGCTACAGCTCCAATCAACAGACAAACCTTGCACCTGCTTGCTTTCTTAGTATTGTCCATTTTCCTGCAATCTTTGCAGAGTGTCCATTTTGTAATCGGGAAGTGGCCATCCCAGATGGCTACACACCCTCCTTGTGATCCTCAACGTGAAGCGCGAAGGATCACAATACTTCGTTCTCTGACCAAGTGGGACACCCGTAAGCAGGTCATGGGCTCTACACTGCCCTATCCTTTGAAACGCAATTCTTTCCCTAAAATCATTTTACTTACATACATCAATATAAAACTCTACAGGGCGCTATGACATTCAGGCATGCATTACAAAATAAAAAACTGGAACCTCTAACTATCCTCAATAAACTATCCTCACTCAAACAATCAAAAATAATCTGCAACACTTTAAATGTACAAAATAGCAGCAACACAAGTTTCTCTGGCCTGGCAGTCAGACACAGAGGTTTACATTTCTTTATTGAACAAAACACACATAAAGAGGAGCGGATGCACTTTAATTCATGTCAATGGGTTTGGTGAAGTCCGAAAATAGGGGACCTAAACGTGTATACCAGGGTTCGAGAGCGGTAGGCTCTCCTTCACCATTTTCTGATTCTAAGTGTCTGCACGACACTGCAAAGTATCGCCAGTACAAAGAGGGCTTCTACTATGTCGGATAGTGAATACCAGGTGATAAACTTATCACACCAGGTCGGGGTATCGTTAACGGTCTTAGGACTAACTATCTCGGGGTTCTGTGTATGGTAGGGATGGGGATCATTCACGGCCTGTGTGGTAGGGGTCAGGGCGGTAGCGTCCGCGCGCAACTGAAGGGATCCCGCTAAGATCCAGGTGAAAAATATGGAGGTCGTCTTCATCTTTCTGTCTTCTTTTTCTTCCTCTGGGGTTCCAGAGGTTCTGGAGTTCTATGGACACAAGCATAATATCTGTTATTATCTTGCTTAAGATCTCGTATGTCTGTCTGTCCTTTGTTGCCAATTACCCAATATGATTGGTCACCATCTGTGACTCCCTCATTATTTTTTAAACCAAATATTTGGGACAAGACATCCAAGAAAAATACTGACATAGTGCGAGCTGATTCGCAGCCTGTGCGATCTACCATCCTAGTGTTTGAGGATGTAAATAGCATACGGAAGCAACCTAAGGGTTGCCAAAAACAAACAAAAGAATTTCGAACTGAAAGTGCCAAAATGGGGTGCGTATGGGCCGCAGCGGGTACGAAATGGGTGGAATCCCTGGGTAGGATGGTGATCAGTGCCGTTCGTGCTCTACCCGAGCATAGCTGACCAGAGGGGGATCCTCAGACAGGGCGAGGACCAGCGCCGTTTCTCCACTGCCTGAGCGACCGGCAAGAACGGGTAAGAATGTGGTCACCATGGGGGGCTGCCTCTCGTGATCGAATCAGGAGAGTAGCTATGAGTGGTGTTCTGTCGACAAACTAGTTCCTCTGAACGGTTGTCTGTCGACAAACTAGTTCCTCTGAACGGTTGTCTGGGGACAAACTTGTTCCATTAACAGGCATTGGGCGTCGAAAGGGTGGTGGCGTGGGGCTATGAAAAACTTTCAAATTTACAAACAACGAACATGTACATTAAACGAACAAACATACAACAAACATGGTGCAGGTTCCATCATAAAGGACACTGTATTTCTCCATCGGTTCCTTTTTTCCATCAGCTGGACACCTCATTGCTGAGTAGCGAACAGGGTCGCAAAGGGATTTGTTTGGTGGGAGTCAGACTCTATGTCATCATTTTCTCCCGGCTGCCACACTCTTGACTGGAGTAGTTTGGCCAAAGCTGCTTGGGGTGAATTCGGGTCCATCTCATCATTCCGGATGAGCCTGAACAAATTGTCGCGGTGCCAGAATCGTGTGTCGAGGTTGGAGTTGCTTGGCTGTAATCCGTAATCGTCGGGCAGTGGGTCTGGGTCAGGGGCTTTGATGTATGTGACTTCGAAGGGGTCACAGGAATCATGCTCGGATTCGCTGGGAGTGGGGCCTGGTGCAGGGGTATAATCATAACGTGGTGTGCTGTGGCTGTCGTCATTGCTGTCGCTATCGCTGTCGCTGCTGGTTGAAGGAAGGGAGAGGCAGAGTCATGCCTCTGGGGGTGGAGTTGAAGTCGTGTCTGAGGACGGGCTGGACTGGCTGGGGGAGGATAGGAATGCATCATCTGTGGGCGGGGCATGCTCGTCTGCTGCTGCATGCAAGATGTGGTGTGAATGGTTGTTCTGCGAGCCATAAACCTTAAGCTGGTTTATGTGGAACCACGCAGACTTGCCATTGGGATATGTGATTTTGTATACCAAGGGGCTTACTTTGTTCGAAATGGAGTGCGGTCCGGAAAATTTTGGGGAAAAGGAATGAACTGGGGTTGTATAGGGAAAGCATCACTTGCTGCCCTACTACAAACTCGGTGGTGTGTACCTTTTTGTCGCAACAAGCCTTGCTTTGTTTCTTCCTGGTCCCAAGTCTCACAGCTGCTGCAAGTTGGGCTGCCTTTATGTTCTCTATTAACTGTTGTACAGCATTTTCATGCGCGTGTTTGGTGACTGCGGGGCTGGCCAAATCCAGTCCTAATAAATACTCTGTCCCTTTCATGGGGCATCCGGTCATGAGAGTGTGGGGGGTGTATCCTGTGGACGTGGATACTGTGTTTCGTAGGAACATTAAAGCAAATGGGAGAACTGAATCACAGGTGCTGTTGTTCTGTTGTACCATTTTCCTCAGGGTGGCTTTTAGAGTCCTATTCATCCTCTCTACAATGCCGCTTGACTGGGGGTGGTAGGCTATGTGAAACTTCTGCCTAATTCCGAAAATTGTGAGGACGTTTTTCATTACTCGTCCTGTAAAATGGGAGCCTTGATCGGATTCTATACTGCGTGGGAGGCCCCATCTTGTAAAGATGTGCTGCGTTAGTATTTTAGCTGTTGTCTTGGCCGTATTCGTTCTCGATGGAAAAGCTTCCACCCATTTTGTGAAGGTGTCGATGACCACCAACACACACTTATAACCATTTCTGCAGGTGGGTAGGGGTCCTATGTAGTCTTTCTGCAAATGCGTCCAGGGGCCATTAACGGGGCAGGTGTGACTAGGCTGAGCCTTTCTTGAATATCTGTCCGGATTGTTCTGGGCACAGATCAAGCAATTTTCAATATAGTGAGTAACATCGGCTTTTAAATCAGGCCACCAGCAGAGAGGTGTGAGGTGGGTTCAATGCCTTGGTATCCATGATTGTCATGGAACTGACAAATAATCTGGTTCCTGTCCTGGCTGGGAACTACATAAATGCCTTCTTTTTAAATCACACCGTCGTGTGTGGTGATTGCGTTTTTAAACTTGTCATACGGGGCTGGGAAGGTTCCTTTTAAATCTTCCCTGAGTTTTTCATCTTCCGTCTGTGCCTTTGCTAGATCCTGAATGTTGGTCTGTGAGACCTGAACCGTGTGTACTGGGGTGCTCTCGGGGGGGGTTCCAAAAGTAACCATGCCTGGAACCTGCCTTCGCTAAGGTGTCTGCTTTAACGTTACATGGGGGGGTGGAAGAACGGTGATGACTGCAAACCTCAATTATGCCATATTTCCTATCTTTAGCTGTCTCGAGGATATGTCTGAGTAATGGGGCTGAGGGTAGGGGCTTTCCGTCTGCGGAAACGAATCCTCTACTTTCCCAAAGTGTAGGAATTCCGTCAAACTATTACAGACATACAAGCTGTCCGAATAGATGTCTGCTGGGGTCAGGAACGAGTCGGGGTGGTCTACAATATAAGCGATTCCTGCCAGTTCTGCTGCCTGCGAGCCTAAGTGTCCTGGCAACTTTAATGAGATCTCATCTAGGGCGCATCCCTGCGCGTCCTCTATATAAATGCCACAACCGGTAATTTTCTTTCCATTCAAAACTGTGGAGAAGCCATCCACATAAATTTTCAGGGGTGCGCACGTGTCTGTGGGCTGGGGTCTCTGGGTGTATTTCCTGCGTTCCTGGGAGCTGTCTTAGGTATAAATGGGCCTGTGTTGTGTTTTGTGGTGATGATCTCACACTCATGAGCGGTTCCTGCATATCGCAAATTAACAGCTCGGAAGGTGTGGGTCTTGGTTCTTTTTACTGTAATGTCCCGTCCCTGTAAAAGACGGGTCCAACGGGCTGCGCGGATTTGGCTGACTGTGCCATCTTTAAGTCGACAGTCTAATAATAGCTGTGTTGGGGTGTGTTCAGTGAAAAGGTGATGGGGTTGAGTCCTGTAATGTAGGCGAAGTACTGTACTACCCAAAAAACTGCGAGCAGGTGCCTTTCGCAGGCAGAAATTCCTTGCTCAACAGGGTCTAACACGCGTGAGGTGTGTGCTACTGGTAACTGGTCGTGGCGTTCCTGGAGGAGCGCGGCCGAAAGGGTTCGATCGGTGCTTTCAACTTCGATTGCGTACGGGGAAAGTGGATCTGGGACCTGTAATGCGGGGGATGTGCTGAGGTGCTCTTTTTAAAGCATCCACGGCATCAATGTGCTGTGAAAGCCATTCCCAAGGTGCCTGCTTCTTGAGAAGTTCGGAAAGGAACGCTGCTTTTGTGGCGATACCATCGATATGGTTTTGGCAGTAGCCAACCAGTCCTAAAAATGACCGGAGGGCTGAGACACTGTGGGCGATCTCGCATTTACCATGTGTCATTATTGTACCCAAGTAAATCATTTTTTCCTGCAAAATCTGGGCCTTCTTGGGGTTGACTTTACATCCAATTTCTTTTAGGAGTGCTAGGAGTTCGGCAAGAAGCAAAATGTGCTCTCCCTTTGTGCCTGTCTGTAGTAGCAAGTCATCTACATACTGGACCAGACAATCGGGGCGGGAATATTTTGCTGGTCCATTTGACAGCTGTTGGTGGAAAATGGAGGGGGAGTTGTGGAAGCTTTGTCGAAGGCACGTCCACGTATATTGTTGTCCCTGGAATGTAAAGGCAAATTTGTAATGGCACGCTTTATCCAATGGAATGGACCAAAAGCCGTTGCTAATGTCAAAAACCGAAAAACGTTTTGACTGGAGTCCCTGCTTGAGCATGGTCTCGTACCTCGTGGCTATGGTGGGGGCTGCTACTGGGGTTACTTAGTTCAGTTTCAGGTAATCAATGGTCAGTCGCAATGATCCATCGGATTTTCTGATGGGCCTAATTGGTGCGTTGTTTGTGGAGGCTACTGATCTGAGTATGCCTTGATCCAGCAAACTCTCTATTACCTTTCAGATTTCTCCCTCTGCCTCTTGGGGAAAACCATACTGCTTTTGGGGTCTGGGGTCGGGACCTGTAATGTTCACCAAGCCAGCTATTTTGCCACAGTCGTGCTTGTGCTGTGCAAATGCTGCTTTGTGTTGCTCCAGGACTTCCCTAACCTGTTTGTCCAGACTAATGGCTCGAGGGTCAAACCAGAAGACTCCTACTGAGTTAATCCTGTTTTCATCTTCTCCAACTGTGAGCGTGGCGGGGGCTCGTGCTGCCTTTGCCATTCTCCAAACACATTTATTAACTGGATCAAAAGAGAGGTTGTGGGAGCTCATAAAATCGATTCCTAGGATGTGTTCAGCTGTCTGGGGTAGATCGACCAAAACTACGGGGTGTTTAGTTGTAATGTTCCCTATTTGTATCGCTACAGGGGCTGTGATGTGTCCTTGTTGTAAATGACCTGTAAAGCTGCTGAGTGTGATGGTGTCTGTTTAGGGCCACGTGTCTCGCTGAAACATCGTGGAGGAATTGAGCGTAGTGCGGGACCCTCCTGTGTCCCAAAGAAATTCTACTGGGTGTCCCCGAACATCGCCTGCTCCGACCGGTCTACCGGACTTGTCCCAAAGCGTGTCACAGACCCAAGTTGGGGAGCCCGAACACCGTCAGTCGGTGCCGTTCATGTCTATGTTCTCTGAACGGCTGCTAATGCTATGGATTGGCTTTGCCCTATTCTTATTTAGGGTGCCTGTCTCTTGGTTTCTCTGCTGCTTTTGGGGCGCGTTGCACTCTCGTGCAATGTGTCCTAATTGTCCACAGTAGTAACATTCCTGGGGTTTTGGCTGTGGTGGGCTGTTCCTGCCCTCATTTACCCATGCGGGGTTCTGGTGTGCCTTAACTGGGTTCATTTCTACCTGCTCTTCATCGGGTGTTATAAATGCGGTTTTGCCTGCAATTGGTTGCTCCCAAGCGTGGGACAATCTCTTCAAATCCCATTTTTCATTGTGGGCCTCATCTGAGGGGTCATACTTTGCGCAAGCTTTTCATCCTGCTTCTCTGGCATGGGAGACTAGAATTCGGGTCCATTTGGCCATATTATCTGGGGACAAATGAGCGCAGGCTAACTCTCTAAAAACTGCGCTAAAGTGAATCCACAAACGTCCAGCAAACATAAGAACATAAGAACATAAGAACTAGGATCAGGAGTAGGCCATCTGGCCCCTCGAGCCTGCTCCACCATTCAATGAGATCATGGCTGATCTTTTGTGGACTCAGCTCCACTTTCCGGCCCGAACACCATAACCCTTAATCCCTTTATTCTTCAAAAAACTATCTATCTTTATCTTAAAAACATTTCATGAAGGAGCCTCTACTGCTTCACTGGGCAAGGAATTCCATAGATTCACAACCCTTTGGGTGAAGAAGTTCCTCCTAAACTCAGTCCTAAATCTACTTCCCCTTATTTTGAGGCTATGCCCCCTAGTTCTGCTTTCACCCGCCAGTGGAAACAACCTGCCCGCATCTATCCTATCTATTCCCTTCATAATCTTATATGTTTCTATAAGATCCCCCCTCATCCTTCTAAATTCCAACGAGTACAGTCCCAGTCTACTCAACCTCTCCTCGTAATCCAACCCCTTCAGCTCTGGGATTAACCTAGTGAATCTCCTCTGCACACCCTCCAGTGCCAGTACGTCCTTTCTCAAGTAAGGAGACCAAAACTGAACACAATACTCCAGATGTGGCCTCACTAACACCTTATACAATTGCAGCATAACCTCGTTATTGCAGCCGTATATGGTAACCAGTTGTCTGACCTTCGCGGAAAATTGGTGGGTGTCTGAAGTGGGAAAGAACGGTGTAATTTTTCCACACGCGTCCCATAATTGGGTCACGGTTAACGGGGTTGTGTAAAGGAAGTCTGCTTCTCTTTCTCCTGCGGCCCTGCGGTGTGTGGTCACAGGATTCATGGGGGGGGGGTGTTCTGCCTGTTCGGTTGGGGTGCTTTCTTTTTCTGGGGTTTTTCTATGGGCAGTCTCGTTCAATTCCTGCCAATTGGGGCTGTTTTCTTGATCTAATTGGGGTCCGAATGTACTCTGAAATCCATTTTGTACGGACAGCAGAGATTGCAATTCTGCAATTTGCTTCCGGCACTTTGCATGGTTTTCGGAGCTCTGCCTTTGTTCCGTTGTGGAAGTATGGAGTGCTCGTAGGGCTGCTTTTAAATCATTGCACTTCTTCTGCAATTTCTCACTTGCTGTTCTGTTTCTTGTCTTACCAAGACCGCACAATGCGTGTCCTGGTAGGCCTTATCGTATTGTGTCTGAAAGCTGTTCAAATGCGCGAGACAAGACTGATGTGCCCTCTTGGCATCATCCACCTCTCTGTCCCTTGCTGCTAACTGCTCTTTCAGATCCTGATTCTCTTTCTCTACCTCACTCACGTCTACCTCACTGGTTCTGTCTCTCTCCTCTATCTCTCTACGGAGCATCCTAACGACCTCCTCTGTGCCTCGCAATTGTGCCAAACAGGACACAATTGCCATCGGCTTGCGAGCTTTCCCTAAGCTTTTCTTGTGGATCTCTGAGAGGTTCGCCCACCAAGTATGTCCTATAATCCCGGGTCCTGTTTCCTCATTATCATAGAATTCACTCCAGAGGGGCCATCCTTTCCCTTTGAGATATTTCCTGATCTCTTCTTCCCAAACGGGACACTGTCCTACTCTACTGCTGGTCGCTGCGACCTCGAATTCCTGGGGGTTCATAAGGCGTTCCAGTGCCTTCATTGCCATTCTCTCTATCTAGGATCTCTACTGAATTTGGAACAGGGGCTGATAAATGGTGATGTAAACACGGGTACGGCTTACACTAATTTCCGGCCTACAAAACTCCCGACAGTTTTTCGCAACAAAATCTCTCAGGTTTACTTATATCCCTGTTAGTACACATGCATTAACACACTTCCGAATCTCAGAGGCTTGATCAGTGCTGTTTTGACGCTTGTGGTTTTTCTTTCTGTTCCCAATTGGATTCTCAATTCAAATTTTGGGTTCTCCCGGAGTGGTTAGGCCACTTCTAAATCGAATCCCGTCAGATGTCGCCAGTAAATGTTGCTAACCTTTGGTTGGTTCTTAATTTAGCTCTATTTAATCACGTTTGCTCAAGAGTCGCCAGGTATCTTTCGACACCGCCACAAGGCTCAGAACCGAATACTGATCAATGACTCGATACACCAGTTAGTAAGTTCAAAAGCAATGCTCATTTATTTACACAGTCAAATCTACTCATGCATAAACTCTACAAACTAAACTACCACTATTACTAAGGCCTATACTTAGCTTCGGGCGCCCACTCAGTCAGAGGAACAATGGCCGTTGCTCGGTTCTGAGGCTGCTGGGTTGAGCTGTTTACAGGGTAGCAACTAGGAGCGTCTATCTCGTAGCGTGCATTGACTTGGAACTTACTTGGTCTGCTGTGTCTGCTAGGCTGGTCTCTCCCTTCACTGAGAGCCAAAGCCAAAGGAGAAAGATTCTCCCTTGGGTGATACCTTTTATACTGCAAAGGGCTTCGTGCTCTTTTGGGTGGGCCTTGAACTTGGCCTCAACTAATTGGGTCTTTCCCAATGATCGGTATCAGTTTTCCTCCAATAGAGGGGTGGTTCCCTGATCGCTGGGCGTGTCCTGGTGACTGTCAGTCTGCTTTGTCTTAGCTTCTTCTGGCGCCGGGAGTCTGTCCTAACATTGTGTATCTAAATGTTTCCCTTTTGTCCCCGGAGATGGCTCATTAGTATGTAAATCGTTTGGTAGTTTCTGTCCTGTCTGAGCATTTAAGGTTCTAATCAACAGACAGAGCTTGCACCTGCTTGTTTCTTAGCATTGTCCAATTTTCCCTGCAGTCTTTGCAAGTGTCCATTTTGTAATCGGGAAGTGGTCATCCCACATGGCTACACTAACTCTCCGAAAACAGCTGTGAAATGTATCCACAAGCATCCAGCAAACACTGTGGGGTGCTCTGTCTTCTTTTGCCTACACTTGTTTAGGCCTTCTACCGGGTCTCCTCTGTTATAGCTGATCGCATCTAGGATCGCTGTGTGCATTTCTTGTAGGGTGCCTCCTCCTACATTCTCTGGCTCGGGAAGGGCTGCCACGACTGAAGCGTCGAGGCTTAAAACTGTGAGCTTCACTTGCTCCTTTTCGTCCAGGCCGTACATGGTAACCTGCTGTTTAACTCTGGCGAAAAACTGGTGGGGGTCTGATCTGGGAAGGAACGGTGTAATCTTTCCACACGCATCCCGTAATTGGGTCACGGTTAATGGGGTTGTATACAGGAAATCTGCATCTCCTTCTGCTGAGGCCCTGCAGTGTGTGGTTACAGGGTTCATGGGGGTGTGTTCTGCCTGTTCAGTCGGGGATTGGGGTGCTTTACTCTTATGGGGTTTTTCTTGCGTACATGTCCCATGTATGTATCTGTGGGCAGTCTCATTTAACACCTGCCAATCGGGGCCGTTTACCTGGTCTAACTGGGGTCCAAACATGCTCTGAAACACATTCTGGACAGAAAGCAGAGATTGCAATTCTGCAATCTCAGACTAAAGGGACAATCCTTTAAAACAGAGATGAGGAGGAATTTCTTCAGCCAGAGGGTGGTGAATCTGTGGAACTCTTTGCCGCAGAAGGTTGTGGAGGCCAAATCACGTATTTTTAAGACCGAGTTGGATAGGTTCTTGATTAATAAAGGGATTAGGGATTATGGGGATGAGAAAAATATCAGCCATGATTTAATGGCAGAGCAGACATTGCAAAAAAAAACGCATTGATTCTGTTGGATTGTGGTATAATTTTCCAAATGTCTTCCTATTACTCCTTAAGCTTCTAATATTTTCTCAATAACAGTGCGGAAATGACAATTACAAGGGGGCACAAGTTCAAGGTGGGGGGGGGGGGGGGTGAAGGTTCAATGGAGATGTGCGGGGGAAGTTTTTTTTACCCAGAGGGTGGTGATGTCCTGGAATGCACTGCCAAGTGAGGTGGTTGAGGCAGACAGTTAGAGACCTTTACGATTTATCCAGCTAGACACATGAACAGACGGGGCATTGAAGGATACAGGCGTTTGGTCTAGATAGGACACAGGCTTGGAGGGTCGAAGGGCCTGTTCCTGCGCTGTACTGTTTTTTATTTGTTGTTCTTTGTGTGGAGTTTGCACATTATCCCTGTGCCTGTGTGGGTTTCACTGCCACAACCCAAAGATGTGCAGTTTAGGTGGATTGGTCACACTAAAATTGCCCTTAATTGGAAAAAAATCAACGGGTACTCTCAAATTTTTTTTTTTTTTAAAGAAAAAAAAAGGGTTGTTCTCTGGCTGGTGAACTGTAACTCGTGGGGTGCTACAGAATTCAATCCTTGGACCTCATATGTTTACAATCTATATAAATGATCTGCAAACAGTGTCAGAGTGTAATATAGCAAAATCTGCAGTTGATACTAAAATAGGTGGGAAAGCAGGCATTGAAGAGGAGACACAGATTTTACAGATGGTTATAGATAGGCTAGGAGATGGATAAGTGAGAGGTTATTAATGGATCTCTGTGTTGACTTTATCAATAGACACTAAAGCTGGCAAATAAACTTTCAAATAACTTTCCCAAGAAGCGCAGTCTGGAATCTCTGTTATTTGGGAACTAAGAAGCGATATTAGGGAATACGACCAGGGACTGTATGAGGTGGACCTGGGGGGAGAGGAGAGGGACATGGGGCAGTTTATGGACGAGCTGGAATTTCCTCAGGTGGAGGAAGCAAAGGGGCAGGCGTTGGAGGAGCCCCTGGGTCTGAGGGAGGTGCTGTATAGTATCAGGCGTATGAAGTCGGGGAAGGCCCCGAGGGGCCAGATGGGTACCCAGTGAAATTTTACAAGGAACTTGCGATGGACCTGGCACCATTCCTGTTGGGGGCGTTTGCTGAAGGGGGAGTTGCCAGAGACAATGACGCAGGCAGTAATCACGCTAATCCTGAAAAAGGGGAAGGACTTGGTGGAATGTGGGTTGTACAGGCACATATCACTATTGAACACGGATGTGAAAGTATTGCCTAAGTTGTTCCCGGCGAGGATGGAGGATTGTGTCCCGGGGATGGTTGCAGAAGATCAAACAGGCTTCATGAAGGTCAGGCAGCTCGCGAGTAACATAAGACGGCTGTTGAATGTGGTGATGAATCCGTCGGGGGCTCTGGTACCGGAGGTGGTGATGTCCATGGACGCGGAGAATGCATTTGATCGGTGGACCAGCGGTACTTGTTCGAGCTTTTGGGAAGGTTTGGGTTTGGGCCGAGTTTTGTGGCATGAGTGCGGTTGCTGTATGTGGCACCAAGGGCAAGAGTGTGGACGGATAATATGAGTTTGCAAAGCTTTGACTGACACAGGGGTACTAGGCAGGAGTGTCCGCAGTTGCCGTTAATGTTTGCGCTTTCCATAGAGCCGTTGCCGATGGCTCTTAGGGGGTTGAGGGGTGGGAGGGGATTATGGGGGGGGGGGGAGCATCGGTTGTCGCTCTAAGCCGATGACCTGTTGCTGTATGTTTCGGGTCCACCGGAGAGTATGGGAAGGATTATGGGCCTGCTGGGAGGTTTGGTAGGTTCTCGGGACACAAACTAAATGTAGGGAAAAGTGAAGTTTTCCTGGTGAATGAGCTGGGACAGCGGCTAATTTAGGGGGGATGCCATTTACGGTAGCGAGGAATAGGTTTAGGTATTTGGGGATTCAGGTAGTGAGGGAATGGACGGGCTCCATAAGTGGAACTTAACAAAGCTGGTGGAGGAAGCCAGGGGAGATCTCAGGAGGTGGGATACACCACAGTTGACGTTGACGGGGAGGGTCCAAGTGGTGAAAATGAATATTCTGCCCAGGTTCTTGTTTATTTTTCAGGCTCTCCTGATCTTTATGCCTTTTTTCAGAAATTGGACATAATCATTTCGGACTTTGTATGGGCCAGGGTTTAGAAAACTCCAAAGTATATCATGGAGTTCACCTGACCTACAATTGTTTATAGATTTTGGTTACGATGAGCACAAGGGCCTGCCATTCAGGTGTTATTCAACAGAGGCCTTAAGCATTTTTAATCAAAAACAAAGTTTATTCTACGAATTTAGTTAACATTTTTATAAACACATACACTAAACATTTTTATCAATTACCAACATATGTACCCCACACAGCTACAGTACTCTATGTATAACCCTTAATAAATGTTTCCCTTGACTTCCGGTTACGGCGATGCGGAGCTAAGCCGCACGTTTCGGCAGCTCCCGCGACAACGGACTTTCGGGCTCTCCAGAGGAGCCCCAACTGAGCTTTTTTTAAAATTAATCCCGCGTGGGAAGGTGCAGTAAGGTCCCCCATTACGATATATGGCCGAGATCAGCGGTGGAACGACGAGAAAAGAGGCCCTGGCGCAGAGACCAAAACGAGGGGAAAAAAGCAAGATGACGGAGGGCGGAGAGCGAGCAGCGTAGGGGCCAGACCAGCAGGAGTTCCTCAAGCGATGTGTGGAGGAGCTGAAAAAGGAGGTGCTGGCGCCAATGCTCTTGGCGATCGAGGGGCTGAAGGAGACCCAGAAGACCCAGGCGGTGGAGCTTTGTGGGGTGAATGATAAAGTGAATACCAACGAGGACGAGATCCTGGGCCTGGCGGTAAAAATGGAGGCGCACGAGGCGGTGCACAGGAGGTGGGCCAAGAGAATTGAGGTCCTGGAGAACAGGTCGAGGAGGAAGAACCTCCGGATTCTGGGTCTTCCTGAAGGAGTGGAGGGAGTTGATGCCGGGGCGTACGTGAGTACGATGCTTCATTCGCTGATGGGCGCAGAGGCCTCTCCGAGCCCCCCTGGAGCTGGAAGGGGCCCACCGGGTTCTGGCGAGGGGTCCCAAGGCCGATGAGCCGCCAAGGGTGATAGTGGCAAGGTTCCATCGCTTCGCGGACAAAGAAAGTGTGCTGAGATGGGCCAAGAATGTGCGGAGCAGTAGATGGGAGAACGCGGTGATCCGAGTTTACCAGGATTGGAGCGCGGAGGTGGCAAAGAGGAGAGCTGGCTTCAACCGGGCCAAGGTGGTGCTGCATAAAAAAAGAGTCAGGTTCGGCATGCTGCAGCCTGCGCGACTGTGGGTCACTTATCAGGACCGACACCATTATTTTGAAACGCCAGAAGAGGTTTATTCAGACGGAAAAACTGGACTCGAACTGAGGGGATGTGGTTGCGGGGGGAGATGTCGGTTGTATATGGGGTTGTAAATATGGGCAAAGAATACTTCATGGGTGGGATGATGGATGGGGATGTGGGTAGAGTTCTGGTTAAAATTCCTAAAATTTCCCTTTTTTCTTTTCTGTAGACGAGATGATGATGATGGGGAATGTGGGCGTCGGTGCTGGAGGGAGGTGAGACTCGGGAATGAAGGAACTGGGATAAGGGCCGCAACAGGAGCTGCGCCACAGGGGGCGGGGCTGGTTCAGGAAAGCGCGGGCTTTTTCCCGTGCCAACAGGGGGGGGCGGGATGGAGGAAGGTAAGGAGGAGGAGAGACTCCCACACGGGGGAGATCAACGGGAAGGCGGGGGAATCCGGGGTCAGCAGGAGTCAGCTGACTCACGGAAGTAATATGGGGGGAGCAAAAGAGCTAGATGTAGATCTAGCGGGGGGGGGGGGGGGGATTTTAGGGTTGCTGCTGCACTGTCCGAGGAGGAACTGAAAATGGAAGAGGTGGTCAGGACGGGGGTTACCCGCCTGGGGGACTGGAGGGTGCGGGAGGTGCAAGCACGGGACAGGCCTAAGATTGGAGATGGCTAGTCGGCAGGGGGGTAACCCCCCAATCCGGCTGATCACGTGGAATGTGAGAGGCCTAAATGGGCCGGTTAAGAGGGCCCGAGTGTTCGCGCACCTAAAGGGACTTAAGGCAGACATGGCCATGCTTCAGGAGACACATCTGAAGGTGGCAGATCAGGTCAGGTTAAGGAAGGGATGGGTAGGGCAGGTGTTCCATTCAGGGCTGGATGCGAAGAGTAGAGGGGTGGCAATACTGGTGGGGAAGCGGGTGTCGTTTGAGGCCAAGAACATAGTAGCGGACAAGGGAGGCCGATACGTGATGGTGAGTGGTAGGTTGCAGGGGACGGAGGTGGTACTGGTGAATGTATATGCCCCGAACTGGGACGATGCTGGATTCATGAAACGGATGTTGGGGCGTATTCCAGACCTGGAGTTAGGGAGCTTGATAATGGGGGGGCGGATTTTAACATGGTGCTGGACCCAGCATTAGATCGCTCTAGATCTAGGACGGGGAAGAGGCCGGCTGCGGCCAAGGTGCTTAGGGGTTTCATGGACCAGATGGGGGGAGTAGATCTGTGGCGATTTGCCAGGCCTTTGGCCAGAGAATTTTATTTTTTCTCCCACGTCCATAAGGCCTACTCCCGGATGGATTTTTTTGTTCTGGGCAAGGCATTGATCCCGAAAGTGGAGGGAACGGAGTATTCGGCCATAGCCATTTCAGACCATGCCCCGCATTGGGTGGAGCTAGAGCTGGGGGAGGAGAGGGACCAACGCCCATTGTGGAGGTTGGATGTGGGACTGCTGGCAGACGAGGATGTGTGCGGGAGAGTGCGGGGGTGTATCGAAAGGTATCTGGAGGCCAACGACAACGGGGAGGTGCAGGTGGGAGTAGTATGAGAGGCGCTGAAGGCGGTGGTCAGGGGAGAGTTAATCTCCATCAGGGCTCATAGGGTGAAGAGAGAGGGCAGGGAAAGGGAGAGGTTAGTGGGGGAGATTTTAAGGGTGGGCGGGAGCTATGCAGACGCTCCAGATGAGGGACTACTCAGGGAGAGATGAAGTCTTCAGACTGCGTTCGACCTGTTGACCACAGGGAAGGCAGAGGCACAGTGGAGGAAGGCACAGGAGGCGATATATGAATATGGGGAGAAGGCGAGTCGGATGCTGGCACATCAGCTCCGTAAGAGGATGGCAGCGAGGGAAATAGGCGGAATCAAAGATGGCAGGGGAACTACGGTGTAAGAGTGCGGGGAAAGTGAATATGGCTTTTAAGACCTTTTACGAGGAGCTGTATAGGTCCCAGCCCCCAGGGGGAAAAGAGGGGATGCGGCGATTCTTGGACCAATTGAGGTTCCCAAGGGTGGAGGAGCAGGAGGTAGCTGGTTTGGGGGCGCCAATTGGGGTGGAGGAGCTGGTTAAAGGACTGGGGAGCATGCAGGCAGGGAGGGCCCCGGGGCCGGATGGGTTCCCGGTGGAGTTTTACAGGAAGTATGTAGACCTGTTAGCCCCGTTGCTGGTAAGGACCTTCAATGAAGCAAGGGAGGAGGGAACCCTGTCCCCGACAATGTCGGAGGCGACGATCTCTTTGATCTTGAAGCGGGATAAGGACCCACTGCAATGTGGGTCGTATAGACCGATCTCGCTCCTTAACGTAGATGCTAAGTTGCTGGCAAAAATGTTGGCCATGAGGATTGAGGACTGTGTCCCGGGGGTGATTCACAAGGACCAGACGGGATTCGTAAAGGGTAGGCAGTTAAACACTAATGTGCGAAGGCTCCTAAATGTGATAATGATGCCATCGGTGGAGGGAGAAGCGGAGATAGTGACAGCCATGGACGCGGAGAAGGCCTTTGATCGGGTAGAGTGGGAGTATCTCTGGATAGTGTTGAGGAGGTTTGGGTTCGGGGGAGGGTTTATTAGTTGGGTTAAGCTCCTGTATAGAGCCCCAGTGGAGAGTGTTGTCATGAACCGGCGGAGGTCGGAGTAATTCCGGCTGTATCGAGGGACGAGGCAGGGGTGCCCCCTGTCCCCTCTGCTGTTTGCATTAGCAATTGAACCTTTGGCCATGGCGTTAAGGGAGTCGGGGAAATGGAAGGGGGTGGTTCCAGGGGGAGAGGAACATCGAGTGTCGCTGTACGCAGACGACCTGTTGCTGTATGTAACGGATCCAGTGGAGGGGATGGTTGAGGTAATGCAGATCCTTCGGGAGTTTGGAGACTTTTCGGGCTATAAGCTCAATGTGGGAAAGAGTGAGCTCTTTGTGATCCATCCGGGGGAGCAGGGAAGAGGGATAGACGACCTACCGTTGAGGAGGGCGGAAAGGAGCTTTCGATACTTGGGGATTCAGGTAGCTAGGAGCTGGGGGCACTGCACAAACTTAATTTGATGCGGTTGGTGGAACAGATGGAGGAGGATTTTAAAAGGTGGGACATGTTGCCACTCTCGCTGGAGGGTAGGGTACAGTCGGTTAAAATGGTGGTCCCCCCGAGGTTTCTTTTTGTATTCCAATGCCTCCCAATTGTGATTACTAAGGCCTTCTTTAAAAGGGTAAGCAGGAGCATTATGGGATTTGTGTGGGCGAGCAAGACCCCGTGGGTAAGGAGGGGGTTCCTGGAGCGTAGCAGAGATAGAGGAGGGTTGGCGCTGCTGAATTTGGGTGATTACTATTGGGCAGTCAACGTGGCAATGATCCGTAAATGGGTGATGGAGGGAGAGGGGGCAGCGTGGAAGAGGTTGGAGATGGCGTCCTGCAAAGGAACGAGCCTGGGGGCGCTGGTGACGGCACCGCTGCCGCTCTCGCCGACAAGGTACACCACGAGCCCGGTGGTGGCGGCAACGCTAAAGATCTGGGGGCAGTGGAGATGGCACAGGGGTGCGACGGGAGCTTCGGTGTGGGCCCCGATCAGAGACAACCATCGGTTTGTCCCAGGAAGGATGGACGGGGGGTTTCAGAGCTGGCATCGGGCAGGGATTAGAAGAATGGGGGACCTGTTCATTGACGGGACGTTTGCGAGCTTAGGGGCGCTGGAGGAGAAGTTTGGGCTACCCCGGGAAACGCTTTCAGGTACATGCAAGTGAGGGCGTTTGTGAGGCGGCAGGTGAGGGAATTTCCGCTACTCCCGGCACAGGGGATTCAAGATAGGGTGATTTCGGGCGTATGGGTTGGAGAGGGCAAGGTGTCGGCGATATACCAGGTGATGAAAGAAGAGGGGGAGGCTTTGGTAGAGGAGCTGAAGGGTAAATGGGAGGAGGAGTTGGGGGAGGAGATTAAGGAGGGGCTATGGGCTGATGCCCTAAGTAGGGTTAACTCCTCTTCCTCGTGTGCCAGGCTTAGCCTGATACAATTTAAGGTGGTTCATAGAGCGCATATGACGGGGGGCGAGGCTGAGTAGGTTCTTTGGGGTGGAGGACAGATGTGGGAGGTGCTCAGGAAGTCCGGCGAACCATGTCCATATGTTTTGGTCATGCCCGGCACTGGAGGGGTTCTGGAGGGGAGTTGTGGGAACAGTATCTAAGATGGTGAAAGTCCGGGTCAAGCCAAGCTGGGGGCTAGCACTATTTGGAGTAGTGGATGAGCCGGAAGTGCAGGAGGCGAAAGAGGCCGGCATTCTCGCCTTTGTGTCCCTAGTAGCCCGGCGAAGGATCTTGCTAATGTGGAAGGAGGCGAAGCCCCCCCAGCGTGGAGGCCTGGATAAATTATATGGCTGGGTTTATCAAGTTGGAAAGGATAAAGTTTGCCTTGAGAGGGTCTGCGCAGGGGTTCTACAGGCGGTGGCAACCGTTCCTAGACCATCTCGCGGAGCGTTAGATGAAGGTCGGACAGCAGCAGCAGCAACCCAGGGGGGTGGGGGGGGGAGGGGGTGGAGGGTTGGGGGGGAGGGGGGGGAGGGGGGGACATCGTTCGTGTGGGGGGGGGAGGGGAGTTCCTTTGGGGGGCATTTGAGCAAGAAAACACATAAATGATCCGGAAACTGACATGTACGGGATGAATCCAATGTACAAAGTTCTGTATCTTATTGACTTGCCATGTTCATGTCTTGCCACACGAGTTCTCTTTCTTTTCTTTGTTACGGGGGGGGTTTGTTTGTAAGGTGGAAAATATTGTTGAAAAATTCTTAATAAAAACATATTTTTAAAAAAATAAAAAATAAAAATTTCCCCTTAAGCTGTTCCAATTTAATAACAAGATCCCATAAACCAGAAACCCCTTTTCAAAGGGGTGGCCCAGCACACAGCACTCAAGACCTGGTTTGGATGCTCTTGTTTCCTTTCCAAAACAGCAGGTTTGAATTCCTTCCAGAAAACAATTATTTATTTTCAAGTTATCAAGCAGTCTGAAAACAGCTTTTAAATGCAGATAGAGAAACACATCTTTTTCAACCTGTGCTGTACAAACCAGTTCAAACTCAAAGCGAAAGTAAAACCAACTCAACAGTGAAAGTAAAAAGCCAGAGCCACAGCCCAGCTCCACCCACACAATGACATCACTGAAGCCATGTGATAAGACAAAAACATTTCTTAAAGGGACACTCCCATGACAGCATGGATGGTGCCGAGGGTCAGGAGAACCCTGCTCCAGAGGCAGCATAAACATAGAACAAACATAGAACGAACAGTGCAGAAGGAGGCCATTTGGCCCATCAAGTCGGCACCGCCACACTTAAACCCTCAATTTCACCCTATCCCTGTAACCTAATAACCCTTCTAAACCTTTTTTGGTCACTAAGGGCAATTTATCATGGCCAATCCACCTAACCTGCACGTCTATGGGCTGTGGGAGGAAACCCATACAGTCATGGGGAGAACGTGCAGACCCCGCAGTGACCCAGCGGGGAATCGAACCTGGGACGCTGGCGCTGTGAAGCCACAGTGCTACCCACTTGTGCTACTGTGCAGCAGGGGGGGTTGGTGTTGCCGAATCTGCTTCATTATTATTCGCCGGCTACTGTGGATAAGGTGCGGAGATGGTGGGAAAGAGAAGGAGTAGAGTGGGTTAGGATGGAGGAGGAATTTTGTAAGGGGTTCAGTTTGAGGGCTATGATGACAGCAGCGTTGCCAATGGCTCCAAGTAGGTATTCGGGGAGCCCAGTACTGCAATCCAAGGTGAAGATATGTAATCAGTTGAGGAGGCAGTTTAGGGTGGAAGGTATGTCGTTTTTTTACACCACTATTCGAGAATCATGGGTTTGAGTTGGGGGATAGTGTATACAGGAGGTGGAGGGAAGTGGGGCTGGTCAAGATGAGGGATCTTTATTTGGAGGAGGGGTTCACCAATCAGGAGGAGCTAAGGGAGAGGCTAGAGATGCCGGGAGGGGATGAATTCAGGTATCTGCAGGTTAGGGACTTTGCGCGAAAGGTCTGGCAAAGGTTCCCTCGGTTGCCAGGATACACCCTGCTGGAGCGAATGCTGCTTCCGGATGTGGAAGGGGAGGGAAGAATTGGGGATGTATACAAGTGGCTGGGGGAGCAAGGAGGCAAGCGTGTGATGAAGATCAAGGAGAAATGGGAAGGGGAGTTGGGATGGGAGATTAATTGGGGAGTATGGAGTGAGGCACTGCATAGGGTAAACGGGACCTCCTCATGTACAAGGATGTGTCTGATACAATTTAAGGTGATGCACAGGGTGCATAGGACTCGGCGAGATTGAGTGGGTTCTTCCAGGGGGTAGCAGATGAGTGAGAGTTGTGGGTGTGGGCCAGTGAATTGCATGCACATGTTTTGGGGTTGTGAAAAATTCATAAGATTCTGGGTGGGAGTGTTTGCAGTCTTAGCCAGGATAGTGGAGGAGAAGGTGGACCCCGTGGGTGCCGATATTTGGTCATTCAGAGAAGCCGGAGCTCATGGAGAGGAGGAAGGTTGATGCCTCTCGGATTGCACGGCAGCGAATTTTGCTGGAGTGGCGGTTGGCATCTCCACTGGGGGTAGCGGCTTGGTTGGATGACCTGTATGACATCCTGCGGTTGGAGAAGATAAAGTATGAGTTAAGGGGCTCTGTAGAGGGGGTTGGAGAAAAGGTTTTGTGATGTGTTTGAGGAGCTGTTCACCACAGGTGGGGAGGGGGGATGAAAAGGGGAAAGTATTTGAACAGACTGTATAGT
The DNA here is from genome assembly GCF_047496885.1 of Scyliorhinus torazame. NCBI lineage: Eukaryota > Metazoa > Chordata > Chondrichthyes > Carcharhiniformes > Scyliorhinidae > Scyliorhinus > Scyliorhinus torazame. The sequence goes on along the minus strand of NC_092713.1, from coordinate 212,073,903 downwards.
TGATTGTTGGGAATTAAGTTTCCCAGGGTGTTTATTTGTTGTCACCTGTTCTGATACATGTTTGTAATAAAATACATTTTTTTTTAAAACAGTTCGACCAGTATTTTTATTTTTCCTTCTGACAACATACATTATATTCAACCTTCTGTTACATATTCTAATATAAAAAAACTGACTAACATTTGCAAACCAAAAAAGCTCCTGTTTGCGTAGGTGCATAAAATAAAACAACGCAGCCACAGTGTAGTCTCCACCTCACACTTCCTCAACCTCCCTCCCCCGCGAGCTCACTGAGAGGAACAGTTCCTACCTGTCAACTGGGGGCACGTGACGCGAGCGCGGAGCCGCCTGGGATTGTAGTTCTCTTTCAGCTGGGCAGGCCCTCTGGGCGTGGGCTCGGGAACCTACATTTCCCAGAGGAGGGCGGTGGCGGGGGTGAGAATGTAGCAGCGTTCCAATGGAATGTGACCCGGAGCCGGACGAGTGATTGATACAGCTCGAGCCGCGCCCAGGTGAGCCAGCATCGCAATCAGCTGCAGGAGGTTTGGGCCCCGAGCTCCATGAGCAGCAGCACCTCCCCTTCTCCCCCCCCCCCCCCCCCCCCCCGGCCCGCTGTGTTCTCAGGCCAAGGGGAGGCGGACCCTGCTGCTGGCTGAGCGCCGTCCTTCCGCAGGGCGGCTGCACTGAGCCGGAGGGAGGGAGAGGAGAGGGTGGGTGGGAAGGAAGGAAGATGATGATCGCTGCAGGTACCGGCCGACTCTCTGCCATCTGAATCGATCCGACGACACTACACCGATTCGGCGCCAGGTTGCCGTCGACCGACCGCACCTCTTTCCCCCACACTCACCCTCTCGGCTGATCCCTTCAACCCACCCATTTAAGAAGAGAGGCCGAGTCGAGCTGAGTTCCTGTCAAATCATCTGGGTGTCTGGAGACGGCAACATGAAGATCAAGGACGCCAAGAAGCCTTGTGAGTTATTAAATCGTTCATAACACCGTTCTAAATTCTAGTGTAAAGCGAGGGAGGGGGATATAACATTTCAATTTATTCCACATTTCAGCTTTTTGAGGAATAAACAGCTGAATGTAGTTGGAATGCGCGGTGGCGCGGACTTCTGTCCCTGAAATGGTTCTCTGAAAGAAATGGCTTTCAATATATCACTGAAGTTGTGGCGGCCACTGAAATGAAACGACGAGCGAGAACCATCTTTCAGGAAATAGCCATTTCTAACGCTGATTCTCTCCTTCAGGAAGTAGAACCACGGTAGTAACGGAAGAGACGCTTGTGTTCTCAATTTTGAGAAGTGTGCAAATTGGTTGCATTTCACTAGGCATTAGCCCCCTCGATTTTTCTGACAAAGGTGCATTTGACATCTCTGATTTTATATTTTTCCAAATTCTTCCGATTTACTGGGAAGGTGTTCGTTTTATGTATTAAAGCATATTGTTCTGCGACTGCATTGGTTGCTGTCTTGATCTCTAGAACCACAGGGCATAGTCTCAGGAAAAAAAGGTAGAATTGAGGAGGCATTTGGAACGCTCTGCCGCAGAGAGCTCTGGAAGCTGATTAATTGAGTATGTTCAAGACCGGTAGAGAGATTTCGAGTTTGCTACTGACATAAAGTGATATGGGATAATGTGGTGAAAATGGCATTGAGTAGATAATCAGCCATGATCTGGGTGAGTAGCAGAGCAGGCTCGAGGGGATGAATGGCCTGTTCCTATGTTGCAAGGCAATAATCTTTTGCAATGTTTAGAAATTCCTCCCACTTCTCCAGTTGTGTAATAACTCTGCATGATCTATTTTTAATATCTGTCTATAAGGATGACATGCAGGAATATGCTTTTCAAATTCTCCTTGAATCTATATGACAACTATGGGTGTGTTTCTTTTGTTGTTCTCCATGTAATATAATTGTAAATCTATCCAATTAAAGATGTTCTTATAATAAATAATATTTTTGTTAAATGAAAAGAATTACCCCTGCACCTTGACCATTTAATACATTCCTGTTTGTAATTTTAAAAAATGCCTAGATAAATGCTGAGTATTAATACAATGAACGCTAAGGTTTTAAATTCACTTTTTATATAACTATATTTTTTTTAATTCTGATTAATTTATTACCCTTATTGTTAGGTTAGTGTGAATTGTGCGTCTTGAGATTTTGCAAACCAATCATTCTGACCTATTCAAATAAGTAGGTGTAACACTCATTAAAGTAAACATTCTTTATGAATAAGTAGTTTAAATATGCTGGTAAAGTAGTCGTTACAATTCATGATTTTGAAAAAAGAATGTCCAGATTTGCAGATTACATGATTAATTATGCATAGTTAAACTACTGGTATCTCATCCTTTTTAATTTAATTCCAAATGTAAAGACTGGGATGACTCAGATTTTATTTCTAGGTTGGTTTACTTCATAGAGTTATCATAGAATTTACAGTGCAGAAGGAGGCCATTCGGCCCATCGAGCCCATCTTTGAGTACAAGACAGAGTTTAAAAATCCAACAGAATATTTTGTTCTAAATTATTCCCATTGGTGAGAGAATGACTAGTATAGTTTATGACAAGAATTTCAAATTGTCAGCCTCACATAAAATGTTGATTTTTTTTTTTTACACCAGCTGTTGCAATGTTTGGCATTTAATCCTTGACCGATAATTCACACCATTGTTCCATTAAATGTATCTACTAGTATTACAATTCTGCTTTTCTTTCATATTCTTTACGGGATGGGAGTGTCACTGGCAAGGCAGGCATTTGTTGGCCATCCTTAATTGCCCTTGAGAAGGTGGTAGTGAGCCACCACCTTGAATAATGCTGTTACACCCTACTGGTGTAAGTACACCCACAGTGCTATTAAAGAGAGGGTTCCATATTTCTGATCCAAAGAAAGCAACATGGTAGCATAGTGGTTAGCACTATGGCTTCACAGTGCCAGGGTCCCAGGTTCGATTCCTGGCTGGGGTCACCGTCTGTGCGGAGTCTGCACGTTCTCCCCGTGTCTGCATGGGTTTCCTCCGGTTTTCTCCCAAAAGATGTGCTATTAGGTAATTTGGACATTCTGAATTCTTCCTCTGTGTACCCGAACAGGCACCAGAATGTGCGTCTAGGGGCTTTTCACAGTAACTTCATTGCAGTGTTACTGTAAATCTACGTGTGACAATAAAGATTAAATGAAAGAAACGGTACTATTGTTTCAAGTCAGGATAATGTGTAGTTTGGTGGGGAAGTTACAGGTGGTTCCCATTCATCTGATGCATTTGCCCTTCTAGGTGATGTAGCACAATCAATCACTCACAAGATGAGAAGGAGTAGAATGGTGGCTTTATTACGCAGACTTGTTCCCCAGCAGCACAGTTATAGAATGCAGCTGCTGGGAGAAACCGGGCTCTTATACTCCGTCTTACTGGGTGGAGCCAGTAGGCGGCTAATCCAATCGGGATCCAGTGTCTATCCACCAATAGCCTCTTGGCATCCCAGGGTACCTTAATACCCCTAATACATACCACCACATTCACCCCTTGTTAAAAAGGAACCCGGCGGGGTAGTGGATCATATGGTGGTAGGGGTTTCCAGAGTCGGTACCTAGGATGCCACTAACACGGCGGCTATGCTCCAACATTAACTACTTACAATGCCGCTTTTACTGGGCAACCCCAAAAAATATTTACAGAGGCAAATCTCACTTCATTATACAGATTCGATGAGTCGAATGGGTGCCCTGTTCATCCTTGCCGATCGTCTTAGCCCTGGTGGTGATGCAGGCGCCGGTTCCGGCTTCGCCGTCTCTGGGAGCGTTGCGATGTCTCGTCCCGTTCCAATATCCCTATTCGGGGCCGGGGGAAGGACCAATCCACCCTGGAAGGGGGTGGCTGTGGGGTGCGCTGGCGGGAGGGAGGGGGTGATTGGTGTGGAGGGGGGGCGCGTGGCTCCAGAGGGGGTCACTGGTGTTTGGGGGGGGGGGGGGGGTTGGGCTCCGGCAGGTGCCAGGTCCCGCAGGGAGACCGTGTCCTGTCGGGGTACGCCACGTAGGCGTATTGAGGGTTCGCGTGGAGGAGATGAATCCTCTCGACCAACGGGTCCGATTTGTGTGTCCGCACATGCTTTCGGAGCAGGATGGGTCCTGGAGCTGCCAGCCAGGTCGGAAGTGACGTTCCGGAGGAGGACTTCCTCGGGAAGACAAGGAGGCGTTCGTGAGATGTTTGATTCGTTGTTGTACACAGCAGCCACCGGATGGAGTGGAGGGCGTCCAGGAGAACTTCCTGCCAGCGGGAAACTAGGAGACTTCTGGACCGTAGGGCCAGTAGGACGGTCTTCCAGACTGTTCGTTCTCCCTCTCTACCTGACCATTCCCCCGGGGGCTGTAACTGGTCGTCCTGCTCGAGGCGATGCCCTTGCTGAGCAGGAATTGACGCAGTTCGTCGCTCATGAAGGAGGACCCCCTATGGCTATGTATGTAGGCGGGGAAACCGAACAGTGTAAAGATGGCCCTGAGGGCTCTAATGACCGTGGCCGCGGTCATGTGTGGACAGGGGATGGCGAACGGGAACCGGGAGTATTCGTCAATCACGGTGAGGAAGTACGTGTTGCGATCGGTGGAGGGGAGGGGGCCTTTGAAGTCCAGGCTGAGGCGCTCAAAAGGACGGGAAGCCTTTATCAGGTGCGCTTTAACTGGCCGGTAGAAATGCGGCTTGCACTCTGCGCAGATCTGGCAGTTCCTGGTGGCGGTCCTGCCCTCCTCGATGGAGTAGGGCAGGTTGCGGGTCTTTACGAAGTGATAGAACCGAGTGACCCCCAGATGGCAGAGGTCCTCATGGAGGGTTCGGAGATGGTCCACTTGTGCGCTGGCACACGTGCCGCGGGATAGGGCATCGGAAGGCTCGTTCAGCTTTCCGGGACGATACAAGATCTCGTAGTTATAGGTGGAGAGTTCGATCCTCCACCGCAAGATCGTGTCGTTCTTGATCTTGCCCCGCTGTGCATTATCGAACATGGAAGGCAACCGACCGTTGGTCAGTGAGGAGAGCGAATCTCCTACCAGCCAGGTAATGCCTCCAATGCCGCACAGCTTCCACTATGGCCTGGGCCTCCTTTTCCACTGAGGAGTAGCGGATTTCTGAAGCGTGGAGGGTGCGTATAAAAAAGGCCACTGGTATGCCCGCTTGGTTGAGGGTGGCCGCCAGAGCTACGTCAAACGCGTCGCTCTCGACTTGGAAGGGGAGGGACTCGTCGATTGCGTGCATAGTGGCCTTTGCGATATCTGCTTTGATGCAGCTGAAGGCCTGGCGGGCCTCTGTCGACAGGGGGAAGACCGTGGAATGGATTAGCGGACGGCCTTGTCCGCGTAGTTGCGGACCCACTGGGTGTAATAAGAGAAGAAGCCCAGACAGCCTTTCAGGGCCTTGGAGCAGTGGGGGAGGGGGAACTCCATGAGGGGGCGCATGCGGTCGGGGCCTATCACTCCATCTCGCACTCCGTAGCCAAGGATGGCTAGACGGTCGGTGCTAAACACGCACTTCTCCCTGTTGTATGTGAGATTCAGGGCGTTTGCGGTCTGGAGGAATTTGCGGAGGTTGGCGTCGTGGTCCTGCTGGTCGTGGCCGCAGGTGGTGACATTGTTGAGATACGGGAACGTGGCCCGCAAACCATACCGATCAACCATTCGGTCCATCTCCCGTTGGAAGACCGAGACCCCGTTAGTGACGCCGAATGGAACCCTTAAAAAATGATAGAGCCACCCATCTGCTTCGAAAGCAGTGTATTTTCGGTCGCTCGGGCGGATGGGGAGCTGGTGGTAGGCGGACTTAAGGTCCACCGTGGAAAAGACCTTGTACTGTGCAATCCGATTGACCATGTAGGATATGCAGGGGAGAGGGTATGCATCCAGCTGCGTTAACCTATTGATGGTTTGACTATAGTCTACGACCATCCTCTGCTTCTCCCCGGTCTTTATAACTACCTCCCGGGCTCTCCAGGGACTATTGCTGGCCTGAATTATGCCTTCCCTCAGCAGCCGCTGGACTTCTGATCGGATAAAAGATCGGTCCTGGGCGCTGTACCGTCTGCTCCTAATGGCGACTGGTTTGCAGTCCGGGGTGAGGTTCGCGAACAGGGAAGGTGGAATGGCCTTGAGGGTCGCGAGGCTGCAGATAGTGAGTGGGGGTATAGGACCGCCGAATTTAAACGTTAAGCTCTGGAGATTGCACTGAAAATCCAATCCCAGGAGTGTGGCAGCGCAGAGGTGGGGAAGGACGTACAGCCGGTAGTTTTTGAACTCCCTCCCTTGCACCGTGAGGTTCGCGATGCAGAACCCTTTTATCTCTACCGAATGGGACCCCGCCGCCAGAATTTTTTTTTGATTACTTGGGTGGATCGGAAGGGAACAGCGTCTTGCCGTATCAGGATGTATAAAACTCTCCGTGCTCCCAGAGTCGATCAGGCAGGGCGTCTCGTACCCGTTTACGAATATCGTTGTTGATGCCGTTCGGAGCCGCGACTGGTCCAGGGTCACCGAAGCCAGTCGTAATTGTTGCACCGGGGCGTTTTCTTCAGGCCCCGTGTGGCCATCCATCCTGGGGTCCTTGGATGTCAGCCAAGATGGCGGCGTCCACGGGTCGCACACTGTCGAGGGTGGGCAAGATGGCGCCGCCCATGGATCGCACGTTGCCGGGGGGGCACAAAATGGCGGCCCCCATCCCTCCCGCGTGGAGTCTGGGACCTAAGATGGCGGCGCCCGTTGGCCGCACGTGAATCGCTGGGGGGGTTGAGTTTGGGGTTCTCCCCCGGAGATTGCAGCTACTCCCCCCCCCCCCCCCCCCCCCCCCCGGGGCCTGGCACACAGCGGCAAAATGCCCCTTTTTCCCGCACCCTTTACAGCGGGCTGGGCAGCGCATCCGGGGGTGTTTCCCCTGCCCGCAAAAGTAGCAGCGGGGGCCCCCCGGGGTGATCCGCCGCTCTGGCAGCACAGGCCAGCGGGGGGTCCTGGGGGTTCGGTCGCGGCGGGGGTCCATGGTGCCCAAGGGGCTTCCGCACGGTCGGGGGCGTAGGCGCGGGCGTTCTGTGATGCCACATCAAATGAGCCGCGAGGGCCCATGCCTCCTTTGAGGCCTAGTGTGTCTCTTTCAAGCAATCGCTGGCGAATTTGGGATGAAAGCATACCTGCCACAAAAGCATCTCGGACCAGCAGCTCTGTGTTCATTAGCCGCCACCGATGGGCAGTTGCAGTTTCTCCCCAGTGTCAACAGTGCATTGTAGAATTCGTCCAGCAATTCCCCGGGGATCTGCCGTCTTGTCGTGAGCTGGTGGCGTGCGTAGACCTGGTTGACGGGCCGAACGTAGATTCCTATCAGCATCGCGATCGCCGTCGGGAAATCTTCCGCATCCTCTATAAGCGTGTAGATATCAGGGCTCACCCTTGCATGCAGGACCTGGATTTTCTGTTCTTCTGTAGGTATGCCGGGGGCCGTTCGGAGGTATCCCTGGAAACACGCTAACCAATGTTTAAAAGTGGCCGCTGCGTTTGCCGCATGGGGGCTGATTTGCAGACACTCCGGCATGATTCGGAGCTCCATGTCCTTAAAAGTTTGCGTAATAAATTGTAGCACAATCAATCACTCACGAGACGAGATGAGAAGGAGTCGAACGATGGCTTTATTACTCAGACTTGTTCTCCAGCAGCACAGTTACAGAATGCGGCTGCTGGGAGAACCCGGGCTCTTATACTCCGCCTTACTGGGTGGAGCCAATCGGGATCCAGTGACTATCCACCAATAGCCTCTTGGCATCCCAGGGTACCTTAATACCCCTAATACATACCACCACAGGTGATAAAGATGGCTTTGGAAGGTGCCACTGCAAGTGTACTTGACTCTTGCGAAGGTGCATTTGTATGAGGTACTCACTGCTGCCATTGTATGTTGGTGGTGGATAGGTTGTCCGATCAAACAAGCTGCTTTGTACTGGATGTTGAGCCTAATAATAATAATCGCTTATTGTCACAAGTAGGCTTCAATGAAGTTACTGTGGAAAGCCCCTAGTCGCCACATTCCGGCGCCTGTTTAGGGAGGCCGGTACTGGAATTGAACCTGCGCTGCTGGCCTTGTTCTGCATTACAAACCAGCTGTTTAGCCCACTGTGCTAAACCAACCCCATGTTATTGTTGGAGCTGTGCTTATCCAGGCGAGTGGAGAGTATCCCATCACACTCCTGACTTGTGCCTTGTAGATGGCACACATACTTTGGTGAGTCAGCAAATGAGTTGACTTGCTGCAGAATTCCTGGCCTGTAACCCACTCTTGTAGCCACAGTGTTTATATAGCTGGTTCAGTTTCTGGTCAACGGTAATCATCAGGATATTAATAGTGAGGGATTCAGCGATTGTCGTGCTGTTTAATATCGGCAGCAGGTGGCTCAGTTCTTACTGGAGATGGTCATGCCTGGCACTTGTCTGGTGTTTATCTGAGGAGTTGCAGAACACTGCAATCATCAGTGAACATCTCCACTTTTGAACTTTATGATGGAGGGGAGGTCATTGTTTATTTTTTTTTAAATTTCATTTTTAAAATATAAATTTAGAGTACCCAATTTTTTTTTTTCCAATTAAAGGGCAATTTAGCGTGTCCAATCCAGAGCTGGGATTCAAACCCAGGTCCCCAGCGCCGCAGTCCCAGTGCTATCCACTGCACCACATGCTGCCCTGAGGGGAGGTCATTGATGAAGAGGCTGAAGACAGTTGGGCCTAGGACACTACTCTGAGGAACTCCTGCTGCAATGTTCTGGGGCTGAGATTATTGATCTCCAACAACCACAACCATTTTTTTTAATGGTAAGCCCAAATCCAACCAGTGGAGAGTTTCCCCTGATCCCTATTGATACGAATTTTGCTAGGGCTCTTTGACACACTGTCAATGTCGAGGGCAGTCACTCTCCCTCTTGAATTCAACTCTTTAGTCCATATTTCAACTAAGGCCATAATGAGGTCAGGAGCTGAGTTGCCCTGGCAGAACCCAAACTGAGCATCCGTTATTGCTGAACATGCCACATGATAGCATAAATGACCCCTTCTATCACTTTCCTGATGATCGTGAGTAGACTGATATGGCGGTAATGAGCTGAATTGTATTTGCCCTGCATTTTGTGGACAACACATACCTGGGGAATTTTCCACATTCTGGTAGAAGCCAGGAGCTGGTTATGGAACAGATTGGGTAGGGATGCTGCTAGTTCTGCAACACCAGTCTTCAATACTACTGCCAAGATATTTTGGGGGCCATAGCCGTTGTTGTATCCGATGCCTTCTGTCATTGCTTGACACACTGTGAAGTGAATTAAATTGACTGAAGACTGGCATCTGTGATATTTGGAATCTCAAGGAGGCTGAGATGAATCAACCACTCAGCACTACCAGCTGAAGATCGTTGCAAATGCTTTTGCATGAATGCGCTTGGCTTCTTCATTGAGGGTGTGGGTATTTGTGGAGCCACCATCTTCCATTAGATGTTTAATTGTCCACTGCAATTCATGACTGATGTGGCAGGACTGCAAAGCTTTGATCTGATCTGTTGTGGAATCGCTTGGCACTCTATCACATGCTGCTTTGACAGTTTGGCACGCATGTAGCCTGCGGTTTTGCTTCACGAGGCTGACATTTCCTTTTTATGTATGTCTGGTGCTGCTTCAAACAAAATGCTCTCCTGCACTCCTCTTTGAGCAAGGATTAGTCTCCCATCTTGATGGTAATGGTAGAGTGGGGTATATGCCAGTCCATGAGGTTACAGATTGTGGTTGAATACAATTCTGCAGCTGATGGCTCACAGTGCCTCATGGATGCCCGGTTTTGAGCTACTAGTTCTCTTCTGAATCTATCCTATGTAACATACTGGTAGCGCTTAATATAATGTGCGGTATCCCGAGTGTGAAGACAGGAACTTAGATTCCATAAGGGTTGTGTAGTGATCATACCTACTAATGTTGACATGTAATTCTTTCCCAATGGTGGGATGAAGGATGGTCGTGTGCAAGAGACCAGTCTGAGAAGTAGAGAAATCCGGGGTTAATACTACGGGTTCTGCATCTTGAGTTAACAAAGATGGGTAAAGTGTGCCATGGAAGGACAGACACACGAGGATGAGAATTTTACATTTGAGTTGGGAGACTAAGTTTACAGAGGATTGAGAATGGAAGATTGACCGGATGTGCAATGCAGCAATCCTGAAGATGCCTACAGCGTGGGTGGTAGTTCCTGCAGCAGATGGACTGAGATAGAGGTGCCCAGATACTGAATGTAGGGAGCCTTTCTGACGGAGAAGATATGGGATCTGAAGTTCTGATTGGGGCTGACTAGGGTGCTGAGGTTGCACGCAGTCTGGTTCACCTTGCATCTTTGCCCACACAGAGAGTGTGGTTGAATTGATGGCATAATCACAACTTGCGGTAAGGCAGTGGCTTCTGTCTTCCAATTTGCTTGAAAGAAATTGTGGGACATCCACGACTGGACCCTGGCAGTCTTGACAACCTATAAGGCATTCAAAAGGACTGGTAAAGAAAAAGCTGACTGTCACAATTGGAATCTGGCCTGCCAGTGAATTCTGTTGGCAAGCGGCAGCTTTTTTCTGAGGCAGATTTTAAATAAATTTGGTACCCAATTCATTTTTTCCAATTTAGGGGCAATTTTGCGTGTCCAATCCACCTACCCTGCACATCTTTGTGTTGTGGGGGCAAAACCCACACAAACACGGAGAATGTGCAAACTCCACACGGTCAGTGACTCAGAGCCGGGATCGAACCTGTGACTGTGGTGCCATGAGGCAGCAGTGCTAACCCACTGCTTCACCGTGCTGTCCTTTTCTGAGGAAGGTGAGGAGCCAAGGATTGATCCTTGAGGAAATCCAAAGCAATAATAGAGGCAAAAAGGGACGTTATTGATGTGCATGCTTTGCTTCTAGTTGGATAAGTAACAGAAGAACTAAACCAGTTCCAACGTTCAGCTGAACTAGATAAAGAGGAATAATGTCCCACTGTCACGGCCAAAGAGCATCTCCTATGGAACATTGGTTAGTGCCCTGCTCTGTAGGGGTGGAAATTGAGTGGAAGAGATTCAAATCAGGGTTTGTAAGAAAGATGGGAAATGGTATGAGAAATCCAGTTCAAGACTGGAGAGGAAAGGGAGGTGGGATGACACTTAGAAATGTTAACAGTAGTTAAGAAGTTTGATGGTGTGGCGTGGTATGAGAGAGAAGGCCCATACCTGACAAAAGTGAAACCATTTGCAGTGTTAACTAGGATAGAAACTATGAAGAAAATTTGTGTTGTCAGCAATTTTACAGCAAATGAATCAAGGAAGAGGGCATTCTGGACAGAGGGGACTAAGAGAAGCCCAACCAGAAATATTGGCAAGTTCAAGGCTGGGCAGGAGAGGTGTGGAGTAATCCTGGGGAAATATGACTCGTCGGGCATGAGAAGTTGAGGGTGGGGGGTAGTGTCCGTCTGAATGAGAAAAGTTCATGAGCTTCGTGCATTTGTCGGAGATGATTGGTAATGGAGAAGATAAGCTGAATGTTTTCTTGGCTGTCCAGTGTGACCCAAGGACTTTGACAAGAGTCATCCAGACTCAATGCAAGCTCCCTTTTTTCTCCATAGGTGTGTTGTCAGACCTGCTGAGATGGTCCAGTACTTTCTGTTTCAGATTCCAGCATCCGCAATAATTTGCATTTATGATCTGAGGGTTGTTTGGGCAGAGGAGATGGAGCTTAATATGCTTCCAACAGATCATCGATAGCATCTCAACAGACATGTAATATATTTGTTTTATTCTAGTAGGGGTATGTACATATGTGTATATCTAAAATTTGTTTTGTTTCATACCCTTTTCAGTCCTGGTATTTTTATTCATCCTTGGGATCTGAGCATCCCTAGCATTCCTAAGTGGTAGTGAGCTGCATTCTTGAACCACGCCCAAGTGCTGAACGTATCATAAAAATTGTATGTTTTTTAAAATAAATTTAGAGTACCCAATTATTTCTTTCCAATTAAGGGACAATTTAGTGTGGCCAGTCCACCTACCCCGCACACCTTTGGGTTGTGGGGGTCAAACCCACGCAGACATGGGGGAGAATATGCAAACTGCACACGGACAGTGACCCGGGGCCGGGATTGAACCCGGCTCCTTAATGCCGTATGCAGCAGTGCTAACCACTGTGCCGCCCTATAAAAATTATTCACGCAAAAGCTAAATGTCTTGCTGCATATGAAGAGGGACTTGGGAGTCCTAGTTCAAGATTGGTTAACGTGCAGGTTCAGTAGGCAGTTAGGAAGACAAATGCAATGTTAGCATTCACGTCGAGAGGGCTAGAATACAAGAGCAGGGATGTACTTCTGAGGCTGTATAAGGCTCTGGTCAGACTCCATTTGGAATATTGTGAGCAGTTTTGGGCCCTGTATCTAAGGAAGGATGCGCTGGCCTTGGAAAGGGTCCAGAGGAGGTTCACAAGTATGATCCTGGGAATGAAGAGCTTGCCATATGAGGAGCGGTTGAGGACTCTGGGTCTGTACTCACTGAAGTTTAGAAGGATATGGGGGGATTTTATTGAAACTTCCAGGATACTGAGAAGCCGATAGAGTGGACGTGGAGAGGATGTTTCCACTAATAGGGAAAAACTAGAACCGGAGGGCGCACACCACCTCAGACTGATTCTTTAAAACAGAGATGAGGAGGAATTTGTTCAGCTAGAGGGCGGTGAATCTGTGGAACACTTTGCCAAAGAACAAAGAAAAGTACAGCACAGGAACAGGCTCTTCGGCCCTCCAAGCCTGCGGCGACCATGCTGCCCATCTAAACTAAAATCTTCTACACTTCCGGGGAAGGTCGTGGACGCCAAGTCACTGAGTGTCTTTAAGATAGATAGGTCCTTGATTAATAAGGAGATCAAGGGTTATGGGAAGAAGGCAGGAGAATGGGGATGAAAAAAAATATCAGCCATGATTGAATGGCGGAGCAGACTCGATGGGCCGAGTGGCCTAATTCTGCTCCTATGCCGTTTATTGCAACAATTGCACAAGACTTAAGTTGTACATCAGTCTGAAATCTTGGGGCTTTTATTAATATTCATTTCTCAGTTAAATTACTCAGTTCATGAAATGGTTTATGCACATACTCTTTCTCATCGTGCTGTAGTTCACAGCTTTAGGTCAACCTTTGAGGCTTTGAAAAATCCTTTCAAAAATAAAGATTTGAGTTACAAGTGAAGTCAAAAATCAACCAGGAATTTTTTGTTCATTTACGGGATGTGGGTATCGCTGGTTAGGCCAGCATTTATTGCCCATCGCTAGTTCCCCGGCGAAGGTGTGATGACCTGCCTTCTTGAACCGCTGCAGTCTCTGAGCTGTAGGTATACAGTGTTTCTGGGAAGGGAGTTCTGAGATTTTAACCCAGTGACAGTAAAGGAACAGCAATATATTTCCAAGTAAGGAGGATGGGCAGTGATTTGGAGCAGAACCTCCTGGTGGTGGTGTTCCCAAGTATTTGCTGCCCTTACCCTTCTTTGTGGTAGTGGTCCTGGTAATGAGTTTGGATGGTGCTCCCTATGGAGCCTTGGTGAGTTCCCGCAGTGCATCTTGTAAATGGTACACACTGCTGCCATTGTTGTTCTTCAGTGGTGGAGGGATTAATGTTTGTGCATGGGATACAAATCAAGCGGGGCTGCTTTGACCTGGATGGTGTTGAGCCTCTTGTGTTGTTGGAGCTCCACTTATCCAGGCAAGTGGAGAGTATTCCATCACACTCCACTTGTGCCTTGTAGATGGTGGACAGGTTTTGGGAGATCTGGATGCGAGTTATTCACCACAGGATTTCCAGTCTCCGATCTGCTCTTGTAGCCGCAACATTTATATGGCTAGTTCAGTTCAGTTTCTGAATGTAAATACCTAAACTCATCTCCATTAGGAGGCACTGAAAAACTATATGCTGCTCACGAGGAAGATGGCAAAACTAAACTGTACTCTTTTGGGGGGGGGGGGGGGGGAAGAGGACTATTTGATAAATCCAGTTTTTGGTGCCTTGCACTGGACATTTATACCAAAATAAAATAAATCACTCTGCCAGTCTAACTGCACCTGTGAAAGGACATATTGAAGCTTTTCCTTCCTCTATTATAATCTACCACCGATAAAACAACATTTGGCACTGCCAATCTGTATTTGACTAATTGATGTGGATGTAACTCCATAAAAACATGTTCCTGCTTTCAAATCAATTGAAAGTGTGTACGTTCAGTCAACACAAAAAAATATTCATCTATTAATACCCCGAAGACACTTTTTAGATGAAGAGACCCAACTCCACACCTTTTAAGGTGCTTTTCATGTCTACCAGTGTCCCACCTTGAGTTTCCAGGAATGACAAGATCCCAACAAAACGGCTGCAGGCTCCAGCATCCTCAGAGCCAATGTGCTAAAATGTAATAAAAACAAAAGAAGCTGGATAAACTCAGCAGGTTTGCTCGCATCTGTGGAAAGAAACAGAGTTAACGTTACAAGTCTAAATTACCCGACTGCATTTAGGATCCTATTTCAGATTTCCAGAATCTGCAGCATCGTGCCTTATTTAAGTGATATAATGTACACAAGCCACACGTGGAGTTTTTTGACAACTGGATGGTTTCAACAGTTCACATTAAACAGTAAGATAAATATTCATGATTAGAACAAAACATTTTAGATCCATTTTATTGCGAATTCTCATCATAGTTTCAATAAATAATTTTTTAAAGTTGTAAATCCTCTTTTTTTCATGTAATTGTCAAGTTCCATGATGTTTCGCCAAGGTATGATGAACTCGTACAGTTATACTGCATTTAAAAGATTCTCTCGATTGATGCTTTAGACACAGGAATAACTCTATTATACTTAGGAAATTTATAAGCAGAAAAGTGAGGGGGGGGGAGGAGCAAATCTATTCACTGGTGTGATCCAACATAAACAAAATGCATGGTTCTGTCAGTTAAGATTAATGAATAGATTGAGGAATTAAAACCAGCTGAGATCTAAACATCTTCAGTTTTGTATCTATTGATCCAGTTCACTTTTCTGTTTACTCACTGGTGTGATCCAACAGCAAATAGCTCCACTTTGATCGAAAATAATGAAGAAAATGTATGATTTTGTCAGATAAGATTAATTAATGAATAGATTGAGGAATTAAAACCAGCTGAGATCTAAACATCTTCACCGTTTTGTAGTTTCCCTTCTTTATTTAGAAATTGTCAACCAGAAATGGAAAAATGATGAAAGATTGAGGAGATTGCTTAAATCTGGTAAGAGGGTCTAATCCAAGTGTCAAATGCTCTTCAAGGGCCAAATAAATCTTCAAGAGGTAGAAATCTGCTTACTATCCTACTGTAGTGATATTCGGTGAGTCCTTCTAGTCTATAAATGCCAAATGTTTCTCAGTTAAGCATAGATTCATAGAATCTACAGAGCAGAAGGAGGCCATTCAGCCCATCGTTTCTGCAAGGGCCCTTGGAAAGAGCACCCCACTTAAGACCATGTCTCCACTCTAGCCCTGTAACCCAGTCACCCCACCAAACCTTTTGGACACTAACCATTTAGTATGGCCAATCAACTAACCTGCACCCTACTTAAAATTTTGTTAGGTGCTGTATATTGATGCATTAATGGTTTCATGGGGCAATTAGATGCCTTTTAGGCTAAAGCAATTGAGAAAAATAAGAGTGTGGTTAATTTCCACAAAAAACATAGAGAAAGACTTGGCTTTTATACAGTGCTTTCAACAACTTCAGGGCTTCCCAAAACACTTTACAGCCATTGAAATACTTCTGAAATACAGTCACTGTTGTAATGCAGAAGCTGTGGCCTCCAATTTGCACCAAACAAGGTCCCAGAGCAGCAGTGTTATAATAATCAGATGATCTGTTTTTGTGATGTTGGTTGAGGAATAAATATTGACCAGGATGGGGCAGCACAGTAACATAGTGGTTAGGATAGTTGCTTCACACCTCCAGGGTCCCAGGTTCGATTCCCGGCTTGGGCCACTGTCTGTGTGGAGTCTGCATGTTCTCCCTGTGTGTGCGTGGGTTTCCTCCGGGTGCTCCAGTTTCCTTCCACAGTCCAAAGATGTGCGGGTTAGGTGGATTGGCCCTTGGTGCCCACAAAGGTCAAGTGCGGTTACAGGGATAGGGTGGAGGTGTGGGCTTGGGTAGGGTGCTCTTTCCAATGGCTGGTGCAGACCCGATGGGTTGAATGGCCTCCTTCAGCACTGTAAATCCTATGATCTCAAAATAGTGCCATGGGATCTCTTCCATCCACTCGAGGGGACCGACGTGGCCTCAAGTTTAATCTTTCAGCTAAAAGACAATGTCGGCAATGGTCCAGCTCCCCACAGTCCCACAATGCATGGTCAGCCTAAAATTTGACCTTCCATCCCTGAAATGAGACTCAAACCCAGAACCTTCCGACTCTGGGCAAGAATGCTACCAACTTAGTCAGCCCCATGGATTTAATAGTCCTTTTCTGTTCCAAAAAAAAATATCTTCTGCCTTTCATGTTTTCAATCTGTTTGCCAAACATTTCATTATTTGGGCTGTGTGCGCAGGCTGGTTGACATGGCCTTTGGTACAGATATTTATTAAATCAGCAAAATAATCTGTACTCAAAAGACTTAATCAAGATCAGTAGATTTATGCTGTCTAATCAATTTGCACAGCACAGGCCCAATCTAAAGACATTGAATTTGCGGGTTTAAAGACAGGAAAATGTTTTTGGACAGTTGAGTTTTAGTTATTGCTGTAGAATTATTTAGAGAAATGCTCTTTATTTACCCTCAGACTATTAAGTTGGTTCTAAAAACATAATGCTATTAGCTCAATAAGCAAAAGTTAAGTTAGCAATTGTGAAAATGTTGATTTGAGAAATAATCACACAAGACAGAAAAGTGATTCTTCTTTGCCTGCCTGGTTTTACAGAGTATTTATATGGTTCTTTCTCGGCATTAATGCTGAATCAGTGAACAGTTTGTTACAGAGCAAAAAATCATTTATCTGACCAGACGAGTAATTGGACATAAAATTGATCAACTTGTTTTCACTGCTATGGTGACACTTGGTTTCTTTGCAACGCATTTTCCTTGGCCATATGTAGATTGTCAACACCTCCACCAATGCGGCTCTGGAATTAGCTAGATAATGAGGTTAGAGTGGCTTCTCCCTTCCCCAATCCATGAGTTGCACCTGACTCCTTTAACCCCCATTCCCACTAAATTTCTGACTGTCCCCCTTTCATTCCTAGTCCCAAACGAGCCAGGTTTGTAATTGGTTCCCTCTCCTTGGGTGTGTAGTCCCTCCTTTTCAAAATCCCATCATTGTCAGAAAACGCGTCCTTGGGCATCCCCCTGTCCAGCTCTTAGTAACAACTATTCCGTGGACAAACTACCTTTCCTCGCCAAGGTCTTTGATCATGTTGCTTATCAATTCAAAGCCTATCTTTCGCGCGTCACCTTCAGTGAATCCCTCCGAACTGGATTCTGCTCCAACAACAACGAGAGTCTCAAATAAAATTTGAGTTTCAGTTTTTTAACATTTCGCTGACTCTTTTTGCTCTTTTACATCTTTTCAACTTTTTTTTCATTTCCATTTGAAAATAAGAGATACAATTTTGAATAATTCCACTTGTTTTTATTTCTCCCAAGTTCTGAACATGTTTTATTTTTGTTGCCCTTTGTTGCTGTTAATTTCCTTTTGAAGCAAAGAAACATTCATGCAGACTTCAGTGACGGGGATGTGCGGAGTAGTTGCACATCAGGGGCTCTCCTCCATATGACAGAAAAATAGACATTTTAGGCCGAATTTAGCCTGCAAAATCGAATTTGAACATCCCCTCACCCTCAACAATAGTACGAACAACAGCTCAAGATGCCGCAGGGACACCAGAAATTGCGGCAAGGGACAGGAACAATGAGCAAGTGGGTCAGGGGAGCCATGAGGTGAGGGCTACCCAGCCTTCCCCTGAGAGGAGGAGACTGGTGACCCAGAAAACAAGCCCCCCGTGATGGATGTAGGATGTCCTTAACCAAAGAACTGAATGCAACGAAGGATGACATTAAGGCCGAGATAAAGGCGACGGTCGAGGTGGCGGAGGCGCTAGCTGCCATGCAGACGACGGCCAATGGCACAGGGAGGAAACTGGAAGCCTCGGGGAACACGATTCGAGAGCTGGAAACGGCGGTGATAGATCAGGATGGCCAAACCGCCGTCTTACAGGCCGAGATCAAGAGGTTGGTGGTGATCCAGGGATGCCTGAAAGGGAATTTCGAGGACCAGGCGAATCGGTCGAGGAGGCAGAACATTTGTAGTGGACCTGCCAGAGGGAATTGAGGGCAGGGGCCCAACTGACTACGTGGCCCAAACCAGCAGAGATCGACAGGGCTCACCGGCTGCTCCGACCGAAGACACGGGCCGGGGAGCAGCCGAGGGCGATAACAGCCAACCTCCACAAATATCAGGACCAGGAAAGGATCCTTCGCTAGGCTCGAAAGACAAAGGTGTGCAACTGGAAGGGACATAAAATAAGGACCTGGCCGTCCTGGCAAAGTGCAGGGCTGAATTTAACCATTGAAAGGTGGCCCTCTACAAGAGCAAGGTCAGATTCGGGATGTTATTCCAGCCAGGCTCTTCGTAACTTAGCGGGGTAAAGAACATTATTGAACTGCCTCGGCAGAGGCAGAAGAGTTCGTCCGTAAGAGAGGCATCGGTGAGATAGACCTAGTGGAGGCGAAGGAAAGAAATGGAAAATTTTGCTTGGGACTGCATCACCTCACTCTGAACAAGGGAACCATCTCGTAGAAAGGAGGGGGCGATAGCAGAGTGGGCATAGAAGTGGGTCAGATTGACCCTGGGAGGGGGGCCACCACAATAGTAGGAAAGCTAGCGGCAGGAAGAATGCGAGAAAGGGGGGCCACGGTGCAGCTCTTACTGGGGGGGGGGGGGGCAGTTAGAAGAGGGGGGTGAGGGGCTGGAGGCAGGGGGGCAGTTAGAAGAGGGGGTGAGGGGCTGGAGGCAGGGAGCCAGATAGAAGAGGGGGGAAGGGGGGGGCAGAGGGGGAACCATAACCACGAGGGGAATGAAACGCGGGGGTTGCGGAGGGTTCTGGACTGGCCTCCGGTCAATATCGGAAACGTGGAACAAGATGGCATCACAGGCACCCGAGTCCCTGAACAAAGGGAAACCGCGGAGTGCATGGGCTCACCCACATGGCGTTCACACAGTTGGCGGTCATGTTGGGTGACCCCTGGACAAAGGGAATCCCCGGAACACACGGGCCTGGCCTCATGGTGAGAACGGTGACTGCAGCTATTTAGGAGGCCCCCTAATAAAGGGAAACCCCAGAGTGCAGGGGCACATCCACAGGTAAGGATGGTTGATCCCGCAGGAAGCGAGGGGCCAAAACAAAATCAGGATAGTCACCTGGAACATCAGTGAAAAGATCCAGAGTCTTCTCCCACCTGAAAGACATGAAAGCTGACATAGTCTTCTTCCAAGAGACGCACCTCAGGGAGAAGGATCGACTGCGGGTAAAGGAAGATCTGGGTGGGACAGACCTACCATTCCTATTACGGGACGAGGGCTAGGGGCGTAGCCGTACTGATAAGTAAGAGGACGGTACATCATCATCAGCGGTGTCCTGGTAAACATGTATGCGTCCAACTGGGACGACAGAGAATTCATTAACAAGACCATGGTGGATATCCCCGACATAGCCATGCACGGACAGATCATGGGAGGGGACTTCAGCTATGTACAGGACCCACGGATGGACAAGTCAAACCCCAGAACGGGAAAAATGGCAGGCATGGCTAGGGAACTGGGAACATTTATGGAGCAGATGGGGGCAGTGGAGCCATGGCGGATGAGAAGGAATTCTTGTTTTTCTCACAGTACATAACGTCTCTGCCCACATCGACGACTTTGTAGTGGGGAAATCCGTGCTTCCAGAAATAGTAAGAGCGGAATATTCTGATATTGTAATCTCCGACCACGCTCCACGGCTGTGAGGTTGGAGACATCTGTGCCTAACTCCTCACATGGAGGTTGGACACGACCCTCTTGACCGACAAGGTCTTCTGCCAAAAAATATCACAGCCCATGCTAATACGTCAATAACAACAGGAACAGGAAAGTCTTACTTTCCACGTTCTGGGAGGCACTGAAGGCTGTGATTAGAGGAGAAATAATCTCCTATAAAACTCAGAGACAGGGAAGAGAGGGCGGCCAGGCAACAACTGATCGACTCCATCCTGGAGGTCGACAGAAAGTACTCCCGAGGCTCCGACCGTAGAGCTTCTGGCGGAGAGGAAAATGCTACAATTGGACTTTAACCTGCTATCCACCAAGAAAGCAATGTATCAATGCGGGGATCTTTCACGAGCTTGGGGACCAGGCTAGCTGCCTGCTGGCTCACCAGCTGAGAAAGCAGGCAACCATGAGGGAAATAGCTCAGGTAAAAATAATAACTGAGAAAGACTGGCAGCTGCACCAAAAAAGGTTTACGAAGCATTCCAGGCCTTCTACAGGGGACTGTATACATCCGAACCCCATGACAGGGACTTGGGAATAAATGGTTCCTCGATGGACTAGACATGCCAGTCGTCAGGGACGATAGACGAGGCCGATCTGGAAGCACCACTGGAACTGGAGAGGTCATTGAGAGTATCAGCTCCATGCATGCGGGGAAGACGCTGGGACACGACGAGTGCCCAGCGGACCTGAAACACAACCTGCGATGGCACTGGCCCACACTTGCGGGAAACGTTCGGTGAGGAGGGGCACCCAGCCTCCAACGCTAACCCAGGCCACCATATCGCTGATACCCAAAAGGAGAAAGACCCAACTGTGTGGTGATCATACAGACCCATTTTGCTGCTCCGTCTGGATGTGAAAATACTCGCAAAAGTCATGGCCAAGCGGCTGGACAACCGCGTACCAGAGGTGGTCGCAGAAGACTAGACGGGCTTTAACTGCGAACATCAGGCGCTTGCTGAACATGATAATGACCCCATCTGTGGAGAGAATATCAGAAGTGATCGTCTCCCTGGACGCAGAAAAAGCCTTCGACAGAGACGAGTGGACATACTTCATTGAGGTACTCAAGGAACTTGACATGTACAGTGTAATCGGCACAGTTATCCTTACTGCTTGTGTAGTGTACAATATGTAATATTTTTGGAAAAAGAAACATTCATGCAGATCTTTTGGCAAGGATTTTGGAAAGAGAGAACCCAAGAAGATGCATTGAATTGGGGAAATGGAAATCAGATCATCATAAAATCTAAGAAAGCTGAAGATCTGACAGGGAAGGGTTTAAGGAGTAGGAAAGCAAAGTGACAAAAATGAAAATGAAAGACAAAGGTAGGGAGAAGCAGCAGTGGAAGACTATCTGTGAATGTTCAAATCGGCAATGCAGCCACAGAATACTGGATAAATAACTTATTAAACATTCAAATGTCCGCATACAGTTGTGCAAATGGTAGTGTTTTGTGGAGGAGGGACAATCCATCTAAGCTTCCCTTGTTCATATCCACATATTTCTGAGGAAGAACTATTTGTGACCCCTGAAATTATATCCAGTCACATTTAAAATCCAATGTTGCCTCTTAAGTTTTTGATGAAGTCCAATAACCAGAGACACTTGTGTGTTAAAAATATAAATAAATAAAAGCACCCATGCAATTATAGATTTTATCCTAAACTTGGTGGGTCTGTTGAAAGCCCATATCGTTGGTGCTTCCCTAGCGTTTGGTGGCTGTGATAGTCCTGGGAGCAGTTTGATGTGATGAGACCAAATTGTCCGATGTGTAGTGGAATATTAAAGTAGAATAAATTTAGTGTGTTTCTCCTCTCATTTATATTAAGCATATTGGACAACAATAGAGGTTTCTTTTCTAAATACTATGTCAGGCGGTGCTGTTATTAATTAACCTTCTGAACAATCTGCTTCTCTTACAGTGAAAATGTTAATCTTATCTATCAAATACCATTTCCCCCTACAAACATTTGCATACCGTTTCCCTTCACAAGCTTTGCATACATTTTTTTCCCTTTTTCTCATTCCCTCTCACGCAAAAGCCAAATGGTTCAGTGTAGCCAGAGAACCCCCTCCCCACTTACAGAAGGAACAGTATTTATTTGGAAATGGAACAGGAGGTTGGCCATAGAGCTCCATGAGCCTGCACCATCATTCAATAAGACCACGTTTGATCTAACACTTTCTTCCCTTGCCTTGCCATCTTTACATTCCAGTCAGGTCCAAAAATCTAGTTCTCAGGCCCGAAATGATTGCGCATCCAGAGGCCTCCGAGTACAGAATGATTACAGCGCAAGATTGGGGACGTTTCGGTCCATCAAGTCTGTCAGCTCTTCCGTCAGAGCTGTTTAGCTAAATCCCACTTCCCCGCTGTCTCCCTGCAGCTCTGTAATTGTTTCTCCACGGGTGCTTATCCAGATTGAACCATTTACTGCCTAAAAATAATTTTTCCTCGGGTAAACTTTGGTACCTTACCAATCGTCCTAAATCTTTTTTTTATTTCTCACTGTCTTTCTACCAGTGTGAACAGATTCTCCCTATCTACTGAGTCTGGGCCCTCGTGATTATGAACACCTCTCCCTCACCCTTCCCTTCTCTAAGGAGAACAACACCAACTTATGAACAAACAACATAGGAGCAAGGAGCAGATCATTCGGCCCCTCGAGCCTGCTCCGCCATTCAGTAAGATTATGGCTGATCTGTGTTGAGTGCCACATTCCCCATTTACCCCGATAACCTTTGATTCCTTTGCCTAACGGGAATCTGTCTACTTCTGCCTTAAAAGCATTCAGTGACCCTGCTTCCACAAACTTCTGAGACCCAGAATTCCAAAGTTGCACAGCCCTATAAGAGAAAATATTTTTCCTCATCTCTGTCCGAGAAGGGGGACCCCTAATTTTAAAATAATACCCCCTAGTTCTGGAGTCACTCAGAGGAAACATCCTTTGAACATCCACCTTGTCAATATCGTTCAGGATCTTGTTTGCTTCAATCAAGTCACCCCATATTCTCCCAAACTCCAGCGGAAACGAGCCAAGCCTTTCCAGCCTACCTTCATAAGACAATTTCTTCATTCCAGGTATCAATCTAGTAAACCTCCTCTGAACCCCCTCCCAATGTATTTATATCCTTCCAAGGTGACCAAAGCTGCACATTATTCGAGACGCGGTCTCACCAATGCCCTCTATAACTGAAGCATAACATCTTTACTTTTAACTTCTCCAAATGCCTGTTGAACCCCACAATATATCTTCCTCCAGTCTGGAAAAACCACCACGGTTTCATATCACTCAACCATACTACCACAGTCCCTTTTATTCTATTGGCTGCAACTTTGGTGACAAGACCATTATGTGGTACTTTCTTAAATGCCTGTTGTAAGTCCATATACAACACATCAGTTAACCTCCTCGACCCTCTCTTTTGCCTCCACAAAAAGCCCAATCAAGTTAGTCAAACAAAATTAGCGTTTAACATCTGTGTTGGGTTCCCTTAATTAATCTGCATTTGTCCATGGCTGTTAAACGTAGTCCTAGATTTATCATTTCTAACATGTTTCCAACCACTAACTTTAAACTGACAGGTCTGTAGTTGCTTGCACCCTTTCTCCAAATGTTTGTAACCCTTTTGAGTGAAGAAATCTCTCCTCATCTCATTCCTCAATGGCCGACTCCTTATCCTGAAACTATGGTTGCTCTCTAGATTTCGCACCCAGGGGAATGAGCCTCTCGGCGTTTACACTGCCAAGCTCTTTAAGAATCTTGCACGAGATCAACTATCATTCATTCTTGTAAACTCCAGAGTGTATGGACTCAGAATCACTCCTCATTGGGCAACACAAATTCCAGGGATCAATCTAGTCAATATTTGTTGCAGCCACCAACTCCATCCCACCCTCCCCTCCCCCAAAGGCAAGTATATCCTTTCTTGGGTAGGGATATCAAACAATACACACGGCACAGATGTGGTCTCACCAACGCCCTGTACAATTTCATATGATTTTTATGAGTAAACCGTAATTATGAGTTTGGTGCATTAGTTCATTACCCCCTTTATGGTGTTGAAGTGATGTGCATAACTGGCTATTTTGAAATGTTGTACTTTATAGATAAAAGCAAAATACTACTGATGTTGGAAATCTGAAATTAAAATAAAATGCTTGAAACGTTTAACGGGTCTGGTAGCATCTGTGAAGAGAGTACCCAAATTAACGTTTCAAGTCCTTATGGCTACTCTGGGTGGGTGAGATTGTAAGTTTGAATGAGGGTTTGCATTCTGCCATCCCTGAGGTGCAGCTGAGAGTAAAGTTTGCTTTAAGTGTATGCCCAGATATTTAACTGCATGATGTTCCGTACACACAATACCAGTAATGTACATTAATTAAACATGGAACTGTTTCACTGAACTGTACGCTACAAACTGATTTCAGTAAAGTATATCAATTCCTTAGTTTTATGTACCTTGTCTTCAAGCTTTTGGACACTTAAGTGTCCTTTTCAAAAACAAACCCATCTTTTCAACATTTTAAAGTAGTTTGTGACATTGTAATGCTGCATTTTCCAGCACGGGCTCTTAAGAATTCTGAAAGAATTTTAAATAGCAATATTCTTTATCAACTGAAAATTGCAATTGCATGAAAATGAAGGACAAGAATAATAATCAGAATTTATGGTAGTGTTTAAAAGGTGAATATCTTTTTTTTCCCCCTGGCACCAGGTTACTTAATAATGGTGGACAGTGAATGGAGTTCTGTACAGTGTGTGATTTTGTTTTTAAATGGTTGAAGTGTTGAAAGTAAAAGAGCGTGAAACTGCTATCTCACTTAAATATGCACATCAGGAGCGCCATAGGCCCCTGAACAGTGTTGTCATAGGCCCCTTAACGGTGTTGCCAGGCTTAATAGTGGCCGAACGATTTAGTTATATTAATCAAATTGAATTTCAATTTAATGCTGTAGTTTTGTAAAAACCCCTCCATGAAGCCTCCTAATAAAGGATTGATTTTATGTGCCCCACACAAATCCTTCCTCTCTAAGTTTGTCCTGCCGCTCAGTGTTGTGTGTGAGTTTGTTCTCTGGCATCTTTCAACACATTTGTCATTTCTTTGCAGCATTCCCGTGGTTTGGGATGGATATTGGTGGAACGCTGGTGAAATTAGTTTATTTTGAGCCAATTGATATCACAGCTGAGGAGGAGGAAGAAGAAGTAGAAAGCCTAAAAAGTATTCGCAAGTACTTGGTGTCAAACGTTGCCTATGGGTCCACGGGCATCCGAGATGTGCATCTTGAGCTCAAAGACTTGACACTTTGTGGCCGCAAAGGAAACCTGCACTTTATTAGATTTCCTACACATGACCTACCTACCTTCATTCAAATGGGGAGAGACAAGAACTTTTCAACACTACACACGGTGCTTTGTGCCACTGGAGGGGGTGCTTATAAGTTTGAAGAAGAATTTCGTACGGTAAGAATGTGTTGGTGATGAAGATCCAATTGATGTATTGAAACACAGGACAAATACAGATTTTATGATCAGATATATTCATCATTAGGATTAGGAATCAAAATCATTTTGTCCCTTGTTAGTTCTATCTGTTTCCCATTTTGGATGGTCAAACATGGGTGCAGTGCCATCTTAGGTGACACCTAGTGACACCGTCTAAGATTTGTACCTTTTAGGAATGACCACTTGAATGAAAGTCTGAAGAGCTGCTTGACACTCGCACTCTGGTAACACTGAATTAACACCTTAATGTTAGCATATTCCAGCACAAGTGTTTTAAGAACTCTAAAATAATTTTAAATATCAAATAATGTTAAATATCAATATTCTTCATCACATTTGCATGGAAAGGAAGTACGAAGAAAAAAAAATCAGAATTTATTCTATTGCTTAAGAGGTGAATGTTTTTCCTGACACTGATTCTACGTTTCCGAATAATGATGGACATGGAGTAGAATTCTGTACGTTGTGATTTTTTTTTTAAATGGCTGAGGTGTTGGGGATAAATAGCATGGAACTGCCAATCCCCTAGTAAATATGCACATCGGAGAGAAAAATGGACAGGTGATCAAAAGGGGGAAGGGAAATTGGAAAATGCACTGACTGCATATTGCCCTCAGTACAAGTGCTTTTATTTCTCTGAACTAATCTTTTTGCCGGGGTCTCAAAACTGTTGAACTGTTTACAAAGGTAAATTTACCAAACCCACAGCCCAAGCATAGAAAGGAGCCTGGGTTAATCAGCACTGCAACCCCTTAAGTACATCCTGCAAGTGTTTAAAACCCAATCTTGGCATCCCACTTCTCGATATATATCCTATATGAGATCAGTCATGATCATGTTGAGTGGCGGAGCAGGGGCTGAATTGCTCTTAGTTCTTATGATCTTATACCTTCCTTTCGACCTGAAATTTAAACCTTGACCCCTGATCTCAACAATAACAATTTGAGGTGGCAATCATAGAATCCCTATAGTACAGAAGGAGGCCATTTGGCCCATCCAAGTCTGCACCGACCCTCCGAAAGAGCACTCTACCAAGGCTCCATCCCCGTAACCCCATCTCATGGCAATTTAGCACAGCCAAGCCACCTAACCTGCACACCTTTGGACTAGGGGAGGAAACCGGAGCACCCGGAGGAAATCCACGCACACACAGGAAGAATGTGCAAACTTCACACAGTCACCCAAGGTCAGAATTGAATCCAAGTCTCTGGTGCTGTGTGGTAGCAGTGCTAGCCACCGTGCTGCCCACTGAACCACTACGTCATTGTGATAGTTTGGAATAATTAGCTGTGCTGTGAAAGGTGGGCAGGTGTGGTGCAGTTTACAGTTTGCTGGGATCTCTATTTTCCCCCTTTTGATCAATCTTTCTGTCCTCCTTTTGTTGAATTCTAAACTGCTCCCATGCCCTGGGCTTGCTACTTTTTCTAGCAGCTTTATATCACTCCTCTTTGGGTCTAATGCTACCCTTAATTTCTTTTGTTGGCTGCTTTTCCTGTTGTGTTTTTGCTCCAGAAAGGAACATATTACTGTTGCAATGCATACATTCATTCCTCAAATATTAGCCATTGCCTGTCCATCATCATGCCTTTTTAATGAAGTACCCCAATCTATCGTAACCAACTCGTGCCTCTTACTTTGATGGTTTCTTTGTGTAGATCTAGGACTCTAGTTTCTGATTGGACTACCTCGCCTTCCATTCCAATGAAGAATTCTATCAGGTTCTGGTCACTCTTCCTTAAAGGACCCCACACAAAAAGATTATTAATTAATCCCTTCTCATTGCACAATACCAAATCTAGGCTAGCCTGTTCCCTAGTTGGCTCCTTGACATACTGATCTGAAAAAACATCTCTTAAACAATCCAGGAATTCACCTGCCACAGTATTATTGCTAATTTGGCTTGCCCGGTCTTTATGTAGATTAAAGTCACCCATGATTATGTAGCATCCTTGCTACATGCATCTCTAATTTCCTGTTAAATGCTATCCCCTACCGTACCACTACTCTTTGGAGGCCTATAGACAACACCTACTAATGTCTTCAACCCCTGTTTGCTTTTTTGCTCCGCCCAGAATAGTTCTGCATCTTGACTTTCTGAACCAATATCCTTTCTCACTATTGCAGTGATTTCATCTTTTACTAACAATACCACCCTACCTTTTTTCATTTTTGCCTGGTTGGAGTCATAACCAGCACAGAGGAAGATGGTTGTGTTGTTAGAGATCAATCATCACGAAACCTGGTTACCTTTTTCCATCTTGCCCATTTTTAAATGATCACTCCTGTTATTTCAGGCAATTTCACTATGATTGATGCTGGAAGGTGTTCATGTGTTGATTTAGGAAGGAACCAGATGGCGATTCATCCTTCATAGTTAAAATTTATTTTATGGGAATGAACATTGAACCTCATTGTTCCTTGTGCAGAATTTTCTACTGCAATTTGTTTGCCAGGAATTAAATGGGAGCAATTTACTGTTCTCTTGTTTCATTTTTGAGAATATGTTAGAATTGAAGAAAAACTTGAGCAAACTATTTCTTATTCTGAAAGTAGTGCTGGAGATTAATATTGATTTTTCTCTAATTCTGTCAAACTGGGATCTTGTTCTGACCCTCCAGTGACACTAATAGACTTTGTTTATTTCAGATTGCTAATCTGCAGCTACACAAACTGGATGAACTGGATTGCCTGGTCAATGGCCTTTTGCACATTGACTCTCTCAGTTTTAATGGCCAGGCAGAATGTTATTACTTTGAAAATGCCTCAGACCCTGAGAAATGCCAGAAGATGCCTTTCAACCTTGATGACCCCTACCCTTTGCTTGTGGTGAACATTGGTTCAGGAGTCAGCATATTAGCTGTATACTCAAAGGACCATTATAAGAGAGTAACTGGGACGAGGTAATATGTTACAGGATTACAATTTATGTTTTTTTTTTCTATAATTTACTTTGCCAAATAATAAATAAACCTTGCAACCCACATCATGGTAGATCCCATCACCTCTTCTGTCTCACCCTATCTTTTCTGTCATTCCATGTCTATCTGATTATCAGTTAGAGCTATGCCTTTTTAGCTTCCCTGCCTCATGGTAAGTGACACTGGCTTATTCTGTTGAGAGTTTTCATCATGTATTCTGACCCAGTTCTATAACCGCATTTGGGCTGAAGTGAGTAAGACCAACTCTATGAATATATATTCTATTTGTTGCCCATTAACTTTTTGAGAATTAATTTTCAGATATTTTAATAGAAGCATTAGTCCATCGCTGTGACCTTTCATGAATATAAACATTTAGACTGGTATTTAAATATCAGTGAACGGAGCAGTGCACATTTGTATGTATAGAATTCTACTTTGCCTTACTGGACACCCATATGAAACCAGCAAAATAATTGTGTCTTTGAGCCATGTTGCTCTGAGCAGGTTCTGGCCTCCGACCAGTACCTGCAGCATCCTGGCATTACCAGGGAAACCCCTCCATCCACAAAATAGGCAAAACCATTAGATGTAATGGGACCCTGTAAAAATTGGTGTTATTTGGCAAAATTCAGAGCTTGAGAAATAAAAGCAAAGAACACTTAATTATTTCCAAATATTCACATTACTACTTTAAAATGCCTATGTTGCCTGAAATGTTGACTTTTTTTTTTGTTTTTTAGTTTAGGAGGTGGAACCTTCCTGGGCCTCTGCTGTTTACTTACAGGTTGTGAGACTTTTGATGAAGCTCTCGAAATGGCATCAAAGGGCGACAGCACCATGGCTGACAAACTTGTGCGGGATATCTATGGGGGAGACTATGAGCGTTTTGGTTTGCCGGGATGGGCAGTTGCATCCAGGTAGGTACTAAAAGCATTTAACTCTTTAGCTCTTTGAACACTCTGAGCCCAATATCTTTAACTTCTATGAAGCGTTGCAGTTT
This sequence comes from Scyliorhinus torazame, assembly GCF_047496885.1. Taxonomy (NCBI): domain Eukaryota; kingdom Metazoa; phylum Chordata; class Chondrichthyes; order Carcharhiniformes; family Scyliorhinidae; genus Scyliorhinus; species Scyliorhinus torazame. The sequence continues at coordinate 212,044,379 of NC_092713.1, read as the reverse complement.
TCAAGCAATAGCTTGCACTGCACATAGAAATTAGGAGGACTTTTGTTTTTGCATGTTTTGTCAATCTCTGTACATATAAGCTCCTTAGATTTTAAATGTATAGGGTAGGCATGTTGCCAAACATCTGCTAAAGGATCTACCCTGAAATGTATTGGAGAGATGTCTTAACAGCCAAGCATCTGATGATGGATATCATCTGAAATGCCAGTCTGTCTTTAACGTTAACAGGCCAATTGTTTATTTCTAGCACCTTCTGTGTTTAGTTTTGCACTTTCCGTCTTATCTCGAGGAATATTTTAATATTGATTGGAAGCTATTTAAGATTATGACCATGACTAAGTGTTTGAAAATGCTTCATTGCTAGCGTACGTGTTGCAGGGGAGAACACCATGCCAAGTCGTGGCAGGTGCAATAACATGATTATGAAATCCTTTTTATAATTAAAATGAAAAGTCAACTATATTTAAATAGTGCACACTCTCATATCAGCTTAAAATATTAAACTATAGACCCATAAATGTTATTAGGCTAAAGAATGTAGTATTGTTAATCACAAACTGTGATTACTGCCATTATGCTCACATTTATATAATGACAACAGATAAACAAGGTCCAGGTTGGTCATAAAAGCAGATCTTTTTGCCTTTCTGAAGTGAACAAGACCAAATTCCTTTTTAAATTGACAAGACTGCAATTTTGGGTTTTGTGGATTTAATTAGTCATTGCCTCAAATGTTAAAATCAGAAAAGGTTCCCCGACAGCTTGTCAATTTTACTCGGTGTGTTGCTGAGCTACACCATGCAGGAACATTTCCGTGCAGTAACATTCTACTCTAAATCAGATGGCGCAGATTTCAGGGTGCTGTAATTAGCTTGACCGCCCATGTCGCAGCACGGTAGAACAAGTGGATAGCACTGTGGCTTCACAGCGCCAGGGTCCCAGGTTCGATTCTCCGCTGGGTCACTGTCTGTGCAGAGTCTGCACATTCTCCCCGTGTCTGCGTGAGTTTCCTCCGGTTGCTCCGGTTTCCTCCCACAGTCCAAAGACGTGCAGGTTAGGTGGATTGGCCATGATAAATTGCCCTTAGTGACCAAAAAGGTGAGGAGGGGTAATTGGGTTACTGGGATAGGGTGGAAGTGAGGGTTTAAGTGGATCAGTGCAGACCCGATGGGCCGAATGCCCTCCTTCTGCAATCTATGTTCTATGTGTCAGCCATTGTCCCTACCAGTGTTCCTGTTAAGCTTCCTGGTTGTATAGTAACTCACAGCATGTTACACAGTTCAACAAACAGACTCTTAAACAGAGCAGAAAATTAGAAGGAACATTGCTTTCCCACTTTTGGTTACTGTCCAGCAATCCCTGCGGCCAGTGCCTAGCTATGGCATGTACACAGTTCAACAAACAGACTCTTAAACAGAGCAGAAAATTAGAAGGAACATTGCTTTCCCACTTTTGGTTACTGTCCAGCAATCCCTGCGGCCAGTGCCTAGCTATGGCAATCGGGTAAAGAGGAGCGATCTGATAGCCCATACCGCCCTGTAGGACATCTATACTCAACATTTGCTTTGAACTTGGGCTAAGATAACAGTGTTGGATCACTCAGCAATCTTTTTTGGTGATGTTGGTGACAGTCCAGAGGTTTGCACCATTCCTCCTTTCTGTCAAAACCCTCAAAACATTGCTCAAAGCATTCCGCGAGTTCCAGTGAGGTTTGCGAGTGACCCGACATTATAGCCTCCAGGATTCAACTTTTCTAGTGGTCTACAATCAATAGGAGCCATAGTCTCCATGATCGGATGTCACAACCCCTCTACAAATGGAATTTGAAAGAAAGACCAACAGGCCACCTGTGGTTGCCTGAATCAGACTGTCCACCACATTGAATGAATGTGGCCTACGAAAATGCTCAGCAGGATTCGAGGCAATCCACCTAACAACAGTGTTGTCATTTGCCTGTCTGGCTTGGACTTTTAAAGCTGCAGGGTGTCATTCGCAGGAAAAGCAGGAGAGGCAGTGGCGTAGTGGTATTGTCAGTGGACTAGTAATCCAGAACCTGTGTTTGAACTCTTACTTTGGCGAACTTTGAGTTCAATAAAAATCTAAGTGCCCATGAAACCAAATTGTTGATTGTCGTAAAAACCCACCTGGTTCAGCGTTGTCCTTTAGGGAAGGAAATCCGCCATCCTTACCTGGTCTGGCCTACATGTGACTCCAGATCCACAGCAATGTGATTGACTCTTAAATGCCCTTGGGAATGGGCAATAAATGCTGGCCCAGCCAGCAAGCCCATATCCCGTGAACAAATACAAAAAGGGCCCAGCATGTGCCCAGCACCTTCAGAATTGTACTCCAGCAAGAGACTGAAGTAAAACGGCCAGTTTTGTTTACTTGTAGAACAGTAATTTAAATTTCTGTAGCACTCCATTTGGATGCATAGATATCTCCCAAGGCCTCTGCAGCTCACACAAAGAAATAAAGGTGAAGAGCAGAAAGCCTCCAATGACTAATGTTATTCTGATATTTGCTTATAGATTTAAAATAATGTAAGTTCTTCATAATTTAATAATGAACTATTTACTTTTCTCTTGTAGCTTTGGAAATATGATTTGCAGGGAGAAACGAGATTCCGTCAGCAAAGAAGACCTAGCAAGAGCTACTTTGGTCACCATCACAAACAACATTGGATCCATAGCCCGAATGTGTGCTCTGAATGAGGTATAGTAGTTCTGTCAGTAGTTAACTGTTTTGCAGATGATGGCTGGCTTTGCGATCAGAAACCTAATTAGAATAGCCATATAAACAAACACTGGTTACAAGTGCTGATCAAATTAACTCACCTGCTGCCTGACTTCCCTGTCCATCGTCTAGAAGGCACATGTCAGGACTGAGCTTGCCAGGATGGGGATACTGCGTGTGTCTACTCAGTCCATGCATTAGAGTCCTCTTATGATCGGAAACAAAACTTAACAGTTATGAAACCTTGGGCGGGATTCTCTCAGCCCAGGCCGGGATGGAGATTCGGCGGGCTTTGATCGCGCAACGCTGATTCTCCGGAGAGCGGAGAATCGGTGCCAGAGCGCCCCCCCCCCGTCGGCGATTCTCCACCCGGGATGGGCCAAGCGGCCGCAAAAAAAATCCGAGTCCCGCTGGTGCCATCCACGTGTGGTCTTACCTGGCGGGACCTCGGCGTGCATCCATCCAGGGGCGGCCTGGTGGGGGAGGGGGGGCTCCGCTATGGCCTAGCCCACGATCGGGACCTACCGATCGGCGGGCTGGGGGCCTCTTTTGCTCTGCGCCGGCCCCTGTAGCCCTATGCCATGTTGCATCGGGGCCGGCGCGGAGAAGGGACCACCACACAATCGTGGCGGTCGCACGCCCCGCGGCCTCCAATTGACGCCGGTATCGGCAGCTGCAGCGGCGTGGGTTGCTCCAGTGCCTTGCTGGCCCCCTGTAGGGGTCAGAGTTGCTGCTCCTGGGGGCATGTTGACACCATCGTGAAACGCGACGGCGTCAACACTTAGCCTCAGGATCAGAGAATCCCGCCCCATATCTCTTGATCTGAGTGCATGTAGTGTAATATTGCTGGAAATTGAAGAAAATAATGTTATTGTAATATTTGCTGATTTGTGGATGTCGTCATGCCTCACAAAGTTGCATTTCTAATAAGTTCATATCACATCTCTCAAAACAATGGAATACTTTGAAGTTAATTGATGTTGTGTGGTTGAATGCAACCATTAACTTTGCATGCTTCAGAGTCCGATAAACTCAGTGAGATGAATGACCAGCTAACCTTATTTTTTGAGGGGCGGTAGTTAAGGAGACAATCTCTCAGTTTAGCCTCTCACCTGAATAATGGCATTTAATTAGTGACACTAGCAACAGATGTTGCTCAGTTGGTCGTGTACTCGCCTCCGCATCAGAGGTTATGACTTGAAGCTCCACTCCAGGATTTGAGCACAAAAGTCTTGGCTGACGCCAGCACAGTGCTGAGGGAATGCTGCAGTGTTGGAGGTGAAATCTTTCAGATAAGATGATTGCCTTTCGTGGATCGAAGAGATCCAGCAGCACGAGCAGGTATGTTTTCCCTGGTGCCTTGGCCAACATTTATCCCTCAATCGATCAAAGTCACAAAAAGGGATTATCTAATCATTTTCACATTGCTGTTTTTTTTTTTTGGAACCTTCTATGTACTAATTGCCTGCTGTTGGTTTTCCATACATTGCAACAATAACGTTTATTTTTCCAAAAGTACTTGATTGGCTGTAGTGATTTGGGATTGCTGTGGTGATGAAAGGCACTTTTTAAACACACGGGTTTTTTTTCTGTCTTTGCACTGGACTGTTGGGATGTCTGTCAGGATGTTCAACTTTTGAAATGTGGCTTAAATACAATACCATGGGTGAGAATGTTAAACTGCTACTTATCTTGATGTGTCCTGACAGGAAAGAATTCACATATCTGGTGTGATAGAAGCTACGCAGAAGAATGTTTCTTATCTCGATAGCTGCCAAATCTATGAAAGAACTTGAAATTCTCTGTACTTTCGGCTTCTTTACAGTGCTGCCTTGTGACGTGAAGATCAAGCAGCATTGTACAGGGCTATGAAAGCTCAGAGACTTCACATCATTGAACAATTTTAAATGGGAGTCTGTTCCTTTGGCCTATGCGGTCTACTCTATCCGCCTACCAGTGATTTAGTCATGAAAAGTATCGCTATATGTAAACTAAAAATGGCAATATCTATCTATATAAAATATATATTATCAACTAAGAGTGTTTAAGTAGCTGCTGTATTTGGTGAAGTAATTGTAGCATCATTAATTGAACATAGTGAGAATGACGAGCCATCCTGTAACCAAGGCATCAGACGGGTTCATCCAGATTTCAAAAAGCCTTTGTGTTGATCATCGCAAAGGTGTGATTATGTTCTGCAACCCTTGATCCGATCCCAATAAATGCTGTGCTTGCTCACAACACCACACCCTCATTCCAAGAATGAATGAGAAGATAAAAATAAAGTTGCTAATGGTATTGTTGGGAGCCCAGTTAAACAAAATGTCCTCCAGCTAGACAAACCTTTGCAAGTGCTAAGGTTTGTAAAATTGTCCTGTTCACCTTTAGTCTGACTCAAACTTTAAATACAATTGGCGAAAGGTTATCAGATTGAATATGTCAGTTTTTTTCAATTGGCCTGCTTCTTAAACTCCAAATTTAATGGGCTCCTGGAGATGGAATTCCTGAACCGTGTACTTCTCAGGAAGACGTTTGATCTAAAATGCATTGTACCGGGTCCCATAGGCTAATTTACCCTTTATGGTCAGCAGAATAAAAGCACATGGTTCTGGAAGCAGAGTGAGATGACAAAGTGTTTAACATTGAAGGGTTAGGCTACAAAACAAAAGACTGCTTCCTTCATCAGCTCTTAGTGTGTCTGTAAGCAAAAAAACATTTTATTCAAAAGCTGTTATTTTTGGATTGCTATGCTCTGCGAATACCGGTGGCTTCCATAACTTTGAACTCTGGTCAATCAAACCCTTCTTTTCACCACTTCATATTTTTATTGTTTGCAGAAGATAAATAGAGTTGTTTTTGTTGGCAACTTCCTGCGTGTCAATACACTGTCAATGAAACTCCTGGCTTATGCACTGGATTACTGGTCAAGGGGTCAGTTGAAGGCATTGTTTCTAGAACATGAGGTGCGTGCTTTACCAGTTGTTAATATCTGACGGTATTCATCAAAAATTATTTGATCCTGCTCATTTATTTGAAAAGTCTACATGGCGAATTTCCGAAACTCCAAACAATTGCCCGATGCTTTTTGTCAACGAGTTTATCTGACATGAAGCAGTTGCAGCCATTCACTGCCCACACAACAGTAACAATAGTACAGGTCGAGCATCCCTTATTCGAAATGCTTGGGGCCGAGAGTATCTCTGGTTCCGGAATTTTCCAAATGTTTGAATACTTGTACAGGTATAGTTGTGAAACGTCACACAGCTAGTGGATCTCGGGTGACTACCGTGGGCTGGATTCTCCTTTCCAGCAGCTAAGTGCCGGCTGAAACAGAGAATTCCATCGCGGGTATTTCACGGCGCCGAACCCTCACCGATTTTTGGGACCGGTGAGGGGCTAGCAGTGGCACTGGGTGAAACGTCTGGCTCCCACACCAGAAAACAGCCAGAGAATGGCCGGGTCCCTGACCGTGCATTCACACGGCGGCAACCTACATCGGTCGCGCCGTACAACATAGCCCCGGCAGTTCGCGGACCCGACCCGCCAAATGCAACCCCACAGGCCACCCCTGGCCACCTGCCACCAATTCGCCAACCCTCGCAGAAGCCATCCCGGCCGAGTGTGGCGGCGCTGGACACATCGTAGGAGGGCCTGCCGATGACGCGCCAATGCCGTTGCAACAGCATGCAACGCCCAACGCGATGACTTGGAGGGGGCAGAGTCACTCAAACCGGCGCCGCCCTCGATTTCGGCATTGAAGTGGATTCTATGCCCGATCGCTGATTGCGATATTGGCGTTGGGCAACGGAGAATCCCGCCCCATTTCTTTTTTTTAACTAAAAACATGATTTTGGAGTTCAAGAAGTGCGGATTTCAGAGCTTTTCAAGTAACGGGTGCTCAACCTGTAATTTGTTGTTCAAACAAACAAAATCTGTCCTGGTGCAATATGATGGTATCATATTCATCGAGTTATTCAATTAGGGCATAATATTTCTTGTTACTTGATCGTCACATGAACCTGTTGCGATGGAAGTGTATATAATGGTTACGATTAGACATCAGCAACTTAATATTTGCCATTTGAAGAGGCAATATTATGGTGAAGAAACATGTGAATCACTGTTGCATTTTTTGGAGTACGTATGATCAGATTTTGGGAAAACCTGAGTCCAGGTTTGGAGAATGATCAGGTTCTGGGGGCTATGTCAATCAAATCTGGGCCTGAAGGAAACCCTATATTATCATCATAGAAGACATCAGAAACCAAACTGAACAAAATAGGAATTCCAGGGTTGAGAAGACTTGGAAAGAAGTGCTAACTATCTCTGTCTGATGCTATTTGGTACAGATCACTTAGATACTAGATTTTATGTGCTGATTAGCTTATCTCAACTGTGTACAACAGGGCAATTTACTTGGTCTTTTTGTCCCAGGTTCAAAATAAAGAAACCCAGCAAAAGCAGTAGGATTATCAACCCTTCAAGCCCCTTGGGCCATTCAAATAGTTGTGGCTGATCTGAAAAGCCGCAAGTCCATTTTGTTACGGATACCTGGTCAGCTCTCAATAGTGACTAAGAGTCTGGACCAGATTCCATAACCTTATTTAAGTTTTAATTCAGTGCGGAAAGATCAATTAATTCCAGGAGGCATAATATAAGAAATAGGGCTTGGTTATGTTATAAACAAACTTTAAACTTCTACGTCAGCTCTTAACACTAACAGATTACATGCAGTTTCTTAACTTTAACGCACTAGTTCCCATTAATCGTCTCTTTAACCATGGCGCTTGCACAGGCCAAGGCAATATTTGCATTTAGGGACACTTGTTCAGAACCCTTTCCCAAAGCCTGCCTCAATGGCAACTTTCATGACCCCTCTGATCGATTTCTACAGCCGTCTGTAACTGTAACTGTTCAAAACAGCATTCTCTCTCTGTCTCTAAGTTCCGTCAGCCCATCAAACAAAGGTTTTCTCGGGTTTCCAGACCTGAACCTATTATTGTTACCTTGGCTGATTGTCCTCTCCTGTTTATACGAAAGAACAGAGCTATGCATTTATACATGCTCAACTTCCATTGACTGACAAATAGGTCAACAGACTCTGTAATGGGTTATTGGCTGGTCAAACAGGTTGTCCCAAAGGACAATGGATCTTGAGTGGATCACCCTGGCTGATTCAGAGCACCATGTGTATTCCTACAAACGAGGTTAAGTCTGAATGACCAGGTAACTCAGGCTGTGGGTGTATATCCCTTTGCTTTTCCCTCAGTATGGTTAACCCCTAGGTGGTCTGTTACATCTTGGATCCCATTTCTGAACCCAAGTTTCTAATATCTCCCTATCATGACAATTTTCCTGCCTTGATCCATGTCCCTTCACCAAACCTAATAAAAATAATATAATCTCAGTTTTGGAAATTCCAGCTAACTCAGCATAGTTTTAGGGGAGAGAATTCCAGATTTCCACTATTCGTATCAGTGTTTCCTGAATGGCCTAACTCTGATTTTAACATTATTCCCCTCTAGCACAGGGCTAAATCGCTGGCTTTGAAAGCAGACCAAGGCAAGCCAGCAGCATGGTTCAATTCCCGTAGCAGCCTCCCCGA